>NC_060280.1:47186935-48386935 GCF_021613505.1 Equus quagga | reverse complement strand
ATCCAAATTTTATGCTGCTCCCCAAGCAGGTCTCAATTACGGGGTTCTTAAATTTATTTTGATGTTTCATTGATATATAAACGTGTAGTAGAAAAAGCATAGCCTTTCAAGTCTGAGTTGTAATCCCACTGTACCTGTGTTTAGCCTCTGTATTGAAGATCTTGTCACCAAGTATTGTAATTTTCTATTTAGTCCATGATCTCCTACAGTGACCTGTAACCTACTTTAGGGCATTCTTACCTACATTTTATCTATGGTTGTATTCCCAGCACCTGGCAGTATTTTTGATGCATAGTAAATAATAAATATTATTAGTGAATAACCAATTCATGAGAAAAAAATTTTCCTGACAACAAATGTAATCCTATTTTCAGAAGACATCTAGTGCTAACTGCAAGTAATAGTCTCCTTGAACCCTAATGGAAGGGAATGCTTCGTGCTTTATACATTTAACATTATTTTTAATACAATCATTATAAAGGAAGGAGCAAGCAAACCTTCTGATTAGCCTGGCGTAATGCAATGAGACTCATACAGCTCATGGTGCAGGAGGCAGATGTCTAAAGGGAGATGCGTGATTTAGTGACTTGAATGAAAATCTAGTCAGTAAAAGAGTAGAATAATCTAGTCAGGGGAATACAAGGAATGGACCATAGATTCCTCATCTCACCATGTAACTACTGATTTCCACCTGAAAATGTTTTGTTGCTTAAAACAAAACATCTCTGATATCATCACTGATTTTTAATATCGACATTAAAATGCTTCCCAAGTGACTGCCCAGGATAAAAGAGAGTATTACAATATTCTTTCTTCCAAATGGTCTCTTGTCTCGCACTTCCACCAGCCCTCTCAATAGAGACTGGTAGGCAAGCATCCCGTGAAAATGGAATTCACTGCAATGGACATGAAACAATAGAAGGATTAGAAGTAGGAGGAAGAAACAAAATTTATTCTGTCTGCTTTCTACTTATAAAATACGCCAAATGCAGAAAGATGTCAAGTAATCACAGTGGAGGGAGATTTCACTACAGAAAAGTTGTTTATTCTATGGAATCAGTCAGGAATTTCAGAAATGTAAAACTACTGTAGGAAGCATGTATTATTGATTTCAGTAACTATTTGTTTTAGAGACTACAGAAGGAATATGAATTTAATGTGGGCAACTTGAAGAAAAATATAGCAATTTTATAGCCATTTAGTTTTTATTTAATGTTTAATTTAATTAACATTTTATGTTTCCTTTCAACATTGTTTTTCATTTAACGTTTTAAGAAGATCATTTGGGATATATGCCTCTTTCCTATTAACATATATTAAAAGCATTTACTTTTGATATATCCTTCATTTACAATTTTAAATGCTCTGTAACATCCCAGAGTCTTTTGGAAAGCACATACTTGAGAGCTCTCTCTTCTCTATAAAATGGATGTTTTGTCCATCATAACAAACTTCATATTATTTGTCATCTTCTTTCACTTCCAAGACATCCTGAAAATTGACTAATGACCTTCAAAATTTATTGATAATACTTATTAGTGACAACTTCTTTATTTGCTGATATCACTGGTTATACCTGAGAAATTATGTAGTTTTTTGCATTTTGGGGTCACTTTTTCCTCTTTTGGTGTATATTACTATTTTTTCTTTAATATGTGTCTATGTTTATACAAAACAACAAATATGTTTGATAAAGAGAGCATATTTATTAGGAGAATTGACTTTGAATTTACACTTCAGGAGTTTGAATTCTAGCTTGCATAGAAAAATGCGTGATTTTGAGCAAGTTTCTCAACCACCTGAGCCTTCATTTTTCTCATCTATAAAATTGGAATAACATTAGTATTTATTACCTAGGCTTGTAATAGTTTAATAAAATCATATGAATAAATCTTCTTTAAAAAGTCTATAAGATATTAAGCATTCAATACCTTTAGCTATTATTCATAGCATCAGGACTAGTATATATGAAGTCCTTAACACTCAAGTCAGGTGTGGGTTTTTAACATTTAATTCAAGCCAGTGAAATCTGAGACACGGTTGTCATAATTGACTGGATATTCTCAAAATAGTGAAATATTTGGTATATGACAAGGCACAGACACAAAGGCTTGATCCCATCACTGCGTAAAAGTTGAAAAATACATAGCAGCCCCCAGCAATATCCTGTACTTTTATGCAAGTTAATATTTTGCCTTATTTTTAAATTTCTTATTGACTATTTAATCTCTGATGTGTACTTAATGTGGAAAAAGAAAATAGTTTGAGGTCAATTATTTTTGTCTTTGAAAATGCTAATATCATATGAATGTGCTATATAGTTTTTTTCTTTTTATTCCTCTATTAATGTAAATATTTGTAATACAAATGATCTATTAAACACATGTCCCAGGCAGCTTGAATATCTTCCAGTTTGTTCTTACACATAGCTAATGCTTAGAGATCTTTCGATGATCTTTGTGGAGAAGCAATTGATTTATAAAAGAATAAATTCAGTCTAGGCTTCACTGTGTGAAGCCTAATGAGGGATGCATTAACAAGCAAGAGAGAAAAAGAGGAAGAGAGGAACAAACAGGGGTGTCTGTATATATGTGTAGAAATGCTATAGGAGTTGCTGGTTTTCTTAAATTAGACATTAAAAATGCTCTGATTAGCTCTTTAACTTCACGCAAATATTGTAAATTATTACTTTCTCCTCTATAAAAAGAAAACAATATTCCCAATCATTGGAATATTGTGATTGTCATACTGTAGGTATAAGAATGAGTGTAAAAAATAATAAAGCATTATAAGAATATTTGTAGTCTTAAAAATTTCAATTTTTAAATTGAGCACCCTTCCTGCTCTTTAAATGATTTCACTAAAGTAAAACCATAAAAAAATAAAGAATAAACTTTAGGAACAAAGTATATTAACAGAACTGGCTTCAGAAACAATAGAGGAAGAAGTGTGTAACTTTTTAGAAAAATGTTATTGGAAATATATATGTCAAAAGATAAACTGAAGGAACATTATGTAGGTACCACTCAGGGCTCTGTCACCTTCTAATTGCATATCTCTGGACATAAGACTTAATCCCCCTAAAGTTCTGCTGTCTCTTCTGGTATTTTCAGTGACTGGTCCTTTGTTTATCAAATATTAATCTCTTTCTAGTATATGGTTGTCCTTTCGTCAGTGACAGTTTTGAGGGAAATACCTTTTTGTTCATGCATTCAGCACATTTGGAATAAACTTTTGTGTGAATCACGCGCTTTCATAGGAACTAGAGATAAAGAAAGTTAAAATAGTACCTTAAGAAAAAATCATGGTTAGGAAGATAAATGATGAATTACAATACTATATTTAAGTGTTAAGTGCTATTGTGTTCAATGTATTATAATAACAGAGCATTAATAATACTACTTAGAAAGTCTGTGGAAGGCCTCACAGAAGAAGGGGCATTCAGATTTGAATTTGAGCAAAAAGCCAAAATGATATCATTCTCCTTTTAATTCTCTGTTCATATCAAGAAAATTAATTACAAAATAAAAACTTAGATGAAGCTGGTTTACCTTGCCATAAACACAAATATAAAATTAAAATGCATAAAGATTAAAGATAAAAAAGTGTGCAAATTTAAATCTCAGAAGATGAATTTTGTGTTCAATAGAAGATCTCTTTTTCTTAAGAATAAAACCATTATCTTTTCTTTTGACAATATGTCTCTTCTTATTTAAAACAAGCAGGTATTCAGATGGTCATTATTATAGGTGATCAGTTATAATCACAGCTTAAGGCAGATACTTGAAAGTGAAAATAGATTGAGGTACAGTATTAGCTACAAGAAAAGAAAAAAATACAGTAATTTTTGTTAAAGCGTTTGCTTTTGAAACAGATTTTTTGACTTGGATACTTGCAATTCAAAACATCCACATAGATCTAAAATCAGTCACATCGCCATTGTAAAACAAGCATACTTGATTCAGTGTCAACTCTTATTAGTGAAACACTGTTTTCTCAGAGACAGGGAAATATTTGCAGGGCAGTGGTTTAGAAGATTTTCTTTCCTGGACCCCTGAGGAATGATATAAGCCGTGCTCACTGTTTGTCTCCTAGTCTGTTTCCCACATTATTGAAAGGTAATATATAGCTGCTTCTGAGACTGTATGATTGGAAACCTCTGAATACCAAATTACGTGTTTTCATCACTCTCAATTGGTAAAGAAAAATCTGCTATCTAGCATGATCCCAGGAGTGGAATGCTCCAGTTAATCAGATAGTCTTAAGCTTTGTTACTTCTTTTATTTTCCAAATCAATCTTTCAGAATCCCACCCCTTCCACAGATGCCCCCTAGCCTGTATTTCCAGATGCCCAATGGTTAATATTAGAAAATTAGGTTATGCATCTTCTTATATTCTTCATTCACTGGCTCAGAGACCCAAGGAACTAACTTAATGGCTCTGAATTTTAGTTTCTTTATTTGAAAAGTGAAGATAGAAATGCTATCTGTGTAACTCATCGGATTAAGGTATAGGATATTATTGACAATGTGGAAGCCTCCCTTACGCCTTCTAATAATTATTAATTCCAAAACTAACCAATATTCTGACCTCTATCATGAGAGACTAGTGTTCCCTGATTTTAAATTCTACTCAAATGGAAGTTTACAATGTTTGCTTTTTTGTGATTGGTTTCTTTTGCTAAATATTATGACCATGCCATTCATCTGTCCATAGTAAATTTTCATATAGTCTGTCTAGGCTAAACTTTTCATTGACCCGAATGTTGCCCATAAAGTACATTAGATTATTCCCAGACAAACAGTGTCTCTTCCCAGAGAAAATGTCCCTAATCTCTGACTGGAGACGACTTGCTTCACCATTGATGAGAGAGAAGGAAAATAACTTTATTTTAATGCATTTGGTCAGGTCACATTTTGGCCCAGGCAGTCTATGTTTTCTCTTCTCCAGTATTGTGACTGAACCTAAACCCTGAACATGTCCAGGGATTTTTAGTTGGAAATCCCCAAAATAATACTAGGCTACTCCAGGCTTTCATGGCATGGGAAAAATTGATGTTGCACTAAGCAATTATGCATGGCATGGAGGTCCTTTATTAGGACATAACTGCTGCTTCAGTTGGCTGAGCTTTTTTAACTGACTTAGAGCTTTAAAATATTAGTCTAATATATTTTCTGTGTTTGCCTGCCATTTCTTAAAGAATAACAACTTGTAATATTCACAGACATATGTTAAATTTTGTTTTAAAATATAATGAAGTATATAGCATTCAGGAGGGGCCTATAATTCTTTGACTTAAGCTAGAATTCAGAAAAGTCAATTTTGTATGTTTGAACTCTCCCCTTACCTTTCCTAGATCAGAAATAAAACTTTTCTATGTACATTTATATAAACATGAATTCACTTATTTCCCCTGTTGCTTTCACTTGCATCAACTTTATTTTTGCCATGAAGATATACAAATAATTTCATCTCTCTCCTTGAATGACTCAAATACAGACATTTTGTTAAAAGAAAGATACATATTTTCTTTTGACATTCAAACCATATCACCCTTCATATCCATTCTTTCCCCAAGTCACTCAAAGACCATTCAGCTTTCCTATCTTTACGTTTACCTCCAGGACCTGTAGTACATATATGAATTGACACTAGCATTACTTTCTAAGCCTTCTTGAACAATCAACTATGAATAACATAAACCAGTCTTTGGATTTCTCTATTTGGTATTGATCTTTACTTCAAGCTTTTTCTACTTTTACCCCAAGAAAATATGTTACAATTTTAAGAAACTTGAAAATTGTTAATGCCTTGTCTCAGAAGGATAGAGAACTTTGAGAGTAATAGTTTATAGATAATGAAATTTGTGTGTGATGACTCCTCCAAAATGAAGAGAAAGAAAAGGAAATGTATTTTGTTGAAACGTCAGCCTTTTGAGAAGATGTGTGAACAGGGCACATGGGGCTGGTAAGGAGAAAAAAGGAGAGGTAAAACCATCCAGAGCAAAAATTGGGCTGTGGAAGGAGCAGGATTAGTCATAGCCTGTGAGGTATTATCTAGATTCAAAATTATTTTTCCATCTAAGATTGCTATATGTTAAATATATTTCCATTTTAAACTATTTAAAGATTCCCTACTTTTATACAGCATGACATGCTTGTATCCCAGCACTAATCTGTAATATGGTTTGAAAGAGAGCACCTAAAAAAGAAAAAATCTTAATACTGGTTAACATGATAATAAAATATTAATACTAGTTAATGTTTGAACTTAGCAAGAACATTCCCATAGATTACATGAATTAATTATTATGTCTTACTCCAAGAATAGTCACATAATTTGTTTTCTTTTAAAATAATTAAGGATGGAAAATGACCCTTTGAAGTATGTGCCTGATTATCTCAGCCTCTCAACTTCCTATCGGGGTAGTACAAAAAGTAAACACAAATGACTTAAATTGGGGAAGCCTAGAGGGCGTATCGAGGGCTACATGGCCTCTTGGACTGGGCACTCTTGAAGCCAGGTGGGAGCTGAGGGGTCCATGATACAGAGGAAGGTCTGCCTTTCCTAGAGAGTTCAGGGAAAAGAATAATGTCTGAGGGCATTCAGCTGCAGAGTCCTGTGAATCTCCAAAAGGGAGGGACAATTTATTCCATGGGTTTCTGGAAGAATCTGCCTGAACTGACAGATCTGTGGGAAGCCACAGTGGTAGCTGGTTGCTTCCTCTTCCTGTGTTCAGCAGAGGGATGACACAAGCACTTCAGGATATCAGGGAGCACAAAAGCTCTCTATACCTATAGGAGAGGAATCACGTTTTGCCAATTATTTACCACTACCTCTCTTTGATAGTAATCCTGTCTCATTGCTTACATTATTTTTCCACTGCTTGACAAACCCTAAAGGACTGATGTATATAGGTATTAATGGATTTAAAACCACCTAACTAAATACACATGTTACTACACACAAAGTGGGCTGTCTGCCCCATGCACATAAAAAGCCAGTAATTACACCATTAGCGTTGAAAAAATAAAAGGCTTTATTGTGAGGTCAACCAGCAAGGAGACAAGGGGCAAGACTCTCAAATCAGTCTTTCTGATTCAGCATTGGGGGCGAAATTTAAGAGGTTAGTGAGAACAGGATGGTATGTGGAAATGCTGAGGGGGCAGGTTTCAGTTGGGGGGCTTTAAACATTTATGGTAAAATGTGGAAGGGGCTTTAATACTGATCTTCCTAGACAGTGGATCTCTTGCTTATAATAAGAGTCTGACTTTCAAGTTCCAGACCTGTCCTGGTCCTTTGGTTCCATGGTGGAGGAGAATCTTTGGTTCTAGATGTTATTTCCGGTCAAGATTTTCTCCTCTGTGCATACTCTGGCTACACGGCTTGCAATTTTTTCACTCACTGCTCTGAAAAACAGCTCTTAATCATTCTGTTAAGAATATGAGGTCAGTTCAAACTGGTCCTAGTGGGCCTGTGGTTACACACACAAAACACACACTTTCTTTTGTTAAAAGAAAGAAAATTAATAAAAAGATTTTAAAAAACTAAAGCAAAATAATTTCTGGAAATAAAAGATGGGAAATTTGAAGTAAAAAAAAAAAAGTGGGAAAAACCAGACTAAAGAATTGACTTTCCTGAGCACAGAGTTGATGGTTTCAAACACCCAATAAAAAATTCAGAAACTAAACAATGAGATATCCTAAGGGAGGAGATGAGACAGTTGGAAGATCCAAAGACATAATATGAATAATAGATGTTTCAAAGGGAGGAGAAATATGGGGACAAGTAATTAAACAAATACTATAAGACAATTTTCTTTATTTAAGAAAAGGACCTGAGTTTGTGGATTTTTAAAATCAATGTAAGACAAGATTAATATTCTTTTTCTTTTTCAGGAAGATTAGCCCTGAGCTAGTGTCTGCCACCAATCTTCCTCTTTTTGCTGAGGAAGATTGGCCCTGAGCTAACATCCATGCCCACCTTCCTCTGTTTTGTATGTGGGACACATGTCACAGCCTGGCTTAACAAGCCATACATATGTCTGCACCCAGGATCTGAACCGCGAACCCTGGGCCGATGAAGCAGAATGTGCGAACTTAACCACTGCACCACCAGGCTGGCCCCAAGATTAATATCTTTTAAAAAGTCTCAGTCCTAGAATATTCTGGCAAAATTCTTGAACTCCAGAGATAATACAAAATATTAGGAGTTTCCAAAAGGGTGAAAAGTTTACTTACAAAGGACAATCTTACAAACATCTGACTTCTCATCTGAAACCTTGCATGCTAAAATCACTAGAAAGCTGTCTGCATGCAAATGAAGGAACAAACTCCATCAATTTTATATACAGTCATGAATCATGGCAAATGAGTACATTTTGGAAAAGGTAAGAATTTAGATAAAATTATTCAAAAGAGTGTTAGGGACTTTCTCATTATATGAATATTTATTGTTTAATTCCCTGAAGTTTTAGAGTTGGGTAGAAAAGTAGAAGTCATAACATGAAAGTATTCAGCAGGTAAACTAACCATCAACAAACAAATACCTCATTTTGCAAGTAGTGTGAATAATAGCTATTTTTTAAAATGTAACACAATTTTAATTTGTGTCATTTTTACATATGTTTATAATAACATATTCTTTCATATGAACCTAAAAAAGGTATACAGTAGCTTGTCATCATTGATTTCTCCAAGTAGAAGCAAGCCAAGAGTAGGTGGGAAAAGATAATTTAAAATTTTAAATATCTGAAATATTTAAAGTATACTACCCATATAAGGAAAAGAGTACCCAGTGACAAACCTGGAGGATGAAACTCCGTATATGGAAATGTTTTCTCTTCCATAGCAGCATCTTCCCCTCTCCTGCCCAGAGGCAATGGCATAGCTGAAGGTAGTTTTTATCATTGCATGTATTTTTTTTTTTAATACTATGTAGTTATGTATCTGAGAAGAAGAATATTTTGAAATTTTATGCAAATAGTAACATGATATATGCATAGGTATTCAAAATTTCTTGGTATTATAAACACTCATCCTGGGAATGTTGTTAGACACACCTTCCTTTTGCACATGGGAGACATTTTGTAGGTTAAACAACCTGGAGGTAAATTACTAGTTCCAGAGTATTAACATCTTCATCTTTTCTAAATATTCCCAAATTGTTTTTGTGGCTTCTTTTTTTCCTAATGGATTATATATTTAAAGCCTTGCTGTTAATACTCTCTGTGTATATTTGGGAAAGGTCCAATTTCCAGTTTATGATTTACCATTATTTCAGGAAGAAAACTCTTAATTTTGTTATAGTTAAACATCCGATTTTTGTATGTCTGAAATGATAGTGTGTAACTGTACAATTTAAAAAAATTTTCTTCTCAGCACTTTGAAGATAACGCTTCATTGTCTTCTGGCTTTTCTTGGTACTGTTGTGAAGTATACTTGGTCTTAATATTATTTCTTTGTAAGCAGCCTCTTTCTTTCAGTTGCATTTAATAATTTCTCTTTAAATTTTTATGGTCTGCCATTATGATGGTTAGACATGGGCTGTTTGTTTATACCTGAGTTCTACCAAACCACAAAAACTTCGAGTTAATTGAGGTGGGAGTAGCTTGAGGTTTCCTGGGTTATGTAAGCAGTAGATATTTGATTCCAAATACATGTGAGGGAAGACCCACAGTTAGCAATTCTTAGAAAATATGTCTTAGCACCAAGAACCAAGGTGCATAAACGAAGTTTCTAATTTGCCTTTTCTTTTTTCTTCAGGACTGATTTATTTTAGTATGCCCTTGCAGTGGTGGTAAACGTATTTGTGATTCCTACATTTATGTTGCAGTCTCAATTCCTTCCTATCTTTTGTGACCCATCTTTTTCACTCCTTTGACTTTTGCGGCTGCTAAAAACCATTTCTATATATGACAGAAATTTATAAATTCGCCGAGCGCTGCTAGTGTAATATCCTATTATTGTCTTCCTTCATGAATTTTTGTCTCTAGGGACTGTTTCTCTTTCCACCAAAATTATGGTGTTTAGAAAGATAGTTTGTTAGATTTTTGCTAGGCATTTCTATGTGTTTTATATTAGGGTGATTCATAGTATTGCATTTTGCTGGACATAGAAGAATCTGTGCATTGTATTAATAATTTACATCTGTGCACTTAATTTTATCACAATTGTGGATTTATATGCAATTGGGAGAAATTATATGAAGAGATTCTGAAAAACCCTATTCAGTTTCCACAAATGGTAACAATTTGAAAAACTATAGTATTACAACCAGGATAATGACCTTATGACGTGCCATCATTAATGTTCCCATTTCCCAAGTTTCGCTTATACTGGTGTATTTTTGTGTGTTTAATTCTACACAATTTTCTCATCTGTAGGTTTGTGTATCCACCATCACAGTCAAGATAGGAACAATCCTCTCACTACAAACCTCCCTGATGTTGCCGTTTTATAACCACGCTCACCTCTCCCACCTCTTCCTCTTCTCCTACCCCTTTCTCTAAAACCTGGCAATGAATTATCTGTCTTCCATTTCCAAATGTAGCTTGTCTTTTCATCTTCTTTACCTGCCCTTAACACAGACCAACCACTTTTTAAAATTTTAAAACAATTTTGTTGAGGTCCAGTTCATCAATTATTCCTTTTATAGGTTGTGTTTTTGGTGTGAAGTCTAAGAACACTTTCCTAGATCCAGAAGAATTTTTCGTGTCTTATTCTAAAGTTTTATATTTAATCTAAGGTCATTTGATTTAATTTTTCTGCACAAACTGTGAGGTTTAGGTCAAGGCTTAATTTATTCCCACACATTTCCAAGTGTTCTGGTACCATTTGTTGAAAGACTGTCATTTCTCCAGTGAGTTGCTTTTCCACCTTTGTAAAAAAGCACTTGAACATATTTGTGTGGGTGTATTTCTGGATTCTTTCGTCTGTTCCATTGATTTATGTATCTGTACCTCCACCAAAGCCACACATTCCTGATTGCTGTGAGTATTCAGTAAGCTGGAACAATAGGAAGAGGAATTCCTTCCCCTTTATTCTTTGTTGTACTTTTTTTTTTAGCTAATCTAGGTGCCACGCCATTCCATATAAATTTAAAGTAAGCTTGTGATGGCCACAAAAATCTTGCAGGGATTGTAATAGAAATCATTAAGCCTATAGATCAGTTTGGGGGAGAATTAACAGCTTCACTAGATTCAGTCTCCCAATCAATGAACACAGTGTATCTATTCATTTATTTGGGTGTTTGATTTCTTTCATTCGCATTTTATGAAATTCAGCATATAGGACTTGTATATGTTTTAATGAGTATATACCTTAAATACTTTAAGTATTTCTTTTTCTTGGAGTGATTGTAAATTATATTTTTAAATTTTTGTCATTTTCATTGTAAACAATAATGATTTTTATGGGTTGATCATGTATCCTGTGGCATTGCTGAACTTACTTATCTCTAAGAGGCTTTTTTTTCTAATCTAGATTCCCATGGACTTTCTTCGTAGGTTATTATGACCTAAACATATAGGAACAATTTTATTACCAATGTATGTCCCTTTTCATTGTCTTATTGTAATAGCTAGAATTTCCACTATTATATTGAATGTGAATGGACATCTTGACACTGTTTCTGATCTTGCGAGGAAGCAGTCAGTTTTTAACCATTCACAGAATAGTGTTAGCTGTAGGATTTTTTGAAGATGCTCGTTATCAAGTTCAGATAATTCCTCTCTACTCTGACCTTGCCCAGAGCTTTACCATTCACAAATGTTGAATTTTTTCAAGTGCTTTTTTCTGCATCAATTGATATGATAATGTGATTTTTCTATTTAATCTAATATAGCGGATTACATTAATTGATATTCAAATATTGATCCAACCTTGCATCTCGGTAATAAGCCTCACTTCGTCATGGTATATAGTTTTTTACATACTGTTGAATTTTGCTTCCTCATATGTTGTTGATTTTTGTGTATATGTGTATAAGGAATATTTTTGTAAATTCATGAGATATTCATCTGCAGTTTTTTTTTTTTTTTTACTGTCTGTCTGATTCTGGTGTCAGGGTAATTGTGTTCTCATAAAATTCGCTGGGATGTTTTTCTTTTTTTTCTATTCTCTGGAAGAGATTTTGTAAAATTAAAATTCTCTCTTCTTAGGACATCTGGTAGAGTTCTCCAGTAAAACCATTTGGGCCTGGACATTTCTTTTTGAGTAGTGTCTTAATTACAAATTCAATTATTCTATTTGCTATAAGATAGTTCTGATCAGCTATTTCCTCTTGGTTCAGTTTTAGTAGTGCATTGTTTCAAAAGAAGTTGGCTTCTTTCTTCTAAGTTGTTGAATTTAGGCATGTAAGGGTATTTATAGTATTCATTTATTATCTTTTTAATGGCTGTAAGACCAGTAGTGATGTCCTACATTTCATTTCTGACTTTCTCTCTTTAATTTTTGTCAGTCTTGCAGAGGTTTATTAATTTTATTGATTTGTTTTATAACTAGCTTTTTGTTTTCTTGACTATTTCCTCCCTATTTTTCTGTTTTCAGTTACACTGATTTGTGCTACCTTCATTATTTCCTTTCTTCTGCCTACTTCAGATTTTTTTTACTCTATTCTATTTTGAGGTATAAACGTAGATTATTAATTTCAGAACTTTCCTAATTTCTAATATTATTGATTTGTGGTTTCATTTAATTAAGATAAAATTTCTGTATGATTTCAATTCTTTTAAATTCATTGAGTTTCACTTTTGGCTCAGAATTCTTGAGGATTGTTTCATGCATGCTTGGAAAAAAGTATTTATTTAGCTGTTGTTAGGTTGAGAGGTCTACATACATCAATTAGATCTTGTTTGCATTTTTGAGATATATATCCTTGCTTACTTTCACCTAGCAGTTCTATTAGTTGTTGATGTGAGGACATTGAAGTCTCCAACTAAAATAGTGGATTTGTCTATTTCTCTTTTGAGCTCTGTAAGGCTTTGCTTCAAGTATTTTGAATCTTTGTTTGGTACACTCACATTTAAGATATTAGGTCTTCCTGGTAGATTGACTTTTTTGTTGTTGTTGTTGAGGAAAATTGACGCTTAGCGAACATCTGTGCCAATCTTCTATTTTGTATGTGGGACACCACCACAGCATGGCTTGATGAATGGCGTGTAGGTTGGCTCCCAGGATCTGAAACTGCTAACCCCAGGTCACCAAAGCAGAGTGTGCATAATTGATCACTATGCCACTGGGCTGGTCCAAACTCTTTTTTTAATCATTTTGTAATTTCACTCTTTGTTGTAATTTTCTTTGCTCTGATGTCTATGTGTTTTTAGATATTAATATAGACATTCTCAACTTTTTAAATTAATGTTTGTATGGTATATATTTTTTCATCCTTTCAACCAAGTTATGTGATTGAATTTGAAGTGAATTTCTTGTAAACAACATCTACTGGGTCACATTATTTTTAAACCAATTCTGCCTGTCCCTGTCTTTGGTGTATTTAGATAATTTACACTTGTGGTATTTATTGATACGTCAGGAGTTATGTATACTATTTTATTATGTTTTCTGTCTGTTTCCTCTGGTTCTTCCTCTACTTCTCTTTTCTTGTCTTCTCTTGGTTACTTGAAATTTTTTTTATTTCATCATTTTATCACTTGATACAGTTTTTATAGTGGTTGCAATGGATTTTGCAACATTTGTGACTTGTCGTCATTAATTAGTGTCACAATTTACTGCCTTGAGTGAAATGTGAAAATCTCACTTCCATTTAGGTTACTTTACCTTCCCCACTGTTGAATATCATTGTCTTGAGTTTTATACTGTGTTATAATTTATGTTTCTATCATCAACTATGATGTATAAAACTCATGAAAAGAAAGAAAGTTTATGGTTCATAGCCACATTTCTGCTTTTTCCCATTTTATTCTTCCTTTTAGGTGCTCTAAGTTTACTTTTTTTCACTTCTGGGGGAAATTTTTATTGTTGCTTTTTTCACAAATTACAAGGAGTTTGCTCTTGGTGTTGTATATACTATGGCTTTTGACAAATGTATAATGTCATGTATCTACCATTCAATGATGGATAGTTTCAGTACCCTAAGTAGTTTCCATGCCCTAAAAATCCTGTGGTCTGTCCATCCATCACTCTGTCCCCCTAACCTCTGGCAACAACAAATCATTTTATTGTCTCCATAGTTTTGCATTTTAGAGAATGTCATATTGTTGAAATCACACAGCATGTAGTCTTTTCAGATTGGCTTCTTTCACTTAGTAACAAGCATTTATGCTTCCTCAATATCTTTTCAGGGCTTGATAGCTCATTTCTTTTTAGCACTGAATAATATTCCATTATCTGTATGTACCACAGTTTATCCCCTTACCTATTAAAGGGCATTTTGGTTGCTTCCAAGTTTTGGTAATTGTGAATAAAGCTTTTATCAATATCCATGTACAGATTTTTGAATGGACACAAGTTTTCAACTTATTTGGATAAATACCAAGGAGCATGACTGCTGGATTGTATGGCAAAATTATGTTTAGTAAGATACTGCCAAACTGTCTTCTAAAGTGCTATACCATTTTGGACTACAACCAGCAATGAAGGAGAGTTGCTTTTCCTCCACATCCTCACTAGCATTTGGTGTCGTCAGTATTTTGGATTTTGGCCCTTCTCATAACAGATGTGTAGTTGTATCTCGTTGTTGTGAGTTGCAATTTCCTAATCACGTATGATGTTGAATGTGATTTCATATGATTATGTGACATCTGTATATCTTCTTTGGTGAAGTGTCTCTTTGTATTTATTGCCCACTTATTAACTGGGTTGTTAATTTTCTTACTGTTGAGTCTTAAAAGTTCTTTTTATATTTTGGATAACAGTCCTTTATCAAGTACGTCTTTGGCCGCTTAATAATGGGGATATGTTCTGAGAAATGCTTTGTTAGGAAATTTCATCACTGTGCAACCATCATAGAGTGTACTTAACAAACCTAGATGATAGCCTACTGCAAACTTAGGCTATATGGTACTAATTTTATACGACCAACATCATATACGTGATCCGTCGTTGACTGAAATGTTATGAAGTGCATGACTATATTTTCTCCCCGTCTGTGGCTTGTCTTCTCATTCTTTTGAAATTGTCTTTGGAAGAGGAGAAGGTTTTAATTTTAAGGAAGTCTGGCTTATCTATTATTTCTTTCATTGATCATGCATTTTGTATTGTGTTTAAAAAGTCATCACCATACTCAAGGTTATCTAGGTTTTCTCCTATATTGTCTTCTAGGCATTTCTAGTTTTGCATTTTATTTTAGGCATATGATCAATTTAGAGTTTTTTTTAAAGAATGCAAAGTGGATGTGTAGATTCTGTTTTTGGTGTTTTTTTTTTATTTGGTGGGGAATATTGTCCGTGAGCTAACATCTGTGCCAATCTCCCTTTATTTTTGTATGTTGGCTGGCGCTACAATGTGGCTTGATGAGCAGTGTGTAGGTTGGTGCCTAGCATCCAAACCCATGGACCCTGGACCACTGAAGCATACCACGTGAACTTAACCACTACACCACCAGGCCACCCCTACATTCATTTTTTGCATGTGGATGTTCAGTTCTTTCAGCACTATTTGTGGGAAAGGATACTTTTGCCCCATTGTATTGCCTTTGTTTCTTTGTCAAAGACAAATTGAGTGTATTTATGTAGTTCTATTTCTCAACTCAATTTTCTGGGCCATTGGTTCATTTGTCTATTCTTTCATCAATATCACACCATCTTGATTACTAAAGCTTTATGATAAGTCTTGGAGTTGGGTAGTATCAGTTCTACAGCTTTGTTCTTATCCTTCAATATTGAATTGGCTATTCTGAAACTCTTGCCTCGACATATAAAATTTAGACTCTATTTGTTGAAATCCACAAAACAGCTTCCTGGGATTTTCATTGGGATCACATTGAATCTGTAGATCAAGTTGGGAAGAACTGACATCTTGTCAATATTGAGCCTTCCTACTCATGAACATGGAATATCTCTCCATTTATGTAGTTCTTTGTTATCTTTCATAGGAGTTAGTAGTTTTACTTATATAGATCTTGTTCATATTTTGTTAGATTTATAACTTAGTAACTCACTTTGAAGGGATGCTAATGTAAACAGTATTTGTTTTTAATTTCAAATTCCACTTGTTCATTGTTGACATATATGAAAGTGACTGAATTTTGTATGTTAACCTTATATCCTGCAACCTTGCTATAATTGCTTATTAGTTCCAGGAGTTTTTTTCCTGATTCTTTCAGATTTTCCACATAGATGATCATGTTATCTGTGAATAAAGACAGTTTTATTTCTTCCTTCCCAATCTACATAGCTTTTCTTATCTTTTGCATTATTCAGGAATATCAGTACAATGTTGAAAAGCAGTGGTGAAAGGTAATGTCTTTGCCTTGTTCTTAATCTTAGACAAAAACTTGAGTTTCTAACCAATAAGTACATTGTTGGCTGTGAGTATTTCAGATGTTCCATATAAAGCTAAGGAAGTTTCCTTCTAGTCCTAGTTTGCTGAGACTTTTTTTTTTTTTTAACCATGAATTGAAGGTGGGTTTTTCTCAAACGATATATGATCATATAATTCCATTTTAGCATATTGATGTGATGGGTTACATTAATTGATTTTTCAAATGTTGAACCAGCTTTGCATGCCTGGGATTAATGCCACTTGGTCATTGTGTATAATTCATTTTGTACATTGTTGGATTCAATTTGCTAATAATTTGTTAAGAATTTTTGCATCTATGAGAAATGTTGATCTGTAGTTTTCTTGTAATTCCATTGATTTGGGTATTAAGGTAATGCTACACTCATAGAATGAATTAGGAAGTATTTCATTTGCTTCTGTCTTCTGATAAAGATTATATAGAATTTGTATAATTTTTTCCTTAAATGTTTGGTAGTATCGACCAGTGAATCCATCTGGGCCTGCTGCTTTCTGTTTTGGAGGTTATTAATTATATTTGTTTGATTTCTTAAATAGACATAGTCCTCTTCAGATTGTTTTTTTTTTCATGTGGCATTTTTGGCAGGCTGTGTCTTTTAAGGAATTGGTCCATTTAATCTATATTATCAACCCTTAGGCACAGAGTTCATAATATTTCTTTATCCTTTTGATGTCCATGAGCTCTGTAATGATGGTTCCTCTGTCATTTCTGATATTAGTAATTTGTGTCTTCTCTCTTTTTTTTTTTTTTTTTTTTTGCTTATTTGGCATGGCTAGAGGCATATCAATTGCATTGATAATTTCTAAGAAACTGGTTTTGGTATTGTTGATATTTTTTTCTATTGATTAGTGTTTCAAATTCATTGATTTCTGCTCTAGTTTTTAAACTCTCAGATTGTCCACACTGAGCCTCTAGCAGTTTTTTAATTACAGCTTTGGTTTTCCTACCCAGCACTGGTTCATGGGAAGTATCTACTAGTAAGTTTCCACTCTGGTAAGTTGTAATTCTCTGTATCTGCCTGTCTTTCTCGCCAATAATGGGGGGCAATAATTTGCCCTGTGGCATCATTTTTCTCATGGATCTATAAAGGTTGTTGTTGATTTTTTGTTTCTTTGACTTAGTTTGTTCAGCTTTTTACTTGTTATTAAGATGTAGTGGTGACTTCTAAGCTCCTTACATGTTGAACTGGAATGGAAGTCTAACATATTTTTAAAAATTCTTTTCTTTACGCTCAAAAAAGTTCTTTTCTAATCTTTAAGGGTGGGTGTGCTACAGGCAAATTCCTTTATTTATCATTTGTCTGAAAGTAGCTTTATTTTCCTCTTGTTCCTTAAAGATAGTTTTCCTGGATTTTAGACTAATAGATTTTTTTTTTCTTTAGAATGTGACAAATATTGCTGGGGATTGTTCTAGCCTCCATGATTGCAGGTAGAAAATCTGCTGTCATTCAATTTGGTGTTTCCCCGTATGTAATGTGTCCTTTCTTTCTGGAAGATTTCAAGACTTTTTTCTTGTCTTTGGTTTTTAGAAGTTTAATTTTGGCATATCTTGACATCAATTTTGTTTGTTTGTTTTTCGTGTTGAGGTTTTGATCAGCTACTTGACTATGTAGGTTCGTGTCTTTTGCCAAATTTGAAAGTTTTTCAACTATTACTTGATTGAATACTCTTTACCGTCCATTATCTCCTCTCTTTCTGCGATTCTGATGGTATAAGTGATTGTTATAGTTAGGTTCCTGAAGCTCTGTTTATTTAAGGTTTTTAGTCTGTTATTTTAATGCAGATTATTTAAATTCTGCTAAGTCCCCTCAAGATAATTATTCTTTCCACTCTTACTGCCACTCCAATATTGAGCCCATCCAACACATTTTTAGATATATGATACTGTATTCTTCTGTTTTATAATTTTATTTGGTTCTTTTCCATAGCTTCTCTTTCTTTGCTGAGGTTTCTATTTTTTTGTTTGTAGATAATTTGTCAGTGAAGAATTTTGAATAGCTACCTTCCCCTCCTTTTCAGATAATCCAAACATTTAATTTATCTCAGTGTTGGTGTCAGTTGACTCTCTTTTCTTATTCAAGTTGTGATTCCTGGTTTTTGCTATGATGTGTGATTTTTTAAAATTTACACCATGGACATTTTGTCTCTGGGTCTTGTTCAGCTGTTTAACAGGCAGTCACCCTGTTTAGGTTTAGCATGAAGATTCTGGACTAGTATTGTTGCAATACCTTTATTCAATCTGGGGAAGAAGATGATACCTCGGCTGCCTTCTGTTGCTAAGTTGGAAGTTAGGAAACACCAGGCCTGGGTTACCTTCTACTGCTGGTGGCGAGCGACATAAGATGCCCTACTGCTTTCTTGTCTTTTCCAAAGCATTTCGCCTTCTCACCATCTTTCAAAGTTCACATTTTGTTGCCACTTGTGTTATTTGAAGGTTTTATAGTTGTACTTAGTGGGGAGGAGCAGAGAGAATGAATCTACATCATTTTGTCTAGAGTAGAAGTGCTCCTGGCTTTTAACGTTACAAAAGATATTTGCAGCTTGGTGAGGAAGCATTTCTTTAATGCTTGTGGCAAATACGTAAGTCATTTTGGTGTGACTTTTATATACCAGGTACTGTTCAGGCAATTCCTTGCATGCTATCTCATATAAGCAAATAAATACCTTAATAAAGGGATTAGATTTTTTTATACAAGGGAAAATATGGAAAGTTCAGAGAAATTAAGCCATCTTTTCAAGTCTGCATATCTGGTGTGTAGTAGAGACACTGCTTAAATAAAAATAATAAACTTTCCTCACTGAAGAATTCCAGTACATGTCTAATGTTGTAGGGAAAAGTATCAGTGTAAGTTTGGTTGCAGAGTTAATTAAAGCTTGAAGATATTTATTCTAAGAGTGACTCAATATTGAGAATTATCTATTAATGGTCTACATAATCATCAAGATGGCTAAAGAAGACTAAATTAGATTGAACACCCAGGAAAAATTCTCAAAAATAAAACACAGAAATGACGCCTTCAAGAGAATTATTGTCTTGTTATGATTTGAAAGATAAAAATAAGAATAGTGTCAAAATTATAAATCACCATCTCTTTCCCCATATACTCATAATTACACAATCAAATGGATTCCTCATTATATTCATCCCTCCCACATCAGCTCTATTTAGAAATTAAGACCATCTAATTATACAGAATGCTAGCTTCAAAGGAAATCTAGTTAATGTGATTTCAGCTTTCCAGGCTCTGCTATACAATACACACTAAAAAAAAGTTGCTGATAGGAAAACATATGCTTGGGCAGGAAAAAATAACATTTTTGTTATATAAGCAAAGAAATAAATGATTTACTCTCCAATAGTTACAAGGACCTGCCAGAATTCAGAAAATAGAAAATATGGATAGCAGTAAAATGGAAGTGATTAATTAAGACTTTACTAGATTAGCATCTTGGAGAGTGGGTATCATTTGACTATGAAATAAGGAGGACATCCTTCCCTCATAATTATGTTCTCATGATGTTTTATTCACAGAAGGAAAAATAATTGATATATGTTGAATTGAATTTCACTTTAATTTGAGAAAAGTAAGATAATAAAGTTCACAAATGTAGATATAAGAATAGCTTGTTGTAGTAGGCAATAAAAGAAACAGTCTGGGGGCGGGGGTGGGAAAAAGCCAATTCATAAGTTCATAAGGCAGAGTGCCAGAGAAGAGAGCTCCACACAGAGGGGGCTCTAGAGATCTGAAGAGGATCACCCTCAAGTCTTTAGCGGAGTAATAATCAGTGCAAATATGTAATGAATCCATACAATGTTAGGGAAACGAATGCCAAAAGAATTAGAGGGAACAATCCCTTTAGGTAATACAGGGCTAGGAATAGATTCTGTTCCCACCATGCACAACCAAACTCATCATAAATAACAAGATGTTCACCAAAGTATTCATAAAAATTTGGCCAGTAGTGTGCAAAATTAGCCCTAGACTAAATAGTTCTCTAGTCCTACCAAATAATGCTTAAAATAAATACTACGAATAATCAAACTGTGTCTAAGTAAGCAAACTGTGTACCAGAATTAAACTCAAGAATATAATTAGGAATTCAAAAATATCTAGCATTCAACAAAGTCTAAAATAAAAATCAGGAAAATAGAACTCACTATGAAGAGAAAAATTAATCAATCCAGGTATTACAGAGGATAGAATGAGTATACAAAGAAAATAAAGCAACTATTGTAATTTGTAATTGTCTAAGATGCTATAGGAAAGGCTAAAACTATTAAGTAGAAACCTAAAAAATATCTAAACAAAAAAATGCCCAAATCAATGTTTTAGAGATTAAACTCCAAGGACTAAAATGAAAAATACACTGGATTGGATTAATGGTCCATCACACATTGCAGGAAAAAAAGGTTAGTAAAATTGAAGACAGCACTAGAATCTATCCAAAATTAAGCATAATGAGAAAAAAGACTTAAAAAATTAACCAGCATCAGTGATCTGTGGGAAACTTCAGATGACCTCTTATACATATAATTGGAGTCCTCAATCAGGACGAGAGTTGCAGAGCAGAAGAACTAGTTGAAAAAATAATGGCTAAAGCATTTCTAAATGTGTTTAACAATGTAAGTTCACATATTGAAGCAGCTCAACAAAACCCAAGCAGCATAAATAAGAAGAAAATGACACCACGTCATATCATGATCAAATTGCTGAAAACCAGTGATGAAAAAAACCTTCAATGCAGCCAGAGGGGGAAAACACATTAATTATACGGTAGCAAAGAACAGAATGACAGCAGATGTCTCTTCATTTAATAATGCAGAAGACTTAAAAACTTTTTTGAAGTGCTGTAAGATATAAGCTGTCAAACTAGAAACGTGTACTTCATGAAAATATATTTCAAAAATGAAAGAGAAATGAAAATGATTTCAAACAAACAGAAGCTAGTTCATCACCAGCAGTCTACTACTAAAATAAATTTAAAAGGAATTTTTTTGGGGCAGAAGGAAAATTATACCAGAAGGAAATCTAAATAAAGAAACAACACTGAAAAATACAACTATTTTCTTATTTAAAACAACAATTTATTAAAGCAAAAATGACAATGTATTGTGAAGTTTATAACATATTTAGAAAATGACTAATAATAGTACAACTGTCAAAAGAGAATTAGAATATTTTAAGATTCTTACAGTATGTATGAAGTGATAAAACATCACTTAGATTATCTTAAGTTTAAGATGAATAATATACTCAAAAAAGCCACTAAAATGATAATACAAGAGTTATAATACTAAAAAATAGACAAATGGTAGATGTAAACCCAAACATATTAACAATTGTATTAAATGTAAATGATCTAAAGACCTCAACTAAAAGGGAGAGGTTAGTAGAGTGAAAAAAGGCAAGATTCAACTATCAGGTGCCTATGAAATCCATTTTAAACTTGAAGCACAGTTAGATCAAAAGCAAAAGAATAGGCAATGATGTTTTATGCCAGCACTAATCACAAAGAGCTGAAGTGTCAGTATTAACACCAGACAAAATAGATTTCAGAGAAGATGATAACAAGGATCATTTAATAATATTTCAGGGTTAAATTCAGAATCAGAAACTGCATTTCTAATAAACTTCAGAATATATGAGGCAAAAATAAATAGAATTGCAAGAAGAAATAGACAAATCCACAATCAGAGCTATAAATTTTTGCACCATCTCTAAATATTTATAAAAAAGCAAACTGGAAATCATTAAAGATATAGAAAATCTGATTTTTAAATTACATAAGGATAATATTTGGCACTTCTATGATGTCAGCATGATTGCAAAGAGGTAAACATTGTTTAGGTATCCTTACTAAAATTGTTGAATGTGTCTGTAGTACAGGTCTCACCTGTCACCAGCATCTTGATAAAATTGTATAGTTTGGATACAGACTATAGTCCAAGCTTCGGACACTTTGAAATATACAAATGGAATGTGAGGTTTTCTTTGTCATTGTATTTATTATCCTTAGGATGATTTGAAGTCCTTTAAGCCAAAGAAATACAGATCTGATAATGGCAGTAAAATTTCTTTCTTTTTTTTTTGGTGTTCTCAAACTGGGAATTCCAATCTTCAGTTACAGTGGCACCCATTTTTAGTGGTACTATCATTAAAGAACTTTGAAAATCTGGTCACTTACTCAGGAACTTCATTGTTACCATCAGTCTCAGTAAGCAAGAGATGCAGAATCGATGGCATTCAAAAAAATCAAACTGGCTGGGGCCAGCTCAGTGGAGCAGTGGTTAAATTTTCATGTTCTGCTTCAGTGGCCGAGGTTTGACAGTTTGGATCCTGGGTGCAGACCTACGCACCACTTGTCAAGCTGTGCTGTCGCAGGCATCCCACATATAAAGCAGAGGAAGATGGGCATGGATGTTAGCTCAAGGCCAGTCTTCTTCACCAAAAAAGAGGAGGATTGGTGGCAGATGTTAACTCAGTCTAATCTTCCTCAAAAGAAAAAAAAATCAAATTCGCCAAACTGTCTGATGCTTGTGGACTCCCTTGTTTAAATATGTTACCCCTGGACCTCAAGGCCATGAGATCCACACTCTTTAGCATTCCTCAAATCTCACCATACAAAGTTTAACATGTCTCCATGTGAATTTCTATGTTTTCTCCCTGATTTTAGACTCTGTTTCTGGTAAACAAGGAGGTATTCCACAGAAGATTCATGTAATGTACTCAGAATTGTTGCAAATTATATAAGCTGCCTTTCCTTCTTAGTCTCTAAAGCAGGCTATTTATGACATAAAACTCAGATACTTTATCTTTTAAAAAAGATAGTGAAGAAAGTCACCTTGGTTAGCCAAAAGCAATGGTAGTAGGCAAGCTTGCTCCTCCTAAAATTTCGTCCAAAATAATATACACAACAAAAAAGGAACGAAAATCTACACAGAACCCATCCCCTCAGCATAACATGATAGAGGAAGAAAGACTAAAACAAAGAAAGAGACGAAATGGGAAAAGAATTTAAAATAAAATTTTGATAAACTAGAAATAATATAACAATAAAGTATGAGGAAAAGGGAGAGAAAACCAGAAAATTATTATAAATTCTTTGTTGTATTGGAAATAGTTTGGGATTAAATATTATGAAAGAGAACTTTAAATCAGTAAAATGTTAAATAATGAACAAGAGAACTAAAGGCAATAGAAATGTATGAGAGTAACCACTGCGATAGGGCGATAAAACGTCCTAAAAGATACGACCCTTTTCTTAAAGTGCAAAAAACACACATCTTGTAGAGAAAAAACAGCAAGTAAAACAAAATGTACTAAATTGCAAAAATTATAACTGAGTTTATTATGACGTCATGTAAGTAAATGTGAATGGAATTAACTTATGTAATACTTTTTTCAATTTCGCTCACAAATCAAAACCTAACTATGCTCTACTTGAGAGAGACACCTAAAACAAAGAAATTCATAAATGCTAAAAATAAAGGATAGACTAAAGTATATCAGGTAAATAGAACCAAAGAAAGCAGGAGTGAAGATGCTAATATCAATCTAGAATTTAAACTCTAAACATTAAACCTGACAAATGACACTTTTTAATGCTAAAACCACAATTCACAATAAATACTTATCACATATGACAACGTGTGCACCAAATAACACAGTAAATGCCTGACTGAAGCAAAAACTGCAGATGAAGCCAGGATGTATACATAGAAACACACTAACAATAGGAAATCTTATTAAGTCACTCCCAGTACAAACAGATCAAATGGACAAAAATAAGGAGACAGAATATCTAAACACAGTAAAACAGGGTAAACACATGAAATATATCCAGACTCTACCCCTTGATAAGAGACAACTCATCTGCTCTTCAAATGTCTATGAGATATTCCCCCAAAATATTCTATAATGGGTAACAAAGAAACATTAATCTTCAAAAGGCAGAAATATTACAAACATTTTCTCATCAAATGCAAAAAAAAAAAACCCCTAGAAATTACCAATAAAAACAAAAAGCAAACAAAATCAGAAAAGCCCTCCCTCCTAGAAATTTTCAAACCTTTGTTAAACAAATCTTGAGTAGAAGGGAAAGTATACCCTGAAATTACAGACTTTTAAAAAGTTAATGAAGAGAAAAACATTACACATCAGAATACAGGGTGCATTTAAATCAGCAATAGATGAAAATTAATATCAGTAAATATTTTGTCAAATACAGAAAGATGAAAATTGAGTAATCTCTCAGCTTGGAAAACTAGACAAATGAAAACAAATCTTTTCATATGGAAAGTGAAGGAAGGAAATATAGGCAAAATATTATGAGCTAGAGAATAGAAAAACACATATAATTTATAAATCAAAATTCCAAAACTGCTAGCTAACTTGTTCAAATAAAAAAGGAATAAAGTACAAATAAACAAGATAAGAAATGCGATGAGGGAAACAACAATTGAAACATGAATGATTTAAAAATCATGAGACTAATAAATATGTGAAAATAAATATTAAAACTTATATGAAATGGATTATTTCCTAGCAAAATACAGACTACCGAAATTGATCCCATTAGTTAGCTGACACATTCCAAAATAAAAGAAATCATGATAGTTATTAGGAAATCACCTGTCACGAAACAGCGGCAAAGCTAGAGGACTTCACGAAGGAATTCTGCCAGATGTTCAAGGATCAGGTAGTCTAAATGTTGTATAAATTATTCCAAGCATTAAAAATGTGAAGGAACTTGCTAAGTCCCTTTGTAAAGCAAGTATAACACAGATATGCAAAATTCCAGACTGATAATTCTCGTGAATATGTGATGTAAAAATAATAAAATATTAGTAAAAAAGAATCGAACATGACGCTGGTGCTGTCATATAATCAGATCTAAACTGATCATCCCCAGACAATAGAGGTACACTTTCCAGCTTAAACCAGAGAATGACACACGGTGAGTTGCGGAGAACTGAGATAACCAGCATCAATATTACTAAACTGAGAGCACTTGTGTTAACATGACTCTGTTACAAGAAATTCTTATTGGGGAAAATCTGACTGTAAATCAATAAACAACTTCACCGTTTTCTTCAAGAAATTCTTGCCAACCAATTTGTCCAGCCAATTTGTTCATTGGGACAAACGCCTCTCCCATTGGAACAATAAGTTGCTCACATGGGCAACAGCCCATTTATTAGACAATAGTTTATTTTTTTAAACTTTCTTCAAAACAGTTGTTATCGACTTTATCCGATCCCTATTTTAAAAGACCTGCCTTAAATGATTTGAGCCTAGACACACAAAAAATCTATAAAGATCCTTCTCCAGCCTACCTCTGAGAGACTACTATCAAGTTATATTCTCCCTTGATGTGACATATTTAACTAACGCAGATTTCCTTTATCAATAGGTTTTCTTGCTTATCTTTACGGGGCATTCAATTGTGAACACAGTGCCAGTTCAAGCTGAAAATACATTCACCACCATAAATATACAAAAGCATATATTTAATTTGAAACTGAAAATCAAGTAGTTACAAATAATCTTTCAGATGAATTTAAAATTGAGACTGAAAAGCTAAAGTCAAAGAGTTAGAATTAAATTTTTGTCCTTTTTTGCACATGTATGATATTTATACGTGTTCTCATTTTAATGGCAACAACTTTTTTTTAACAGAGAAAAGTACCAACATCAAAACAAAGGCTTGCAAAAAGCTTGCCTTTTCCTATTGCTTGATTCTATGTATTTTTCTTATAACGATTTGCTATAATCTTATGAACTATTTGTCTCATTTCCTAGTAGTTTAAGGCTGAATACAGCTGTATTACTCATTTTAACTTACTCTATGATTACAAGAGAGTCATATTATCTCTCAGTGCCTCATAAGAAAAACTGTATCAACTCATATTTTGAAAGTGCTTTACAGTCCTTTACCAAATTATGTTGTAAAATTGATTCCATAGACACTCAGAAACATAGAAAAAGCTATACAATGTTATATTTCATTTTCCTTTCTCCAGATTTGTAACCTCATTGAAAAATTCATTTGCTCCAGCTGTCATCACAAACTTTTGCCTGTCAATTAAGGTGCTAATTGGTATGCAGATTTGTTTATTTACAGAGGTGTCTCATGGCCTCTAGCAGTGCATTGAATATGTGCATTATGAAAAGCAGACTTGCATTCCAAAACAAATCACTAAACAACAGCTCCATAAGAGGATTAGGTTTTACAAAATCACTCAGGATTTGGGATGCCTAGGACCTTTTCTGCCTTATTCCTATCTACATACCTTTCAAGGAGTAAGAATTTCATTGCTTGTCCAGATTAGAGAAAATAATTCCTACAGTAACAAGAAAGAAAACGGAGTGCAGAAAAATATGAGAATAATACATTTATGTAAAGGGCATAGGAGAAAAAGATTTCAAATATGCCAAGATGAACGTTTGAAGTTCTTCAGTAACAGAGGAGCGGTAAGCTATTATCTCCAACTTTGTTTCCTGGACTGCTCTAATGTAAAGCGACATCTTGACATTAAATGATATTAATAATAGTACTATTAATGATATAAACCTCTTACTGAACACTTTTTGACTGTCAAAGAGCCTTCTCAAATTATCTCTAACCCTCATAGCATTCCTGCATACAGTCTGTTTTAAGCTGAATAAGAATGAGAGAGGATGGCTGTCTCCCAGTGTAACAAAGCTAGTAAGGAAGGGGAAGAGGTAACATTCAAACATATAGCTGTCTTATTTCAAAGCTGTTTTTCTTTCATGATACTATTTTGCTTATTCTAATGATGATAATGAACCACATGGAATATCCGTGGGAGGGTCATCATTGATACCTCATTTTCCTTTCATATCTACATTTGAGTCCCCCACCCGAGTCCAAGGTGTCAAGAAACAAAATTAGGTCCCCTTATAACAAACTCATAGACCTTACTTTTCGTATTTGAATTATCTCAAGTGTAATCAGTAATCATGAAATTGTGTCTTTAAAGTCAATATTCTTTATTCGATTCTAGTTTACTAAGTTAGGAACAATCTGTGACTTATTCACAGATATAATCCTGTGCCTTAAACAATGCCTGACACATAGCAGGAGCTCAATAAATATTTGTTGAAAAAATAAATAAGGCAATGATATTTGAGATAATCACATAGAGAAAAGTTCTCGTGTATGCAGTGATTTTTCCCTAAGTTTCAGCTTTATGGGACAGTTGAGTAATATTTCAAATACAGATAAAATGTTTGTTAGTGTTGAAAACGTGTTTGAAGTTGATCTAGTTCGAGGTCAAATGCTTTCAGCTCAGCTATAACATCTCTTTAATGGTCACCTGTTCTGTGGTTAAACATCTTTAATCTCAAGAAATTCAATATCCAGAGGAAACCTACTGGCACATTGATATTTAAGTTCATTTCACTCAATCCAGGGAAAATTCAATTACAATGCCCCTAAACTCATATCTGACAAACTTATTGCCAAATTTCTACTTTTCCAACCATAGAAAGGAGGCCCAATTAAGAATGATGTCTGTTGACCTTTTACCTGGGCATAGACAGTACAGGCTCTGAGACAGCACACACCTTTAGATGTAATCTCTGTGAATATCCTTGACAGCTGGATGCAATTTCAATTGTGCTTCAAGGAAAAGTCTGTTTGCTAAAACATCCACTGCAGGAGATTGTTCCAGCTCGCTGGAATTCTATTATTTAGAGGATAATATCCAGCCAAGAACAGCAAAGCTCTATGATTTTGAAATGTTGACACGCCAAAATAGCTAAAAATTGCCTCCTCTGAGAGTGCTTATATAAGGTTTGAAAAAAAAAAAAAACCACAGAAAGATAGTGGTACAGTGGGATAACGTCCCAAGTTATAATGCTATTTTTATACTAAATATTAGAGACATACACACACAAAAAAGAAAACTTGCAGAGATTCACTTTATTACTAGGGTCAGTCTTTTTTTTTTTTTTTTTTTTTTAAGATTCATTCTTCTTCTGGAGCATAAGTGCTTAAGAAACACATAAATAGCTACGGCATTAAGTGAAGAAAAATCTTTGCTTATGTTTAATTTGTCAGTCTTCTCTGGTCCTCAAGTATGAGAAGCTAGTTATATTAGAATTTCTTATGTCATACTGTTAAAGTGATTTTTTTGCTAAAATATTTTAAAAAGCTAGGCTTCTTCACAATAACTATGTTTGCATTCCAAATTGTTTTCTCATTCAATTGAACTGAGTGATCATCCCCCACATTTTCTCTAGATAAAATGTGAAAATAGTATTAGACTTTTGGCAAAGAGAAATGATTACACCTGCACATGTTTGCAGTCGCAACTAATTATACACCCCTGGCAGGTGGCAATAAATATTTTCCTGCAAACATTGGCTGATGTTATAGAAACACTCACCTTTGCCCACAGGTTCATGTTGTTCCCCATGGTGCATTGCATTATTTGCTTTGCTGACAATCAACATTCAAGAATCTGACATTAGATCACTTTCAATTAAGTATGAAAGAGTGGCAGACAGAAACTCAGGGGAAAATGCATTTTGTCTTAATGCCAGTATAAAACACAACAGTGCTTACCTAGAAAACATTGGCAGGGTCAAATAAAATTCCAGATAATTTAGAATCAAAGTTGGCATAAAATATTTATGATATACTTTTATATTGGAGTACCATGTTTTTTTTTTTCTTGTGGTTTCATTCACTTTTACCCAATGTGGAAAAAGAAGGCTGTTAATTTGAGCCCCTTCAAATACTCTTACTATTAACAAGATATTTTTGACTCTACACTTAGCCAAATATCTTCTTTCAAATCTCTAACAAAATAAGAAGTACCTAATACAGATTAAAAATGTACTAAGAAATCACTATAATGGAGGTGAAAGTAAATAATAATACATTATTATTATTGTTATTATTATTATTATTAAGTCTATGAGACAGAGTCAAGCCCAAAGATGCTGAATCGTTTCATAGAACACATTATAGATTAGGTAAATTGACTAGTGAGTATCTATATAATTGTGCTTTATTGAATACCTTAGGGCTTAAATTGTAAAGTTCTTGGGGAATTGATTCCTTATCTCTGTGCTTGGCCATTTTATTAGAGACTTCAGATGCTAATATCTGACAGATTCTTTGGAACCTCTTTGGACACAGGGTTTCAGAAGAAAGCTTAGTTAATATATGGTAGATAGGTAACTGTGTCAGCAAAACAAGCCACATCTGCTATACAAAGCTATCCATAAATCAAATGGAAATACATTGGGTTTTCATTTTCTAAAGTTTATTTCTCAAGGACAAGATCAATGCACAGTAGAAGATAGAGTGGGAAGGCTGGTACCCAATCTTGGTGGTAGTTTACTAGTTCTAGAAGAGAAGGATTTTTCCATTTCAGCATATTTGGCCTAGCTCCTATCATAAATATACAATTTTATATTTCAAATTATATTGATATTTCTTCACCCATCCACTGAGGTGTAGAGAATAAGCATGTGCTCTGTACACTATTCTAAGCTCCAATTTATCGGATTTCTCCACTCCTTTACTCTCACGACATACTCATATCAATAAAAAAAATATCAAATATGTTTTTTTTATTAATACACCACAGCCTTCTTATGTTTCTGGAAGATTTTATTGAATTGTAAATAAGGACTACAATCCTCATCCTTTGTTTTTCAAGTTACTGAACACATCGTAAATAAGGTTTCGGAAGGCTCTGTATTACTCACATTGCTCCAATGCATGCTGTAAGCAGATAACCCTCTCCCTTTAAGGAAAAGGAAAAAAAATCCCAAAGCTGCTTCCTTTATATATGAGATTTTCTTATATACCATGTAAAGTAAAGCATGAAAAAATTGGAAGTAGAAGTAAAAAGAAAATCAAAGTCCTTTTTTGGTTTTGTTTGAATTTGTGTTTGTCACCACAATGTAATCACTCAATGTAGTAATAAAATTATTATCCTCACTCTCAAGTGATTTATTAGCAAGACCTATAATTCTAGTTTGATAGTCGTTTATCCTCAAGACGTTGAAGATATTACTGAACAGTTGTTTGGACACTGTTGAGTGTGGAGAGAGGTCTGGTGTTAGAAGCACTATTATTACTTTGGTTGTAATATATTCTTTAATGATTGCTGTTGTAAAGACAGTTATATTCTTCAGTTTCACAATACTGTGTATGGAATTGTGCTGACTATTCTAGTTCATTACTTGGTGTGTTCTTTCATCGTCAGGACTCATTCTTTTCTTCAAATCTAGGACATTCTCAACCATTCTCTTTTAATACTGCCATACCCACATTATGTATAAGTAACCTAAAAGAATGGATAATTAGATACATTTGTTTAGAGAAACTTGAGTTAGGTGGGGACTTACACATTTAAGTAGATTCGAATTCAAACTCACAAATGTATTTCCTGATGGAACAAATAAAGTTCAAGATAAAACTAGACTGTGGAGACAGTTACAATATGCAGAAGACAACCCACCCAGGGGAACTGATTGAAAGCTAAAAAGGAAGAACAGTTAAAAGAACACCATAGAGTAATAGGAAAATACTGAGAATAAAAATTTAATGAGAAACAATGCCATGGTAACCCACCATACCTAAATATTGTATTGCATACAATTAAAAATGACACAATATAGCAATGTCCATAGATCAGTAAGGAACCCACGGGTATAATGTCCTGACTTCTTTACAAGTAGACCATGGCTCTCCAAAAGAGAAACAATGATATCAGAAGAGAAATTTAATATCTGACATTAGCCTAAATGCTGTGAAAAATTATATGAAATTTATACAAATATCAGCCAGCTACTTGGTCAAGTATTATCAGAGTTAGAGAAAAGCCAAACAGTGGGAGAATAACCTTTAGAAGGCAAGATTTTGAGGGCTGGAGAATAAGATTGATACTGGCCCTGATATCAGTTCCCCTACATTAAACCCACCATATATGGGGTTAAAATCAAAGCACATATCCCCTTTCCCTGCTTACTCCCTGGCTTCCTGGCACCAGAATCCACTATCCACCAGGGAGGCAGACCACCAAGAACATCTTCCTGCAGATTCCCTTATCTCACTATCCTCCTCTCTGCAACAGCCTCACAAGGCCAAATGCAGGCTGGTGGGAAAATGTGGGTTAGCAAGGCCACAGCTCCTCCTCCCTACAAACAGCCACATTCCTTGGAACCTTTAAGACCCCTGTCCTCCGATCCTTCTGGGAGACAAGATGAATTTTGAGGGCTCGCTCTTGTCTCCTGGCTGATGTCACCCGAAATAAAAACCCTTTCCTTGCCATAAGCCTAGTGTTCCAGTCTTTATTTGGCCCCTCTTGCGTAGCATGTAAAGAACCTATTTCACAGCCAGTATCAAGATCAGAATAAAACAATGTAGGATTTGAGATAAAATGAATAGATCCTCACAGATATCAATCAGAACAGAGACTTTATATGTAGGCTTTGACATACCTAGATAACACTAATATTACCTGCTGATAAGATCCTGTGAGAACATCCCCTTGGTTCTGTGGACACTTTACCCCTCAGGGAAGGTGGCATCCCTGAAGAAGGAAAATAATTGGGACCATTAAATTTCAAGGCCCAATACAATGGATCTTGTTCCTGAGGTCTTAAGGCAGGACTAAGTATGGATCTGGCTTCATGAAAGAGATGAATACTGTGTATTAAAATTTGCCTGAGTCATGTTTTAATGCTTTTTAAAAAATAGGAAATGGCAAGTAATATGTTATCAACTGGTACAGTTTAAATAAGACAGAACTTTCTCTTGTAATTGTAATTATCTTTCATTGTGTTTCTTGAAATATTTTGATATCAGCTTTAGACCAAGTATAATATATATTGTGAGAAAAGTAAACTCTCTGAATCTGATGAAGAGTATCTATGGAAACACAGAATAGCTAAATAAGAGTTAATAGTGAAATATTAAAAGCTTTTCCCCTGAGTTTAGGTTGAAGAAAAGGATGTCTACTTTCACCAATTCTATTCAATACTATACTGCATGTTCCAACTGGTATTATTAGACGAAAATAAGTAAAAGGCATATATATTGGAAAGGAAAAATAAACTAATTTTATTCCCAGATGGCATCCTGCTTTTTTTTTGAGGAAGATTAACCCTGAGCTAACTACTGCCAATCCTCCTCTTTTTGCTGAGGAAGACTGGCCCTGAGCTAACACCCATGCCCATCTTCCTCTACTTTATATGTGAGACGCCTGCCACAGCATGGCTTGCCAACCAGTACATAGGTCTGCACCCGGGATCTGAACCAGTGAACCCCGGGCTGCCAAAGTGGAACTTGCTAACTTAACCACTGTGCCATTGGGCTGGCCCCAGGTAGCAGCTTTTAAAGTATGCAAGTATATACAGTCTTGTGAGACCACAAGGGAAAGCCCAACTGGGCACCACAGCCAGGCAATTTGGAGGTGTCCTGTGGGTAGCAGTCACAAAAATCAGAACTCCAGATGAGTGTATATGCTCCTTTCTAGGAGATACTGGTCAGCTGTAGTAGAGCTAAGGGAGAGCCCCATGATGTCATCCACTGGCCTAGATTTCCTGAGGTCGCCTTCACAGGCCTCTAAATGTGTGCCAAACCTGGAGCCTACCCCTCAGGCTGAAGCTCCAAAACAAGCAAATAGTCCTCTTTCATAGAAAGACTGGAGTTGTGTTTCAGTGTGCTGTCTGAGCAATGCCCAGGCCAAGAACTGTCTCCCCAATTGTTACAGTCCCAGGAGAACCAGGTATGCAAACCTTCCTGGCCACCAGAGTCAGGCAATCAAGGGGCATTGCTTGGGTGGCAACTGCAAAAACTGAAACACCAGACGTGAAAATTGGGACACTAGACGTGTGTAAATGCTCCGCTCCAGGAAATATTGATGTTCAGGAGTATGGCAGAGAGAGTGTATAGATCTCACCCATCAAGGGAAATAAAAAAAAAAGTTAGCACCCATTGGCTGGAACAAGGCAGAGGGAGATTGCTAAGATGGTGCCTGCCAGCCAGCAAGCCCCTAGGTGTGTGTTAAATTAGATGCCTAGCTCTCAGGCTGATGTTTTAAGATTAGCAAATGAGGCTCTTTCAGATAAAATCTGGGCTCCTTTCTATCAGCTCCCTCTGTGCTGAGCCCTGGGGTGGGTAAGTCTGTGCACCAGTTCTTTGAGTGCTCTTTCTCAGTTTGCTATGTAGCCTTGTGGGTCTCATGGATGCGAGTCTCATTAGTTTTCAAAGCTAAATGTTTTAGGGATTCATCTCTCAGGTGCAGGTCTTAAAAGTTGGAGTGCTCAATGCAGGGTTTACACTCTTTGTTCCTCAGGGTGAAGCTCTGGATTTTGAGTTCCCCCCTGAATGTGGGTCACTGTGCTGGGGATGGGTTTTATGGTGAGATTGTGTCCCAGTCTCTTTATACTGGCTTCAATGTGGACCTTATCTCATTTGCCTGATGTATAGGAATCGCTCAGCCAGTTTTTTTTTGTTTTGTTTTGTTTTTTTGTAAATTTTTTTTTTTAAGATTTTATGTTTTTCCTTTTTCTCCCCAAAGCCCCCCAGTACATAGTTGTATATTCTTCGTTGTGGATCCTTCTAGTTGTGGCATGTGGGACGCTGCCTCAGTGTGGTTTGATGAGCAGCGCCATGTCCGCGCCCAGGATTCGAACCAACGAAACACTGGGCCGCCTGCAGCGGAGTGCACGAACTTAACCACTTGGCCACGGGGCCAGCCCGCTTAGCCAGTTTTTGGTGTTTTGCCAGAGGAAGTTGTTCCCTATGTAGCTGCCGATTTGGTGAGTTCATGAGAGGAGGTAGGTTCCAGATCCTCCAACATTGCCATCTTGAAGCTAAACTCGACAAGTTTTTTTTTTTATCTTGAGAGCTATATCCCTCCCTCCATTTTTTTGGTAAGGAAATGAATATATACACCAAGCAGAAAATAGTGAATAAAAGCAGCATAATGGGTTTTTAATTTTTTTATTAATTGTTTAAAAATTTAACATTACTTTTGGTAATGATTGAAGTGAATTCTGGTATTAAAGAACTGATTTATCCATCTCAACAGAGAAATCAACACAAAAGTTAGTTTCATCCATAGCAAAATGAAGATTCCAAGAAATCTGGAACAACATCCTTGCTATTCACTGTTTTTCTTATCAAACTTTAGAACATTTTACCACAGTAAAATATTCAGATTAACTTTAAAAGCCATTAAGCACCATAAATATCTTAGTTACTGGGAAACCTTTAGTAAATAATGTGTTAAACATCCTTTAATATTTTAATGTGATCTCTTACATTGACTACTTAGAACTGCAAGGTTCCCTTCTTCCCCATTTAGAAGTTATTTAATAAAATGGGGGCACATACTCTATGAAAAGAAATATGGAACCTACAATTGAAAGAAACAAATTCTTATTTCTAATGCAGCAATGATTTAAATTACAATGAATTATCTATATGATTATCTTTTGAGGTTTAGAACAGTTATCTTTTTCTTTTACTATAGAACTCTCTTTTGAAAAATTACAAATGCCTTTGGTTAGGTTATCATTATTTAATATAGAAAAAAAGAGCATTCAAGAAATATTTTACATATAGCCGAGTAGAATCTCAGAAGCTTATGTGAAGCCAAATAAGGAATATTTATTTTTATTTTTAATTATTTTAATTATAGTGATAAAATTATAAAAACAAATATTTTGATAAGATTAGAATGTCTCCAATTGTTTCCATTTCCTTCTCATTAAAATAATTCTACATTTAATCAGTTAAAATTTGGAGATAATTACAATGGAAATAGTTTTTATAAGTAATTATAAAATAAAATATATGTTCAAATTTTCAGTCATTGTTATCACAAAACTTGTCATTAGGAGAGTGGATTGGATAAAAACAAACTTATTCGTTCAAATATACTTCTTAGTTTTAATTAGTTTAATATTAGTATGTTCATTAGTATGTTTAAACATTGAAATTCATTTTAAATTTCAATTTTAATAGAATTTATTGTTTAGGAATGTTTTAATTTTTTTCTCTAAAATTATAAGTAATTACTCTTGACTGGACATTATTAATAAAATAATAACATGCCATTGTATTTATAAAATTAAGGTTAATATGTTTGTATATAGACAAATATGCACACATAGATAATTATATGTAATGTATATAAATAAGTAATTGTGTATATAAATTTTATATGTATCTACAAAAACACATCTACAATTTTAGTCTTTTTTCTCTGGTTTGAGTATCTACCTTTCAGTAGGTATAGTAAATTTTTTGAATATTAAAAGATAGTCAATGCCAAAAATACAAAAGTCAATAATTTTGACATCTGGAGATGACCAATGTTACATGCATTTACATTATTTACATGCACAAATATTATTTAAACAAAGTTATATTTTTTAATAAAATTTATTGTTTAGAATGATTTAAGATGTGCAGAAAACTTGTGGAGATAATACAGAGAATTCTTGTATACCCTGCACTTAGTTTTCCATACTACTAACCTCTAATGTTAATATGGCATATTTGTCAAAATTGAATGAACCAATGAACAAATATTGATTCACTGTTATTAACTAAAATGTATACGTTATTCATATTTTCTCAGTTTTTTAACCTATTTTTCTTTTTCTGTTCCAAGATTCCATCTAGTATTCCACAGTATATTTTGGTGTCATGTTTTCTTTGGTTTCTCTTGGCTATGATGGTTTCTTAGACTTTCCTTGTTTTTGATAACCTTGATAGTTCTCAGGCCTACTGGTCAGATAATTTGTAGAATTTCCCTCAGTTGGGATTTGTCTGATGTTTCCTCATGGTTAAAATGGGATCATGAGTTTTGTGGAGAAAGATCACAGGTATAGTGCCAATTTTATCACATCATATCAAGGGTATATATTATCACGTGACCTTTTGCTGTGGATGTTAATATTAATCACCTGGCAGAGATAGTATTTGTCAGTATTCTCTACTTTAATGTCATTTGTCCTCCTTTCCATGTGGTACTGTTTGTAGAAAAGTCACATGCACAGTGCAGATTTAAAGAGTGGAGTGTTCTGCTCCACCTCCTTGAGTGTGAGAGTATCTACATAAATTATTTAGAATTCTTCTGCATGGGAACTTTGTCTCTTCTTCTCTTTATTTATTAATTGAAGTCATTTATAGTAGTATAGACTCATGGGTATTTATTTTATACTTGGAATTATAATCTAATACTACTTTATTATTTTTAAAAAAAATTTTGTTAAGCTATGATTGACATACATAAACCTGTACATGTTTAATATATACAGCTTGATGAGTTTGGAGATAATGCCTGTGAAACTATCATTACAATAAGTGCCATAAATATTTGTTGCTCCAATTGTTTCAGTTTTGGCCATTGAGAGCTCTTTCAGTTGGCTCCTGTGTCCTGTTGACATATCTCCATCAAAGTGCCCATTAATTTTTCAAGCATTTGTTACTTTCTGGCTGCAAGATACCCCAAACTCATTTTATATATTTTCTGCCCTAGTCTCAAAATCGGGTAATTTTTCCCAAGGAATCCTTGTTGCTTTTATTGGAGAACAGTATTAGAATCCAAGGTGTAGGTTCTAGGTGTGCTCGCTGCTACTAAGCTGTCATTGCTTCTAGGCCTCCTCGGTTGTTAGAGCAAGGAAATAAGTGTGTGTCCTAACCGGTATATATACATACATACACAAATATTTCTATACGTAACAATCTGTATCCATGTTAAGATAACCACAAGTTCTTATTGATATATCCAAATGTGTTCCATTATCACATGGATTATTATGGCTTCCTTCCTGGCTTATCTGTAAACTCGCATTCCAAGAATGAGAAGCCAGACTTGCATCATCTGCCATTTACTTAATTGATCAATTCTTGCTTAAATATATGGCAGTATCAGAATTGTTAACCTGTGCCCTCAGTGAAGGGAAGGAAGCTTTATCAGAGTACAGTTTTTATACTTATTTCACCTGCGTTTATTTTTACTGACTCCACTCATTGGCTAAGTTACTTAGGGCAATACCTTTCCCCACAATTTCTTCAGTAACATTGTTTTATACATTTGCAATATAGTTAGATTCTTTGTTACAGTTGATATTCCATCCTGGGTTCCCCCAACTAAATAAATGCTTTTTTGAAAATTATGCAGTCAGGTTCACGTTGAGTTCTAATGGTCTATGGGTTTTGTTACGTGCACAGTGTCACGTATCCACCATTACAAAAAGTAGTTTCACTGCCTGAAAAATCTCCTTTACTTCGTCTATTCAACCCTCCTCCTCTCCCTTGGAATCCTTAGCAACAACTGATTTTTTTAGTGTCTTTATAAGTTTGCATTTTCTACAATGTCACATAATTTGAATCATATAGTATGGAACTTTTCAGACTGGCTGCTTTCACTTAGTGATATATACTAAAGTGTCATCTATTCCTTTTCATGTTTTGATAGCTGCTTTCTTTTAATAATACTGCTTCATTATATGGATGCATCACAGTTTGTTAATCCATTCATCTATTGACGCACATCTTGGTTGCTCCCAAGTTTTGGCAATTATGAATAAAGTTACTAGGAATATTTCTTCTTTTTTTCAAATTAGGTAAATGCCAAGAGCACACTTGCAGGATCATATGGTAGAATTATGTTTAGACTGTAAAAAATGCCAAACTGTATTCCAAAGTGACTATAACATTTACATTCCCATGAGCAATGAAAGAAGGTTCCCATTGCTCTGCATCCTTACTGGCAATTGGTATTGCCAGGTATTTGGGTTTTTTCCATTTTAATAAGTATGCAGTGATATCTACTTGATGTTTTAATTTGTAATTGGCTGGGATCCAATGAATTTGAGCATTGTTTCATATGTCATTATGCGTCATTTGTGTATTTTCTTTAAAGAGGTGTCTGTTCATATGTTTTGCCCATTTTTTAACGGGGCAGTTTGTTTTCTTATTGTTGTATTTTAAGTTATTTGCACATTTTGGATAGCAGTCCTGTATCAGATATGCCTTTTGAAAATATTTTCTCCCAGTCTGTGGCTTGTCTTCTCATTCTGTTGACAGTGTCTTTCACTGAGCAGGTTTTAATTTTAATGAGGTCTAACTTATCAGTTATTTCTTTTATGAATCACATTTTTGATGTTGTATCTAAAAAGTCATCTCCAAACCAAAAGTCATCTAGATTTTCTCCCATGTTATCTTGTAGGAGTTTTATAGTTTTGCACTTTACGTTCAGGTTCATGACCCATTTTGAGTTAATTTTTGTGAAAGTTATAAGGTCTGTGCCTAGATTAACTTTTTAAAATATGGTTATCCAGTCTTCCTGCACCGTTTGTTGAAATGACCACCCTTTCTCCATTGAATTTACTCCTTTGTAAAAGATCAGTTAATTATAAGTGCATGGTGCTATTTTTGGGCTTATTATTCTATTTTGCTGATGCATCTATTTTTTTTTCCAATAACATACCGTCCTGATTACTGTAGCTTTATGTTAAGTATTGAAGCGGGTCATGTGAGTCCTCCAACTTGGTTCTTCTTCAACATTTCATTGGCTATTCTAAGTCTTCCTCTTCTGTATAAACTTTAGCACCTATTTGTCAATATTCACAAAGGAGCTGGCTGGAATTTTGATTGGAATTTCATTGAACCTATAGACCTAGTTGGGAAAAACTAACATCTTAAAAATACTGAATTATCCAATCTCTGAACACGGAAAATCTATTTAGTTATCTTTTGATTTCTTTAATTAGAGTTTTGTAATTTTCTGCATATTGATCCTGTACATATTTTGTTTGATTTATAGCTGGAGTTTTTAATTTTGGGGGTACTGTTGTAAATAGTATTGCATTTTTACATTTCAAACTCCAATTGTTCATTGCTGTTGTGTAGGAAAGCAATTAAATTTTATGTATTAACCATGTACCTGTGACTTTTCTATAGTCACATCAGTTTCAGGAGTTTTTTTTTTTTAATTCTTTGGAATTTTCTACCTAGACAATCATGTCCTTTGTGAACAAGGGCAATTTTATTTCTTCTTCCCTGTCTGTATAATTTTATTTCCTTTTATTGTCTTATTTCACTAGCTAGGAATTCCAATACAGTGTTGATTAGGAGTGTTGAGAGAGGATATCCTTGCCTTGTTCCTAAACTTAGGGAGAAAGTATTCAAATGTCATCATTGAGTATGATGTTACCTATATGATTTTTGTAGATGTTCTTTATGAAGTTGTGTAAGTTTCCCTCTATTCTTTGTGGCTGAGAGTTTTTCTTATGAACGAGTATTGAATTATGTCAAATCATTTTGCTGTATTGACTGATTTGACCGTATCATTTTTTTTTGTTTTCTTGTTGATGTGTTGGATAACATTTCTTTTTCACTATTGAATCAGACCTGCATACTTGGAATACATATCACTTGGTTATGGTGTGTAATTCTTTTTATACATTTTTATATATGATTTGCTAATTTTTTTGTTTTTGCATCTATGTTCATGATTGGATATTGTTCTGCAGTTTTCCCTTCTTGTAAGGCCCTAAGGTTTTTTTAGTATTAAGGGAATTCTGGCCTCAGAATGGGTTAGGAAATGTTCCTTGTGCTTTTATTTTCTGAGAGAGATGTTGCAGTACTGGGATAATTTCCTCCTTAAAAATTAGAAAAATTTCCTTAAAAATTGGAAATTAACTGTAAGACCATCTGTCCTAGTGATATATTTTTTGATAGGTTATTAATTATTAATTCCATGATTTTAATATATATAGGCCTATAAAGATGACCTCCTGCTCCTGTATGAGTTTTTTCTTTTAGTGTTTTTCAAAGAATTTGTCCATTTCATTTAAGTTTTTAAGTTTGTGGTCATAGAATTTTTCACAATATTCCTTAATTGTCATTTTAATATCTGTAGGATCAGTAGTCATGACCTTTCTTTCATTTCTGAAAGCCATAAATTATGGTCACTTTTTCTTATTTAGTTAGCTATAATTATATCAATTTAATTGATCTTTGTAAATAAGCAGCTTTTTGTTTTGTTGGTGTTTTGTTATTGTTTTCCTGTTCTTAATTTCATTGATTTCTGCTCTAATTTTTATTATTTAATTTTCTTCTGCTTGTTTTCAGCTTAAATTACTCTGCTTTCTCTAGTTCCTCAAGGTAGAATGTTTGATTAGTGACTTTTAAATCTTTCTTTTACTCTAATATATGTGTGTAATGCTCTAAATTTCCCTGTAAGCACTGCTTTTGCTGTTAAAACACAAACTTTGACAACTAAATAAGGATGAAATAAGGATATTTAAAGGCAAAAGAATTTATTGGCAGACAATGTGCATTAATGAAATTTCATAAGAACTTCATCAAATAAGAGAAAAATGATACCAGATTAAAACTTACATCTACACAAAGGATTAAAGAGTGATGGAAATTGTAAATATGTGAATAATATAAAGGTTATATTCGTATTTATTTATTTGCGAAACTTATTTGACTTTTTAATGCAAAGCTAATAACGACTCATAAAATTAAAACAAGAAGTAAAAGGTATAAGAGCACAATTAATTTGTGAAGTAAAAATAAATTCAACTGTGTTTTTTTATTATATGTGAAGTTATATAAAAATTATTTAAAATTACACTGTTAAATTATAGCTACATACTGTACTTCTTAGGAAATTATTAAAATATAAAAAATAATGAGGTTCAACTAGTAAGTTGAAGAGGAGATAAGATGGAATACTAAAAAGTACTCAAACCAAAGGAAGGCAGGAACGGAAGATTAAAAAAAAAACCTAGATGAAAAAAATTAGAAAAATTTTAATTTAAACCCAACCATATCAATAATACACAACAAATGTCAGTAAACTAAACACATTAATTAAAAAGAAGGCTATTTTAGACTTAATGAAGATTCACCTACTTACTGCCTATAAAACATATTCTCTAATTAAGTATAAGATTAGCCATAAAATAATGGGAGAAAATGCCACAAAAACACTAACCTTTAAGTACGTACACAAACACACAATCACTAATCAGAATAAGTCTACAGTGCATGTATTGATATTATCCAAAGTAGAAATCAGGACAAGACATAGAATATTCTCTAAAACCATAGAAGGGATCACAAAACATGTCTTTATACATTTCAAATGACTAAAATTTTAAGGCTACATCCTTTAAACTCTCAAAGTTAAATTGGAATTAGATACTTGAAAGATAAGTAGAAAATCACCAAATAAGGTAATTTAAAACACACTTATAAATAATCCTTTAACCAAAGAAGAAGTTGGAAAATAATTCTATTAGAAAATAACTTGAACTAGTTCAATAAAGTTGTAAGATACAAAATTAACACACAGAAATCAGTTGCATTTCTATATACTAATAGTGAACTTTCTGAAAAAGAAAGAAAAAAATTCCCTTGTACAGTAGGATTAAAAACAATAAAATATTTAGAAATAAAGTCAACCAAGGAAGTTAAAGATGTGTACACTGAAAACTATAATATATTTAATGAAAGAAGTTGAGGACACAAATAAATAGAAAAAATAGTCTTTTCCCACAGACCAGAAGAGTTGATATTGCTAAAATGTCCACACTACCCAAAGCCATCTACAGATTCAATGCAATCCCTATCAAGTTCCAATGGCATTTTCCACAGAAATAGAAAAAACAATCCTAAAATCTGTATGGAACCGTAAAAGACCCCAAATAACAAAAGCAATCCTGAGACAGAAGAACCAAGCTGGAGGCATCATGCCTTCTGACTTCAGGTTATATTACAAAGCTATAGTAATCAAAACAATATGGCACTGGCATAAAAAGAGATTCATAGACCAATGGAACAGAATCAAGAGCCCAGAAATAAACCACGTGTAAGTACCCAACTAATATTTGATGAGTGAATCAAGAATATTCTTGGGGAAAATACAGTCTCTTCAATAAACGATGCTGGGAAAATTGGATAATCACATGCAAAAGAATGAAACTGGACCCCTCCATCTTATACCACTCACAAAAATTAACTTAAAGTGGATTAACGTCTTAAAAGAAGGAGCTGAAATGGTTAAACTCGTAGAAGAATACATGGGGAAAATGCTCCATGACATTGATATTGGCAATGATTTTCTGGATATGAAATCAAAAGCACGAGCAACAAAAGCAAAATAAACAAGTGGGATTAAACCAAACTAAAAAGCTCTACACAGGAAAAGAAATGATCAACAAATGAAAAGGCAACCTACATAAGGCAAGAAACTTTGGAAATCATCTATCTGGTGAGGGATTAATAACTGAAATACATAAGGAACTTATACAACTCAACAGCCACAAAAACAAAGGTAATCTATTAAAAACTTGGCAGAAAACCTCAATAGACATTTTTCCAAAGAATTTATACAAATGGTTAACAGATACATGAAGAAATATTCAACATCACAAATCATCAGGGAAATGCAAATCAAAACCAAAATGATATATTTCCTCCTACCTGCTAGAATGGCTAATATCAAAAAGATAAAACAAGTGCTGGTGAGGATGTGGAAAAAAGGAAACCTTTCTGCACTGGTGGTGGGAATATGAATTGGTACAGTCACAATAGAAAATGTTTTGGGTGTTCCTCAAAAAATTTAAAATAGGACTACCATATGATCCAGCAATTCCACTTATGGGTATATTCAAAGGAAATGAAATCACTATCTCAAGGAGATATCTGCACCCCCATGTCCATTGCAGTGTTATTTTCACTAGCCAAGACATGCAAACAACCTAAGTTTCCATTGGAATGGATTAGGAAGGTGTGTGTATATGTGTGTGTATATATAATGTATGAATTTAATAATGTTATAATGAATAATGGAATGTCATTCGGCCATAGAAAGAAAGAATCTTCCCATTTTCAACAAAGTCTTCACAGGCCTTCACTAATAACACCAAACACTAGAAACAACCTAAATGTCCAAAAACAGTGCATTGATGTACAGATCACAATATGTCTATAAAGCAAACTTTGTTCAGCAATGAAAAGAAATGTACTAATACATGCAACAACATAGTTAATCTCTAAAATATATGAGCGAAAGAAACCAGAACAGACATCAATAAGTACATACTGTGTAATTCCATGTGTGTGAAGTTCTAGTATAGGCAAAATAAATCTGTATTGAATATTAATCATATAATTGTATGCCTGAAGTGGAAGTTTGGTGAATTTATTACAAAGGAATCTTTTGGGACGATGAAAATTATTTTAACTGGGGTGGTGGCTACATGGTTTTAAACATATGTCTAAACTCATTGACCTCTATATTTAAATTGTTGCATGTTATTTTATGTAAATTATCATTCAATATATTTAAATATCTAAGAAAGTCATATCAGATTTAAAGAGGATAATTTATGTCCCCAAGTTCTAGCTACAAGTTATGCTGGGAAAATGAATTATTTGTCTCTACCTTGGTGAGAGAGAATAATAAGGTAAAATATCCTCCAAACAAAATAGAAGTATTAAAGAAACTTAGTAACCAAAAAGCATGATAAACTTATCTCTTACATACTAATGCAATAGGCAAAAAAAGATGTGAAAAACAAACAAACAAAATTGTTCTTTAAGAATTTCGATAGCCTATATAAAAAGTACAAGAGAATCTATGGACTAATTAGTAGTATATTAGAACTGATAAAAGAGTTTAATAGAATAGCTTGGCACAAGAATAATACATAACATTCAATAATTCCCATTTATTATGAATAAACAATTAGGCATCATTTGGAAAATAATACCACTCACAATTGGTCCCAAAACTAAAAATCACATAGAAGTAAAGCTATCAAATATTTACAAGAATGTTAGGGAGAAAAGCCTAAAATGATAACGAAGACCTAAAACTTTCACTGACTTTCGTCATTAACAAATTGTTAGTAATTTTTTATTAACAATTATCAATTTAAGATTTTCTTCAGTCCTAGCAAATTCTCAGCCCATATAGTTTTGAATTTTGCCTCCCTTCAAACCGTTTTCCCTATTCTCTTGTTCTGAAAGTGCTATTAGACTGTTGTTGGACCCTCTGAGTTTTGATTCTCACCCAACGGAGATGATTCATTTTCTGTCTTTTTATATCTTTCATATTTTCTTGAATTGCCATATATAAGCTCCACAGGGACAGAAACAATTGTCTGGCTTTTTTTTCCATCACCTATTCATCCCAAGTGCCTAGAACAGTGGTTGGCACTCTCAGATAGTCAGTACATATTAGTTGAATTAAAAGATGCATAATGCATCTTGCTGTGTTCTTGGTGAATTTTCCAGTTACAGTCTTCTAAATGTAAAGAAATAAATATAGATTTGTGGTTAAGAGCATGGACTTTGGTGCCAGAATATCTTGGAGAGAATTTAGGCTCTGCCTCTCAATTACAAATTACTGAATGTTTTTGGACACATTGTGTCCTTTAACTTCTTTATTTGCAAAATGGGGGTGATAGAGTTTGCTGTGATGATTAAATAGAGTTAATATATAATATGCTTAGAACATTGCCTGGCGTATCTTAAGGGTTTTCTAAGTGTCTACAACTAATCTGTTAATTCCCTATTTAGCTGTCTCAGGTCTGTCAAGTAGACCACTTATTATCTTTAAAATTTCAGTGACCGTATTTTGTATTTCTGATATGTTATTATTATTCTAAACATTAACTACATGTTTAACATATTTTTAAAAACTAAGTATAATATAATTCTGGAAATCTGCACATATTGTAATTGTGAAGATTGAGTTTGCCCAAAATAAAAACTCGTATAATCTGCACCTAAATCAAGAAACACAATATTATCAGGAGCCCAGGAGCTCCCTTTTCTTCATTTCCCGCATTGGATAATATCTCATCACTGTATAGGATTCTGTAGTAAAAACATTCTGAGTATATCACAATTGATGATCCATTGTACTATTGGTAATTGTTTAGATTGTTTTCAGTTTTTATAACCAATAGGTTTGATTTCATAAGTTTCTGTTTTTGAATCACTGATGCTGGTTCCTTCTTTATTTCTCTTAAAATTTAAATATGATTATCTAAAATGTCTTCAAATTGTTATATTGCTCCTATCTCTTCTTCTTCTTCTTCTTCTTCTTTTTGAGGAAGATTAGCCCTGAGCTAACATCTGTGTCCATCATGACCTGCATTTTGTATGTGGGACACCTGCCACAGCAGGGCTTGACAGGCAGTGTGTAGGTCTACTCCTGGGATCCAAACTGGTGAACCCAGGGCCACCAGAGTGGAATGTGTGAACTTAACCACTCCTCCACCAGGCCTGCCCCCTCCTATTTCTTGCTATGATTGATGGTTCTTTTGATTAACTTGTTAGTGCTCTCACGTGTCTTGTAGGGTTTTTTTTTGTGAGCTCCTAATTCGAAGATATTTTTCTCATGCATACTTTCCCTGGGAGATATGTCATTAAACCAGATTTACATTAGTGAATTGATTTGGATTTCTCAACCAACGGAGAGTTATGTCATCCTTTAATCACATGCAGACCAGCCCATGCCCCAATCTTTTGCATGGCCATGCTTCTGCCCTCAGTCACAGGCAGGTTTTCCTCTTCAGCTACAAACTCAGGCAGGCAGGTGAAGTCTTCTAACACCTATTCATGTGCTGTCTTCCTAGCTCTCTAGGTCGCATGTTCAAAAGGCACTTCTAGTCTCTCACTGTATGAAGCAACTCTGTAGAGCTTCAGCCTGTGCTTCTTGTGTTTCTATTTCTGGTCCATGGGGACATTTTTTAGCACAGGCACATAATTAATTAATTATTTATTTTCCCATTTTATCTAGCAAATCTCTGTAGTTGGAGGAGAAAAGTTTCGATGTTTGTTATATCCACAATCTAACAGAACATCTGTGTTAACTTTAAAATTAAAAAAAATTTGTTTCTATTTCCCTGTTTCGTGAAAACTTCTTTAATTTCAACACAAAAAATTTAAAAACAAAACTTGCCAACTTATACTATTCTATTACTTCTATTATTTCTGTCTATTACAATATATCCTAACTTCATTCCAAATTTTCACTTTTGTTTTGAGTAAAATAATCTCTGACTCATCCTCCTATTTAGTTAACTTATAGAGGAATTTTCATTACATGTCAAGAATTAGAACACTGAATAAGAAGAAATATAGTAATAATAAAATTTGAATAAAGTGTTTTCTTTCTCAAATATTTAACCCTTTATATTTGGCATATCAAGTGAATGCAACAATATTATTTCTCAGCTTTTCAAATTTATTTACATATTCATTTGTGAGTTTATGAATTATGGAAGGAATCTACACTTCTTTGTACATCTCAGTATAATTTATGAAGAATTCTTTGTGATATGATCTAATTTCCAATTAGAGACAAAATTAAAATTGCCGAAGAGGTTTATAATTTCTTTGAAAATGATGAAGAGAATCCAAAGCATCAATATAGTCTCTGGTGTACTCATTAGGAGCAAGAACATTAATTAAAGTGATGGTCATATCATTTATTAGTCCTCATTCAATAAGATATATTGCCTTTTTATCTATAAGGAATCTTAAGTATAAATAACAAAGGATTTGTATACATACCACAATATCAGCATTATTAGACACAAACTCTGAGTATCATGAATTTAAAATCCCAAACCACAGTATAAATAACTGCATATGTTGTATATGTGTATATGTGTGTGTATCCATTAGTTACCCTGTGCAACAATATATGTATAGCCGTTGGTACACTATATTGAATGTATATTGTATGTACATATGTATATTAGTATACATACATACAGTCGTTAGCATGGATGAGAATATATAAATATCCATATATATTTAATATATCCATATAGAGTGTATGTAAATATATATATCCAATGTACTGAGTATGGATATAAAATCAATGTGCTTTGACATTTGACATCTGTCAACTGCCTCAACTTTATAAACCTTCCATTCTTGACCCTTCCTCATCCTTGTTTCCTTTGCTTGGTTCTCACACATGTTCCTCAAGGTACACTAAGAAAATAATCTCCTGGCAAGGCTTCATGACCATCCCTCCCTGATTAAGGAATTCCTTTTTGTACTCTAATATCTCTCTATGCTTAAGTATATCGGAGGACTGCCAGCTATGATATACGTTAGCAATTTTCAGTCTCCTAGAGAAGCACATTTCAAGTATCATAGGACTAACAGCCCTGGTTTGTATCACTGTTTACCCATCTTCTAGAGCAATGCTTCTCAAGGTTTAATTTGCATGCTGAGCACGTGGTGACTTGTTAAAATGCAGATTCTGATTTAGTGGGTCTGGAATTGAATTTCTGTATTTATAACAAACTTCCAAGTGATGGTGATGTCAATGCTGATGATCTGTGGACCACACTGTGAGAAACAAGGCTCTAACTCTTCAATGACAGTGACGTTAACACCTATAGCCCCAGCATGTATTCAATATCTTCAATGTAGTAGCACCTCGATAATGTTTGCTGAATAAATGGATAAATGAAGTAGCAACAATAATAAGTAAAATAAGTATTTTAATTCAAAGAACGATAAAAATTATTTCATATTCAGTGCTTAAATTTTTCTCACAATAATAGATTTTACTGTTTATAAATATTCAAGTGGTTCAGAGGGTATATTTAATTATTCCACAGTACAAAGAGCTAGGAAGTGCCAGATTTCCTATTCCGAATTCACATTCATCCTTAGTTTGTTTTTTCATATACTGCATTACTGTTATACCTGCCTATCCTCCCTTCCTCCCTACTTATAAAAACCAAACAGCATTTTTCAGAAAATTTTTCTTCTTTTCAAAGAATAGAATATTTGTGTGTGTGTCAAGTGTATTTACGTATTGCTTTACATTTCTATATGCCTCAGTTTCATCATTTACATAATTTTAATAATAATCCTATTTCATTGTGGTGGTGTGAGGATCAAGGAAGATAACCTATGTAAAGCAGTTAGCAAAGGCTCAAAACGACATGCATTTAATAACTGTGTGACCTAGTGACAGAGAGATGGGTCTGAATCCATAGACAGTCTCTGTTGATGGGAAGAAAATACAGTGTAATTGAGATTTGGTTCTGTTTCTCTTTCATTGACATATGACGTGTAATGAGATATGATTGTGTTCACATTTACTATGCACTTTTCTTTAGAGCAGGTATATAAGACAATAACAAAGAAAGGTGATTTGTGTATGGAAAACAGTGCTCTCCATCCACCATAGAACTCAAAACATGTTGGCTGATATAATAATATAAACTTGCATGGCCTCTTTTTATATGTATGTAGCAGATTGCTTAAAAATATCATGAAATTGGGGCCAGCCTGGTGATGCAGTGGTTAAGTCCGCACGTTCCGCATTGGTGGGCCAGGGTTCGCTGGTTCAGCTCCCAGGTATGGATAGCCACACAACTTGTCAAGCCATGGTGTGGCAGGCATCCCACATGTAAAGTAAAGGAAGGTGGGCATGGATGTTAGCTCAGAGCCAGTCTTCCTCAGAAAAAAGAGGAGGATTGGTGGCAGATCTTCACTGAGGGCTAATCTTCCTAAAAAAAAAAAAAAAAACAAAACCATGAAATCCAAAATAATTTCTTGAATATGCAATTATATTAATCAATTATATATTATGACTATTTTCCCATTTTCAGAGTTGAAGATACTTGAATACAGGGACTCTCATTCTTTGCTCAAGGGAATGGAAAATGGTACAGCCACTTTGTAAAGCAGATTGGCAGTTTCTTACACAAGTAAACATATTCTTACCTATCATACAATCCAGCAATCATGCTCCTTGGTATTTACCCAAAAGACTTAAAAATTTATGTTCACGCAAAAACCTACACACATATGTTTATAGCAGCTTTGTTCATAATTTCCAAAGCTTGGAAGCCACCAAGATGTCCCTTAGTAGGTGAGTAGATAAATAAATGGTGGAACATCCATTCAATGGAATATTATTCAGCAATAAAAATAAATGAGCTATCAAGCCACAAAAGGACATGGAGGAAATTTAAATGCATAATTACTAAGTTAAAGAAGCCAATTTGAAAAGGCTACATGTTATATGATTCCAACTACAAGGCATTCAGGAAAGGTCAAAACTTTGGAAATAGTAAAAAGATCACTGGTTGCTAGGGGTTAGGAGTGAGGGATAGATTAATAGCTGGAGCACAGAAGATTTTTAGGGCAGTGAACATATTCTGTGTGATATTATAATGATGGATACATGTCATTGTACATTTGTTAAATGCCACAGAATGTACAATGCCAAGAGTGAACCCTAATGTAAACTATGGACTTTGGGTGATAATGGTGTTTTTAATGTTTATCAGTTGTAACAAATGCACCACTCCAGGGTGGATGCTGATGGCAGGGGAAGGCTGCATGTATGGGGGAAGAGAGGATATGGGAACTCTCTGTAGGTTCCGCTCAATTTTGCTGTGAGTCTAAAAACTATTCTCTGTTATAAAAAAATATATATATATATTTTTTTAAAAAGTGGGAGACCCCCTAAATTTGATTGAGGTTTATCTTTTTCAGCCACAGCTATGTTTTAACAACCTAATTTTTTTGAAAATCAGAAATATTAAAAATTAGAAAATTTCCTATTTATCATACTAATTGAAAGCTACTCAACGTGCATTATTTAAGTGAAATAATTTGCAAAATATAAAAAAGTACGTATGTATCAAACACAGCTATCATGATACACCCTGTCATGTGTCAGGCTCATAGTCTGTTTAGGATGAAAATGTCTTCATAATACCTTTTAGAAATATCCAAGTATACAAAAGGTTTCCATTTTCAATTTTGGAATATTTACATTATTTTAATTTTGAAGCAAAATTCCAATATCTCAATATATCTCATCAATTTGATTTTGACTATACTTTTCACATCTATCTAAGCTTTTCAAATTTCGCAAAACAGTTTTGAAAAGTGTTGAGATGATACAGATTATTGAAAAAGAAATTACTCTGAGTTTTCAATGGTTTGCTATAAAACTTAGAAATATTATTCGTGCACATTAACTTAAACTAGTTTTAATGTCAATGCATTTCTCATCTCGTCGAATCTCCTCAAGTATGTGAATTTATTTTGTATCTGGGATGCCATACCTTATAATAGAATAGAGGTGATAGAGTAAAGCTTATGAGGGAGATCACAAAATGACTAAACCTCATAAAGCTTTTACTTGAAAATAAGCAATTTCCTTAAGACTTACTGGGAGTTATTGTGAGAGAAAATTTAGTTTACTTAACATAGACTCACATCCATTTGAATTCTAAGCATAACGTTTATTTATCTGCATAAATCTGCATAATATCTGTTTTAGAAGAATAAATCTGAGATATTGCAAAGACAGCCTCCATAATTCTGTACTATGTGGCACCTCAAACGTTCATGCACAATAAATGTTTGTTAAAAATAACATTTCTGCAATCACAAAATATTTGCAACATGTAAGAGGACAATTAGCCTGCTGTTACCATTTTCAAATATAAGTTACCTTGATTGGGTACTGCGGTTTACAAGCTTACCATTTAAAAATGACCAGAATTTAAAAATAACCAGAAAAGCTAATTGATCATTTCCACAATAAAAAGCTAATCGATACATAATAATTTCCAATTTATGTGTGTTTAACTGTGTATATAAATAATAATAAATTTTAAATGAAAATTATTTATTCTGATCTTTGTCAGTGTTATTATGATTAAAATTGCCAATTTTCAAAGTTCATATGTACATTTCTCAGTTAACATCTTGATCAGAACAATTTTGGGTGTAGCGACTGCTTATAATGGTGAGATGTCGTCTCTTTCTCCTTTTGTATTTTGTATTTTTTTGATAATTGCTTAATTTTGCTGTGATATCAACAGTGCTTTCTCAGTAAACAACTCCAAATGGTTTGGTGATAACTAAAATGTTTTACAATGTATTTTGTGAGCCCTCTTAGAAATGTTTCAGCGCTTAGTCACTGGCACTTAAAAATGACAGGTGCTATGCCTAGTTAGCTTTGCATGCAAAGTGCATCTGTATTAGAAAAATTTTCTGCCTATAATTTGATCCTTGTAATTTTCTTTCCTTAATCCAACTTCTAGATGAAAACATTTATTGAGTGCCTAATTGTGCTAGCCATATGCTAGGCACTGATTATGTAAATATGGAGAGAACTTGTCCCTTTTCCAAGAATTCATAAACTAATGAAGTAAAAGGTAAAGTTGCAAGTGTTATAGGGGAACATGTAAAATATGTAAGTGGAAAAAGTGAGTCACGTCTAATGGTAGCCAAATGTCTAATTCTGAAACTCTCCTTTAAGCATTTGAATTAAACTCACTAAGAACACTATCTTAGAAACCAAAGCAATCTAATGGTTATCAACTCATATATATAGACCTGTCACACCCACCTAATTTCACAATGACTCTAATGTATCCATGTCTTAAACTTTCTTATTGACTCTATTAAAATGAAAGTTTGTGTGCATTTGTGTGTGTGCATGGGTATATACGTATAGAAACCTGACGTTGAACTTTGGCTGAAGGGGCGCAGCTGTTTCCTCATGGTCCTAAACTTTAGTCTTTGGAAGGAAGTGAATATAGCAAGGATGATTTAAATCTGACTTTTAAAAATTCTCTGATTTCATTAATAAAATAAATGATCATAATTGAATCAAAAAATTTTGTGTTGATGATCTATATCGAAGACTAGAGTTTTCTAAATGCTTTAGGATTCAAGCCCTCTCAGTTTTCCTTCAACAATAAAGCTAAAATTACTAATACTCCAATTGTAAAAGTTAAAATAGTGTTAAAATTCAAGTCCAAATAAATTTTATAGGGGACTTATGGCTACAATCCCCTATGTCTAAAGACTTTAGAATTTCTATAGGTAGCATATCTGACAAATAATTTAGTATCAATCTAAATAATAAGACATGTTTAATATTAAATGTACATACAACATAGTCATTTATTGGAAAAAAACATAATTATGATGATGATTTTTCACTTTGCCCCTTTACTTTGTTCCTATACCTTTCCCATTGATCGGCACAGGAGAGAAATCATACAACAAACTAGAACACTGAAAATTTATGGCCTCCAAACTCACATGGTTTCCCAATGCCTTCCACTATCTTCCAAAATGTCCCTAATTAGTTTTCTCTCCTGCCTATCAAATTTTCCATTTCAAAATACCTCTTCTGTCTTTGATCCCCCTATCCTACTACCATGCCTACTTAATTATAGGAAATGACCTCACTTCCAACTTTATAGGGAAAATAGTGTCTATTACAAACATTCCTCGAGTTCTCCTATTAATCTAAATTATTTTCAAAAAGACTACAAGTTATATGGCAAACGATTTTGGTTACTATTTGCTTCTGTACCTGTCGTTCCCCTTAGACTTCCATGAGTTAATTCTTCTAACGGAACCAAATTATTTCATCCACATTCTGGACCCAATATACTTCAGCACTCAGTGGTGTCACTCCATCCGCTGCCTCTTGTTCTCCTCATTGATTGGTTTCCGTGAAAATTTATTTCCTGTCCTTAAAAACTTTTCTTCAGCCTTAAATCTCCTTCTCTCTTGATCTACCATCCTCTTTCCTGCTTCCCCTATTCAACTACTACTCCATAGTAATAATTATTTCTATTCATTATACCCATTTCCTTATTTCCCACTTACCACAGGATTCTTTCTTGTATTCATTCGTCATACTAAACTCTTACTGTGCAACAGACCCTATACTATACACTAAAATTATAGTGGTAAATAAAACAGACAAGTTTGGAGTTTACATTATATTGGTGAGAATCAGGAATTAAGTAAATTAAATACACATTTCAGAGAGTGATAAAGGCTACGAGGAATAATAAATCAGGGTTAAAGGGATAGCAAGAAGAGGGTGGTGGCAGCCCTTTCTGACAAAGGGCTATGTAAAGACACCTGAGGGAGTAAGCATGTGGCAATCAGATAGAAGCCCATTCCAGACTTAGATAATTGTTGGTACAAATGTGTTAAGGTTAGGCCTTGCTCACAATTCTGTATAATCTGATTACTACCACTTCTACAACCGTCTTAAAAATGTCTCACTAAAACCAGAAAACAAGTGCAATAAAAGACCATTAAATGACAGTTCCTTGAAATACAACCTGTTGGTAAGGCAAAGCTGGGATTAGTCTTTCAAGATAAGGGATAGTACTGACTTGATGAAGTCTCAGTAGTGTCTCAGAGAGAAGAAGGCAAAGTTACAATATTTATGAGATGTGGATTCTTGTTTAAGATAGGTTGTCTTTCATTTGGTGGGCTTGATTAGGATTGGTTAAGGATAATAATATAATGGTTGAGGAGTAGTTGGGATAGCAAGGGGAGGTTTTGAAGTAAGAATTTCTAAGAATCTTAGGAAGTAATGGGCTGTCTGATAGTATCTGTGCAAAAAATGAACAGCTTGATTTTTAAGGTAAATGAGTTTTTGTAAACTTCCTGAAATGAACAATAGAATTATTTGCAACTTCTAACTTTCCAAGCAAAAGTTTTAAATTCAGGTTAATTAAGACAATAAACTATAGTTTTGTGTGTGTGTGAAGCGAGTCAAATATTAAGGGCATATAAATGTAAATGTGGTATATATTACTTTACATATGAATATAAGCTATGCAAGTATAGATGGTTTTGGTTCTCCTTACAGTCATTGTTCACCCTGAGCTCAAGCTAGACCATTAATATCTGAGGATATGATCAAACTAGAGATTCACTACTACATAAGATATCATGATTACATGTCAAGTTTCCAGGCTGAGTGTTTCTACCTGGAGAGCATTAGGTTCTCCTGTTCTTTTTGTTTGGTGCTCGTTTACTGTATCACTGGATGGCACAGAGTTGGCACAGAGTTGGCACAGTGGTATTTGAAATTGAGAATATATATAAAAACACTGCAACACAAATACTGAGAGAAGGATTATTACCACAATTTGTAGTCCAATTCTCAGCCAGAGTCCAGTGTATCCATATTAAGTAAAGAGAACAGGTCCCATCCCCAATATGAAGACCCCACAACACCAGATACGGGATTATTAAACAAATTATTCAGTTTTATTGTTTGTTTGCTTTCCAAACCTGTTAGTAATATTAAAGATACCACAGAGATATACAGACATATAAGAGCAGTATTCTTCCTCTAAAATACCACATGCTCTCCTTTTGAGGCCAATTATATATAGAAAATAGCTTTATTTTCAAACGCCACGTGCCCAATTCCATGAACATCCTGGGTGAGGAGTTCACTAGCCCTGGTGGCATTGTCAAGCCTTCCTGCTATCCTGTTACATATTTTTCTGCATGTAAGAGTTTTTTCACTTTCTGGGCCTCTTGTAAAGCATGAAGCAAAGAGTCTTGAAGATAGAGAAAACAATCAGAATTCATCTTGAGTGGTTAGGGTTTTGGTTCTCAAATTTAATTTTTCCTTCTGTTGTTTTTTTTCTTTTTCAATTAAGTTATCTAGTAACCTCCTTTTCATAGAGGAAATGCTAATGGACAAAAATGGATGCTCCGTGGTGTCAGGTCAGGTGCTATCCTGAAATCAGCCATCAGTTTACAACAAGATGTACTTGTCCAGTTTTCAGGTAGTGGCAATAAGCTTTTGTGCTGCAAATGCATACCAGTTATTGGAGACCACCAACAATCTATTTTTGTAATATTTTGGAACCACTTGTTAAGAATGATCCAGTTCTAGGCAATGAAATCTGTGCTATTGAGATCATTTGGTATATTTAAAGTAAAGAGAAGTAGTACATCTAACTTTTAAGAACTGCGAAATTACAAAAGCCTCCTAATATGCACAATCTGTTTCTTAATTCTCTTCCAATTTCTGTTTCTGTTTCTATTATGATAGCTAGCTCCCTCAAAACGTCCCTGAGCACTAGTTCAGTAGAGAAAGGAGCCTCTTTTTCTAGGTAGGACACGAAAAGAGAGGGTTTTAGAAGTCTGGCTCCCTTGACTAATTGCAATGTTTACCACCTAAAATATCATCTAACAATGGAATCCTATGACCCAAGAAACCAACTGACCAATTCCAAAATCAAAACAAAAACAAAAATTGTTACCAAGGGAATCTACAGGACTCCCATGAGAGAAACGTATAAAATATCACCAATTTGCTTGTATGTTTTAACTCTTTCATGAGCAAATTTGAGCCAGATATTGTATTCAAACCACGAAGAGATTAAGGAGATAGAATGCAATATTAAGAATATGGCCGCCAAGGGGCTGGCCCAGTGGCATAGTGGTTAAGTTCGTGCACTCTGCTTTGGTGGCCCAGGTTTCGCAGTTTCAGATCCCAGGTGCGGACCTAGCATACCTCGTCAAGCCTTGCTGTGGTGGCATCCCACATAAAATAGAAGAAAATTGTTACAGATGTTAGCTCAGGGTCAATCTTCCTCACAAAGAAGAAAAAAGAATATGGGCCTTAAAAGTAAGATAGTTAAAGATAACTTTAAACAAGAAAAGCATAAGGATATATGAGAGAATAAAGAATAAATGAAGATTAAATTGTCGCTATCTGTGTTAGTGTTCCATGGATCTTGGGTGGACCATCTCTACATCTACTGTAGTTGTCTAATTGATATAGAAGTCTTGTATAGAAGCTCTCTCCTTCCAAAAAGTATTTGCTACTGGAAGGTTCTTAACCGTCTTCACTGTGAGGTCCCTGATAGGCACCAACATCCTGTGACTCGGTGAGTGTGATATATTCTTTTTGAGATACATGAATCCAAAGGTTTATTCCTTGGAATAATTGCTGTGCTAGTTGTTAATGTTTGACAAGGTCCTTTCCTTCAGGATTCAAGAGCTGCTTTTCACTGTTGTTTCTTACTGAACACAAAGCTCTTGGTAATTTAGGAGGAATTCACAAAAATTGAGCATATCTCTTATTAATTAGACTGGATATATTGCATGAGTTGCTTCCAATATTTGCTACTGTCTATGTGCAATAGTATAGAGTTGAGAAAAGGAAATGATATCTCTAAATGTGTGAGCTAGTGTATAATAACCCATAAGGGAAGATTTATAAACAGAGGAGTTGATCATATTGTCATTAAAGCTAATGGAAATATCATAGACCAGAAGTCAGCAAACTACAGCCCATATGCCAAATCTGACTTGTGGCCTATTTTTGTATGGTACCACTTCCCAGTCTATCTTTTCTGAGTACTCACTCTCAGCAGTAGGAAATCCTTAAAGTTCTCTTTACATTTTATAGTTACTCTCCAATCAAATCTTAGGAATTCTTTTCATTAAATTTCCCACTTAAACCACTGTGTGGTTTCTGTTTCCTGATTGGACTCAGACTGATTCAGTAGCCAAAATCTGCAGTGAGTGTAATGGGTTTACTATCCTGGAAGATTTGACTGTGGCAAGGGATATCATTCTAGAGGTAAACTGAGATCTGTTACAGCTTATTCTTTCTAATATTTTCCTATTTCAATCTGAACATATGACCCATAAGCAAATAATAATCAATCTAGGTAATGTAAAGAAGTTTCTAATAAACTTATTTAGGACATAGCTTGCAAGTGGAGGCTAGGCAATTATGAGTTTTCTTTTCATCAGATAATGAAGGAAGGGATTCAGGACTTAAAATGTTACAATAATGAATAGAAATGTGTGAGAAAGTACAACAGAATTTCTTTGGAGATAAGCTTATTTATTAAGAAACACTGTATATTTTCAGTAAGCAGCAAAGATTATACAGCCTGAGGAACCATTAATCTTGAAGGAAACCTTAAAACCAAGTTAGAAGATACATCCAATAGTTTGGTGTTTGTGGCTATTGCCTTTATATAAGGTGAGTCAAGAATGAGACTGTAGTAACCTTCTGGTCTCTACTGATTGTCATGGCATTGACTCAGAACCCAGTAGCTTGTCTAGATCTCCCATATAATAGAAGTAGTTACGATAATTAGAAATGGAGAAGAGAAGAAGAAAGAAATCAGAGAAAAGAAAGAAATTGGATCCAACTTGACACATGTCACTGGCACCGCCATTGACTCCCCCAGGTGGGAAGGTTAATGGCTTCAGAGTGGTGTGCTATTTCCAAGATAGGGTCTTGGGCCATAGTTGTGAGGTTTCAATTGAATTTTTGTGGGAATTAAGAATGTTTAGTGTTGGTTCCCACAAAATCCCACCAAAACGATTTGTCAATAATGTAAAGAGCTTCTTTTTAGTGCACTAAGGGAAATAACTACTCTGATAGCTTCTTAGTGTCTTAGAGAAGGTTGGGAAAATTTTTATTTGTGTGGCTTTGGATTCTACAGTAAGGTGAGTATTCCAACATAAAGGGTTGATTAGGACTGAGAAAGGATCAGGAGAGAATTGTTTGGGATTGGTGGAGAGAGCAAGACAAGGATTTTAAGACAAGAGTTTCTAAGAGGGTTGCGAGTAACAGTCATTTAATACTATCTCTAGCATATAGATTGATGTTTTTCTGTTGCCTTAAAAATTTTGGCAGGAAAGTGTTAAAACTTTTTCATGACACTTGTTAAAGATGGTAAGGAAGACTTTTTTAAAGAGGGACTACTGCAGTGGGAGTTTTGCAGTAAGGAAGAGAGATTAAGGTTAATTCAGCACACAACAAAGTCAAGTGGGGATTTATAGCCAAGAAACAGAGTGAAGTCTATGATAGGAAATTACTAAGAGGAAACTTCAGCGGTAAAGAGGATTCTGGGTATAACAAATTGACAGGATTCTTGCTGAAGGCAGGCCAGAGTAATAACATATTCAGGGTGAAGGATAAGAAATTTGATCAAATATGGAGGGTGATCAGATACCAAGGATGGGATATTTTCACTAAATCATCTCAGACTCAGCAAGATTCTTACTAAAACTGTACAAAATGGGCCAGGGACAGAACCCCAGGTCAGGGCCAGACATGAAGAACCAGACTTAGGTTGGTCAAGGAGAAAGTCTTTTTCAGGGTGGTGGGAGGTGGGAGAAGGTTTCTATAATGAACAATTAAGTCATTGGCAACTGAATTTCCTGAAATAGTCGATTGTTAAAGATGGCGGAATAATAAAATTATGTTAGTGAATATAGCTGAAAGTTAAAGTCATGTAATGTAGATATAAGTTGCATGGGAGTAGATGAATTCCATTTTCAAAACTCAGGTAAACACCATTTGGTGATCCAAATTAAGGGGATCGAGAACACCTCTCTATGCTTTACTTCAGGGCTTGTCACTTGGGAGTGGGGAAGGTCCCTTTGATCCCACCCTGTATCCTAAAGTTGGATGTTGGGCTAAATGTCTCAAAACTCATTATTTTAGCATTTTTGTTTTGAAATACTGCAAAACTGATATAGTCCTTCACTTTAGAATGAAGATGCACCTTGCAACAATTGTTTTCTTTTCAGGTTCAGAATCCAAGGCAAAATGGAGACGACAGTACAGCAGAAATATTCTTTAATAAAACTAGGACTAATAATTCCATAAGAACATTACTGGGGTAATGTTCCCCTCACCCTATTCGTGCCACATTTTCAGGCAGCTATTAATGACATTTAACTAGTCTAATTAGAGAAGATAATATCAAACTTGTTGATCCCTAAATTTTAATGCTGTTGACTATTAGGAGGATGCCTTGTCCAACTTTTTTTATTTTTTTTAAGATTGGCATCTGAGCTAACAACTATTGCCAATCTTTTCTTTTTCTTTTTTTTTTTTTAAGATTGGCACCTGATCTAACAACTGTTGCCAATCTTTTTTTTTCTTTCTGCTTTTTCTCCCCAAATCCCCCCAGTACATAGTTTTATATATTTTAGCTGTGGGTCCTTCTAGTTGTGGCACGTGGGACGCCACCTCAACGTGGTCTGATGAGTGGTGCCATGTCCATGCCCAGGATCCAAACCAGCAAAACCCTGGGCCACCATAGCAGAGCACGCAAACTTAACCACTCAGCCACAGGGCTGGCCCCGCCTTGTCCAATTTTTAAAACCATTTATAATTTTATCTTTACATTTAAAATTAATATGTGTACAGTTGCAAAATCTTGTATTAACTTTGCTATATTATTTCACAGTTACAGCAAATATTTGTTTGACTTTTAAGATAGTAACTTAACCTAGCATTGATGTGGGCTCAGTGAGCTGAGGAGTCAAAAGAGAGGTTTCTTGGAATCTCAAGGTCTGGTAGTAGTGCTCCTTTATTCAGAGAATAACATGGTGACAGGACCCATCGGCAATAAAGAGCTGCAGTGGATTGAGGGTAGGGCTAAATTTATAAGGCATGGGTATGTGAGTTATTTCTTTACAAGACAAAGAAAAGATCATGTAAACAAGTCGTTAAAATGATATCATTGCTGGTGAGGTCTGGTTATTGGGTGGTCATATAACTTTGGATACGAAGTAGGTCAAATCAGGTCAGGACATCCTATACTTCATGGAGGATGGTGTGGATCAGCATGTAGGCAAAGATGCCTTGGCTCTGTGGGGACCTGAAATTGGCCACCCCAAGATATGTCTCTTTGGCATCAGGATTATTTGAGGCTGATTGCTTTGATAAACTGGGACAGGGAAGGAGGCTCTGAGGAATGGAACTTGCCCTTCCTTAGGACACATTTACATTTGTAAGGTAAATCTCTATCTGTAAAAGGTGCCTCCCTCTGTACCAGGAAGAAGAAAGGAGATGACCTTCTCTCTAGAAACTCTTAATCAATACCAAAGGCAAGGACTTAAATCTGCATTTTATTGTGCTTGTCTGGTAACCTCCTGTAACTAACTTCCCTCCCCCTCCCAACGTTGGCATTTCTTTAAGGATTAAGCATCTTTCCTTAGGCTAGGAACTGATTGCTGCGCTAACCTGTGACCAGCCAGCTCCAGACAATCGACTAGCCTCCTGCTACGCCCTCTGAGATAGCAGACCACTACCTGCCGTGTCCATCAAGCACTGTGCAGATAGGGCAATCTTGTGACTATTGTGGGAGGGACATTTCAATCACATGTGAAACACCCTGTTTGGGGGTATATAACCACTCTGTGCACCCCACTTCTCCGGTGCCTTTTCTTCCCTGGGGAAGAAAGGCCCCAGGCCATGGTTCCTCATAAAGCTTTGTTTAATTTTCTCTTGCTATTCTGTCTCATGTGAATTTAATTCATTCTCCGGCCAGACGAACCCCCATTTGGGAAGAGGAAATGTCTTCCTCCCCTACAGTTTCTCTCCCTGGGGCAGCCTTGATCCTCATCAGCATGTTTTATAATGTGACAAAATTTAGGGAATTTTCACATGCATAAACTCATTTGAACTACACAATGATCCTTGACATAGGCAAAGAAGGAAGACCATTGTATTGGAGTGTACAGGGTAGAAACTGTGAGATACAGAGGAAAAACTGTTGTATCTAGGTCAGCAAAGTATTAATTAACAGCAAAGTTGCAAAAAGATATTGGATTTTTGGATTATCCACCAAGAATTCTTCCATTTATTTATTCTTCATCTATAACTCAATTGTATAATTTTAAAATAAATATATTTGATAAAGCACTGTTCATGGGTGAAGTTTTATGAAGATTTGTTTTTCAAGAGACACTTGCCCATGGAGATGGGGAAATTTAAAATGTACTCTCTGAATATAAAGAAAGTGGGCAGATTTCCAGGTTTTCCCAGTACTCTAAGATTTCAATAAAAACTTATTTCAAAAAAAGCCAGTACAGAAATGAAAGAAGTTTTCTTTTTTTTCCTCCTATGGATGTCAAGCTCTTTTTATAGAAGAAAAAGCAGACTACTGTTCTTAATCATTATCATTATTATAGCACTTGGGGGAGGCTACATTATTAAAATCTTATTTTAATTTGCAGCTCCTACCATAGCAAAGCATTTAGAGAACTCATTGAAATGCACAACTCTTTCAGGTTGCTCCCATCAGCTAGACACAATCGTTGTCAATAGAAATGAGGAAGAAGCAAAATTTGGGTTTTGAGATGCAAATGAGTACCATAAACTCCTCACTTTGCTTCAGAATTTATGTATCTCAGCTGTCACAACACCATTTTCTGAAGCAAAGTAGATATGTTGTGGCATCTCTTAATATAGGGATGCTAAAGTTAAACAAGATGTGTGATGTGGCTATTTGTACACGGCATGCATAACATGCACCTAGGCTATCACTTGAATTGCAAGGATTCAGAAGGATAGGCTGAAGAGAGCAAAGGAATTATTGTGGTAAGTCGGAACTATGGTCCATCTAGCATAGCAGTGAGTAGCCAACAGAATTTTTAAATACTTTTAGGAAAATAGTTTTGTCCTTCCTCAAGCAATGTTAAAGGTCAGACTCACAGGACATTAGATGATGGAGGGAAATCATCAGGTTTCTGACATAGTAGTCTGATCTTAGTGAATTATACTGGTTCTTCCTCACAAGCATTTTTCATAGAAGATTTATGATAACTGTTTAATAGAAGAGGAAACTGAAGATCAGAGAAGTCAAAAAACTACTGAAGATTTCATAGTGGCAGAGTGAGGATTCAAATCACATTTGTATCTTTCACCCAGGAATTCTTGCAACTTCTCTGTAAAATTCTCCTTATCTAGAATGTTCTTCCCCATCATCTTAATTTGACTGAAATATAATCTCTCTATGAAATAAATGTCTCTATCTATCTATCTATCTATCTATCTATCTATCTATCTATCTATCTCTTTCCCATGAAACTGTCCCTAACTTCCTACAAATGAGTTGATGCTTCTTCTTGGTGATCTCATGTTCTTAATATTATATTTAACACATCTCATAATAGTTAAGTTTGTCAATGCACATAATCCGTAACCAATCTATAAATGAAAATTTGAGTAAGTTTATTCTGAGCCAAAATGTGAGGACCATGGCCCGGGGCCTTTCTGCCCCAAGGAAGGAAGGGCACTAAAGAAGTGGGGTGTACAGAGTGGTTATATACCCTCAAAGAGGATGTTTCACATATGATTGAAATGTCCCTTTTACAACAGTCACAAGACTGCTCTATCAGCACAGTGATTGATGGACACAGCAGGCAGTAAGTCTACTGTCTCAGTAGACACAGCAGGGTGGCAAGTCTGTTGTCTTGAGCTGGGTGGCCACAGGTGAGCACAGCAATCATTTCCTATCCTAAGGAAAGATGCTTATCCTTAAGGAAATGCCAATGTAGGGGTAAGTTGCACCTTTATCTTAAGGTCATTTGTTCTTGCCATAGGAAATGCTTAAAGCAGATATACAATGCATGCTCAACAGCTATGTCAGGCCCTTTTGGAAAAACAAAGTTAGGCCAAATTAGGTTTACACCAAATGCCTTGCTCATATTCTTCAATATATCTTATTGCTTGCCATTTCTATTTGTCAAGTTTATATGGCTATTTCTCTCACTAGATGGTGTGTTCCTTGATGGTTTAGAATAGTCAGTCTCAGTCCTTAATCATGGTTATGCTGCAGTTGGCTTACATGGGTCTGTCATGTAGAAGGTACTCATTAAGAGTTTAATTTATGAATGAATAAACTAATTTCTGAACTATATTGTAGGAAAACCACTTTATTAGCTCTGGTAAATTTTAGTTTCTTGGTTTTAAAAATGAATGTAGAATTGTAGTCTGGCCACCATTCATGTAGTCTGGTAATATAAATCAAGACTTACACGATTCATCAGTTTCCCCTTTAGTTACACTAGGACTCACTTGGGTCCCTCCAGGTTGTTATCTATCCATGTTACTCGTCCATGAACCCTTTGTGAAATGTCAATGCAAATAATCTGTAAGCAATCTATAAATCAAAGTTGGGGTGAGTTTATGATATGTGTCAGTTCGAGGACTATAGCCCAGGAGAGCTTTTCTACCCAGAAAAGAAACTCTCCAAAGAAGTGGGGTGTACAGTGGTTATATACCATCTTGGAGCAAAGAACATGCATTGCATATGACAGGAATAGCTCTTTACTGCAGTCACGAGATGCTTTGCTGGCACGGCAGGTCAGTGGTCACAAGTGAGCACAGCAAGTCAGTGGTCAGCAGGTCAGTGATCACCAGATGAGTTAAAGCAGGTCAGTAATTAATTAATCCTTAGTTTCTTGGAAGAAATGTTTACCCTTAAAGAAATGCTGATGGGGGGAGGTAACATCCCTATCTTTAACAGCATCATTCTTGGTTTTGGGACATTGTAAATGTTTAAAGTAGATGTACAATGCATGCTTGACAGGCCACATCAGGCCTTTCTGGAAAAGCAAGGTCAGGGTGAATTAGTTTTAAACCAAATGGCTTCCTCATAATGCCAATATACATATTCCAGTCTCTATTAACCTCTTCCATCCTTAGCCTGCCATAGCACATAGAGTGCTCAACAAACAATTTAGACTTTGATATTCATGGCTTTGTGCTATTTGTTGAACATTTATTTTTGTGTGGCTGGATGTACTCCTTTTATATAGATGGCAGATAAAATGAGTCAGGTTGAACACTGAATATGTTTCTACCAACTACTCTGAGCAGAATGCTACTGGATTTCACTGCGTGGTGGTGTTAACTTCATCACTAGACAAACACACATTTAAAATTCAGCTTATTGTATGACCTAGGATAAACAAAATTAAATCTCTTGAGCCTCACTTTTCCTATACAACAACAAGAAGAAAAATAACAGCAGCTCAGAATTGTCGTGAAAATGAAATAATAGTGCATGTGAAATACTGTAATGCACAGATAGTATTCAATGATAGGGCCCTTTCTCTCATTCTTTCCTATTTAAAAGATCTCTTTCTTCAGAATTTCTCATCTGTGATAGCCTTTTTGGTAGGCAAAGCCAAAATAAGTATTGTCAAATTTTTTGGGTTTTTTTAACTTATTCTTTTCCCTCCAGTTCTACACACTATGAATTATTGATATTTTCCTCTCTTTCATTTTCTTTCCTAAAACTTCATATCAAAGTGCTCAGGCTGGAGCTGGACCAGAGTGCACACGTGGGAGGCAAGAGAAGGTGATTTGGCTTAGGGTCTGCTCTTCCTTCAATATTTCCTTTCTCTGAACAGAGTCTTATGATTTGTCTCATTTCCATTCTGCGTTCTTCCCGTTCTCTTCTTACTGTTATTCCTCTCTCTTCATTTATCTGTTTAGGTGCCTGAAACATCTCCTAAAGCAGTCCAAACTTTTCCTCCGCTTTCTCTCAGCATGTACTCTTCATTTGCAAACAAGCAAAGCTACTCTGAGTCTCCAGAATAAAGTGGTACAGATTATAGGGCAATGATCAATTACAGATTCTAATCCTGCCCAGAGGCACCAGACTATTTTGACTGGCTGAGCAGCTCCAGAGCTTTCTCCAGGGCTGGCTGAGTGATATCTTCCAAAATAGTTCAAAGGCATGTTGTGTTAGCTACAGTGTACCAGAATTTCCTCACTTTTACACAAAAGCAAATATGAAAGATTTGAGATTTTAGTTTCTGGTTTTCAATTTTTGATGGCTCTTAAGGTTATTATGCTCTGTAAATTGAGAGGACACAAAGTGAGAAAGAGAAAGTTAGTTGGAGGAGGGGGATGTGATTCAAAAAAATTGGGCAGTGAAATTTAATGAGAAATGAAAAATATTTCCACATGTGTCTGTGTGTTTAAATTTTGCATTGTAGTTATTATTACACTTGACTGTCGCAGGAGATGTTACTCCCATCACAAGCAGGGACTACATCTTACTAAGTAAAGTTAGCATGTGCGGTGGAACAGGAAAAGATTTACATCCCACACAGGAGGCCCATGGTTCAAGGTCTGACATAGGATGTCATGTCCTCTTTTCTTTTTTTTTCTGTGATTGTGTTCCAAGTACCAAATCTGGTTCATAATAGATATTCAAAAGTATTACTGAATGATTGACTCAATGAAGTGGAAGAACTTGTTACCATGTTAAAAATTGACATTGAACCACAATATGCCTTCTTATTTACATATGTTTTAGGAAATTTCACAAAAAAACTAAGCAGAGGATATTTAAAGTACATTTCTAAAGACACACTGGGTTAGAGGCAGCTAGGTGAAGCTGTTTTAGTTTAGATAAAAGTCACAGATAATAGCAATGAAACCTAGAAAAGTCAGAAAGGTCTTTATGATTTTTTTTTTATCATTTCAGATATTTACTCTTACTTCCTCTCTCTCACTGCCCTGTAACTTCAGCAATATCAGAGTAAAGGAATTTACTCTCACCTGCTGTGTGCCAGACTTCTCTACCTAAACCATAACAAGTCCACAGATTGTACACACATCCTTTCAAATGGCACCATGCTGACCCAACACACTGACTTATAGCCTGTCTTAGGAGCATAGTGGCTCTCCTACTGGGATGCCTTCAAGTGCCAGGTACAAACCACAAAGACCAGAAGTAGTCCTTTACAAAGCACAGAAAATTATTTATACAATTACCAAATATGTTCACTTAGCTCAACTAGATACAAAATCACGGGAAAAAAATTATAATCTCTCCTATTCAAGTACCTTCCAAATCTAGAAATGGAGTAACAATATAAATTTTTATGCAGTTGAAATTTCTAAGTCTAATTGCTGCTTTAAGCTACTTTTCTTAATTATTCAAAAATTGTGAGTCAAGGATGAACAATTATATGCAGAGAAACTACTTAGGAAAAACAAGTAATGTTCAATGTAAGCTATAATTAAAAAAAATAAAATATAGAAGTTGGTAGCTACTAATGTAAATTTTTCATTAATTTGGTTTTTAAAAGATTTCTTCTATGGGTGTAAAAAGTGTAATTGAAATAACATTACACTAGGACAGCAACCTGATGGATAGGCTACGGCCAGGCATTCTTTTGAACTGATGGTCCAAAAAAATAGAACTCTATATTATGTAACATGATATAGCAAGGAATGCTTTCAATAGTATTAAAGTAGGCACTTGAGTGCTAATAGGGCAATTACTCTAGAATAATGGGTTGAGGCACTTTAGAGGCAAGGGCCTCAGTTCTGAGCATTTTTGTCATGGTGGGTTCCTTAATTAGTATAAAGCTATATTGGCTGACAAACCTGGGTACACCTTCAGGAAGAACTACGGAGATATTAGAGCATTTTGTTCTTGCCTTTGTTCCTTTATCTGCTCTACATGTTTGCCTGTTTGGTATTAAAGTAAAGTGAAGTTTGCTTCAACTGAGTTTAAGGTGACATTCCAACCAATCTTTGATAAGAGACCAGGCATGTGACCTGGCTTCACTCACTTGTTTTTGTTATCACCTTGGCTTACCTTCTAGGTGACTTTAGTGGGAATACTCCTAACTCACTGAACTTCAGTTTTCTTATCTGTAAAATAGGTGTATTATTTTTCTGCCTTTGGCTCAGGATATGTGTACAGTCATATGCCACATAATGATGTTTTGGTCAACGATGGACCACATATATGATGGTGGTCCCCTAAGATTAGTATCTCATAGCTCAGGTGTGTTATAGACTATACCATCTAGTAAGTATACCATTTATGTAAGTACTGTAAAAAGGAAGAAATATTCCTCTCCCCTTCTAGTTTCTTCTGCCTGGTCTAAGAATAAAATTGAAATGAGACAGATTAACAGGAGAAAAACAAAAAAGTTTAAAAATCTATATATACATGGGAGAAACCCAGGAAAAGCAAATAACTCACCAAATTGCAAAAACCCTCACCTTAAATACCATCATCAGCTAAAGACGAAAGAAGATGTTGGGAGTAGGGAGAGTTAGGGACTTCAAAGAGAAAGAAGCGATTCACAGGTAGATGAAAAGAAGCAAACATTTGGAAAACAAGTGATTGGCCACACAGAAACAGAAGAACAAAGAGGGGAACCCAACAAACAGGTTTTTCTAGGTTCCTCCCTGTCTACCACCTAGTTCATGTGCTAGGGTGATAGCTCATTTCCTGAGGCAGGCAGATTTTATTCTATCTAAATTCCTTTAAGTAGTTAAGGGAGAGGCAACACGAAAAACTTTCTGAAGATTTTGTTTCTTAAAAATAATTACCCTAAAATAGTCCTTATGTTAACTAGAAACATTTTGTAGTAGCAAATTTTGTTGCCCTTTGGTGTACTCTATGATGTTTGCACTGTGACAAAATTACCTAACAATGCATTTCTCAGAATGTATTCCAGTCACTAAGGGATGCATGACTATATATCTATATCATGAGACAATATATATTAAAGCACTTGGAAAGTAACAAAATAGTATACATGTATTGCTATGCATATTTATAAATTAGTGTACTGTATATGAGTTAAGCTTACCTTGAAGTTTTACTTTGAAAATCTTTAAAAACATGCAAATCCAAATATGCAAGATATGGTCTAGTCTTCAAAGAAGGTGTAATCAAATAAAGAGAAGGAACACAAAACAAAGTGGTATAGTATGTTAATTTTCTTTTGCTGGGTAATAAATTGCCACAAAGTTAGCCACTTAATATAGCACACATTTATTTTCTCAGTGTCTGTGGGTCAGGAGGTGGCACAGCATAGCTGGAGCCTATGCTTAGGATCTCACAAGACTGCAAACAAGGTGTTGGTTAGGGATGTGGTATCTTCTGAGTTTCAACGAATGAAAGATCTGCTCCCAAGCTCACTGAAGTTGTTGGCAGAATTCATTTCCTTGTAATTGTAGAAATGTGGGCTTCAATTTCTTGCTGGCTGTCATCCATAGTTTGCCCTCAGTTCCCAGAAGTTGCCTAAAGTTTCTTGCCAAATGGGCCTCTGGTCTTAAGAAATCCACCATATGGCAGTTTGCATCTTCAAAACTAAAAAGTAAGAAATAGATACTCCAGAAAGATGAGTGCTAATACATTATATGATATAATAACATAATCAAGTACACGTAATCACTTACATCCTACCATCTTTGCTGTATTCTGTTTGGTAGAAGCTGACAAGTTCCACACACACTTAAGGGGATCATAAAGAGTGTGAACACCAGAAGGAAAGGCTAATGGGGGCCAACTTAAGAGTCTGTCCACCACACATGGAGTGGCCTGGAGATTCAATATATGTTATCTGTTGTGTGAGGGGATTTTTTCATGAAAGCAACATATGCATGGTGATACCATCCTTATTAACAAAGAAGTTTGATGCTATAGTCATATCCTTTTGTGATCCAAGACAAGTCACTTTATATGAAAATAATGCTCCATAAGTGTTCAAGCATACGTGCCCTTGTGCATGTGCATGCACACACACACACATTACAGTGGACACTCCTCAAACGTAAGAAAAATTATGGGAGACATTTGTTTGCTCTTCTGTTTTCAATAATCAGACAAAAGTTATCCATTGACTGATACAAGACTAAGCCAATGTTACTGCATTTATTAAAAGTGAGCATTTGTATTTTCACAAAAATACTTCCAGTGGAAAAAATTTGTATTTTCCAGCCAGATTCAATCTCTGATTTCCTTATGTCAATAATCTAAGCAGACAGTCTTAGTTCAAAAATATTTTTCTTAGCATAGGTATACTAGCAGAAGGACAAGCTATCATTTTGAGATTGAAATAATTATGGTTTTAGAAGAAGGTAACATCAGAAAAGGAGAATAACAATGGAGTGGACTGAACAAGAAAGTAGGGAATACAGAGAAAGAAAAGGCCCAGCAGATTTTCAAGTCAACTTCATGTACATTAATTGAATTCTCACAAGTTTATAAGTTACTGTGTTTTCCATTTTCACTACAAAACCATTAGAACTGCAAGAGCCTACATATCCTGCCCCAGTTAAGTAGGTAGGTAATGATGAATGAGGACTCAAGTGCTCATCTGTGAGGCTCAATGCTCACTCTTTCCTTTATCCAAGTGTTATCTTGCACTGTGATTCTGAGACCACCCACATCAAAATTACTTCTGGAATACACTAAATTGCAAATTCCTGGCAACCACTCCAAATCTTTAGGATGAGAATCCCTACAGTGGTAGTCCATAAATCTGCATTTTAAACAAGCACTGTAAGTAAGTTTTATGCCCACTGAGATCAGACATACTACACAATACTAAACTCATTGATTTAGAGAAAAGAAATCTAAGCTCCATTCCCATTTCTAAACTTTTACGGTTTCATTGTGATTAGGCAAGCTACAAATTCCTTTCTCTTTAGTTTTCAGCGCTTTGAATACATCCTAGCACTGTTTTCTATCCTCCATTATTTCTGATGAGAAGTCAGCAGTTAATCTTATCATGCTTCTCTTGTACATGATGAGTTGTTTTTCTCTGACTGCTTTCAAGGTTTTGTCTGTCTTTGGGTTTCAGCATTTTTAAAGTGATTTGTGTAGAGGTGGGTTACTTTCAATCTATCCTACTTGAAGGTCTTTGGACTTCTGGACGTGTATATGAATGTTTTTCAGCAAATCTGGGGAATTTTCAGCTATTATTTTTTTGAATATTTTCTCTGTTTCTTTCTCTTTTCATCTCTCCTCCTGGTGCTACCATTATGTATATCTTGGTATCCCACATTTCTGAGGCCCTTTCTACCTTTTCTCATTCCGTTTTCTCTTTGTTCTTCAGATCGCATTTACTATGGCTCTATCTTAAAGTTCACCAATTCTTTCTTCTGCTGGTTAAAATCTACTCTTGAGCCCCTCTAGTGGATTTTTCAATTTAGTTATTGTAGTTGTCAATTCTAGAATTTGCATTTGGTTCTTTTTCATAAATTCTGTCTTCATTAATATTCTCTATTTGACTATATACTGTCTTCATATCTTCCTTTGCTTCTTTAGCCATATTTGACCAAATTTATAAAGGCTACATTGACATCTCTGTTAACTCTGATATCTAGTTTCTCTCACAGGCAGTTTTTGTTGTCTTTATATTTATCTTGTGTATACATCACATGTTCATATTTCTTTGCATGTCTCATTGTGTAATTGAAAACTGGACATTTAAGTAATATCTTGTAGAGTTTTTGGATACTGACTCCCTTCTCCCCTATGCAGGGCTGGGTTTTGTTGTTGTTTACTTGTTTAGTGACTTGGCTAGGCTATTTTAGTGAAGTGTATTTTCTCCTCATTGTGAAGACTTTGGTCTCACTGATCAGAGCAAGAGTGGGCTCAGCCTTGGATATATGCCCAGTTGCCTGGGGATGACAGTGGCTTTAGCAGAGTTCTCTTTGATGATTTCTCATCTTGATCTTTCTGTTAAGTTGTCTGCTTCATTTGGTGTTGCACCCCATTTGTAAGGCTCCACTAATTATCAGCCTAATGCTCTATTGTTTTTGACAATGCCCTGGAGGATAAATTTATCAGCAATCTGATCCAACTAAATTTGGGCAAAGGCAGTTTTTGAGACCAGTCTTTGAGAATTTTTATGACCCCAGCCTGTTTCTCCATAGATGTCTTTCTCTGGTGAACTAGCTAGACTATGGTTTAGTTTGTTCCTCTTAATTAAGAGGAGCTATTGTTTTTGAGAGTGCTATTAGTCTTCTCTTTCTCACACTCTGTTTCTAATAAAGTCAGTTCCTTTGGGGAGAGTTTTGGAGTTCTCCTTCTACAGGGTTCCTTTCTCCCTAGAATAATTTTCTGAGTCATTCCTTGACAATACTTTGAGTGCTGGGCGGGGTAATAGTCTCTGGTCTTCTCACTCCTGGGTGAAACCTCCAGTCTGTGATCAAGCTGAAATGAAAGTTATAAAGGCCTTATCATTCTCAGCTTTCCTCACCTGGGGTAGAGCCTCAGTCCTATGGTAGGGTCTATGTAGTGAAAGGAAGCTCTGACCTCTCAACTGTACCCACTAGGAATTTAACTGCTTCAACTTGGAGGGGATGAAAAATACTAGCATCTTGCTTCTTCTGGTGATTTAGGGTAAGCCTAAAGTGAAAGCTGAGGGGAGAGGAAGCCCAGTCCCCTGGCCACACCCACCCAGAGCCAGGGTGCAACTTTCATCAAGCTGAGCTGATGTGGCAGGGGAAAGGCTCATGGCTTAAATGCCAAGATTCTTGTTCTCCTTAGTGTGTATTAGTAGATTTTCTTTAATAAATGTTTCTTCATTTGCTCTATGTCCTTAGGATAATTTTTAGAACACTTAAATGGTTAATTTTTTAATAGTTCTTGTTAGCTTTCCTTGTTTTGCTGGGGAGCATGTCTGTGGAACTCCTTATGATGACATCCAGAAGTAAAACTGTAGGAAGGGTTCAAGATGGCTGCTTACTTGGCTCCATTATTCTCTGTTATTAATATATAGGCCTTACTCACCAATGTATAGATGCAAATTGTGTATAGATGTAGATTTTAATAACGTTTTCAGTGCACAATAAAAACTACTTAAATTGTAGTTTATGTGCTATTTGGTCTGAATTGTATGTCAAAGGAATTGGCTCACAAAAGTGTACAAACTTAAGATTAGCATATAATTTGTCACCCAAACTGAGACATTTTTGAGAGTAAAAGTAGATACTATTAATAATTACACAAGAACATGAGCTGTAGTTTGGGCAAAATGGGTCATTGGGTCACATGGACACCCTACACTTCCCTGAAAGGAGAAGGAGGACAGTGATGTAGTATAAAACCTTCCTCCAAAATTGAATAAAAGTATTAAAGAGAATCAAAAATATCATCTGGTTCAAATCTCTCTCTTCTCTCTCTTTCTGTTTTTGTCTTTCTCTGCATCAATACACTAATAAATTTCAAAATTGGATCCCATGAAGTTGACATGAATTACTTGCTGAAAGTCATACAACTCACAAGAAATTCAGGATCATAATTTGTGGGTTTTGATGACCAGTACAGTGCTCTTTCCACTCAGTGAATCACAACAATGGATTTGAAAACATCAAAATATGTTTATGAGTCCAGTTTTACAACGACAGCAATTACATATCTTAGCTAAGTAGTAGCTAGAAAGAGATACCAATTTTATCTGCCGACAATTGAAGCACATAAATTCTAAGTATATAGAATATATTTTTTAAAGTTTTGTAATAAAAAATGTTAAGGACATTATATAAGAACATAAAAAAGAAAAAATTCTCAAACTCAACATCAGAAATTATTTCTGTCAGTGGACACATTAGAGAAATTAGGGCAACATAAACATGCAGGAGAGAGCAGTTTATTTTTATGTGACCTCATGGATGTTTACTGTCCTTGTTTCCTATAATTTATAATAAACTGCTTAGAAATTTCTTATCTAGTGGGTATTCTCTAGTGTAAGCAAATAGTTTTTAAAATAATTGTCAATATGGTATGTTTAGAATTCTATTAACATTACTTCAAATATTTCTTTTTTTTTTAAAGATTTTATTTTTTCCTTTTTCTCCCCAAAGCCCCCCCGGTACATAGTTGTATATTCTTCGTTGTGGGTTCTTCTACTTGTGGCATGTGGGACGCTGCCTCAGCGTGGTCTGATGAGCAGTGCCATGTCCGCGCCCAGGATTCGAACTAACGAAACACTGGGCTGCCTGCAGCGGAGCACGCGAACTTAACCACTCGGCCACGGGGCCAGCCCCCAAATATTTCTTAAACAGAGCTTTTTTGGCGGGATAGATTCCGTTTGATGCAGGTCTGAAAAATTGTCTTCACAAAGCATTGGTGTACAGGCCTGATAACCCCTTCTTTCTGAAAAGAGAATTTGCCCGAAAGGCTTCTTTTCTAAACTGTCTATGGTATCTTCATTGGTACTGACAGTCTTCTCTTTTTAATGCTGAAGGCCTGACAGTAGCAGGCATCCTCACTGTAATCTGGAAATCAAATGAATGGTACTGATCTCAAATAACTAAAACTAGAGAAGAAGAGTTTTGTCTACAAAATCTGGTTCATCTCCACAATTTCAAGTATCAGACTTGAATCTAAATTACATCTCCTATGAAAGTGCCACATTCATTTAATGTCTGATTTTAATACCCACAGTACCTGGTGCCTGGTGCCATGACAATAACTGAGAATCTTAATTATATACCCATTACCTGGGAAATGGTTTAAATACACACACACACTCTTTTCCATGAAGAGGGTAATAATATTTTTAACTTAATGACATGATCTGAAACAAAGCTAAATTAGTGAAAGTAAAATTTTTTTTGCAAGAGTTAGTATGATATTGAGTACAATTCACTAAATTATATTTTAATTACCAGACACCATAAATATACTGCTAAGCAGTTCAAAAAGGAGAAATCATCAAATCATAGTATCTATTATCTGTATAACCCTAACCCATTAGAACACAAAAAATTGGTTTTCATTCATCAAATGACTGATTTTCATGAGAAAGAAAAAGTAATCTATTAAATAGCTTTTATGTGATTTCTAAAATTGACAAATTATGCTTTACTCATTGCCAGGAAATATCTGTAGTCTTGTATTCCTTAACAAGAACAGCGTGATTGAGAAGAATGTTGATCAATAAGAGTATTGAAAGCTCGTTTTGCCCACCAAATCACTAATTGACAACATGCAAGAATTTCACAACTCATCTACAGAAGAGTTAATCAATATATATTTTTGTTTATTTATTCTAAAATAATTTATATAGAATCTACTCTGTAACAAGTACTCTATAAGTCACTGTCAGATACTGTGCACCTGAGAAGGCACATGTAGATGCTGCCTATTCAGAATCATCCTTGCTTAAGCAAAAATCAACCAAAACAAATTAAATCAAGCTTCTCCACTTCCCCTTCTTTAGCCTCTGTTTTTCAAAACATCACTTGCCTCCATAATTTCTTCACTTTAGCTTTCACACAATGCAGTTTTGGTATCCTCTAAACACATGTTGTCTTTCTTCTTTAAATATACTTATTAGAGTAATGAATTAACTTTTGCATTGTAGGGACCTGAAATTGGCCACCCCAAGATATGTCTCTTTGGCATCAGGATTATTTGAGGCTGATTGCTTTTGATAAACTGGGACAGGGAAGGAGGCTCTGAGGAATGGAACTTGCCATTTGTTAGGACACCTTTACATTTGTAAGGTAAATCTCTATCTGTAAAAGGTGCCTCCCTCTCTGTACCAGGAAAAAGAAAGGAGATGACCTTCTCTCTAGAAACTCTTAATCAATACCAAAGGCAAGGACTTAAATCTGCATTTTATTGTGCTAGTCTGGTAACCTCCTGTAACTGACTTCCTTCCCCCTCCCAACTTTGGCATTTCTTAAGGATTAAGCATCTTTCCTTAGACTAGGAACTGATTGCTGCCCTCACCTGTGACCGCCCAGCTCAAGACAATAGACTTGCCTCCTGCTAAGCCCACCAAGATAGCAGACCCACTACCTGCTGTGTCCATCAAGCACTGTGCAGACAGGGCAATCTTGTGACTATTGTGGGAGGGACATTTCAATCATATGTTAAACACCCTGTTTGGGGGTATATAACCACTCTGTGCACCCCACTTCTTCGGTGTCCTTTCTTCCTTCTGGAAGAAAGGCCCCAGGCCATGGTTCCTCATAAAGCTTTGTTTAATTTTCTCTTGCTATTCTGTCTCATGTGAATTTAATTCGTTCTCCGGCCAGACGAACCCACATTTGGGAAGAGGAAATGTCTTCTTCCCCTACAGTGTCTTAAACTGGGTTTTTGAAGTATAGCTGCTGTCTCATTTTTCTGATGACCAGCAGGGATGTTGGAAGTTGAATGTGTCGACGAAAATAATCCATAACCAATCTATAAATGAAAATTTGGGTAAGTTTATTCTGAGCTTAAATTTTAGGATTATAACCCGGGAGAGTCTTTCCACAAAGGAACAGAGCACTCCAAAGAAGTGGGGGTACATAGGGCAGTTATATACCCTCAAAGAGGGTGTTTCACATATGATTGAAATGTCCCTCCCACAATAGTCACAAGATTGCCCTGTCTGCACAGTGCTTGATGGACACAGCAGGTAGTGGGTCTGCTATCTTGGTGGGCTTAGCAGGAGGTAAGTCTACTGTCTTGAGCTGGGCGGTCACAGGTGAGCGCAGCAATCAGTTTCTAGCCTAAGGAAAGATGCTTAATCCTTAAGGAGACGCCAGTGTTGGGAGGGGGAGGGAAGTTGCACCTTTATCTCAAGGGCCTTTTGCTCTTGCCATGGGGAATCTCTAAAGCAGATATACAATGCATGCTCAATGGCCTCGGTCAGGCCCTTTTGGAAAGACAAGGTCAGGCCGAATTAGGTTTACACCAAAATGGCTTACTCATATATTCCAATATATCCTATTACTTGCCAGTTTTATTTGACAAATGAGACAGTAAGCCTCACTTTGTGAAGTTCAGTGATATCTGAATGTGAAGTAATATCCTATATACTCTCTTTCATTACACAGCAGTGGACACTCATGGAGGGAAAATAAAAGCAAGCAAAAGATATGTGGTTAGTTCTTAAATAGCTTGTAATCTAAAGAGGAACGAAATCACACTGAATTTTTTAACTCTTGATGAAGCTAAAATCCTCCCTACCAAAAAGAGATCTTTTATCTTCTGTTATCAATTGATGTTTCATAGTTACCAAGACAAGAGGTTCATCTATGCTTGGGAATATGCAGAAGTAGCCTATGGCAAGTTGAATGTATCTTCCTTCTGGGAACTTCAATTAGAAAAATTAAAAGTAATAGAAAATAAAAGTTATTGCATAAACATTAGACAAAATAAAACAACCCTCTTTTCCCCATTGCTTTATGGTTGGAACAATCAAATATATTTCAAAACAAGTCCCTAGCAGTGGAAAATTAGAGGATATATTCTGCCAGTTGTGTGTTTAAACAATATAAGTGCTATGTCAATGTGACTCATATTTCTTAAAAATAATACTGTTTGGCTATTTAATTAAAGAACAGAGCATATTTTAAGGTGATATAATATGAAAACTGACATAGTAACTTATAGCTCTGTAAAAATGTTTGTGACCCTTTAGCATACTTAAATTTAGAAGAATTCAGGCTGTGGTTATGAAACCACATGATAGCATGGTGGCCAAAAATAACAGCTATCTACTATATACCAGAAAAAACTGTTTGATCAGCATAACTATAGGAAGTTTTTTTTTTAAGTACAGCTGTCTTGTCCTTGCCATAGAATAATTAATTCAAAATCTCTGTAGGTTGATCCCCTTGTATTTTAAAAGTCAGCAAAGTGATACTGTTATCAGCCAACCACTGTTCTTACATGTGCCAGACTCCATTTCAGTAGGAGAATAAATCATGAATTTTTTTCCCATCATTATTGTGCATAAAGAGTGGTAGCTGAAGAGGGACACAGAAAAAGTATGTTGTTTAATTCTAATTTGAGAAATAAGTAAATTTTTAATGTAATCAAAGAAAGCTATTAGCAAAGATTGTTGTGCATTTTCCTATATTACTTACTTATGTAGGTATATAAATCTTTGAAAATGTTTTATTTTGTCATTAACACATCCAAGTTTACACCTACACTCACTCTCACACATTCTCATACTTTCACATGCATTTTTATAGGCAAATTCTGGAATAGGGAAGTAGATGGCAATGTGTTAAGAGACAAGTCCAAGAACTCATTGAAGAAGTAACTTTATGACAAGTGGCTTGTTCAGTGATCTTATGAGGCTGAGTCTCAACTTACTTAGAAATGTGAATCCAAGTATAGCAAGTGGTGTTGGTCATAGCACAAATACCCCCTTGCTCTAAAAGATAAACAAGGGCTATCCTATTATTAAGAACAACTTTGGCCAGAGAATCCAGGGATTTTTTAGAGGGCATCTCTTGCTTTAACAGCAGATTCTGCAATGTTTTCAAGAGTTAAAGAGAGATTCCTGATCATAGCCTCATTTGAACTTACTCCTAGCCAGGGGAGTAAGAACCTGCCAGAGGAAGCAAATTTTGAATCAAGAATGCCTCTTAATATTTCCCTTTTGAATCTGTGGCTCAGGATTGGGAAGGTGACAGCCCATGGAGGCCAGCCAAATTTAAGGATCTGTAGACCACACAGGTGATTTTATTTTGGTTATTCTTGCCTTATGTCCATTTCTTCGAACAGAGCCAGTTTACCATTGTTAACCAGAGACAGGGAAATGAACCCCCATGGTTAGAGATTGTGACACAATGGAGAGGGTGCAGAGTTTGTTCCAGAGAAACTGTGTCATTGGAAATTGGGGAGAAGTTTATGATGGGCAGGACTATAGGATCTCCAGTATTGTAGCAAATCGAACAGTTCTTTGGAGGTCAGATTACTCCTCTTTTCAGTTGCCTGGGACATGTAAACAATGGCCTTATCTTTCCAGGCCATAGCAATGCAAATAGTGCACAAAAGAATCATAAAGACCTTCATGGTGTAAGAATTAGGAAAAGGATGGTCAGAGAGGGAAGAAGGAATGGAAAGAAATATTCTTGATCATCCAATGTCTTGGGAGGAAGCAGTCTATTTTGATGTCAGCTGCTCCTCTTCCTAGTTGATTAGATTTTGAGGTCTGCAGTGTTTGCACAGGACCAGATATCAAGTGAAGCTTTCTGTGAAATATGCACCCAAGATTTGACACCTTATAATTTGGCAGCAGTGTCAGTAATGAAGAGGACTTGATAGGGTACTTTCCATGAATCTCACTTTTGCAAAAGCATCAGAGTAAAACAATAACTGTGTCTAAATGACAAAAGACTTAAAAAATGTCCATTGTTAAAGATCTGATGAGAGTACGTTATAATGGAATTGACAAGGAAATTTGGTTCCTTGCATAAGATACAACATTTTAAGATAATAACTGGAATTATGACTGATAACATTATACCAGGACATATCAGATTTCTAGGAATTTCATTTAATTTCCAGAGCACATATTAATAACATGAATCCATACAAACATAAGCTAAGAAGGTTAAATATCACTTCTTATTTGATAGTGCTTCTCATGTCATTTTACATATCTAATAAACCTAATTAGTTTAACATTTTACCAGGTGAAAGACAAATTCTTTGAGATTTTTCCAGGGGCTCTCTGGGATATTTAAAAGTTACTTTAAGGTCAAAAAGACTTTATTTATAATTTGATTTTGAGAAGTTGTCTAAACATTAAAAGGTTTGGACATTTGACTAAGATCCCAGATCATGATGAAATCTTAATTATCTACTTAACCAAAGTGACAATAGAAGATGTTATGGAAACTTACATAGTTGTGAACAAAACTTAGCACTTTTAATATTGAGAAGACTGGATTTTCTTAATTAGTAAAGACCTGATAATGGCAACAAGAAGCACAATAAATTATTTTGGTAAGACACAAAATCTTTGGTGTCCAGGCAGTTTACTTAAAGGTAAAGAAACTTTCATAGTCTCTTATCAAAAGCAAAGCAATAGTCAAAGAAAACATTGTCCTTCTAGCAGAGAAAACTAAATTGTGATTTTGCACCAATGTACTTTTTATATAAAAATTCATTTAAAAAAACAAAAAATGCAATCCAATCTTAGCCATCATGAACACAGAAGATTCTCTCTTTTGTTTTCTCTCTTCCTCACTTTCTATTTCCATTTAGTTTTCTCTTTATTCTCCTCTCCCATTATGACATAAAAAGCTTTACTCTAGGACAAATTTGTCTTCTTTCCCTTAACAAAAGGACATCGCCATACCTCATACTTTTTCTTAGCCAAAAATACATACTACTTTCCTTGCATACAGGTATATCCCTTACTATTTCTAGTAGTTTTAATTGCATTAATTAGAATTCTTAACTCTTAGAATCCTTAATTACTAGTGACAACTAAGAAGTGAACAGTTTTGGGCTTTTACACTAGCATTCTTTGGATTGGCAGACTCATAAATACATTTCATACTTTCTTGAAGTATATTCTTCCTCATAGTAAATTTTTCAATGTGGCACACACCATAAAGCAATTATTATTGAAAAGTACATTTATAAACTTTTATCTTACATCTATTCAATTCACTTCTTCTTAACAATTGTATTTAGATTACTCATGAACATTTCATGAAACATTAAACAGCTAACCATCATCTTAAATTATCTTTCTTGCTGACAAATTCTGTAACAGAAATAACATGAACCTATTTGGCTAGTAAACCCAGGTAGACTAAAAGTTGTATATCTGCATTATATTTAATGCTGATAACTTTGAAGACTTGGCTGTTTTAATTAAACCAACAAACTTAAACTCACTTTTACTTTTCAAAAACTATCCCAGATCATGTGATCTTGATAACATTTGGGTTAGTTTCAATATTTCTGAGACTATAGAAATACTTAATTTGATAAGTGTTTATTTTTCTTTAAGCCAATTAAATAAAGCTCTTTTAGAAATTAATTTTGGCAATACTATCAAGAAGTAGAAATATATCATACATGTAAAACATACATATATAGAGAGAGACATACATACACATACGGGCAGATGCAAAGTCTAACAGCTTTCGTTTTAAAATTTTAGCCATGAGACAAATATGAAAATTCAAAATTAGTTTATCAAAGAACAGTTGGATCTAAATTGTGTTTCTGGCCAATAAAATAAGTTAAAGTTACCTGCTCAGCTGGCATAAACTTTTTACTAATATTCGTGGAAAATACGTTAAGATTTGTATTTATCCTCTGCAAGTCAAGTTCTAAATGACCTTTCCCCCTTTTGTTTTTTCTTTTGATAAGAACTATGTCCCCGAAGCTTGCCTTTTGAAGAGATGAGCTAGATAAGAGTTCCTGGAAAAGACCAGGGAAACCATTTACATCTCAAAGCACAGGAAAAGAACCTAAGTTCCTCCAAGAAGAATTTTTCTTTCCTAAATACAGATCTTTTACAATATCTGCAAGCCTTTTGAGATAAATAGAGATTTGGGAATTGGTAAAATAGATAAGTGGGCTTTAAATTCTTTCTGGAACCACACCTCTTGTCTTGTAAAGGACTAGATTTGTAAAGGATAGCTGTTGTTCATTCCCTAAGTAATTGCATTGCTGTCTAAATGCTATTAAAAAACTGACACACCCGTTCACCTTTTTGGAATGTTTTTCTTTCCCTCTGGATACATTTAGCTTAGGGAAGAAGGCCTAAAAAAAAATCCTTTCAGGCTTGACTGTAAGCTTCCAGTTAGCCAAATTTCTGATTATAAAGTTGAGGTTTCAGCCAGGACAAACAGTGCATATTTCTGGCAGTATTAAAGAATCCCATTACTTAAGAGTCATCTTTAAAGAGAGTGTAAAAGATATTATCTTCACAAGATCTAGAGTCATTCCCAAAGATAACCAAAAGAAAGAGCCTACAACCTGCATTTCCCAGGAATGCAGAAAGCCAAGCCAAGTTCTCAGTAAATAAAATGAGATAAGCAAGAAAGTAATAAGCTATCCTGGGACAGAAAGAATCAATAACCAATAGGTCTCAATTTGGAAAGTAAAGGACAACATGAAATGTTATTTCCCTCTCTTGACTGGGCTCAGCAGGCAATCCATTTACAAAAACTTTTGAGAATCCTCCCTGGGTTTAGGAAATTCTTAAACTATGGCCCTCAATTTGGCCTTTGACTAGGAGTGACAGATACCTGAAAAGGATAGCCTGTAACATTGAGTGGTCTTATTTTAAAAGGTAACTGTTTAACAGTCTCTTCAAAGTAGAAAGGCAATTCAGGCTGTGGATTGCTAGAATGAGTAACCAAATAAATGAGTATGGAGGGGAGCAATAGGAGCTACACCAGTCTTACAGTCTTTTGTTTTAGGTACCTCTTTTACTTCAATTTTTCACTAGCCTTTTGCAATGAATCTTTCAATAAAGCTATTTTGGAATTTTGAAGCCTTTAGGAGGCTTCTGCATGCCAGTTAAAATAGGTATCTCATTCTGTTTGTTCAATTTGGGAACCTTTGCTTTCAAGTGCCCTTATTAAATGAACTTGTCTAATTGAAATATTCCTTATAATGGCCATTGTAATTCTAGGTTGCCTTCAGTAGGATTTGTCCATGGATATAAGGAGGGACCATATTTTTTTAATGTAAAACTGGACAGGTTTCCTTAAAGGGGGGCCACTCTTAGAACATTTAGATGACTGGGATCCCAGTTTTGGATTTTTCCTGTCAACAAAGAAAAATCCTAGATAGCCTAAGCATATGCTAAGGGTTGGGACTTGGGTTTTGTTTGACAGAGTACCTTTCATAGGATACTTCTTTTTCCTGGCAGATGGCCTTTGCCATATGTGTCTGATCCATGCCAGATGTCCCTCACTGTGTGGAATTTTCTTACAGGTGGCAAGTGACCTATTGTGAAACTTGCTTGTCTGTAACCACGTTATCTCTACATGGGAGTCTTTTGCTTCAGAGACAATTGTCTCTCATATAAAGGTGGCAAATGTTCTAGCAGCATTTAGGTGCTCAACCCATGCCCAATAATTTTAGTTTTGCTCTCAGGAAAATCCACAAGTTTAAGTCTAAACAAAGTGCACTCTAATTCAAACACCAAAACCGTACTCACCAGAAGGACAATCTGTTTTTATTCATATCCTGAGTAAAGTCAGAGAGCCCAACCAAAAGGAAGGAGCTCAAAATCTGCAAGGAGACTCATGAAACCAGAAGCATAAGGTGACTTACCGAAGCATTGGATCCAAAAGGCTCACTATGGGTACCTCACACAATTCCGAGGGTCATCATCCCTATAGGGGGTCATCTCCTTCAGATCCCACTTCTGACACCAATGCATGTCAACTTAAATAAAAATGGTAACCTGAGGCAAGCTCCAATTACCAGAAATTAAGCTTATTCAGGAATAGTAGAGAAATTGCAATTGGGGAAATGCATGCTGTAGCAAACTGCATGTGAGTCCATTGAGGGTATGGGGTGGGCTGTATTTATGGGCAAGGAGTGCAAAAGAAGAAAGTCCAGCCAGACTCCAAGCAGTAAGTTCATTGACTTGAGGACAGGGAGAAATTCTTGGCAAATGTTCCTTGGCCAGGAGATAACCCTCTATCTTCTGTAAATCGGGCAGTTATGGAAATAAGTCTCTCAGTTCTTTAGTTCCATTCTTCTGAGGGACATTCTGAAATTCTCTATTTCATATCTTCTATTTTCATTTTAATTAAAATCCTTTCACAGGAAGTTAAGGATAAACTTTATCAGTTATTTCAGATTTTCATTGAAAATACAGCAAATGAGAGAGAGAATAATTAGTTTAATAAAAAGTGCATAAAAGCTGTAGGTGAAGAAAATATATTTAGTGTACTACTTGGAACAATGAATAATACATCAACATAATACAAAGGAAGAAAATTAACCAAAAAATGAGATATGATTTATTGAGTAGATGAGGCTTAAGAAAAGGGGGTATAAATAAGTTTATGATAATAATAATAATAATGAAGAGGAAGAAGAAAGAGGAAAAACTAGATCAATTGAATGTGTATTATGCATTATATAATGTTATAGATAATTTAAACTTATCTACTTAATTCACCCACATAAAAGAGATGGTTAAAATTACTATCCCCATTTACAGATGAGGAAACTGATTCAGAGTAAGGTTAAATAACAAGCCCTCTATCACTCTGGTAGTAAAAGCCTGAGCTGGAATATGATGTATCAGTTTTTCCTCAATTAATTGATCAAGACAGCCATACACTAATATTAATTAGGAATATTGACTTAAGAACAAAAGAACTGAGAGTGTTTGCCTATTAGGAATGGCACAGTGTGGTAGGGTGGAGAATAGGGTCTATGGAATGATTGTAGATAAAATACTGCTTCTTTGTGTTATAAGCTTTCTTGTTAACACTATTTGACTTTTCAATTATTCCCATGAAATACTTTGATGAATTCTTTAAGTGTGAAATTGTTAGATATTCTAAACATTTTGGTAAGCAAACTATATCTCAACATATGAAGCTGAGGAAAAAAGTAAAATGAAAAGAAACTGAACTATACCACAAACTTAGCTAGAACTGAAGTCACAGGAACAAGGGAATCAATAGGCTGCTTTATTTAAGAAAGGAATTACTTGCACTTGAATAGCATGCATTTGTTTGTACCTGTAAAACATTCATTTCTGTATACTATCTATGGTTTTTGTTGAAACATTCCTATCTATACATTGATCACTACATTCAAAGTTGAGTACCCTGAGTGGGGAGGAAGTGGAAAGGAATGTTCTTAGGTTGTTTTTTGAATGTGCCAGTTAGAACAAAGCCAAGGTTAGCACCTAAGAGTCCAGTCTCCCACTGTAATCTTCTTCCTGTTATAGCCCACAGTGTTGATATAAACTCTTAGTATCTGCTTCAAGATGAAAGTATGTGAGAGATGCTGAGGGTAGATGGGACTCCTTATTATGATCAAGTATCGAATGAAGTTTGTGAAGATTCTGCCTTTTTGGAAGTGTTTAAATCTTCAGAAGGGGAATGTGAATTTGTCCTGGAGAGTTGTAACATTTATTTTCTATAGAAAGATGGATTTCTCCATGTATTCTCAGTGAAATTTTTATTATTTATGATACTATGGCACAGTAGAGAATATATCTCATTGCAGAGATATAATAATCCATTCTTATTAGAAGTCAATGGAGGACCTGTGGCTTTGTACACTATTTTTCTGGCATTCTTTGCTGTAAAAATTAGAAATGTTATTCCAAAGCAGGAATTCTGGAAAGTCTAGAGTTTCTGCAGTGTATTTAACAGATGCTGTGCCCCTTTTATATGTCAGAAAATGTAATAGGCCCTGGGACCATAGCAGTGAACAAGGAAAACTAAGCTCTATCTTTCATGAGCTTACATTCTATAGGAGAGAGAAAGATAACAAATAATGAAAGAAAGGTAAACTCAGGTAGCCATAAATACTTGGAAGAAAATAAGTCAGGGAGGGGATGTGGCAGAGAAGGACTAAGGGGTTCGTTTAGATTGAAGGTCAGACATCTCTCTCTGTCAAGTTGATGTTTGACCTGAGATTTGAATTAATAGAGAACTATGCAAGGATCCATAAAGTAAGCATCCAAGGCAGAGGTGAGCAGCAGATACAAATACTTTAACCAGGAGAACAAGCTCAGCACATTTGAGGAATAGAAACAAGGGCAGTGAGCTAGGACAGAGCTTTCCAACTGGACCAAGTCACAATAGCATGATGCAAATGGCTTAGAAATGTACAGAGATATCAATATCTTCAGTCCTCAAGGCAACTGAGCATGATGCATGAGGCCTGAACTCCTGGTCCCAAATCTTCTGGTCATGAGCAGTCTCTTGAATTTACATAGGTGTACCATGAAAATATTGTCTTTTTCTGTGTCAAAATTGAGGAAAATTTTGAAAGCATGGAGTCCAGAGCAAAATGAATGTGAGGTGCAAGATGAGAGTGAAGAGTAGGCAGAGGCCAATTCATGTAAAGCCTCCTAGTTCCTGGGAAAGAGTTTAGAACTTAGGTGGGAAGGCATTTACAAGGAGTGACATGATTTAATTTATGTATTGATAAGATCTCTTCAGCTGCTATATGGAGAATGCACAAAGAAAAGTGTTAGAATCAGGGAGCATTCCACCTGTTCATCATGAGTCACCTTGGGGTTGTCACTTACTATCTCAGTACTTCAGTTTCTTTATCAAATCATCAAAGATAATAGCATTTGTCCTTGGGTTTGCATCACAGGTGTGTTGTGAAGGGACGTCGGGTGATGTCAGTGGTTGCCCTGAGAAAGATAACACATAAAAGATAGATTGTTATTCCTGCTACTGACATGACACATTCCAACCTGACAACTATCTGTCACAGATCAGTTTGTGAACAAGCACTGATTAGTACATTAACTTCCCAGAAGGAGAGAGATAAAGGGAGCAGGGAGTCACTGGGGACTGCTCAGTTCCCATTGGCCATGCTACTCAGAATGAAGATGAATAGCAGTGGAGATAAATATTCATCTATGACCCTGTTCTATCAATTAAACCTCCTGAATAAACCACAAGGCATCTATCACCTCGCTGCTATGTTGTTATTTTTCTGGTTAAGTACTTTTGGAATAATACATGACTTTTAAAGTATCCAGTTAACAGTCATGCCTGCAGGGGTTAAACAGGACAAGCATCACAGATCTATTCTGAATGACATAGAGCAACCTTTAGGCCTTGTACAAATCAGGTTTTCAACGTGTCTAGATCTGAAAAACCAAGAGCACTAATTTCTGTTTTGTTTCACAGGGTATAGTGGTTTCTTCCTGAGTAAATGAAATAAGGATTTTTTTTTTGCTAAGGAAGATTGGCCCTGAGCTAACACCTGTTACAAATCTTCCTCTATTTTGTATGTGGGTCGCTGCCACAGCATGGCTGATGAGTGGTGTAGGTTCATGCCTGGGATCCGAACCCGTGAACTAGGCCACTGAAGTGAAGTGCACCAAACTTAACCACTATGCCATGGGGCTTACCCCTAAAATAAGGATTTTATTTCACTTCCTCAAACTGTATTTAACAATTAAAAATTATGACATCACAGTAGTATTGAGCTGAAAAGAGTTTATCTATATACTGTTTCTTTAAATGTGGATAAAAGCATGATACTTTCTTTAAAAGTGCAAAATATTTTCAACAAATAGATGGTACCTGAAAGTCAAAGAAGGGATTTTTAAAGTGATAAAGACACTAGAACAAGAGAGTCCTGATGAGATGCAGTGGAATTACTCAGATAGAGGAATTGGAGGGAGGGGAGATTAGATCCCACTATATTAAAAGGAAAGGAAGGGTTAATTTTAGGAATGATGTCCTTGAACATGTGACTGAATACAGAGCTAAAGTAACAAAGGAAAGTTTGGCTTTGGATTGAAGCAAGGACACTTCAGCCATTATTACAAGAGGGAGGGCAAAAATACAATCACAGATTTATGGGGTAGAAACATGAAGTCTAGAGAAGATGAAGGAGTTTCCATAAATCTGCCCACCTATATTCTCTCCTTGAATTTTGAAAAAGCAAGATCATCAGCTTGAGTCAGTCAAGAAGAGTGTCAGGGGGAGGTTTGAGGAGCAAAAAGAGGTTGGGGATAAGTTCAAATGCGGGGATGTAAGCATTCACATTGAGTGCTGCAGTTTCAACTTTCCTAAACTCATTTCTGTGGGTCATCATTGCTCGCAGCGCTATGTTCCTTAATAGGAAACTTTCCGACATTAGGAGGATGAGCCTTTGTTTTTCTTGTGTGGAGATTCTCAGGAGAGTTTTAGTTATGCAATTGTTTGTAATGAAAATAATTGATGAAAATAGCACTAGTTTAAAAAATCAGAATATCATTCAAGATTTTGTTCTACTGTGTATAGGCTATATTGATCTTTACCAAGCCCCTTAACTTCTTTTTTTTTTTTTTTTTGAGGAAGATTATCCCTGAGCTAACATCTACAAGATGTGTGTTTTATTTGCTTTTATATCCTCAGTACCAAGAACAGTTTCTGGTACTTAATAAGTGATAACTTGAAGAAGAGGAGCAATAGGGGTTACATTACAGAATAAAAATTAAAAAGTAAAAAAACTCCATGAGCTCATGGAGTTGTAGAGTTAATCTTTTAACTAGTCTGTTTTGTATCTACATAGACAGTCTCTCATATACATAGAGCAAGAAGGCACTGGCCCTGGTGGTCTAGTGGTTAAGATTCAGCGCTCTCAGTGCTGCAACCTGGGTTCATTTCCCAGTCAGGGAACCACACTACCCATCTGTGGGTTGTCATACTGCAACAGCTGCATGTTGCTGTGATGATGAAAGCTATGCCAACCATATTTCAAATAACAGCAGGGTCACCCATGGTGGATAGGGTTCAGCAGAGTTTCCAGACTAAGACAGACTAGGAAGAAGGACCTAGCCACCAACTTCCAAAAATTCAGCCACGAAAACCCTCTGAAATAGCAGCATAGCATTGTTTGATATAGCCCTGAAAGATGAGAGGATGGCATAAAAAGACCAGGCAGGATTCTGCTCTGGTGTACACAGGGTTGCTAGGAGTCAGAATCAACTTGCCAGCACTAACACATATATATATGTGTTATATATATATTAGAAATACTCTTCCTGCTCTTGGCTGAAGTGCAAAAACAATAGGCGTGGTCTAAAACATATATTTCCCAGTTCAAGTTGCCAGTTACTCATTAAGAAATGTGGTTCCAGGGCCGAGTGGTTAAGTTTGAGCCCTCTGCTTCAGCAGCCCAGGGTTTCCTGGTTTAGATCCTTGGCATGGACCTGGCACTGCTCATCAAGGCATGCTGAGGTAGCATCCCACATAGCACAACTAGAAGGACCTGCAACTAGAATATACAGCTATGTACTGGGGGGGGGGGGGGGGGGGGCGGAAGAAGACAAAAAGAAAGATTGGCAACAGATGTCATCTTGGGTGCCAATCTTTAAAAAAAAAAAAAGACAAATATGGTTCCTATTGATAGACATTAAAAATGTTTGTATATTCTATGTGCACGTTGACTTGTAATTTGCAAAAGCTCCAAATACCAATATTAGCAAACCAGTAACCCATAGTTGACTTCAATTTCTTTAATTAAGAAAAAGCTATTCTATTCTCAGATGAAAACTTAACTTCCTAAACATCAGATGCAAGCTGTGAAGAACTCCACTATTGTAAAACTACTATATATTCAATCGAAAGGTTAACATTTAGTATCAGGAATCATTTAGTCACTTTCCAAAATTATGGTGTATAGTTCATAATACCATTACTTTTTAAGTGTTTTAAGTGCATTATGATCAATGAAATTGCAGGCTCTCAGTGTGTGACCTTATTTATTTTAGGGAAAAGGCATTTAAAATCAGATTGTACACTGACCTTCCATAAAAATGTTATGGTACCACATTTACAAAGTAAATTTATACAGGAGAGAGCTAATAACAGTCTTACTTTTGTCCTATATATATGAATTTTGAATGGTATTAACTAATATTTAAAAGCTTTTTCACTTCATCACTTTTCATTACTGTCACTTCTACACTGTTTCTATTTAGTCTTTGAGGGTCGATGTTAGCAGAATCTATTTGTAACTAGGACATTTTTGTAGCCCTTTGCACCTATGCTGAAGAAAATTGCATTTTCCATAGACAGTTCATAATATCCAACATCTTAACTTCAGAATGAATTTTGAAGTAAAAATTTTAAATATAGTAAATTAACATTGAAATTGACTTATCTTCTTTACTAATTTCATTAACAGACCGAAAAAGCACTATATTTTTTCAAAATTACAAAGCAAGAGTGGCAAACTAGCCTAAAATAATCACATTGTTTTAATTGCATGCATTTCTTAATTTTAAAAATTGCATCTCTTCTTGCTAATTTTAATTTTCTTGGGACTTGTTTTATAGTCTATTATAAAATCATCCTGCATATTCCATGTATACTTGAAAAGAATGTGTATTCTGCTAGTATTGGGTAGAATGTTTTATTTTTCGGTTAATTTTATTAATAGTGTTGTTGAAGTCTTCTATATTCTTACTGATTTTCTGTCCGGCTGTTGGATAAATTACTAAGAGTATTGAAATCTTAAGACTATGATTATAGATTTTTAAATTTCTTTTTTCAATTCTGTTGTTTTTTTCTTCATGTATTTTAGAGATTTGTTGATATATATATACTTAACTTCCTGAAGCAGTGACACTTTAATTATTATAAACTATTCTGTTTTTCTCTAGTAATAATCCTAGTTATAATATCCATGTTTTCAGATAATATAGCCACTGTCTTGTTAAAGAGAATTTACATTTACTTAGTGTGGTATATTCTATCTTTTTACTTTTAATTTATTTGAATCTAAAGTGTATCTCTTATAGACATTATACAGTTGGATCTTGCTTTTTATTCATTTTGAATCTCTGTCTTGTGCTGAGATATTTAATCGACTCATATTTAATGTAATATATTGTCAGATGATGTCTGCCATTTAGCTGTTTTCTAGACATATCTATCCATTCCTCTCTTCCTTGTCCACTACCTTATTTTACTAAACAAAATTTATGTTTTGCATCCCTTTGAGATTTTTTGCTTATTTTTCTATATATTTCACATTGATTTAGGGATTGATTTTGGGATTACAGTTGGCACCTTTAACTACCAAAACTTTTTTCGGATTAATACTAAGTTAATTCTAGCAAAAAATACCAACTTCAGGGGCTGGCCTGGTGGCACAGCAGTTGGGTTTGCGCATTCTGCTTCTTGGCAGCCCGGGGTTCGCTGGTTCGGATCCCAGGTGCGGACATGGCACCGCTTGGCAAAAGCCATGCTGTGGTAGGCGTGCCACGTATAAAGTAGAGGAAGATGGGCATGGATGTTAGCTCAGGACCAGTCTTCCTCAGCAAAAAGAGGAGGATTGGCAGCAGTTAGCTCAGGGCTAATCTTCCTCAAAAAAAAAAAAAAATGCCAACTTCAATTCAGTATAGCTCTTATACTTCTGCTTATCACTCCTTCCTTTATACTTTTTATACACAGACACACAAATACAGTGTTAGTGTTATTGCTTTAAATAAATTTGCAATTTTAAATAAAGAGAAGAAATATTATATTTTCCCCTATATTTATCATTTCTAATGGTCTTTATTCCCACCTGTGGGTTCAAGTCACTGTCTGGTTTCATTTCCTTTGGGTTTCAGTACTTTCAAGATTTTATTTTGTGTTGAACATTCATCAGTTTGATTATGATGTGTCTAGATGTGGTTCCCCCGTGAGTAACCTACTTGGGATTGTTGAGCCTCATGGGTCTCTAGGGGGTGTGTGTGTGTGTGTGTGTGAGAGAGAGAGAGAGAGAGAGAGAGAGAAATATGGGTGGTTGTCAGTCATTATTTCTTTAAATATTTGTCTGTCCCTTTTTTTTTTAAAGAATTTATTTTTCCTTTTTCTCCCCAAAGCCCCCTGGTACATAGTTGTGTATTTTTAGTTGTGGATCCTTCTAACTGTTGCATCTGGGACACCACCTCAGCGTGGCCCAATGAGTGGTGCCATGCCCGTGCCCAGGATCCGAACTGGTGAAACCCCGGGCCACCGAAGCAGAGCATGAGAACCCAACCGCTTGGCCACAGGGCCAGCCCCTTTTATGTCCCTTTATCTCGTCTCTTTTTCTCATCCTTTGTATGGTCCTAGAGGTCTCTGAGAATCTATTCAGTATTTTACATTTTTCTCTTCACTGCTGCATATTTGATCAATTCTGTTGATCCATCTTCAAGTTTACTCATTCTGTCCTATGTCATCTTAAATTTGATGGCAAGTCCATTTAGCGATTTTCCTTTTTCTTTCTTTTATTCGTTGTATTTTTCATCTAGAATTTTCATTTGGTATAATTTATAGTGTTTATTTATCTATTGAGATACAATATTTAAGTAATTATCATCATATTTTCCCTTCATTCTTTGAACATAGTCTTTAAAAATTTGTTTGTTTTGTTTATAATAGGTATTTTCAAGTCTTTTTCTATGAAATGTAACATCTGGGCTTATCTAGTTTCTATTGACTATATTTCCTAAATTGTGTCTCATTTTCCTGTTTTAATGAATGTCTCATAATCTTTGGTTAAAAAATGCAATTTCATAATATAGGAAGTCTGGATTTTGTTTTGTTCTAAAATTTTTTATTTGTGTTTTTGTAACTTGTTTGCACTTAAACTTGTCTGTCTTTCCCACAGTATGTGGCCACTGAAATATATGCTGGGTGGTTTTAAAATTCTTATTTTTAATTTTTATCTTAGCTTTCTAGAGTTTCTTCTGTGTCTGGATAGCATATCAGTTAGCTGATAATTTATGAAGTTATGCTAAAACAGTGTAGGTGCATATGACTTCCATCTTCTTCTGATTAATATTTGTGTGGATTTGTGAACGAGTTGCAGCAAGTTCTCAAATCTCCCTTGGGGTTTACTTTCCACTGGGCTCTCTTAGGTCCCCCTTACATGTGTTCATGTTTCTCATAGCCAGGGATGGGAATAGAGCTTATCTATGACCCTCTAGGGCTCTCTAGTTTCCAGGATCTGCCCATTAAATTCCCATCTGGTCCACTGCTTGCCCTAACTTTGATCACAATCTTATGATGTCAAAGCTGTGAGTTTGTTCTATTTGTTCAGAACCAAATTTAATAACTTTTTGCTGGCAATGATACAAACTTTTTCAAAGGCTAATATAAACTTCATTACCTCTTCCAGCAAAGCTGCTAATTTTCATATCCCACTGCTTTACACTGGTAAAATTACTGACTAAGCTGAGGGTTGGTGGTGGGAGCAGACAAGCAGACAATATACTTCCACTGTTATTACCCAAACTTCTAACTTAATATTTTTTTAAGAATAAAGTCTTCTCAATGCTTTGTTTGCTTTTATTCAGTTTCTACGAGATGACTGCAATTTATAATTTATCAATTTTTGTACTTATTTTATACTTATAATTTATCACTTTTATACTTATTTAATCTTATTTTGGCTGAGCAGAATTGCAAGCACCTTTAAATATCCATAATCAGAAGAATCCTCCCAATTAATTTTAAGGAATATTTCAAAAATGAGAAGCAAATTTTACGTTTACCCACACGTTTATCTTTTCTGTCACTCTTCATTATTTTGTGTAGATCCAATTTTCCATCTGATTCTGTTTTTCTTCTATCAGAAGAACTTCCTACAGCGTTTTTTATAGTGCAGATCTTTTGGCAATAAATAATCTCAGATTGTTTCTGTCTGAGAGCATCTATTTTCCCTTGAATTTTCTTTTTTTTTTTTTTTGAGGAAGATTAACCTTGAGCTAACATCTGCTGCCAATCCTCCTCCTTTTTGAGAATTTGGGGGTTATTTTTAAAATATTATTATTATGGCTTTAAGCCTGTTTTGTTCAATCTGTTCAAAAGGGAACTTGAACTCTCTTTGTAGTTGACTTCAGTGTTTTTCTGAAGCCACAGCTCACCTTCTCAATAGATTTTCATCGGCCATATCTACTTATTCTCAATGCATGTAACAATTCCATCTGCTAACTTTTTTGCAAATATCTCTTGCCATCATTGGTCTCTCCCCTTCATGCCTTTGGCAAATTAAACTGCTTTCTGCAACACCAATACTTTAGGCTTTCTCTTGTCACCAGAACTTTGTACTATTGTTTTTTTACTGCACCTTCCTTTTCACTTGGTTAACCACTTATCTATCTTATGTATAAAACTATCTTTAGGATTCAACATAAATATTGTTGTTTCCAGGAACCCCCTTCTTGATCATTAGTACTAAGTTCCCTTTCCCTGTTTTTACAGTGACCTGAGTGTACCACATTATATTCACCTCTTATCTGAACCCTCCTTTAGCTGTAACATCAATAGAGCAGAAATATATATCTAACAAATTATTTAATTTTTAGGAAATGTGCTAAATATATAGATATGCATGTACATGTGGGTATATGATTATTGATACAATGAATCTTGGAATCTACGTTTCAGCACATTCTTACTTGTGCTACTCTTAATAGTCATTAGTTTTATGAATTTCTTTTGATCTTTTGAACATTGATCCAATCCATTTTCTTTTCTTTCTGTTTTTTTTTTTTTTGAGGAAGTTTGGCCCTAAGCTAACATCTGTGCCCATATTCCTCTATTTTATATATGGGACGCCTGCCCACAGCATGTCTTGAAAAGTGGTGCTAGGTCTGCGCCTTCAATCCAAACTGGTGAACCCCGGGCCACTGAAGCAGAGTGTGTGAACTTAACCTCTGCACCACCAGGCTGGCCCCAGATCCGGTCCATTTTCAAGACAAGTTCTATGTACCATCACATAATAGTTTCTCCCATTACTTTCATATTTAGTCTTCAATGGGTTGTTGAGTCCTCGTTTGAGTAATTTACTTTATTCTCATGACCACCCTCTAACTTCCAACCAAATTCTACTCACTTTTCTTTGTTCTTGCTTTTCTGTATCTGAGGCTCAGATATGTTCTTCTCTTAATGAATCCTATCACTTAATGTTAGCTCCATGTTTCCATAAATTCAGCCAATTCTATTGCCCAAACTCACTGATTATGTCTTCTACCATCTTCCAAGACTTTTCTTTGCCACTCTTGTGCCTTGATGATGCTACATTGTCAATGTCTGAACTTCCTCATGTTGCCTGGAGCTGAGATCTCAGATTGCTTATCAGGCCTCTGCAGCAATGAGTTCATAGAGTTCTAGTGGGGCATCTCATGGTTTAATTGAGACTTGGTTCTGACATAGGGTTGTTTGTTTGTTTGTTTTTGTTTTGGGGGTAAGATTGGCCCTGAGCTAACATCCGCCTCCAATCCTCCTCTTTTTTTCTGAGGAAGATTGGCCCTGAGCTAACATCCATGCCCATCTTCCTCTATTTTATATGAGGATCGCCTGCCACAGCATGGCTTGATAAGCAGTGCATAGGTCTGCACCTAGGATTTGAACCTGCAAACCCTGGGCCACCAAAGCGGAGTGCATGAACTTAACCACTACGCAACTGGGCCAGCCCTGTGACATAGGGTTTTAAAAACACATTTTTCAGGCAATTCCTTGAATTCTGAAAGAATTTTTTCCAAGAAACACTATTGCAGAATTCCTAATGTAACTATAACATTGAATAACTGCAAAAAGGGAAACGAAAACATGTAGAGAACAGTTTTTGTGTTTCATCTGCTAACGAAACACAGCTAATTTGGTATTTCAAACATACAAACCCTCAATTAAAATCAGAACAGGCTTCAGTATTTAACAAGAAAGATGACCCTCTATTAAGTTAGAGACGTCAAAGACAAAGCAAGACGGGGCAATAAAGCCACCAAAGTGGGACCAGGGGGGCCACTGAGAGAGAATACAATAAAAAAGGAAGAAATGACTCTAACTTGATCAACAGAAATGGAAATATACAACATATAAACAAACTGCTACCAATTACATATTTATTAACTGTGGCTCATTTATTCATTTATTTACTGACCAAACAGTTACTAGAGATGTATGTACCTGCTAGGTACCATGATTGGCAGTGAGGATACAGCAACGAATAAGAAAAAATCACAACCTTTCTGGATCTAACACAGAAGGTATTAAACAAATGATATAAATAAATAACTATAATTTGACATGTGATACCAAGGAGAATTACAAACTGAATATATATGACAATGAGCTGATCTTGCCTGGAAATTTAAATCAGTGACAAAATAAAATGTGAAAGATGAATAGGAGTTAGTACCAAATGCCAGCTAGTGCAGATAGAGGGAATAGCATATGCCTCCAAGAACTGAAATCAGTTCAACAAAGTAAATCATGAAAAATGAAAAATCAGATGGAGAATTTTATGAGGCGATCCTTTTTCCATAACAACAGAAAAGCCCTTCTCCATTTCTCAATGGATATGATAGGTATATATTTGCATTTAGTTAATATGTCTCTTAGGAAATATGTTTTAGTCTTTAAAGTTCCCCCTGCAGGTTTTTTTTTTCTTTGAAATTTATTTGTTGAAGAATCCAGATTGCCTATCCTGTATAGTTTCCATATTCTGGATTTGCTCATTTTACCTTCGTGATGTCACCCATCACATTTTCCTGTAAATTAGTAATTAGATTATCTTTGATCACTTTCAAGTCTTAAATTTTTAATAATGTATTTCATAGGTGATACATTGTACTTCCAAAAGGAGGGCCAGATGTTCACTTGTCTCATTTTTGTGATATTAGTGACCAGTTGATGAGCATTACTTAGATTCTTTATTTCAAAATGATATTATATTTTTATCATTCCTTCTTCAATTATTGGCTTGAATACTTCCATAAAGAGAAACTTCCCCTCCTCTTCTCTGTGGTTACCCAGTGGTACACTTCATATAGGAAAGGCATTATAAGTTCCTGGTTGTTTTACTTTCTTTAACAATTCAAAACAAAACAAAAAAAGTTAAAATCAAGAAATGTGCCATATTCACACAAAGGAATACTGCCAAGCAAGAAAAAAGGTGAATCACTGACACATGCAATGTGGACATATCTGAGAGAATTAACACTGAGTTAAAGAATATAGATACAACAGAGCACACACTATAATTCCATCTACAAAGAGTGAAAAGCACACAAACTCAACACGTGATGCCAGAAAACAGAGAGGCAGCTGCCTCTTTGTGGAGACAGGGTAAACCATTAGTAGTCATGAGGGAGCCTTCTGGAATGTTCCATTTCTGAGTAAGAGAGAGGTAGTCACACAGGTATAGACAAATGGAAAGATTAATTGAGCTGTGTATTTGAAATATGTATATTCTCTGTGTTAACTACACCTCAACAAACTTAGTTTAAAAATACGTATTGAATGGGGCTGGCCCCGTGGCAGAGCGCTTAAGTTCGCGCGCTCCGCTGCAGGCGGCCCAGTGTTTCGTTGGTTCGAATCCTGGGCGCGGACATGACACTGCTCGTCGAACCACGCTGAGGCAGGGTCCCACATGCCACAACTAGAAGAACCCACAACAAAGAATATACAACTATGTACCGGAGGGCTTTGGGGAGAAAAAGGGAAAAATAAAATCTTTAAAAAAAAAATACGTATTGAATACCCTAGAGGGGATGGGCTTGGGGATGAGAGAACATTCTGGGGTGCTGGAAATACTCTCTATTTTTATCTGAGTGGTCCAAAAATGAATCTATATGTAAACTTAGGAGCAGTATGCTTCATTGTTTGCATGCTATACATCAATAACAATGTAAAAAACTGATGGGCTGCTGTGGGTTAATTTAGATAGATTAAAAAAGACTTAAAGTGTACTTATTACACTTCAAACACAATTTAGGAAAAAAGACTCAAGAGACACAACCTTATCCAATGTAATGTATCATTACTGATAGATTTCCTACTTCAAAAATAAGTCTTTGAAATACATATTTAAGAAAGTAAGGGGAATTTGAATTTAGACTGATTATCAGATACTATGGAATTTTAATATTTTAAGTGTGATAATGGTATAAGGTAATGGAAAAGAATGTATTCATTTTTAGTGATGCAGCCTGAAGTGTCACAATATCTTCACTTTGCTGAAATGTTTCAGGAAAAAAGTTAATGAGAGAGAAAGTTGAAGCAAATGTGGTAAAATGTTAAACATTGTTGACTCTGGATAGTGGATATATGGGTGTTCATTGTTTTGTTCTCTCTAAATTTCCTTACATTTAAAATTTTTAACATTCTTTAGAGGAGGAGAGGAGAGAAGGAAAGAGAAGGGGGTGGGAGTGCTGGATATACGGGTCATTCTTACTCCTTATTGTATCCAGTCTTCCTTAGACCAGCTGCATCTGTATTCTGTCTTGTTTATGCTGGCTGGAGGTTGGTTTCAGGTAAAATGCTAGAACATTTGTGCAGTTTGTCATTGCCTACTGTGCCATAGGTTGCTGGAATGACTTTTGCTGTGGGCTGTGCCCCCGTAGTGGACTGAACACCATACTGGACCTTCAGGCAGATCCGGGGGAAATTGCACAAGGAGGTAGCCATGGTCTTGAATGACCTGAAACTAGACCTCAAAATCTATGGCTTCTTACAGGTGTCAGTGGTATGTGCTCCAGTCTTCAGTTTTTTTACTGGTTTCTTATTTTTGTTTGGATTTTTATAAAAAGGGGAAAAAATGCTTATCCAAACTGTTGCAAAATTGATTGAGGAAAAATGTTATATCCTTATCAAGCTTAGCTCTGTTCAGAAGAAACAGACAGCACTGGGGTTATCTTTAGAAAATGCTAACTTAGAGAAAAAGTCATGAGAAAAAAGGAGTTTGGAGGAAAAATATAAAAAGCTGAAGAGGACCAACTCAATCTACATGGAGGCAATAACTTTCTGAGAACAAGAACTGAGTGAAGAGAGTTACTGATGCACAGAATAAGTGGGAGTAGACAGCTGAGATTATAAGAATGATCACTAGAGGATGACTGGAGCGTCACCACATTCCAAGTACAGTAGATATGTTCAAAGACCCCCAGTAGATGAGTGAAACCACAGATGGTACCAAACCCTATATATACTGTGCTTTTTCCTATGCATGCATACTTGTGATAAAGTTTAACTTATAAATTAGGCACAGTAAGAGATTAATAACAGTAACAATAAAATAGAACAATTATAATGATATACTGCAATAAGAGTTATTTGAATGTGATCTTTCTCTCAAAATATCTTATTGTACTGTACTCACCCTTCTTGCGGTGACGTGAGATGATACAAATGTCTACATGATGAGATGAAGTGAAGTGAATGATATGGGCATTTTGATGTAGCGTTAGGCCACTATTGACCTTCCAACAATATGTCAGAAGGAGGATCATGGAGCCATGATGATGTCAATGATTGCATGTCAGGAGCAGACAACGTCTGCAATTTATCACGATTAACTGAAACTATGGAAAGCAAAACCACAGATCAGCGGGGGCTACTGTATTGGCTTAAATTGAGGCCAAGAGTAGTTTGTAATTATTGTTTTTATCTGACTCTTACAAATGGGTTATTTCTTTGTTATTATAGTCTTTATATAAGTATTTTATTTTTAATTAATAGTCCATTATAACTTCAAACATAATTGGAGCACTCTATGTATAATTTAGCAAGAGCAGATATAAAATTGCAAAGGCAATTTTGATTTGCCTAAAACTGTTCTTACTATAGTAGCATAAAAAATATAAAAGTAATATGATTTTTTTACCTTAATAAATAGCAATTGCCTAGAAAATGAAAATACTATATATCACAAATGTGGGATACAGCTATATTGGCATGCTTAAAGGGAAATTGATAACATTGAATGTTTATGTTCAAAAACCAATAAAGTCTAAAAGTTAATGAGATAAATGTCCTATTTAAGAAGTTACACTATTAAAAATAAGTACAAAATTAATTAGAAAAAAGAAACTAAAATTAAGAAATTAATCAAATATAAAACAAAAGATATAATAAGAGATCAACAAATTAAAAGTTCATTCTTGGAAAAAACTAATAAAATACACAAAACCCTAGTAAGATTTTTGTAAACAAGTGGAAAATGCAAATAAACAATATTAGGAAATAAAGGGGTACATAAAACAAATTTTAAATAATAATATAAATACTTTAAACATGTGTACCAATGAATTGAAAACATACGGTTATGGAAAGATTTTGAAAATACTCTATTGAATAAAAACAAAGAAGGCAGAGTGATATTTACAGTACATGATTTATGTAAACTAAAACATAGATACAGAAACTTCTAATATAATTTATAAGAATATATGCCCAGTTAAGTGCCTCTGTCAAAAGTAACAGCATGAGTGACTAAGGTCAGGGGCGGGTGATAGGGAGTTGTTGAAGTTAGTATTTCGTATAAAGGTTTATAACAGAGAACACGCTTTACAAGGATCAATCATATCTGAGTTGTGAGTTGGGGAGAATATACTGTTCAACACAGTGGACCTGAGGTGTATGAACAATTAAAGAGAAATGTTAAAAGTTCTAGGCAGGACTCCCAGCAAATGCTCATTAGAGTCCATAGGATCCCAATTGTTGGAGAAGGTCATGGGGAGATTAACCAGAGCTCAAATATGAAACAGGGGAAGAGATTACAGAGAGTTAGGACTGGAGTTCTGGAGCAAGGGAAGTGACATAGGGTGTGGATCTGGTTTGTAAATGGTAAACACTGAGCTCAGAGACCAGCTCTGGTAAAAGAGCTTTGCACATCTCCATGTGTGGAGGTATGCTGTGGAAATCTCTGATTGAAGTCCTAGAAGTTGAACTGGCAAGAAGACTTGCATCTTCCTGTCACACAGTGGTTCATTGGACCTGTTCAGTGTTGAGGTAGCTAAATAATAGAAGGAGGAGTATGTGACGTTTCAAAGATAAAGAAATAGTCCGAAATCATATGAGTCTGGACATTGATATGCCACCCAAGAAGAGAAGTTGGAGGTACTTCCTGAACAAACTGAGGGACCTGAGGCACTTGGCAGGGAAAGTTGCAGTCAGGGTAACTGCCGAAGTGCACCCACATCAAAGTCCAGGGGCTGAGCTGGCTTGAACTGAGAATCTCACCTAGAGATGGACAAAATAGGGTGTCCCCAAAAAAGGCTCATAGAAGAAGTCAGTAAGAGGTAGGACTTCCATGCAGGAATGGAAGCCATGGACATTTTCTTTCATGTATGCTCAGGAAACCCAAGTAGATGGTATGTGAACCCTCCTCAAAGACTAAGTGCTCATCAATGGATAAATAGATAAAGAAGACGTATACACACACACACACACACACATACATGCATATGTATATACACACATGTAATATACACATATATACACAATGGAATATTATTCAGCCATAAGAAGTGGATGCTGCCATTTGTGGCAACATGGATGAAATTATGTTAAGTGAAAATAAATCAGGCAGAGAAAGACAAAAATACTGTATGATCTCACTTATATGCAGAATCCAAAAGAGCCAACCTCATAGAAGCAGAGAGTAGATTGGTAGTTGCCAGGGGCTGGTGGTTGGGGGAGAGCAGATGTTGGTTAAAGTGCATGAACATCCAGTTATAAGAGGAATAAGTTCTGGAGATCTAATGTACAGCTTAGTGACTACAGTTAACAATACTGTATTGTACACTTGAAAGTTGCTAAGAGAGTAGATCTTAAATGTTCTCACCAAAAGAACAAGAACAAAATTGTAATTTTGTGAGGTGAAGGATGTGTTAAGTAATCTTATTGAGGTAATCATATACGTAAATCAAATCATCACATTGTATAACTTGAACTTACACAATGTTGCAGATCAATTATATCTCAATAAAGCTGGAGGGACAAAAAGACTAGTGGGTCTGGGAAATGTTATCATGCAGTGCTTCTTTCTGGAATGCAGCTTTACCCATCATTGATGAGAACAGTATCCATAAGAACAGCTCTTTACAAAATCCTCTTAAAAACCGTAGGGTTGTTACCTTTGTTTCTCTCAATGAACTGGTTCATTTATCAAGAAAGCCTGGTTTCTCTTTGGCAGTCTGATTGCACACATTGCCCTGAATGGCTCCTAATTTTTCTGGATTATTTTTTGATACTGTCCCTCAAAAGGCCAAGGCTTTGAGGAATGATCTGAAATGCTCTCCCCATAGGAGCCCTGGGTCTAAGGTACCACCAGACAGTGCCACAGTCCTAGCTTGGCCGTTTGGCCTTAGATGACCTGATTTTCTCATAGGCTGTGGGGTAACACAACCACACCTGAGGCCCTGTAGTTCCAAAGCAGTGACGGCCGGATATATTATCCTTTCATTCAAATCATTTGCTTTTATTCAACTGTAACATATATAACAACGTTTCTCAAATTATCTTTCGTCTGTTTATCTATCTATCCACCCATTCTTCTATTGATAGATGAATAGATAGATATTCTTATGTTAAGGATTCATTCCAGAGGCCCAGGCCCATTTTTATTTGCATCTGGAAGTCCCACAAACATGAAAATCAGTATTTACTAAACTAAAAATGGAGTATGGTCACAATGTCAAACTATGTGATTAACATTGTTTCTATAATGGAATATCAGAATAGAATCTGAACAACCGAAATAAAAAATAAACCACCAGAAACTGCATGACATTTTTCAGAGTGGAAAATACACACCTGTCTCAATGGAAATAAAGTGAACTCATACTTTCTAACACATTTTTACATGGGACCTAATGTAGAATATTTGAACTACAAAGTAGATAACAGCTCTTATCACCTTTATAGAGCAAATGCAGATAAATTTTCATATGGCATTTTTGTCAATGATTCTCAGTAAAAGGCTAGCTTAGATAAAAGGCAGCTTAGTGAAGGAGAATTTGTAAGGTGATGAGCTAATATGGCACTGTCCTTCTTCAGATACAGAAAAATGACAGGATTCCAACCATTTATCTTGTGTTTGAGAAGCCTTATAGACTACGGTAAAATGAATTTAGTTAATTTATTGGACTATTGGTGAGAGGTTTAGAAAAACATGTAACAGTGTGTCATAGCTGAGTAGACTCTAAAGGGAGTTGGGAAGAATAAAGTGACAGAATAAAATAACCATTGGAAGAATTATGTATGAAAGTTCAAGGAACACATATGAAGGTAGGCTCAAGGCCCGTAAGAGGAGAAATTGCCCTTAAAAATGCTATTTCTTTCACAGAGAATGAAAGGGAAAATGTATGACAATTTGCAGAACAATTTGAAATAGAAAGCAGGGTTCTGTTATAAACTCATATTTGCTTGAGTAAGCTCCTGACTATCTCTTTGGAAGAAAAAGTTGGAGATGTTAAGGTTGGAAAACCATAGAACACATTCAGATTCTTTTGATTTGGTGTGTGCGTTCTCTCCTAATCTCAGTTTCAGGAGATATAAGTTAATTTTTTCTCTTCCTTTGAAAGATTCCACTTTACAGTCATGTGTCACTTAAGGAGGGGGATACTTTCTGAGAAATGCATCGTTAGGTAATTTGTCATTTATGCGAACATCATAGTGTACTTACATAAACATAGATGGTATAGCCTACTACACACCTAGGCTATATGGTACTAATCTTATGGGACAACTGTCGTATATGTGGTCCATCACTAACTGAAAGGTCGTTATTCAGCTCATGACTATATTTTGTTCATCTATATAATGCCATGCTTGAATTAGATGATAGATTTCTAAGGTATCAGACAACTTAGAAACTATTCTATGTATTGAGATGATATAGTTATTTACATCCTAATTTTATTTTACTAGAATATAAAATTCACAAAATCAGGAACTGTGTGTGTGTGTGTGTGTGTGTGTGTTTGTGTGTGTGTTTGAACAGCTATCAGCCCAGTCTCTAGATATTTTCTGGCACTTGGTAAGCACTTAATAAAATTTGTTGAAAGGATGAATGAATTCATACTACATTCTTCACCAAAATTGAAACCTTGTATTCAGTTTCAACCCGTGTCTCTGTCATGTACCCAGATATCATTCTTCCATTATCACCTTTTTTTATGTTTATAAATATTTCAGTGTCTTTCATCAGAGGATTGCATTGCACTAATAACGGGGATCTTGATTTTGCATAAAATCCACTAAGTCAAGATAATCATTTAAAAACATCTAATTGCTTTTCAACATTAAACTCTTACTGAGATCATATTTATAATATCAATATTCTTTCTTTAGTATTGTGTCTTGTTTATATATATTTCATTGTGCTTTCATTAAAGTGGACAAAAGCTTTAAAACGTTTCCATTGAATTGCTAAATTACAATTTCTGAAATCATTACTGTATATTTTTCCATTATTTTCCTTTTAAGCCGAAGTAGCCATTCAACCATAAAGTTCTTTTTAGAAAAAAATGTACTAAATACAAAATGGTGTGTGTATCATACAGATCCTCTGTGGAAAACAAATTGTACACTCAAGTTAGGATAACTACTGCATGTATAAAGGTGTGGACAGGGTGTAATAAATCCACAAAAAATAGTGCAATATAATAGAGGGGATGTTACACCTTCTGACAGTCATGGAAATGCCCCTTCTAGATGTCCTTCAAGAGAAACTATTCAAGGAAGCATATGCAAATGACAGCCCCAGCTTCTATACCACTAGACCCAATACCACATTTTTTTTGCACCAAGGCTACCCTTCCCTTTTGCTTCCCCTAGGCAACATCTGAGCATGGTAGATGTACTGCATCATATCCTGACCTCTCCCTATTTACCATACCTCCCTTCATGGGAATTTTTCCCCAGTAAATCCCTTGCACCCCTAGTTCCATCTTGGTATCTGCTTCTTAAAAGACTGAAGTAACACACATTCTTAAGTTCTAATGATGAAGAGAGTGAGAAGTTACTGGAAACAGAAGGAAAGAAAGCCATTTTATGAAGAACTGAGATCTTCATAGCCCAAAGCAACTCCATAAGAAGGGACTTAGGGATATAACTTTTCCAACCTCAGTTTCTTCCCTCTTTATAATGCCTTTCTGGGGATCTCTAAAGGCGGAAGCCTACTGAAACTGGAGGGGAGGTAGCCCATTGGTGCTGTACACACAGGTCTTTGGAGGCAAGAAGAATTATAGAGAAGGATGGAGAGTGGATCTGGAGGACCACACAGAAGACATCCGATTCAGCATATAAAAAGATGGAGGAGGGGGAGAAGCACAAAACTTCTGGTTTGTTTTTTCTCTTTGCTCAATATCTTTTTTTTTTCATTCTGGTAAATAAGACTATGATTTTTCTATTGAGAAATAACACTTTCCAAATCTATCAAAGAAGAAATTGGATGAGATTGACTTCATTTCATAGTTCCTGACACATGGGGTAGCTTATATGATGCAGAGATCACCAATCATAGTGTTCCACTCTCTCACCAGAGTAAATGATTCCAATAGTGGAACAGCATCCAAGTAATATAAATGAGATTTAATTCTCAAATTCTTGTGTTACTAATGTGAAAGAGACTGTTTCTTTCTACTAGTGTTGTCAGTTGATGAAAGGGCTAACATGGTGGGAAGCATGCCTGAACATGGACCTCACAGAGTGGAAAGGAGAAATGAGAGAATGAGGGGGAAATGTCCTGAATGTATTTATTACTGTACAATAACGCCTCACACAGAATAACTACTATTTTTGTTGTTGTTTGAATTTTTTTCTTGCTTCAGTCAGTTGGAGCTGCGTCTTTTTGCCACTTGCACCCGAAAGAGTTCTGACAAAAGCAGATTAATGGCCACAAGTTGTCCAAATATTAACAGAAACTCTGGACTGCATTATGGAGAAGTTCAGGGATTGTAATGACTAAACAGAGAGACTCTAAGAGAATTATCAAGACAAAGTAGTCTCATTGGGTTCTGGAAATGATTCTCTGACAAGCTGAGAAATAATTATAGCAATACGCCTACTGGAAGTGAAGTTAATTGAGTTTCCCTCTCCCAAACTTCTGCAGTGGCATCCTGGTCTTCAGGTTGAGGTAACGGGTACCAGACAAGACATAAGAGACCTGGCCAGATAGCCAGAGATAACTGTAAAACTACTGCCTACCTTCGGTTACATTTTGTGACAGTTCTGCTAAGACAGATTAAATGTGATTTTTTAATTGCTAATCTCTGTGACTTGATGAATTTAATAAAAGATCTTGCTCTGAGATAAAATGAGCAAAAGTCATGATTTATTTTATTTCTGTTATTTGTTAAGAACATATTATACTCAAGGCACTATATTTTGTGCTGAGGCCATAATAAGAAGGAAAAAAGAGTCATGGCATTTACAATCTAGTGGGAAAACAGAAAAGAAAACATAAGTAAAGGATAAAGTGGATTGAATTTTTCCACATATTCCAATTTTCTTCTAGAATTTCTTTCTGTGCAAAAGAGATTGGAAAACTAATAGACGAATTTTCTAGTCTATCTTGATGCTAGGAATTTGGATATAAATAAGGTTCCAATCAAATGAAGTTATACAAATACTGAATTTGGACCCTGATTGGGTGGGGAGAGAAATTGCAGCAAAGAGGTTACCCATTTTGCTGGTTAGACTGTAACAGGCAAGGCATGGATCTGGAAGTATAGTCTGGTGGAGGTTTTGAATGCTAGAGTCATGGCTAAGATTATATGTCTCGTCTCCTAGATCTTCTAATAATTTTCTAATTACCTAATTGTCTATTTAAAATTGCTTTTGCTTAAACTAGGTAAGTGATTTTCTATTGTCCATGATTGGACCATAACTGATTCAGCATAAACTTTTTATGTAGTGCAGTAAGTGGGTCAATGGAAATACGGATTGCAGTTGAAGCACATAAAAGAGGACTTAAACAGCCTTGAGAATTGACAGCTAAGCTGGGTCCTAAGAAAAATAGTAGGAAGGTGGATAGTTGGGTGTGTGTGGCCCTGGCAAAGAGAACAGCACAAACAAAGAACAGTCCAAGAATGAGAATGAGGAATATTGTGGGAGTAGTAAGTGGCTCACAAGAATAGGAGTATAGCATTTAAGATGAAAGTGACTAGAAGTAAAGTTAGGAAAACAAATTAGGATTGGACCGTTGAAAGCTCTGTGTTTCTCCTTAAGGATATAGAGCTTTCTTTCAATGTACTGGGAAGCCACTGAAGAATTTTGAAGCAAAAAAAAAATTGTGTGATCAAATTTGCAATTTAGACATATCTGGATCTTATAGAGAAACTAGTTCGACTTCTTTGGCTATTAAATGAGTGCCTTCTCTGTGTTAGGCAATCTTCTAAGTGATGATAAACAGCAGCAAGGCAAACAATGCAAGAGTCCTCTTGGAGCTTACATTGTGGTGAATGTGACAGGCATTACATTCCAACAAGAGGTATATAATGTAGGGCAAGATAATAATGATAGGAAGAAAAAGCAAGAGAGTAAAGAGAGAGTCTGGGGAAGAGCACAATGGAAGTTGTAGGATTTTGAAGAGAAAAGTGACACTATCATCTTAGATTTTAAAATGAACTCATTCTGTTTCTTGAGTGTTGTGGTTACATGAGTCAACACATATGATAAAATGACATAAAACTATACATATATATTTTACCAATGTCAGTTTCCTGGCTTTACTATTGTATTATAGCTATGTCAGAAATAACCATTGGGGGAAACTGTGTGAAGGATACATGGGACCTCTCTCCATCATCTCAGCAACTTCCTATGAATCTATAATTATTTTAAAATAAAATTCTAAAAAAATTTCCTTTTGACTAAAGAATGGAAGCAGGAAGATCAATTAGCGGGCATGACAGTAATTCAGATGAGAGATGATGGTGATTTGGAATAGTGTGATTTTTTAGGAGAAGTTAAGGACTGGTCAAATTGTGATATAATTTGAAAATCTGGGGTATAAGAAAAGGAAGACAAGAGTTTTGGTGTGGGTAACTGTGTGAATGGCTATTCCTTTTACTAAAATAGAGGAGCTGGAGATACTTAAAGATATGGGTAGAGTAGGAACAAGATTTCTCTTTTGAAAATGTTGTTAGAAATGCCTACTATATATTCAAATGAAAATGTGAGACAGACAGCAAATACATGCTTGACATTAAGGCAAGATAACAGAGTTGAATATGTAAACATGGAAGTCATCCTTAGATTATTTGTTTAAAGTCAAACACTAGGTAATAGATCACTGAGTAAGACAGAGAATAGAGAAAGGAAAGAAAGAAGTCTGAAAACTGAGCCCTAGAGCTACTGCAAGTGCAATGGGTTGGAAAAGGGGGAGGGTTTGAAAAAGAAGAGATAGAAAGACTAAGTCAGGAAAAAAGTCTTAAGACAGTAAGGGTGATCAAATGAACAAAATGTTTCACAAAGGAGAGAATGATCAAGTATGACAAATGCTATTGGAAGTGAGAACCCAGTAATCACTAATAGTGACCATTGGATTTGACAGTATGGAGGGAAGAGGTGACAGTGACATGAGCAGTTACCAATGCTGGGGATGAGAGTTTGACTGGAGTAATTTCAGGAGAGAATGTGAGAAGTAAAAGAGCTCAACTGTAGTGAGACTCATTTGAGATGTCCTGCGGTACAGTGGATCAGAGAAATTAATGGATTGTTGTGTTTGAAGGGCAAAGGTCAAGATGGAGAGAGAATATTTTATAGTAGAAATGGACAATATCTGATGAAACAGTAGGAGGGTACACTGCAGAATCAAAGACCTTGAGTAGGTGATAGGCTGTTTTATAACCTAGGTGAAGAACGATGTCTTAGATAAAGGTGAGAGCATTTTCTCTCCTCTAAAAGGAAGGGTTACTCTTACAGTAATGCAAATGAGGGATAGCTATAGTCTGAAGGAAGATTCAGACTTTGAGAAATCTGGAAATTTGAGAAGTAGGTGCGTTTAAATTAGTGATTGGATGTAGGGAGTAAGTAGAGTAATAAGAAATAGTTCTTGACTGGATGTGGGGAGTTGGTGGAGTCACAGAAATTGGTTAGGGAATAGATGTAGAGGATAGGTAAAGCCTGGAAAAAAATGCAGAGATGTTTTCTTTGGACATTTGAGTAGATTATAGTGTGACTCATTGGAAGTGGAATGTTGAAGAAATGCGGATTTAAGGTACAGAGGGTAAAAAATCCTTAAAAGTGAGGTAGAGGCTTGGTCCTGAAATAATGGAACTTTAAAACCTTGAAAAAATTATACTCAGTGGACTATAAAACAGCATAGGCTGAAACTGTTGAATGGATCCTCACTGAATTCAAGCAATGGTAATATGTCTAGCAGAGACTGAAAAGAATAAAAATAATGGGGAAACAATTTTGCTTGGATCTTTTACTCACAAGGTCAAGATCCTTTGATTTTGGATTTCATTTCTTGAAATTGAATGTCTTAGGAATTTCATTTGCAAAGGCATATAGTATTTGAATTGAATTTTACCTTAGAATTTGATAATGAAAAAGGGAATTCTACTCAAATTTGGAGCGTCTCTATTTTGACATTTTATTATTAAAGTATCTAGTTACAATTTAATCACACTGCAGAATTTCTCATAGGCTCTCTAGGATGATGTATTTGGACATAACTTTTGATGGGAAATAGAATACAGAGTAAATTTTCAACCTTAAGTACAAAATGATTTAATTAGTATTCTTTTCTGACCTATTTCACTGTTGTTATTGGAGAAAATTAAACCTCTGAGCAAAGGTTCTAGAAAATATCTTGATGAACTGCTCATCTCCTTAGTCTGGTTGATTAAGGAACTCATCGTTACACATAAATTATCATAAAAGCAAATATGTAGGGTACTGTAAGGGGACATTTTTTTTCCCTATGCCTGCTGTATTTTGTTTTGTTTTGTTTTTCTCAATTGGATAGAGTTACTTGCTCATCTCTGCCTTTAATTCACTCCTCTCCAAGGATGGAGGAGTGACTCAACCTGATTAGAATGTTTGGAAGGATAAATCTGAAATTTGTAGTCTGGCTCATTTCTCCTTCTTTTATCTACAGTGAACATGTGTTCTGGTTTGTGCCTTCATGACAGGAGTGGATTCCCCACTTGGGAAAGTCTGCAGTTTTCCAGTTTGCTGATTACTGGGTGTATAGTTGTGACTAATTCTGGGGTCCAGTATTATAAGACCACTTGCCCGGAGATATAATCCAGATTTTCCAATTTCAATTTTTTATAAATAATAGTTGATATTTGTGTCTTCATAGCTTTACCACTCCTTGTTTATTTTGTAAATTAGTTCAGCCACTTAGGGGTTGGAGTAAGGGATGATATTAATTGGGTCCCTTCAACTCTCCCAAAAACTCAAAGGAAATGGTTTTAAAATGTTACTGGAAAGCATGGAGATGAAATTGCAGAAATGAAACAAATATTTACCATTTTGTTTTGTTTTTCTTGTTTTATTTTTGTTTTTGACTTTACCTCCATAGTCAGTTTAACACTGAATGAATCCAGGGAGTTTTAGAGTTGATTAGGAAACATAAAACTATTATTCTGGATGTGAACGCTATGTAGTGATTTACATTAATGCAACTTCTTAATATTTTATTATTTTGTAACGAAAATTGTGGTTGACATCACTAAAGTGATTAAACTTCTACCTATAAGAGCACAAGTGAGTATTTTATTGAGCTTCGAGGACAAAGGGAGTGACTTAACTGTAGCAAGACAGAATTAAAGAGGTATAGCACGTGGACCTCCGTAGAAAACCCTTCATTAAGTCTGTGATGCTTCTCTCCTTTTTCGAGCAAAAAGCCATTTTTCTGAGTGAATGATGCCCGGATTGTATAGACAATATTCATTTTAAGAAAGAAACAGAACACAATTAACATATTTAAACTTGGGTAACTTGGGAGTGGGAGGTGGGGCTCAGGATGCTCACAGTCCCTTCACTTAAACAAATATAAAGAGATCTCATGATTCAGAGGCTTCCCAGGAAGACTTCGGAGGACTGTGTTGTTCTATTAGTATTTTATAAATCTGGCTTTCTGAGAAGATTCGTGAAAAATGACATGATGAAAGTGCAGTCTCAGAATACGCTGTTCTCAAAATTACCTGTGAATCTGGTTCCATACCAGATCTACTGAATAAGAATTATGAGATTGCAGCATCAAAATTTGCATTGCAAGGGGTTGGGGAGAAAGCACAGATCTTTCTCAGGCGGAGCTAAGTTTGAGAATCACCGGGCAACACGTGCAGATATTTATAAATTCAGTAAGTTCCAAATTTGCAGGAAAAGTTTAAGCATCGATGATATCAGGCTTCAATAAAAAAGTAAGAGTTAAAACCACAATTGTCTTCCTCAATAGTGATTAATGATAGAGGAGACTTGAGATCAAACGTAAATACAAGTTACTCATTGTCCCATCCTAATTTCTCTGATCTAAACCTTATGTGGTATTTCATAACACAAGACAATGCAAAGCCAACCAACTTCCTCCTGTCCTCTCTCCCATACCTTGTTTTTTTAAAACAGATTGTCTTACGTGCTTCTATAACACAAGATAAAGTGATTAGAATGGGAGATTCGACTCACTAGAGGAGGCGAACCTTTGTCTCCCGGCAGGTATAGTTTATCTACAGACCGAAAGCATGCATTAGGCACTTTGACGTTGAAAGTGCTACTTTCCTAGTTATCAAAGCTTCACAATACTTGTGAAGTTAAACTTGTTTCCCATTTACGAGTGGGAAATGGATAAAACTCCCTATGCTTTTTGCCATAGTACCAAGAATCTGCTTTTACGAAGAAAAATTTGACAAATATATCAGGACCAGGTAAAATGAATGCCATGAGAAGGAACCTATCTTCTTTATTAGTAGCTATGCTGGTCCTCCAAAAAAAATAAAGAAAAAATGTAAAACACAGAAACAAGGGAGAGAGAATTTTATTTTTATTGTTGTAGTCACTGTTTTGCATTTTATTTCTTTTTAAAAGTGTTTAGATATTATCATTTTTAAACTGGTAGTATTTCCTCATCGTTGATGCACTTTGAAAATTACCATGAAAAGCCAAGTAAGTTTTTCAAATCAATTGGTTTCAAATGCATCTTTGAAGGATAGTTATTAAGATGAGGATTTAGAGTGGAAGTACAGCCAAAATTGTCAATCTCTGGTTGAAAGCACCACCTACTGGGTAGTAGAAACAGCTACTGCATTTAGCATCTCTGACCACGTTAGTGTCAGCAGATGCAATTTGCATTAAGGGGTAAGTGTAACAAAGTTGTAATTCTGTTTACAGAAGCAAATACCTCCTATGTGATTGTATTTATCTGTAAACAAATTTTGAACAGAAATCTGGTACATTATCTAAAGAATTCTTTCCAGTATTCTGCCACCAAAATCAAACCAACACTCATAATTCCTAAAACTGTTTAAAGTTAGAATACAAAGCACTCAGGAAAATAATTTTACAAATTCATAGAGCATTCTGTCAATAAATTTAATAATTCTTGAGAAATTTCCAAAATGACAGGAACATTATCAATGCATTTCCTAGCTAGCTAGCAAGCATTAGATCCTGAAATCACACTATTTGTGCCTTGTATAAAGATATAGAAGGAAAATTAGAGAAATTTTAGTCACACATTTTGAAAAAAATGTAGAAAATATTTTGCACAGTTCTATGACTCCTAAAAGCTTTTCTTTTTTACTATTTTTAGGTGTTGGAAAGCTCCAAAGCTCCCCAAAATTTATCAGGCAAATAAAGATGAATCACAAATGCTCTTAAATATGAACTTTCTGGGTGCAATTTGGATCTGGAGTTGACAAAAATGATTTGAGGATTTTAGGTATAACCTAAAATATTATGAGCAGATTTTTCTTTGTAGCCAAGTACAAAATTTTTGTCTCAAACAAGAAATTACTACTGGAAAATTTATGATTTATTAATAGAGACCTTGTTTCTGTTTCTATTCAAATGGATTGTGAAACTGAGAGAGGAAACACAGTATCACTGAGCCAGATTCTAGTAATTAGGAATGATGGAAAATAATGGATCAATCAATCAATGAGTATTTATTTTACACTCAGAAGAAATGTTTTGAGTCCTAAGATTCATCAAACTCTGTCTTGAATGCATAGGGATTACACTATTGCATTATCAGAAATTTGTAATCTCCATTACAGCTTCCTTTCTCTTTTACTCTAATTTCTGACTCTCCTCTTTTACTAGTCAAATAGTTACAAAAGCAAAAAAAAAAAAAAAAAAAAAACCATAAAAATAGTTAAAAAAACAAAATATAAAGCTGTTTACCTATTTTCTTTACTTATCATTCATCTGCATGTGTGTAGAATGGTTCCCTCTGGTTTAGATAACATCCATCCAAAATCCAAGTTGAAACACCTATGAGACAGGTCAGGGGGTTTTCCATTTCTCTCCTTCTCAGTGTTTCCTCTCCCAGGAAAGCCATTCACTATCACATCTACCATTTAGAATCCTGTTCATGATTTAGGCAACATTTCAAATGTCAATCTTCAAAGAAGTCTGCGGGTAACTACTCCTAACTTCTCCTTCCTGAAGCACTCTTTCTAGTTTTCTATTCCATCTCCTTAGCCAAGTCTTCCTTTTGAGTCTCACTTCTAAATATTGGATTTCTTCAGAACTTGGCCCTTGGGGCTTCTCATGACAAACTACACTCTTTCCTTATATGATTGTATCCATTCTTATGTATTTAATAGCATCTCTATTTTCATAATCCCCAAATGTATATTTCCAGACTGTTCCTCTCCTAAGGACTCCAGATACAAATAGATGGCAGTGCAATTGCTGTCTGTGTTTTTCAATTTTTGCAGGCATCCCACACAAAGCTTTCTATCTTTTCCACAACCCTGCTCCCTCCCTTGTTCTCCTCAGCCAAATCTGCTGCTTCACCAATCATTCTATCCCCATCATTGGTCTCTACCCTTTGGGTGTGTAGAGAGAAAACCCAAGCGTTATCCTTGAGACCACCTTCTTTCCTTGCTACATGTCAAACCACCACCAAATTCCCATTAATTCTATATCCAAATTGTCTCAGACCTGTCTACTGTCTGCTTCTCCACTGTCTGCTTCCTAATCCAAATCCTTAGACTATAAGCTCAATAAGTCTTTTTTGAATAAATTTATATTTGATTAAATGTAATGGGTTAGTGAATTTCCTTCTAGTTGTACCAATGTTTTCCTCCCTTATACACATAATTCCTTGCATTTCTTAGAAGAGCTTTTGTCCTGAAAGACCAGCTTTCATTCTTTCTTTCTTCATTTCTTTCTTTACCAGTTTTCAAGTTCTTTGAGAATTTGTCTGTACATGTCCAGCATCTAATACCTTTCTGAGCACAGAATTTTAAATACGTATTGAATTGAAATGAGTTGAATAAGTTATTGAAACAAAGACCCAAAATGGTAGTAAGCTAACCCTTTTGTTCTCCTCCAAGCCTATTTCCCATTCTTTTCTTGTTGTCGCTATTTAACCCCATTTTTTGTCCTGACTTTTGTGATAAGTATTTCCTTGCTTTTTAGTTTCATCAATTATTAGTACAACTCTAAATGATATAATTTAATTTTCTCTGTTATAATTTATTTATAGTTAGAATCATACTGTGTGTATTCTTTTTTAATTTTTTTAATTCACTCAACATTGTATTGAAGATTTACCCATTTTGTTTTACATAGTATTATCTAGTTTCTTTCTATTTATATATGAAATTCCATTGGAAGAACATACCACAATGTATTTAGTCATGTTATTTTTCATGACCCTTTGGTTTGTTCTATTTTTAACTATTATAAACAATACTGCCATAAACATTCTTGGATACATAAAACAAATTTCTCTACGTTGTAGGAGATGTACACTTTGAGCATTATTAGATGAGCCAAACTCTTTTTCCAATTTACACTCTATCCAGAAATATAAAAAAGTTCTCCATTGTCATTAATCCTTAGTATTTCCATTTTTGCCAATCTGATGTGTATAGTAGCATCTCTTTGTGATTTTAATTGACATTCCTGATTATTAGTGATTAATTATTGTTTCATCTATGTTCTAGTCATTTTAAAAAGTGCCTATAAAGTCCCTTGTCTATGTTTGAGGGGGTTCTGAATTTTTCTTATTGATAACATAGAAATTTTTTTGTGTATTCTGAAGTTTTCATCTTTGTCAGTAACATGTATTATTAATATATTTAGCTCATGTGTGTCTTGTCATTTTTCTTTCTTTAAAATATCCTTTAGAGGCTGGCCCCATGGCATAGTGGTTAAGTTCATGCACTCCACTTTGGCAGCCTAGTGTTCACAGGTTCAGATCCCGGGCACAGACCTAGCACTGTTCGTCAAGCCACACTGTGGTGGCATGTCACATAAAACAGAGGATTGGCACAGATGTTAGCTCAGCAACAATCTTTCTCACCAAAAAAAAAAAAAAAAATCTTTTGAATAACAGAGATTTCTAATTGAGTAATCATTGTCTGTGTCTTGTTTAAGAAATCTTCCTTTACTTAAAGTAAGCAATAGGTTCTCATAATATATTCAAAAACTCTTTATAGTTTTGTGGTTTACATGAATGTTTCTAATGCAACTGCAATTGATTTTGGGATAGAATGAGGTTTGAGTCCAATTTCCTATTTTTCTATATAGATGTCAAATTATGCTAGACAATTTATTTATTTATTTATTTATTTACTTATTGTGAGGAAAATCAGCCCTGAGCTAACATCTGCTGCCAATCCTCCCATTTTTGCTTGAGGAAGATTGTTCCTGAGTTAACATGTGGGCCAATCTTCCTCTACTTTATATGGGGGACGCCTGCCACAGCATGGCTTGACAAGCAGTGTGTAGGTCCATACCCAGGATCCCAACTGGCAAACCCCAGGCCACCAAAGTGGAACGTGTGAACTTCACCGCTATGCTACCAGGCTGGCCAAAGACAATTTATTTTTAAGGTCTTTTAATTTGTTACAGAGCAAGAATGACACGTGTCATATATCAAATGTGGGATCAAAAATACTTGCTTAAACATGGCTTATGATATAATGATTTTAATTAGTAATGCTATTATTGCTAATGACATTAATAGCAACTAAAATACTTATAAAAACTCAAACTGAAATTTTATATGGAGTAATATTAGAAAGTCTGTTGAACATAAAATGTGCTGTGCAATATTGAGCTTTTGGCTAAACAGAAGAGAGATAGTAATGTGTGGTCAGAAGATGAATGAATTATGATTTATAAGACCTGGTCTTTAATCCACATTCACCTTGATTAATTATATAATCATAACAAAATCATTTCACCTCAATGAGCCTCAGTTTTTTTGTCTGCAAAATGTTCATGTTAATACCAATCCTATCTACGTCAAGCTGACTCTGAGGATTAAATGAGATAACAGTATGATAGAAAATTCTTGAAGTATAAAACTTTTACTAATATTAATGTTATCACTAAGAGCTACCATTTATTGGGGGCCTAATGTGGTGTACCACATACTATGCTAAGTGTTTTCACATGACATTTATTTAAATCTTCAACAATATACAAAGTATACTTTGCTATCACTATTTTAAGAACGAAGCATATAAGAATGGATGATCAAACCAAAATTACCCAAGAGAGTAAAGATTTGAAACCCAGCCTGTCTCAATTCATAGTCCATGTTCCTAACCGTTTAATGCTAGAGCCAATCGTATTTAATTGCAGTATAATATGTAGGACATAACCTATTAAAGATATTCTGAATAGGATGTATTTTATATGCCTTTATGGTATATGTTTTGCTTTCAGAATTAAAATTATACAAATTCGGCTTACAGGATCATATATTTTACATTTGTGCTTCTACAATCTATATAATATTGTTTGCTAAAAATTCATATATTCATTAATTCATTCAATAAGTACTTATATTGAGCACAATCATGTATAATGTTATACTAGCTGATTGGGATCTAAAAGAATCTTAAAACTATGTCCTTGCTCTCTAAGACTGATTTGTCAAGAAATAAAATGTATGTGTGTTCAATTCAACATAAGAATATGATAGAATATCTTTTAAAGTTCATTTTTTTTTAATTTGGTCTCAGCTAAAATGGATATGTAATTGTAAACACTAAATTAAATATATCTCCCTTATGTATCACTTCCATGAAACACACAACTCAGGAAAATATTATATACTGCACACATTTTTGTTTCAGATACATACTTTAATTGCACATTTTAGAACTTAGTATAATTTTCTAAAAATGGCCAACGATCGAGAAATACTTAACTAACTTGGCCACTCTATGCATTGCCTATTGTTTAAGTGTAAAACCAACTAAAGGATGTCTAAATTTTTACTGCTGATGCAATCTAGCTTTCTCTCCTTTAAAAATGAAGCATGACATCTACAAACAGACTAAGAATCTCATGAGGGAATGCTTATTTTCCTTCTTACTCCAAGGCATTGGATAAACGTAGCCCCTTCCCTTTGCTTGGGATGGATAGTATTTATACTTCATTTTGAATGTGTAGGAGTGGCCGGAAGCAAAAACTTTCTGTTCCGTGCATTTTAAGCAATCTCTGACACCTGAAGAAACTACTGGGCTAATGCAAACAAATGGAACCCTAGAAGAGAGAAATTGAGCCAAAATGAAGCATCAAGAGGGCTGGGAGGCATTTTTTTTCTCCTTTTTCCCGTTAAGTAAAGTTAGAAGTAATTCAGGCCCGGAGAAGGCTGTTATCAGAAGATCAATGGTGTCAGTTCTTATTTGTCTCACAAGAGTGAGGAATATGTACACTGAACCAAAAAAAAAAAAAAAAAATGGAAAAAAAAAAAGAAAGAAAGCAAGGGAAGGTAAAATGTGTAACTCAGTCTGAGACAAATTGGAGTTACCCTTGACTCATACAGAAGCTAGCAACGTGCTATGACAGGGTGAAACAGGATATTGCTTGTTTAAATTATGAACGTGTTGCAAATAAGATTGCAGTTTCCATGGTGTTAACATTTCAATTTGCTTATTTTGTAAGTCACACATCTTATTAAGTCCTACATTAATGATTACTAAAGATAGTCTATACAGAGCATCAGCTAATTTGTTCTTCAGATCAGCCCACTAATATCAAGCATGAGCTTCGCATCCTGATTGATGGTTAATGTCAGAGAGAATTTCCCTGAGCATAATGAGCCATCATTTCCTTCTGAATGATAATATATTTACCAAACCTTAAAATTAAAAGTATTTAATACTATGTAGCAAAATCTTTGTATCTAAAACCATAATAAGCATTTATAAGAACATTAGCTAGCTAATATAGATTGCAAAAAGAAGATTCTCTGATTAGGCATGGTCGGTAGTCTACCCTGGTTATTAGAAAGTAACCACACATTGACGCTACAGAATTCTTATGGTATGTTTGCATGTTCTAGAAGTGCACCAGTTATATTTATATTAGTCCGGTTTATTTAGGTATTCAGTTAGTGGACAGCTGCCATTGTATTTAAAATCATGATTTGCTCACACACGGTTACTAGAACTAAAATTATTTTGATTATTCAGTTTCTAGGATGTATCAGGTAGTGTGTATATGTGTGTGTAGTCTTCCTATCATTATAACAACTTTTTAAAGTAGTTATTATTACCACCATTTCACAAATGAAATGAAAACAAATAACATTATCCTGTAATAATTAGGTAAATTATTAAATGTTTGTTTACAACGCTGAACATCAGTTGACCACAGGCTTCAAACTTTCATTTGAAAGAAAAAAATGTAAAATCATATGCTTTTATGATATGATACACACACACACACACACACATACACACACATATATACACGTATATACATATATTCCATTGGGGCTTAAAAAACAAACTTTCCAGCAACAATCACTACTGCCTCACTTGGAAAGGAGCTTTTCTCTGTAACTAGTCATGTAGAAAAAATACTAGACCTTTTGGAGAAGGATTTGTTGGAATTTTTGGTACTGGACAGATTGGTGCCAACTGGGAGAAACTTCTGAAGGTGATCAGAGAAAGTGGGTGAGGTGGAACAGGCAGAATTTTAAGAGTCACATGGGTAAACAAGTTAACAAGGAGGACCTTTGTTAAAGAAACAGAAGGAGCATTATATTCATTACTTTCTGGATCATAAGCAAAACACTGGGATAGGGAAAGTGGAGCCAAAAGGGGAGTCCAATGGGATATATCATCTAGGCACTTTTGACTTCTTGGGGCTGCCACAGAAACCTAAATGTTGGTGTATTTACTATTCTTGGGTTAGTATTCATTTCTTGTCTTGGCTTAGTATAATCAAACAAGAAATGTGTTAAGCCTAATATACATGGTCCCCCATATCTACTGTACCACCCTATGCTTCATAAGGAGAGAGTATGAAAATGCTTCCCCTTTATTCCTGTAGAAATTTGTATTTACTTGCAACATTGTCTGCTGAAGAAAGAGACTACTATAATCCAAGTTTTTTATTACATGGGACATTGGAAAGAAATGGCATGACAAATAGTTGAATCTTCCATTAAAAGGAGTGGAGGGGCTGGCCCCATGGCTGAATGGTTAAGTTCGCATGCTCTGCTTTGGCAGCCCCGGGTTTTGTCATTTGGTGTCCTGGGCATGGACATGGCACGACTCACCAGGCCATGCTGAGGTGGTATCCCACATAGCACAACCAGAGGCACTCACAGCTAGAATGCACAACTATGTACTGGGGGTCTTTGGGGAGAAGAAGAAGAAGAAAAAAAAAGAAGATTGGCGACAGATATTAGCTCAGGTGCCAATCTAAAAAAAAAAAAAAAAGTGGAAATATATCAGTAGGTGAGAGGATATAACGAAAGCCATTTAAATTAAGAATAAACTTATCTACCTAAATAAAGAGGTGAACTGAGGCAAGCTTGAATTACCAGAAATTGAGTTTACTGTCGTGCATCACTTAAAACAGGGATATGTTCTGAGAAATATAGCATTAGGTGATTTTGTCTTGTGTAAACATAGAGTGTACTTACACAAACCTGGATGGCATGACCTACTACACACCTAGGCTATCTGGTACTAATCTTATGGGACCACTGTAGCATAGGCAGTCCATTGCTGACGGAAACGTCATTATGCAGCACGCAACTGTATTTGGGAATAACAGAGGAATTGCAGTTCGGGAAATAGCATGCTATAGCAAGCTACAGTGAGTTCATTGAGGGTTTGGGGTGGGCTGTATTATGAGCAAGGAGTGCAAAGAGGGGGAAGTTCAGCCAGAGTCCAAGCAGTAAGTTTTGCCATTTTTTATAAGAGGAGACAGTGGGAAGTGCAGATTTCAGTAGTGGTGGGGAAGATCAGAAGTTCTCTTTGGAGATATTAATTTTGACACGTCTCTAGATATCTAAGGTAAGATGTGGAGTAAGTAATTAATTACATGAATTTGTTGTTCAGGGGCACACTCCAGACTGGACATACCTTTGGGGCCTATAATCATGCAGATGACCTTAAGACTGAATGAGATCACTGAGGGAGAAGAAGTCCAAAGGTAGACCCCGGGTCCTCAAACACTTAGAGATTGAAAGATAAGAAATAATGAGCAAAGGAACAGAAAAGTGAAAGAAAGAAAGAGTGACCAAATAAGTTGGGAGAAATCTCAGGAGAGTAAGATGTTCAAGGAGGAAGATGGATCAACTGGGTTGAAGGCTGTTAGAAAAGAAAGACGATAAGTATGAACTGACTAGATAGTTTTATAATGTGGAGATCTTTGGGGATCTTGACAAGATGAGTTTCAGTAAAGCCTTGTAGGTTTCAAGCCTGATTGCAGTGCTTTAAAAGGGCAGATGAGGAGGACATAGAGATAAAGGAAGCTTGTCGTGATAGGGAGCAGAAAAATGGACAGTCATTGGAAAAGAATGCAGTATAAAGAGAAAGGATTTGTATCAAGACTGTGGAAATCACAACATATTTGCTATTTGATCAATATAATTTTGCAGAGAGGAAATTTTGCTCTATGTTTGGAAAGATGAGCTAAAAATATTAAACACTACAGTAGCTTTCCCTCAGAACACCTTGACACCCTGGTGCTGAGCTCAAAGTCACTATGAAAAGTTTACATAACTCGAGTTTACAAATTTAAGCTCCTTGAATTTGCTGTCTGAATTATTGTATGATTTATTCATTTATTATATGTTTTCTTAATTGAGGGCTTAGATCTTTCATCTGGTAGATGTTTTAACCTGTTCACTATGACTCAGGAAGTAAAACTGGTCACCATGACACAGGAAATAAAGTGTCTAATATCAAGAAGGCTACTAACATAGAAAGCAATTAATCATATCCTGTATTGACCCTTATTCAGTGAGTTACAATGCAGAAACTCACATGTATTACTCGGTGGAGTTATTTTGGCACCATTGTTCATTTAAAAAGAGTGAGTGTCACATTTGGGAAAGGACCTGAACTGACAGCTCTCAAGATGGATGTCCTTCTTTCTTATTCTGTGAGCAGGTAGAGTACAAAAATCTGTACTCCAAATTTTACTTTCTATTCTGCCATAAACTATAAAGTTTGTGTTCCTCATATTTTAAGCTCCTAAGCAAAAATTGTATGAGATTTCTGTCCTTGGCATTTTCCCCAGAAAGGTTGTTTTTATGAAATTGCTTTTTTTAAAATTTTGGACAGAAAGAGTGTATGGTTGGGATCACTAAAGGGGAAGAATTAATTTTAAAAAATACAGCAAATTTAGTTTAAATTACATCAGTTGAAATTCCAGAAAGAAATGACCAAAATTGTGTGACCTAGTCTACCTAAGTTCAAAGAACATTCTTAAGGGGTTATCTTCAAGTGTATCAATCTATTTCAAACTTGAGTCCAACTTGCTGTATATTTTTCAAACTGATCTGGTTATGTCCTATATTTCATGTGTATATGTTATAAGCACTTAGGTGATCACAGAAAAAAACAGAATGAGAAATAGTAACAGAGGTTAGTGACATAGCAGAAATCCAGTTCTCAGTTTGTGTTACGTAGATAAATTTCGCGTGAGCAAGTTACAAAAATATATCTTCTGTGTTTTGAGTAAATAAGTAAATGGTTGCTTTACATACTTTCAGGAAAAGTATATTCTCTGGTCTTAGACTGATCAAGAGACTTTTACAGTGCTAAAAACCTTCAAAATATGTGTGTATTTTATCAATTCCTCTTCAAGGGTTAAGTCTTCAGGTAATCATTCATAAACTAACATATGTGATATGAATTTTTATCACAACTTTGAATAACTAAATTATGGTTAGTTACACAATGGAGCAATATGCATCCTTTTTTTTTTTTTTTCTTTGAGGAAGATTAGCCCTGAGCTAACTACTGACAATCTTTCTCTTTTTCTTGAGGAAGACTGGTCCGGAGCTAACATCCATGCCCATCTTCCTCTACTTTATACATGGGACGCCTACCACAGCATGACTTTTGGCAAATGGTGCCATGTCTGCACCTGGGATCTGAACTGGCGAGCCCCAGGCCTCTGAGAAGCGGAACGTGTGAACTTAACAGCTGCGCCACCGGGCCGGCTCCAATATGCATCATTTTTAAATTTTGGTTTCAAGAATATTTTTATAAAAAGGAAATGGAGAAATGATAAGTGAAAATGTTGCATCCTGATTGTATGGTTAAATAAGCTATCATAAAATTACTATCTGTCTTGGTAGTGAAGATAGGCACACTTTTGTTTTTCTTTTTATATGCTTCTATTTTTTTCGAAGTTTTATAGGGAGGGTATTTTTTAAGCTGGAAAGAAGAGGAAATGATGAAATCGCTAATTAGGGTATGGTTAAATATGTGAAACTCTAAGGTAGGTATTATAGTTAAGTTAGAATAAACTCATCAAATTTGAAGGTAGTGAATTTAGAGCATTAGTTTTCAAGTTTTCCTAATAGAAGAACATTTTGTTCAAATAAATCTCTTATGACACCGCAATAAAACAATAAGTAAGATAAGTAAATACATATCTAATATTGTGGACCTGTAATTCTTCCTTCCCTCTATCTTTTCCCTCTCCCCCTCTCCTTCTCCTTTCCTTCCCTGCTTTTGGAAAGCTTTGATATTTAAACCTTGAGATTTGTGGCTGAGGGGGTAAATAAATTTGCACAACTAACTTGAGTGTAGAGGTATCAGGACTACAACTGCTTTTAGATTAACTGATTACTGGAACTCTTGGGATGAATTGACGTAACACTGACAGATATAACAGGGAAGGACAATGAGGTCCTTCAGATAAAAGAAGAGGAGGTAGGGAAGGGAAAGGAAAAGGAAAGAGAATGGGGAAAGGAAAAAGGAGTTCCGATTTCAGAACTGAATTGAGCTAAATGTTCAATGGGAACTATTCAACCTATGCAGGTGAAGAAGTGGCAGTCCTTCTCGTAGCATGCTTTCGCTCTGGGAAAGTGCATGCCTGAGAGACAGAGGGAACTTTTGCTGATCTGGGCATATCACATGTGAGTGTTATACTTGGGGTAGTTGAGGGACGTGGGCTTGAATTATTTGTATGCTATACTCTAACATAGGACATCACAGTCTCATATAAAATACACCAAATTAGAGAGGTTAGAGTTGTAGTAGAGGCCCAGAAGTTTCTGTCTCAGTCCTTTGGAAATACCCAATGCACCTGTAAGAAAACTCACCATTATGTAGAATACAATTTGAAGACTTCTGATTTAGATCATTGTCTCAGTTACACTTAAATTAATGTACATGAATATCAAGGTGCTTGACTAGCTAAAAGTGCACAGTATTTCATTGGTAGATAAGCCACCAAAAGGGATTGAGAAAGCCAGTGAGGGAAGAGGGAAATGAGAGTGTAGTATCATGGAAGCCATAGGAAGAGTGTTTGAAAGTAAGAATAGTCAACCATTTGAATGCTTTTTTATGTTTTCATTAAGCAAATACTCTGAGTGCCTTACCATACACCATAAACTGTGCTAAGCATTGGAAAACACACACACACACATGCAAGTTTTATGTAGAGTTCAGTCATTTTTTAAAATTTATAATTGGGTTGAAACATAAACTCAATTAACATTAAAGAAAGATTTTCTACAGGTCCTGGAGACTTTTCCAGTGGAACTGACATTTACCTGTGACAAAAACTTATATGTATTTGACTTGAAAGTGCAAATATTTTAAAAGAATAAGTTCCACAATTATCTAACAGGAAGAAGAATTAGAATTATCTCTTTTTTTATTTGAGGAGAATTGACAATGAAATCCAATCTTGACTTACATATTACTAAGCTCAAAAAAGTCATTGAGGTCATTAGACGAAAAAAGAATGCATGCAAATACTGTTGTTTTGAATTGTTTCAAGAGTGCTATTTAAATTTTTCTATTTTTTATTTCTGCTTGAGACTTTCCATTTAATCAAAAGGAAAATATAAAAGTATTGCAGAGACATCTGTTCTAGCTACATCTTATGTGTGATATCACAACCAACCTACATAATATAATTAGGGTAAAACTTGTTAATAATCATAGACTCCTACTGCATAGAAAATTATTTTAAATTTGAACAACCAAATAATGTAATTCAAAATAATATTTTCAGAAATACAATTCTAATCATGTTAAATTTAAAGCATATGATAAGTATGAACCAAATTTTAGTAACTATAAAGTATTATCTGCCACTATTTTGTAAGTAGACCACTTATCAAAGACACTATCACATTAATTCCTCTGGAAAGTGCCAGATCAGCCATGGATGGACACAGTTTGATCTGAATTAAGTAAAATATTTTTCCTGTCTCAAGTGTTCACTTTGGTGAATTATTTTAGTGTCTGTACTTCCTATACATGGTAACCCGTTTTAAGGTTTTGTAGATTATGTGCTGCCTACTACATTCTTATGGGCTTGTGTTTGGCACCCCATGGAGTGGTACAACACACAGTCCATCTACACAGTCACCAATAAGGCCTTGCTCTTGTTAAATACTCATTTGTTTGTTTTATTTTTATTAGTGAATGAAACTATGAGTATCCAAATTTCAGTATGGCGGCACTATTTGGGAGATGGAGAAGAAAGAGATGATGCTTTTAAAGAATGATGCCTGGACTTCTATTTCTTTCAATATGATGAAATACATATCTGAAATTGCAAACACAAAGCATGAATATATGTATACATATGCCTCCAACGTTAAGAGAAATCCTCTATAGTCCAGCCGCAATTAGGGAGGGAAAAGAGAAGAGGAAGTTTGGACTCCGTGGAGACAACCTACCTAAGGGCGTTTGCTGTGATGCAGACTATTAAATAAGTATTTTCATATGTTTAGTGGTGAAATAAATTAATAAAATATGACTAAAATAAAAGAGATGATAAATTAATAAGCAGATTTGAAAAAAACCCAAATAGACATTTTAAAATACAAATTTGAGATGAAAGTTTCAATAAATACTAATCAACAAGTTAGACACAGTTAAATATATACTTTTACCAATCTCTCTTCACAGACACACTTAAAGAAAAGCATGTTTATATATGCTGAACCATTTTAAAGTGAGTTACATATTTTCCCATAAATATTTCAGCTGGTATCTCTGAAATTTAAGAATATTTCCCTACATAATCATAACATTATATATATATGTATATATGTATATGTATATACACATATACTCATTGTGTTCGTATGTACCTATTATAACCAACGTATCATACATTTCAAGCCATAAATATCACTTTAAAAGTTTAATAACCTCCAATATTTTGTTCATGTTTAATTTTCCCCCAATGCCCCAAAAAGGCATCTTCTATTGAAATTTTTGAACAAAGATCAAATTAGTATCTGAATACTGCTTTAAAGTGTTCATGCTCTTTTAATCTCTTGTAAGCTAAAGAGGTATTCCCAATTTGGGGGGACTTCTGACATTGATTTTGACAAGTGTCCAGACCTGCTTTCTTGAACAATGACCCCTATTCTGGATTTTCTGTTTCCTCCTGATGTCATTTCATTTATTCCTCTGAATTTTCTATAAATTGGAAGTTAGTTAGGTCTGGAGGCTTGATTTACATTAGGGTTAAGCTTTTTGAAAGACCTTTATGTGCAGGGTTGTTTATTTAGTACAGAATTGTGTCTGGCGGTACATAATGTCAGGTTTTTCCATTATTTGATGGCAACTGCAATTTGATTGTTTGGTTAAGGTGATGACTTCCAGATCTCACTCTTGTACATTTGTGTTTTTCCTTTTGCTGTCACCAAGTAATCAATGAGGTAATACTGTGAATATATGTTTCCTAACCACTTTTCATCTAATTGCTTGTGCAAATAATGATGGAACCTGAGTCAATTATTGTGTTGCAAAATGGCAATTCCTTTATTCCTTTTATATGTATGATATTTATTTGTTGATATCCTTCCATAAAGAGCTTTTCATGTATATGATCTTATATATACATTTATATTAGTACATATTCTCTCTCTCTATACATACGTATTTAATCTAGTCATTAAAGACATGAATGTTTTATTTTGTTAGCATGAAAGAAAATGAGTATGAATGCTAACTAGGTTATGAATGTTACAGGTTTGTTGTTCAGGTTGATGACATGGGTAAACTGAAGCAGGATGAGGTAGTTGAAATTATTCATGTGGAGGTTGAGAAAGAAAAAAATGTAGAGAAGGAAAAGTAAAATAAATTAAAACCTGCGTTATTCCACTCTCCCATTTAATTTGTATAAGGACACCAGAAATAAAAATATATATTTTTTTACATTTTATTTTATTACAGAATCAATGGTAGCAAGAGAGCCAAAAAACTCTGAACTCTGATAGGAAATCAGGGAGAATATTTTTAATCGGGTGTAGTAGAATATTGAAGCAATGAACCTGTGATTTTATAAGGTCGTCTGAAATAAACCTCTGTGTGCTCTGACACAAGATGGGCTAGGAACTCAATTGTGGGCTGAAGTCTGAGGAAGAGGGAAAAGGTGGTAGATGTTAGAAATAAAATCAAAAGAACTTACTCAGCAATAGTCTTCACCTCAAAGGTCAGTGGCCACTTATCCGAATTTCCATTTTCAGTGGGCTTGGAGAGCACAGGCTTGACTCAGCCCCACATCCACATTTCATTTCAGCAGGGGTATATAGGCCTGTAGTTCATAAACTTTTGTGAGGTCTCAAATACCTCTGAAAATCTGATGCTGTTTATAGATATCTGCTATGTAAAATGAACTTTCTAAATATTGGCCTGAAATTAAAATTCCTTAAGATGAATGTTGGCATTGCTTGAAGTGAGATGTTTGACAGGATTGTAGCTTTAGACAACTGCTCCAGATTAGAGCTGAGCTCTGGGCAGCAGGTTGTGTCCTTGAGGAAACAAAAGACCAGAAATATACAGTATCTGTGGAACCCAGCCAGTCAGGCTGTTCGTACGGAAAACACTCTAGAACACCCATATGAGAAGTAGAGAGAAAATAAGGAAACTGAGAACAAGTACATAGCCTACGTCAATATGGCTGTGGTTTGAGGAAGGCTGGAGCTCAGTGGGCAGACAGGTAACATCTGAGAGCATCAACAGCAGATCCCCCTAAGAACACACACTGGGGATATGTTGGTGCCCATGGAGCCGGCTATTTTCTGGGATTTTTGTTTTCCTTTTTGTGAGCCAAGGAGGCATAATTGAAGAGTAATTAACCAAAACATCAGAAGTTATAAATCCTATACGTATTTTTTTTACCTTGGAAAGCCCTTAAAGCACACCCATTTTAGCTTCCTAGTTACACATGTGCACAGGATTCAAGTGATTCGCCTCAAGGCTGCACAATTAGTTCACGGTAGAAGAAAGATCATGACCCAGAGCAATTTCCATATTACTAAAAAAGTTGCCAGTGTCTGTGTTTATCTTGGTCTTTCATGAGATTTCCTATAAATAAATAGCTAACTAAATGAAAGCTGTGTTTGCATATTAATACACCAATATGGCTGAGAAATTTGGCACTGACAGTGGAGAACAGAAGTTACCTTTCACCCAAAAATTGATTTAATAAGGTTTCTTTGGCTATCAACTTAATTTTGCCTATGTGATATGCCTTATGGGAGAAATATTCTTAACTCCTCATTTTATTTCCACTCATTTCTGGTTTGGCAATTTAGAATATCTTATAAAATCATGGATTTCTAAAATTCATTTCAGTGTGCATATCTTCATATCGATTAATTAAAATAAATATTTTAATTTTGTGCACCTGCTAAGGTTATGTTCTAGTTTAGGTGATTTAGAAAGGGATAGAGAAACAGAGAAAAGAACACAGACAGAATACCACCTAAAATGCAGTAATCCAGCTGGATTGCCAGGCAAGGGCAATCGTCTGCCTATCGTATCACTTGTGATGGGAGCCTGACTCCCCTTACTCTTGAATAAATCTCCAAAAGGAATTATTTAAAAAAGAACTGCATTTTCCTTTACTAGGCATGGGAGAAGAATTTTTAGGGAGAGACTTGCTGCCCTGTGCAGTTATTCTGAAACAGCTTACTTAGGTCTTGCTGAGCTTCCAAAGAAAGAGGATATGGGAGCCAGCCTGGTGACAGTGGTTGGGTTTGGTGCACTCCACTTCGGTGGCCCCAGTTTGTAGGTTCAAATCCTCAGCACAGACCTACACTACTTGTCAGCCATGCTGTGGTGGCCACCCACATATAAGATAGAGGAGGATTGGCACAGATGTTAGCTCAGGGCTAGTCTTCCTCAAGCAAAAAAAGAGGAAGATTGGCAACAGATGTTAGCACAGGACCAATCTTCCCCAGCCAAAGAAAACAAAAAAAAGAGGCATGTGTATGTGTGTGTGTACCCTCTGTGTTCCATATGCTATGGCTTTCTTTATGTCAACAGGTTGCATTTCAGATACACCACCACTTCAATGAGAACAATCTCAGTTTGGTGCCAAATATATTGTGCCAAAATATTGGATTTATTTCAGCTTTTTAAACATCAATTACTTTGAATAATTCCTCAATAAAAAAAAAGGAGATTTTTTTCTTCTCTAGAATTGGGTATCATGGTTAGATTCCTGTTTGTAGATTCTCTTACGTGGTTAAAAAAAGAGATTATCTTGGTTACACTGATATATAGGCTAAAATAGTAGAGAATGAACAATGTACTTACATGCTTAAAATAGCAAAGACTATATACATTGTTAATAGATTTTAAAACATGCCCTGGATCTTGGCTGTAATAGGAGGGGCTAAACTGATCATTCAAAAGTAGGATATATGTTTGAATTGAAAGCCTGTAGTTTGTTTAATCTGTTAATGCCAGGGCATACACTAAACTATATGTAAATAAAAATGAAAATTACTAGTTCCATACTAGATACAGACACTCAGTTACTTCTAATTACAGTGAAATATTAGGGTGATCGACCATCCTCATTTGCCTGGGACAATGGGTTTTCTAGATGCGGAATTTTTAGTGCTAAAATCAGAATAGTCCTGGTTAAACGGGGCAGTTGGTCATCCTGTGTTATTTTACTTAACATAGTTAAATTGAGTCAAGTTATTGCCAAAAATGAAAAAAAAACACTATAGTATTAATTTTATTTGATATCATTGTGGAATATTTATTTATAACATTAATCTAATGGATGTGGTTCTGTCCTTTAATTCTCTGCGTGACTTCTAAACAACACTGGCACTCTTTAAGAAGCACTGCCATAATTGCTATTGACTATATTTATGTTGTTTTCAGCAGTTTCAAGTCACACATTCAAGTTTCAAGAAGAGCTCAGAATTATTCACCAAGCATATCTATAAGGGATACAAATAAATATCCATAATTTGCCCCCATTTTATAAAAATCTTTTGAAACATCAAAATCTATTTATAATAGGGCCTGGACTTGAATAAAAATCTGGGTCATACATCTCATCTCTGTGAAATATGTACCAAATAATCCTAAACACAACACACACCATATCCTGGGCACCACCTCAAGATGTTGCCGTCTGACTGTCATATGGCATCTACCTGAGATGCGGAGTCGTTAAATATCTACATGGAACCTAATTGAATCTCACTTTTGTCTTGCCCGCATCTCATGTTTTCTGAAACTCCTGTCAGATTACCACCCTGTATCAGTTCAAAATTTAGTAAAGTCAGGTCAAAAATTGATAGAATTCCTCACTGATTTCTCAAGTCTAAAATCTTTAATGTGATGTTTAAGATACATGGTGCTGCTGCTTTAACACAACTTTCTATTTATTTCTCTAGTTCTTTATTTTACGAATTTTTTTACATGCCTCTCATTCTCTCCTAAATTTGGATCTTAGTTATAACAGCACTTAACTTGTTATGCTTTATAACTTTGAGACTTGTTCATGTCATTCTCTCTAGTAACAATGCCCTACCCTTTCCATCTGTGCATGTCAGAATCCTAATTGTCTTTCAGTGAAAGTGCCAGCTTCCTCATCAAGCATTCCTAATTACTTTTTTTTTTTTTTTTAAAGATTTTATTTTTTTTCCTTTTTCTCCCCAAAGCCCCCCAGTACATAGTTGTATATTCTTCGTTGTGGGTCCTTCTAGTTGTGGCATGTGGGACGCTGCCTCAGCGTGGTTTGATGAGCAGTGCCATGTCCGCGCCCAGGATTCGAACCAACGAAACACTGGGCCGCTTGCAGCGGAGCGCGCGAACTTAACCACTCGGCCACGGGGCCAGCCCCCATTCCTAATTACTTTTACCTTAATACCCACTCTCCTGTCTCTGAACTCCCATATCAGAGTGATGTTTGAACATCTATCTATTCTGGCACATCTTTCTTAAAAGCTCTGACAATAAAGCATTATCTGCATGTGTCCTCTGGGATTTCTTTGTGGCTTTTTTTTTGCTTCTTAGTAGTCTCTAAAGTTCATCTCTTTCCTTCTTCTTCACTTTTAGGGTATCATCCAAAGATTTAACACTGACAAATATTCAAGGGTGCATTGCTTAGAAGGTGCCATATTTAGTAATGTGCTAAAGGAGTACAGACCAGGCATCAGAAGATTTAGGTTTCATAACCAAGCTGGATGATCATAGCACTATGATATTTGGCAAATCATTCAATAATCTCAAAGTCACAAATTCCTTGTATGTAAAAGGAGAATTATACTAACACATTCCTTGAATTGTTTGTGAAAAAAATACTATACATAGTAACACCTTGTGAACTATACAGTGTTATACAAATAAAGCATGATGGAAGCATGACCTTGATTTTATCATTTTAATTATTTTTGTTCAACAGAGATATAGGAGTCAGAATATTGGGCCAAATAAGGAAGGGAAGAAAGACTCTAGAGATGGAGAAATATGGTTCATGATATCTCTCAAATCACACCCCAAACCGAGCTTTTACTCTTTGAAAATAGAGACAGTTAAATAATCAGAAAAGTGTTTCCTACTGGGGAAAAAAATCAGAAGAGTAGGAGGTAGAATGTCTGTTCCTAAATACTTAAACATTGAAATTCTTCTCTGCTTAGGCAGCCATCTTCAAAGAAGAGTCTATACTGCCACTCAACTCTCAACTAGACAAAGTCTTTCTCTCCTCAAGCAATGACTAACTCAGTTACCTCCCCTAGCCTTGAATGGCCTATTCTCTAGAGCCCTCAATGAATCTTCTGCTGGTTATTCATTCTTCTCCCCTTGATCTTTACCAAATTCTCAACCAATCGCAGCCAAGTTCTTTCTACTTGTCTTTAAAAGTGGTAGGGAAGTACTAATAAAGTAAATACTGATATAGGACTGGGAACTTATAAGACTACCCTCAGGGAATATAAATCGACAAACTAAATCCCTAGGATAGGTCAAATGTTTCTGCTGTTAGTATCTGTTGTTAGAATTCAGACCCCTAGTTTGAGTTTTGTTCCACCTTGAAAGCAAAGATCTTTACAATAGAAATATGAAGTTCACCATACAGTTCTGATAACCATTTGCTATTTAGCTTAAGTTAAGTCATATTGCTTTATTAAGATTCTAACATATGAAAGAATTGACTGAACTTGACTCATTAGTATGAAGTAGAAATATCCATGGGAGATGTCTAAGCAAACTTTTTCATTTTATAATGCCCACTAATGGCCTACAATCAAAGCACAACCAGCTAGCTAAATAAGAAGCTATTAGCTTGTTTGTTTGATGTCTAAACAAAAGATAATGTAATTGCTAGGTTTTCTTCCCTACTGTAGATATTAGCCAGGCACATTTTTTTTTTCATCAAAGCCAATCATTGTAGACAGTCAGTCTGACCAAAGAGCATTAAAAAGATCTCTCTTCAATAATAAGGGCTTTTAAAAAATTTGCCTGCATTATATTAAATACTCTTTAAGGTCTCTTATTCAATTTGCCTAAGAAAAGTTCTGTAGTACTAAATCACAAACGTACATTTCTCAAGAAATTGGAAATTCACTGAACAATGCAAAACCATAGATGAGGAAGTGTGAGCCGATCTGGGGGTTAGGGTTCATCTAGGCCCATACTTGTCAAAACAAAGTGCTGAGTCAGGTGCATTGCTGTTCTTGAGGAATGTTTAACACAAGCATTTTATGATATCAGAGGATTTTTGTTTTCCTTTTATTACTCATCAGTAGAATTCTGTTATCCAATGCTATAATTTCTGATTTATCAATAACTTACCTGTTTCCTTTGTCACGTGAGATTTCTAATATAGAAGCCAGTAAAGGTTCAGCCTTCAGTCAAATTACAAGGATTGGGAAATGAAATTGCATTTTTATTTTTTTTATTTTATGTAAAATAACCTAAACAGCTGTCAAAATGGCAGGGAACTAGCAGCATAATAAGGTCATAAGTTTCACAGAGCTTATCTGATTTGCGCTTTTCTTATAAACATTGTAAAGGGATGATTATCAACTAAAGTATATTTAGACAGTGCATATTTTGGGGCTTCTAGGAACAAAAACATTATTAGAACTTGATAATCTTATCTATTATAGTGCTGTTTGTAATTCATATAATTATACATCAATGAGAATAATTGAAACAGGCCAGAAAGGGGACTCGAAATAATCTGATCCAGCCCTCTCATACTTTTGATGAGGAAATTGAAGTCCAGAGAAGGTAGACAACCTCTTGATAACTACATTTAGCAGGACCATAAACAGAATCCACTTCCCCCTTGTGCAGATGGACATCTCCCACCTTACAATATGTTCTTCATGTGAAGAAGTGTACTATGAACTGAATGTTTGTGTTCTTCCAAAATTTATATGTTGAAATCCTACCCCACAATGTGATGGTATTAGGAGGCGGGGCCTTTGGGAGGTAATTAGGATTAGTTGAAGTCATGAGGGTAGAGCCCTCATGAATGGGATTAGTATCCTTATAAATCCCTTCATAGTGGGATTAGAACTTGCTTCCTCTGCCTGCTCTTGCCAGTGAGGATACAATGAGAAGTTGACAGTCTGCAACCTGAAAGAGAGCTCTCTCCAGAACCCACCATGCTGACACCTTGATCTTAGACTTTCAGCTTCCAGGATTGTAAGAAATAAATTCCTGGTCATAAGGCATCCAGTCTATGGCACTTTCTTATAGGAGACTGAACAAGATAAGACAGAGTGAAAACAAACTGAGAAGAATAAATACACAAAAATTCAAAATTTTAATATTATTTAAGAAACTCCTTTCTGAGAGCCAAAATGTGTTGGAATACTTTATGCTGATACATATGAATTGATCAATTCTAAAGCATTTAATTTGATCAGTGTTAACCATATGGAACCATTCCAACTCTTCCCCTAACCAGCTTCATGTAAACGTGCTGTGAATGGTATTTAAAAACCAAAACTGAACATGCAGTCAGAGAGCCGAAGTTTGAATTCTATCTCAGCCATCCATTGGTTAAATCAAATGATGTCAACAGAGCACATGGTGTTTGTTAAATCCCTGTCCTCTTAGACATAGACTCGTAGGGTTTACACTCCAGAGGAAAGAGAGAAACAATGGGCCGGGTAAATAAAAAAGATAAATTATGTTAGAATTATGTCCTATGGGAAGGAGGAATGTAGCAGAGAAGGATAGGGAATGTTGAAAGTTTGGGTATTGAAATTTTAAATAGGTTGGCCTAAGATGCTCTCAATGGGAAGGTGACATTTGGGTAAAAATAGAGTAGAGGTAAAACAGCTAGCCATTCATATATCTAAGGAAGAGTTTCCAGAAAGAAACTGTAAGTTCAAATCCCCTGAGGAAGGAGTGTCTTTAAATCTGTGACATGGAAATAAAAATACTAGTTTTCTTATCTCAAAGACTTGTTTGAAAAAGCATGAGAAAGCAATGGGTACACTCTAAATCTCTGTAAATCAGAATGTTTTTATTGTTATTGTGACTGATGTTCTGATTAGAAGATAAAGAAAATAAAATGTGAACATTTCTTGGACTCAGTAACCAGGGGCTGTGAACAGCTATGATGATCTGAGGCTCCTGGCACTTTGTCCTTAGTGCACGGTCTTACCTTAGGACTTCTGTTTGGGGAAATTAATTCACTCAGTTTAAGAGATTCCAGCTCAAAGCTCACAAATTAAAACAACTAATTAAGTTGACTGCATATAAGACAGCAGATCTGCCTTCTTTTTCTCTTACAGTCACAGGACATTTCTGTAGACATACACAACGATGACTAATTACTGTGACTCATAAAATGTTTTGAAGCTGTTTTAGTGATTTTCTTATGCTTCTTTAACACCTTTAAACAATAATAACCACCCCACCCCCCGAAAAAAGGCTGAACCACACTTCTCACTTTGCAAATACATTCATAGCTTCATTTTCACTTAAATTTCATTAGCATACATCTGGTAAAGTACACTGCAAAGTTTTTTCGTTCTTGTTTTTAAATATCCTTTGACTTCTCTACTTGATAATCTTAGGAAAGATGGAAGGCTAATTGAAAGTTACCAGAATTCTCTTTTGTTTGCTTATTCTCTATTCTTAGAATCTCTCAACCCAAATCTTCACCATCAGAAATATTTACCCTACATCATGTGATCATTTTACCTTTTTAATCCCCGTAGAAATAATGATTAAAAAATGGCATTCCCTTTGCCTTGGTAAAAATTGAAATGAAAGCTCTCTCTTTCATTCTATAAATACTAGTTACACAACAATGTAGTTCAGTGCTGTCATTACTGATTTGTTGTCCTTTGAGGAAACATGATATGAGAGAAAACTGTAGGGATTGATGCAAGGCAACTCATTCCAATTATGACCCCCATGATTATGTTTTCCTTCTTCTCTCCTCACATCTCTTTCTCTCTTTCTACTCTTTACCTCTTTCTCCTTCTCGTTTAAAGAACATAGATTTCCCTCTCAAATTGACTTCAGTTTGAATCCCAAATCCACCTTTTACCAAGTGTAAAGGTCTAGTTATCAATCCTCTTTAAGCCCTAGATTCCTCCTCTCTTAGAATAGGGACGGTATATATTTGGGGGGAGTATATATTCAACTCTTCTTCTATTCTTGCTTATTTTTATTTGGATTACTTGTCCTATTTTTGAGACGTAAGAGTCCTTTATATATTCTGAATGCAAATCCATTGTCCCCTTTCCTCCAGTGTGTGGCTTTTCTGCCCCTTTACTTAATAGCAAAAAGGAAAGCAAAGGAAAATTTTGAAGCATTGGAAATATTCTATATCATGTGACACACAACTGTTTATATTTGTTAAAACTCATAAAATTATACATTTAAGATTGGTGAGGTGTATGAAATGACATCTTAATATAGCTGATTTTTTAAAAAAAATAGGGATGATAGTTGACAAGTTTAAAAATGAGGACCATTTCCTATATATTTATTAGTAGTATTCAATGACATTTTTAAAGTTATAAACAGATAGGTATAAATTACATAAAACTAACCACTCATCCAGAATGTTCATTGTCTTGAGGAAATAAATCCTGCACTAAAATATCAAGTAATATCAGGTATATTCTACCTTTTCCTTCTCTTGTTTATAAGAATCATTTGGCAAGGATTTGTCACAGGGAGATCCTTGTCCTCTCCTAAGGAGCATTGTCCAGGATGAAAAATGTTGCTACTGGTAACACTGGTACATGTGATAAAGTGGGATTTTAAGCAATACTAACCCAAAAACATGGAGTATAAAGACTACCTTTCTGTTATAGCAACTTCACCCAAGTTTGGTCACTGTTTACAGTGCTCAAAATTTTCTCAAAATGTGTCTGTCAGTTTATCATAGTGATTATGAACACATCTTGGATTTGAATCCCAGATGCACCACTTTCTAGCCTGTGAATATGTATTGAACATCTCTGTTCCCAGTTTCCATGCCTCTCTTGCAGGGTTATTGTAAGTTTTAAATATGTTCGTATATATCCAGAGCTTTGAGCAAGCCTTGTAATATTCTAAATACTTAATAAGTGCTAATATACATTTCTCAAAACAAATATCCTGATTGCACATCCAAATCACATATCTGTTTACCCATTACCAAGTCTTTCTCCACCACATTATGCCCAGTCTCTCCCTCAAGGAACATTTTGACACTTCCAGAACATAGGTAATGCCATTTAATAATAATTCTGTACAGACTAACTCATGTTATCTTTCAACTCTGTGAGCTAGGATCAATTTCTTTGATAAGGAAAATAAGGCTTAGACAGTTGAAGGGAATTATCCAAGATAACTGAAATCATAACTGAATGAGCTGAAGACCAGAAACCAACACTATTTTTTTTTTTTAGCTTGCTATGTTCTTCTGAGTTCCCTTAGGAGGAAAAAAAGAAGAAAGAAAAAGAATAAAAGTCCACACCACAACAAACAATAATAATTGGAAATAATCAGGGAGAAGGGAAGACATATATGAGAAGGTATGTTTCTTGACTGGACACAGCGTAGACTTATGCTATCTCACAGGATGTCTTCCGAGAAGGATCTCAGAAGACTGAGGCCATTCTTTTCTCTGTCTTTTCCCTCTTTTCTATTTCTCTTTGGTCACCTTCTGCTTTACAGACCACTTATTTCCCTGAACTTTCAGTTGCTTCCCCAGACGATCCCAGGTGGCTAAAGAAAAGGCCAGAGAACTGAGAATACCCTCCAGCCAGTGAACAGGCAAAGTAATCTCTCTTTACTAGTAACACTAATCCTGGTGTTTCTTGAACTATAATAACCCTGGCTTTCGCAGTAGCTATTTGGTTTCATGAAGGCAGTAATAAGACAACCCGATGCTAGGGCCAGTGTGGTCAGAGATCAAGGTAAATGTGCCAATCTGGGATAATGCATAAACCAAATAATGATATACCCGACACAAAACTTGTTGGCAGCATGGAGTGTTACTAGCTTTTTAAATCATTGCTTCCTTCAGCAAGCTTTCTATTCTTTTTGTTTTTTAAATTTTACTGTGGTCAGAGGATAAACTGCTTAAATCGGTAAGCCAAAACGGAGCACATGCTCATGGGCTCGGCTAACTCTCTAGTTCATGATTTATATACTTTAAACTTCGTGGCATGACATATAAGGCGAATCACAATCTAGCCTAAACTTAAAATGTCAATCATATCTCCTTGCTATATCAGCAATCTATACTCCTAAATGTACCCTTTTTCCATCTGTATCAAATGTATCATCAGATAACCCAGAATCGCAGAGATTTCCAACATGAAATATTTATTTCTCTTTCACAGTAGTGTAACTTATCTTTGACTCAGCTGACTTTATCTGGGTTCAGCTGGTTTTAGATAAGTTTAGCTGGGCTTGGCTGGACTAGCTTCAAGTCTGCTCCATTTGTCTTTTCATTCTGTAACCTTGCTACATAGAAGAGCCAGTATCTATGATTTTTTCACATACAGAGATGAACTCGAGCAGGGATGCAGAGGGGCCAGCTCCATGTCTAGTGAGTAAGTTCCCGCACTCCACTTCGATGGCCCGGGGTTTCACTGGTTTGGATCCTGGCCGCGGACATGGCACCACTCATCAAGCCATGCTGAGGCGGCATCCCACATGCCACAACTAGGACCCACAACTAAAAATACATAACTATGTACCCAGGGGCTTTGGGGAGAAAAAGGAAAAATAAAATCTTTAAAAAGAAAAAAAAAACAGAAAGGGTGCAGAAACATACGATAACATTAGAGCTGCTGCCCCTAATAGGCCCTCCATCACTGCCATACTCATGCCTAGTCAAAGCAAGTTGTATGGCCAAGCCTGAAACTAATGGGTCAAGTTGTATGCTCTAACTACATTGGAGCATGGCAAAGATGGGGGAATAAAAGGAGATTTTTGAAAAGCTACAATCTAATCAATCCCCAGAAAGTCCATCTTTTATGCCTGGGTTTCTTTTATCTCATTACCTAGAACATCTTTAAAACAATGAATTCTATTGTGAGGTAGAGATATCCCTATTGTTAAAGTGTGAATCTTGGTTAAACACATGGCCTTTAGATGTATTCAACCCTCAGTTCAATATATCCCCTGCCATTTACTAATTTGTGCTAATATTTATTTTTCTGAGTTAAATTTATTCACCTGTAAAATGCACCTAGTAATTGTAACTGATTCAGAGTATTTTAAGTATTATACATATGTATTACTCAGGTTAGTCTAATTGCTATAACAAAACAACAACAACAAAAAACAGAAACAAAATAAATCTCAGTAGCTTAACAATTTACAAATTTATTGCTCATTCGTATAAAGTCCAAGGTTGATGTTTCTGATTAGAAGTTTCTTTCTCAAGTGAGCAATCTAGTCTTCTTTTCTCTGTGTTGTAGCCATTTTCATCATATCACAACCAAAATTTTCCATGAAAAAAGAGAACAAGAAGAAATATTAGATATACAAAAGAAATATTAGATATATAGACCCAGAACCCCTATCCACAGATTCTGCTCCCATTCCATTCCTCTAAAGTAGTCACAGGACTCACTCAGATGCAAGGAGGCTGAGGAATGTAATGCCTGGCTAAGAAGTTGTTATGAAATGGAAATAAGAATCTTTGGTGTTTAACTATCCCTCTCTGCCACAGGATGTACAGTGCATAGTCCTTCACACATATTACTGGCACATATTACAGTTTACCTCCAAACAAGTACCTGTTTTATGTTCATTACTGTATGTTTTCTGTTTTCCTATGGCCTACTACAGAACTTATCAGACATGCACACGTGTGCACACACACACAAACACACCTATACATGTTGAAGTCTCTGAGTCAATGTATGGTAAAAAAAAAAAAAAAGTCTAGCTAGATTGGACTCAGAATTATTAAGTGAGTTATAACACACAATCATCTATTTTCCCTGTGGGAAAACCTATGACTAAAGATGTGAAAACAGTGTTTCTCAGAGTAGATATTTTCTTAGATGATCCAGATATGACTGTTTAAAAAGAAATGTGCTTTACCCATAGATTGTTTAGAGAAATAAACTGTATACTCCCCCCACTGAACTCAAAGTTCAATATCCAGAGGCCGAGCAATTTCTCTTCAACAAGATTCAAGCCTGAATTGAGAGCACATGAAGAGGTTGGGGTGAAATGTGTATTAATAAGAGGACACAGAATGGGCATTTTTTAATTGAATGAAGGATGCCGTATATTTTCCCTTTACCTCCAGAGTACCACCTCAATGTTCTTTCTCCATTCAAAGGACTAGTAAAGGAACCAGAAGAAAAGATAGGTTTGAAATAACCAAGAGACATTTCCTTGACATCTATTTTAAGAGGAGTCACCTCTAAGACTATGTACAGTCAGAACCTCCGTATCCTTGGGTTCCGCATCCCCGAATTCAACCAACCACAGATCATGTTTACTATCCTTTGGTTGAATTCGCGGATGCAGAACCGGGGCATATGGAGGGCGGAGTAAAGGTCTTGAGCATCCGCGGGTTTCGGCATCCGCAGAGAGTCCTAGAAGCAATCCTCCTAGCAGATCCCGGGGGATGACTGTACTTCTGTTGAGTTCAACTCGTAGACTTGGACTCTGGTCCAGATCAAAGGTTGGCCTTTTCTTAGTGGCCTTTCTGAAGCCAACGTAGCCTGAAACTTTAAATAAAGCATCTCAAACTTTTATTCATCTGAATTATGTTTTTTGTTGTTTACCCACTTACTCTCACATGAATGCCTTCCTACCTTTTCGAAGTGATGTGACACCTTGTTGGAATTGTACTTAAACAAATTGACTGGTTAAAAATAATCCCTCGATAGCTATTTCCCCACTAGTATTTCATATTTATTAAATTGTTTTCTGGAGTCAAGGACCCTGCTTCCTGTTCAATAGAAACCGTAGTTGCCAATGGAGATTTCACAAACACACACACAAATTAGGGATTAGTTCTACAAAAATTACACTGTTAATCCAGGATTTCTCAAAAGGCCCGGGTTAGCTCATTGAGTTAGGATCCGATTTGGAAAATTGTTTCGTCCTGTTGGAGAAGCCAAGGATACACTGCTTCTCAGCTGAGATATTTGCAGTCCAGAACAGTTTCTTAAGCATGTTGCCATAATATGAGAAGCTATTGCAATTAGCAATGGTGGCAAATTTATTTTTATTCTAAAAAGATTATTTATATTTACAGTATCTAGAGACATTTTTTTTCTTCAAAAGCCTTTGAGAAAGCAAGCAAATAAATAGATTTGAGATGAGAAAAAAAATGTGTGAACTCTTACCTCTTGTCCCTCTACTCCATTTTTTATAATTCTGACAGAACAATTGTTCTAGGGAACAAATCGATTTTGTCAGTCCACTGATTAAACTCAAATCAGTGGCTACCCATCACCCGGGAGAAAGGTGTCTAAACACTCTAGCACAGTATAAAAGGACCCCTGAGATCTGCCACTTACCTTCTCTGCAGTTTGTACTCTCAGTGCTTTTCTGAATAATTAACCAATGCACAACAACTTGCAGGTTCCTAATTGTGTCCTGCTGCTCTACACTTCCTTGCCTGTAAACATGCTGAATGTTTGGCTTGACAAACTTTTATCCTTCTTCCTAGAGCCAGCTCAAGCACTAGCCCTAATATAAAGCCTTTTGGAAAGCACTAAAATCTGTGCTACAATAGTTCTTTAGAAGCAGCCCAAGGAGTGTTCTTTTTTACTGACTTGCAACTGTTTATTAATGGCCGCCTCCTCTATTCAGCTGTGATCTCCTTGAGGTAGATTTCATTGTGTTTATCACTATATCCTGCACCTACCTTTCACAATCTAATTTATCTGAACATACACAAACACACACACACACACAAGCTGGAGACCCAGGAGAGCCAATGGTATAGTTTTAGGCCAAATCTGAAGTCTTGAGACCCAGGACATCTGATGGTGTAAGTTTTAGTCCAAGTCTAAAGGACTGAGAACCAGGAAAGGCAAGGGTGCAAGTGCCAGTCCAAGTGTAAAGGCAGGAAAATAATGATGTCCTAGCTGGAGGACAGTGAGGCAGAGCAAATCTCTCTTACTCAGACTTTTTGTCCTATTTAGGCCTTAAACAGATTGGGTGAGGCCCACCCACATTGGGGAGGGCAATCTTCTTTACTCAACCTACAATTTCAAATGTTTATCTCATCCAGAAAAACCGTTGTGAGTAATGTTTCCCCAAAATATCTGGGAACCCTGTGCCCTAATCAAGTTGACACTTAAAGTTAACCATCACAATTGTGTGTATGTATATGTGTGTGTGTATATATATGTATATGTGTGTGTGTGCACATACATACACATATTTTATATGTGTGTATGTCAAAAAAATTGTTCACTCTAAAATTGTGATCCCAAATTCCTGCATAATTTTTTTGAGAAAAAAATCAAGAAAGGCAGTTTTCAGATCTTTAGGTATTTAAGTATATAGAAATAAGTAGAAAGTCAAGAATTTGTATCTGCAACAAAATAGAGCTTCTGACTTTTGTGATTATCACATCCTGTGTCAGTTATGAGAATATCAAAACAGAGAAAAACAATCTTGACACCATTCATGAAATTGTTCATGTCTTGCTCCAGTGGCCTATTACTAATTATTGCTATTTGTTTATAAATTTGTTCAAAGAATAACCCTTAAGTATAGTGTTATTATCAGATTTCCATGAAGGTCTTTCTTCCTTATTTTCTCTGTTCTGGACCAGCCATATCTGTGAGTAAAGATATATCTGTTGTTAAGCTTAGTTGCTATGTGTCTGTATCTCATATTCTCTTTGGGGGTCGCGTTCTTCCAACAGAAATAGAATTCTCTATGAAATGAGAGGGAGGAAAAGAAAAGAAAAAAAGAAACAGAATCATTTTAGGGGAAATTTTAGGGGGAAAGGATTTTCTTATTTGGAGACTGAATTGAAATCAGATCCTTCTAGGACCATTCTTGTTAGCAGTAGTTTAGGAGTATCTCAGCAAAATTGTTGCACACCTTTACGTTCAATTGAATGGGCCTAAATTTATTTGATATTTGACTGAAATAGGGTAGTTGACTTCTCTAAATATATACGTATAATATTCTCTGTTGGCCTTTCTTAGTACCTGAAATTCCAGGCTCAAAGAATGGATATTTAAAACACGAGATTACACTGTTTGCCCATAGATAGTGTTTCTACCTAACCTAGAGATGAAGAGAGAGGTATCAAGAAACTCAGGGAACCCTATACAGCTGTATGCTTATGGGATCATTTGCAGGATAGTACTCTTTGATTAATAATGCCCAAGAAGGAATTGGTGTCAATTCTTTAAATGTTTGGCAGAATTCACTAGTGAAACCATCTAGACCTAGGCCTTTCTTTTTTGGGAGGTTGTTGATTGCTTATTCAATCACCCTACTTGTTATTCATCCATTCAGATTTTTCGTTTCTTCACGATTCCGTCTTGGTTGATTGTATGTTTCTAGTAATTTATCTATTTCTTCTAGATTGCCCAGTTTGTTGGTGTACAGTTGTTCATAGTGTAGTGTTGTATGACCCTTTGTATTTCTGTGGTATCAGTTGTAATGCCTCCTCTATCATTTATAATGTTACTTATTTGGATCCTCTCTTTTTATTGGTAAGTCTAGTTAAAGTTTTGTCAATTTTGTTTTTCTTCTCAAAGAACCAACTCTTGGTGGTCTTAATCTTTTCTATTATTTTCCTATTCTCTATTTCATTTACTTCTGTTCTAATCTTTATTATCTTTTCTTCTGTTAACTTTGGGCTTAGTTTCTTGCTTTTTTCTAGTTCCTTGAGGTGTAGAGTTAGGTTGTTTGAGATATTTCTTTTCTCTTGATGTATGCATTTATTACTATAAGCTTCCCTTTTAGAACTGCTTTTTGTTTCATCCCATAAACTTGAGTATTGAATTTCCATTTTTGTTAGTCTCAAGATTTTTTTCTATTTCCCTTTTGATTTCTTCTTTGATTCATCGGTTATTCAGGAGTGTGTTGTTTAATTTAAATTTATTTGTATATGTTCCAACTTTTCTCCTGTTACTGATTTCTAGCTTCATTCCATTGTGGTCAGAAAAGATACTTGACATAACTTCTATCATCTTGAATTTATTGGGACTTGTTCTGTGCCCTCACATATGATCTATCATAGAAAATGTTCTTTGTGTGCTTGAGAAGAATGTATATTCTGATGCTGTTGAATAGACTCTACCATTAAGTCTGTAGGATAGAATAGTCTGTTAAGACTATTCAGTCTATAGTATTGTTCAAATTCTGTTTTCTTATGGATTCCTTGGATGATCTCTCCATTGTTAAGAGTGGAGTATTAAAGTCCCCAAGTATTATTGTATTGCTGTTTATTTCTCCTTTTTGCTCTATTACTTTATTCTTTATATATCTAGGTGCTCCCATGTTAGGTGCATAAATATTTACAATTATTATATCTTCTTGAAGGATTGACCCTTCTATAATCGTATAATGACCTTGTCTCTTTTGACCTTTTTAAAGTCTGATGTAAGTATAGCCAGTTCTGCTTTCTTTTGGTTATTATCTGCTTAAAATATCTTCTCTATCTTTTCACTCTCAGTGCATGTGTATTCTTAGAGTCAGTCTTTTGTAGGCAGCATGTTGTTGGATCATGGGTCTTTTTCTTCTCTTTTTATCCATTCAGCTATTATTTGTCTTTTGATTGGTGAATCAATCCATTTATATTAAAGTAATTGTTTATTGGTAAAGGTTTACTATTGTCATTTTTTTAATTTTTTTCTCTTGTTTTGTAGATCCTTTGTTCTTTCTTCTTCTCTTGCTATCTTGCTTTGTGATTTGATGAATTTTTGTAGCAGTGTGCTTTGACTCTTTTATCATAATCTTTTTTGTATTTACTACAGGTTTACCATTATGGTTACAATGGGGCCTACATAAAATATGTTCATAACATCCTATTTTAAGCTGATAACTTTACTTTGATAGTGTACAGAAATTTTATACTTTGCTTTCCCCTCTCACGTTTTAGATTATTGAATGTTACAATTTATATCTTTTATAATCTTTTTTATATTGTGTGTCTAATAACAAATTATTATAGTTTTGGTTATTTTTAATGTTTGTTTTTTTAACTTTTAATCTGGAGTTAGAAGTGAATTATGCACCACTAGTACAATAATAGAGAATCTGACTTTGAATATATATTTACCATTATCAATGAGTTTTACACATTCCTATGTTTTTGTGATGGTAATTTGCACCCTTTTATTTCCATTTGAAGAACATCGTTTGGCATGTCTTGTAAGGTAAGTCTAATGGTGGTATACTCCCTCAGATTTCATTTGTTCAGGAAAGTCTTTGTTTCTCCATTTCTGAAGGACAGCTTTGCTGGTTATAGTGTTCTTTGTGGACAGATTTTTTCTTTCAATATTTTAAACTTGTCAACTCATTATCTCCTGGCCTGTAATGTTTCCCTTGGAATATCCACTGATAGTTTTATGGGGGCTCACTTTTAAGTGATGAGTCCCTTTTCTCTTGCTGCTTTTAATATTCTCTCTTATCTTTGACTTTGGCAATTTAATTATAATGTATCTCAGTGCAGCCCTTTTCAGGTTCTATCTATTTGGAGTCCTTTATGTATCATGAATCTGAATGTCCATTTCTCTCCCCATGTTTGGGAAATTTTCAGCCATTTTGATTTAAATAGACTTTCTATCCCTTTCTCATTCTCTTCTCCTTTGAGAGTCCCAAAATGCATATATTATGGTTTCCTTTTGGTAGTGTCATGTTTATCTGATTCTTCATGGTCCTTGATTCCTTATACGGGTATCTGCACACTTGAGTATATGTTCTCCTCTTCCAGGCTTTCCAGATTCTCTTCCACAGGGACAGTCCTTCACCAATCAAATTAGCTTCGGCTTCTGGACAGATCAGCTGATAACACCCTTGGGCAGGCAGAGTTAGCTACTGGGGTCTTTATTTGGGCAAGGCCACTGCCCATGATCTGAGGTCAGGGGAGATACCATTGGCTGGTCTCTGCATTTGGGTGGGCTTACTGGATGGGCTTTGCATTCAAGCAGGGCTGCTTGATGAGATTCCTGGTTGGGTGGAACTTGTGGATGTTCTCTGTGGTCAGGTGGGACCACTCATTGGACTTTGCAGTCACCTTTGGTCAGGCAAGGTCACTGGCTGTGTTCCCTGGCTGGGTTTGCCACTGGATAAATTACTCATTTTGGCAGGGCTACAGGCTTGGTTCTACAATCATTCCTGATTGGGTGAAGTCTCGGTCTGTGATCCCTGACTCAATAGTGCCACTGGCTGGATTCTGTGCTCGGGCAGAGATTCGGGCAGAGATTCAGGCAGAGCTTTATAATTTAACAGGGACTCAGGCTATGCTATGCAATCAGATAGGGACATAGACTGTGCCCTGAAATTGTACAGGACTGTGGGCTGGGCTTCATGTTCATGTCGGCCATCGGTTGTGCTCTGTTATTGGGCAAGGTCGCTGGCTAGGCACTTTGGTCAGGGGGGCTTCCGGCTATATCCTGCACTTGTGTAAGGTAAGAGAGTTTGCTCTATAGATGTATTGGGTCACTCTCTGAGCCCCCTCATAGGGTGGGGCTGCAGGCTATGCTCTGAGATTGGACTTGGTCACTGGCTAGGCTTCCTGCCTGGGCAAGGTCTCAGGTTGTATTTAGCAATCAGGCAAGGCTGGACTTGTTTCAGGGCAGGCTGCAGACTGGGCTTCTTGGCTGGATGGTAACCTACACTCTGTTCTAATGTTAGCCAGGGTGACTGTTAAGGCTCCCAGGTTGTGTAGGGCCGGAGGCTATACCTCACAGTTGGACAGGACTGCTGGCTTGGTTAGCTGCAAGGAAGACTGTAGGATGGGCTCTGTTGCTGCCCATACTCTCTGATCAAGTTTGCTGGTTAAGCAGGTCAGGAGGCTATACCAAGCAGTTGACAGTGAAAACTTTAAATCACTATGAACAATTTCAAATGTATTATTAAAGTTAATATTGTATGCCAGTTTTACTTTTAAGACTATGTTTTATTGATGTTGTTTTTTGTCATAAGACATATGAGCTAAGAAAGAGCATCCCTTGTACTGTAATTTGGTCAAAATTTGCTCTATTTATCTATAAAATTTATAATTCTGATTAACATAGATTGAAAAAGGTGTAAATGGATCTCTTTCGTGATTGATTCACTTGGAAGAAAGAGTTTGAGATAGAAAAGTCACTACTTTCAGTAATCTATGGCAGTTCTGTCAATAGAATTTTTGGCAATGACAGAAATGTTCAACAGCTGTGCTGTCCAATATGTCAGTCACTAGCCATATTAAGCAATTGAAACTTTGCTAAAGTGACTATGGAACTGAAGTTTTTAATTTACTTATTTTTAATTAATGTCAATAGGCACATATTGGATAGCACGCATCTAGGGAATAAGAAAAACCCTGGACATCAGTTGCCTAAAATTTTGTGATGATTTATGGCATTTTATTTATTAAATATTATCTTGTGCAAAATAATTTTACACTGAAAAGTGGGACTCTTGAAGTTTAGCTACCATCAGTCTCTCTCTCTCTATATATATACATTTTATTTTTATAAAAGAATAAATGCTGTTATCTGTATTTTGGATTAATCATTAAAGATTAGGATTCTTTCAGTTTTGTTGTTAAAGAATATGATGTGGATCCGCTGGGAGGATTTTGTGTGAATTCTGATTCCTTTTTTCTTTGATAAGGTGCTTCTTTCCAGTAACCTGCCACTCCTCCATCATATACTTTTGCCTCTCCTGTGTTGTTCAGAATTACCACCACTTAGTTTGTACTTCTCTCAGGTGATAATCATTTCTTAAATGTGTGAGGAGGATGTGGCAAGAAAAACAATAGCTTTCATTGTTCATTTGCATTCATTATATCAGAAATGGTGAAATAAATTGCTGAATGTATGTGCTGAAATAATTTTAAAATTTATTTAATTCTTCAAATGAGATCAGATTTAGAATGGTGAAATGACTCGCTTCAAATCATACCCAGATGACATGCTGCATCTGCCAATTTCTAATCTATTGTTCCTTTTCTACTAAATCAAAATGATAAAATTCCAATCACCTAACTATACTTGACTTGAAAAAATAGAAAGGAAACCAAGTTTCTGTTTCTTTTTAATTATCAAGATTGTTTTCCAGATATTCTTTGATGAAAAAGTTCTAGGTTCATAATGTTGGATACATTTTTTCTGATTGTGTTATCCTGATGCAACAGTTGTTGCCAGGCACCAGACTGAAAGCACACATAACTGAGGAGACCATAGGTACTTATCAATTCAAGAAATATGAGAAATTCTTTCCCAACCTCCAACCATACTAAAATTTCAGTTCCCTCATTCCCTCGTCCACTCTATTCCTTGGCAGAGTATCTGAAAACACTGTATTTAGTGAGCTCTGACACAAAGAAGACTTATCTCTAGCCTCCTCTGTGATTCCCATTTCTGCTTCTAAGCCTCAGCTGGAGAACTCTCATTCTCCCATTTCCTGATGTTGCCATTTTTTACAAACAGCCAGATTTCTCACGAGTCTGCAGATATAGACATGAATTTTGGGCACTCACACTACTCATATCATTAAGGGGATGCCAAGTAAAGCTGACATGTCACTGCTGTGGATAATTAGCATTTGCTTTTTTTCTCCTTTGGCTTCCCCTTTTGTTTCTCTTGCTTCCTTATTGCCCATTGCCACTATGTGTCTCCCAGTCTCCTTGATGTTTGTGAGGGCTCACGGTGAACCTGATATTCTGAGTGACCCAATATTTCTACTTGCCTCTGTAGATGCTGCCATTGCCACAGGCTACTCTTGCATTTGCTAGACAGAACTGTTGAGAGATTCATCCAGTTCAAAGCAAAAGAACGAGTCATAGGAGTCTTGTAACATTGATAATATTTCCTGTACATTTTATGTTGATGTCACAGAGGCTAATACAATGGGAAACTAAGTGTGCTGCCTGCAATATATAGCTCTCAAAAATTCAATTCAGAAAGCTGCCTTGAAGGTTCCTACTTGATTCAATCCTTTTTATAATCCTTCTGGATGAGAGATACATGGATGAAGGGTCTGACATATCACTAAAACATTGTCATAGCATTCATGTTTCATTACCTCTCCTACTATATATTAGACAACCTCTAAATAGCTATGATGGAATCACATTGCCCACTCTGGTAGAAGGTCAGAAAACATATAAACACAGACAGGTACGAGTTTTGCCTTTAAGAACTGGCCTAGTGATAAAACACACACACAAAGTTAAAAGTGAAGCAACTTAAAATTGTCCTTTACTCTTTTATTTGTCCCACAATTTAAAGCAAATGTACTAAAAATTTTGTTGGCACAAGCTTTGAAATATTATTTAAATTGGTCAACTCGTTTCTCGTCAGTTCTATTAAACCACTTTATTTCAAGTCACTGTTATCTCTTGTCTGGATTATTTTAACAGCTTCCTACTAAGCTTCTTGTTCCACTCTTATCCCCTTTGTCCAACCCTGGGATTATTTTCCATAAAGTAGCAAGAGTGAGTACCAAATCCTCAATGATTTCTCATCTCTCTCAGAATAAGAGCCAAAATCTATATCATGACCTGTATGATATTAAACGGTCTGACATTCAGCTTACTTTCTGGTCTCATTTCTTCTCTTTCTGATTCAGTAACATTGCAACAGAGGCCTTGGTTAATGCCACAGGGAATCCCAAAATTAGGGTGACCCTTCAGAGTTGTCCCAAATTGAAGCAAAGGGTCTGGAATTTAATGCCCACATATTCCGACATTTGATATAGCCTGCCCTGGTGGAGGAGGAATAACTTTGGGTGATCTCAGGCTTATTCAGGGAAGAGATTCAGCTATGAAGCATAGGCTAGAAACTCTTCTCTCAGTTGGGGGAATGAGTGCTTCAGTACTGAAGAGGGAGGATCTAGGAAGCATAAAATAGCAGACACTAGAGTTTCCGTCTGAATCAGTGAGTACATTTGCTTTGCATAAGTTCACCTTATCTGACAAAAGCATCTCAAACATCTGGCTTGTTTCTTTTCCTGGGCAAACATACAGAGGAAGGTTAGTGAAATGGAGTCCAGCTTCCATCCCTGTAGTTGATCGTGGGGCTACAACCAATACACGTCGCTTTCTTATTTTAAAACTACCCCTTTTATAGCCCCCTCAACCTCGACAAGTATCTCTAGCGGTCTAGGAGGATTACCTGGTGAGGTGACATAGACCCTCATATGTGAGGGGTCTGAGCTGCTGGTCACAATGTCTTTCTCAGTTTATGATTGTTGCACCTATCAATTTAATATCAAAATTTGGCATGGAAGAAACAAGAAATGCCCCAGTAAATTAGTCTGAGCATTAAACATATTTTATCAACCACCTACCTGCTCCTGATGATCAAGATCAATTACCCTTGCTAGGACGGTGACTCTTCGCCTTGCCTGCTGGCCTCTTGGCAACCATAACTTAACCTTTAATGGGCCTCTGTCCATGTCACTGGTAGAATGGTTCCCTCTGAAAAACAGGATGTCTGCATGTGCAGAATCTACAGCTGCAGGGACAAGGTGCAAAAATTTCGCAAGTGGGTCACTGAAAGAATGATAAGTGGGACGCTTATATTTCTACAGTTTTGTTCCAGATCCCATATATGTTACCTATTAAGGAAACACAATTACACACTGGTCATTGACTTTTAAGGTATATACCAAGTCCTGGAGAATGGTAGCCATTGTAGAGCTGGTGCTCTAGCTACAGATTCAACAGGCCATTTCATCGCTGTATGAGACCAGAAGCCTCTGAGTGATGTGGTATGTGATAGAGGCAGTGAATTATATTATCATTTGCCCACTGCTTCACCTCCTTTGCTATAAAGTGATTAGGCCAGATATAGAGATGCATCATCTTCATCCTCCTTCAAGGAAGGATTTTTTTCCAGGGCTGGGGAGTGCTGTCAGGAGGCAACATTAAACTGTCAGTTTCTTTAGGGGCAGCCTCAGTTACAGGAAGCTTCATACTCAAGGTCGTGCACTTCCCAAGACAGTACACATCCAGTTACTGACTGAGGCTGAGGAATGAAGGCCCAGTCACTTCTGCTCAAAGTGGGACCACCCTTATTGAATTATTTTCTCTCCAAAATTCCACATATAGTTGGACAACAGTTGATTTCTCTTTCTACCCATTTCTGCTTCCTTCCCTTCCATCCATAGTGGTTGATCCTGAGGGTAGTCTTTAACAAACATCCTACACACTAAATTCTACCTCAGCTTCTGCTACCTGGAGAACCCAACATTTGAAGTTGGTGACAGAAGTGGCCTCCGAAATATATTACTTTTAGTTTTATAATTTTAGACTTATAGAAGAGTTATAAAGATAAAAGGATTTCTCATGCATTATTCACCCAGTTTCCCCTAATGTAAACATAATTATGGTACAATTATCAGAACTAAGAAATCAACATTGGTACAATATTTTTAATTAACTATAGTCTTTACTCCAATTTCCCCAGTTTTTAAATTAATGTCCTTTTCCAGCCAACTAGTCCAGGATACCACATTACATTTAGTTGTCAAGTCTTCCTAGCCTTCTTTAATCTTTGAGGTTTTCTGATCTTTCCTTGTGTTTTATGACCTTGATATTTTACAAGAGTGCTAGAAGGGCCAGTGATTCATTCTTACAGGAGCGGGTATATAGTTGTGTGTGAGTTTCTCTTTCATGCTCACAGGACCTGAGCCACTATGACTATTCTATGGTTTACGTGTTTGAGCCACTGATATAGGATAGTATATAACATCACATCAGCTCAGGGACCCCACCTTACACCAAAGGAGGTATTATAGTAGTCCTATAACCAAAGGATTCATTGGTCATATCACATTCTCCACTGTGCAGAAAGTTGAAGCAGCAGTTGGAGGTGATACATTATACAAGTATGACGCTATCCTGTAGGAGCTAGTATAGACCTCAACTCAAAATCTTTTGTAGTGGGCTGAAAAATGTCCCCCAAAGATATCAGGACCTAATACCTAGAACCAGTAAATGTTACCTTATTTTTAAAAAGTGTCTTGCAGATAAGATTAAATAAAGCATTTTGCACTCAAGAGATTATCCTGAATTAACCAAATGGGTTCTAAATGCAATCATATGTGTCCTTATAAATGCAAGGCCAAGGGATATTAGACACACACAAAGGAGAAAACAAGGTGAAGATAGGCAGAGAAAGATTTAAAGATGCTAGCCTTGGAGATTAGATTGATACAGCCACAAGCCAACGAATGCTTGTAGCCACCAGAATCTAGAAGAGGCAAAGAATGGATTCTTTCAAAAGCCTCTAGAGGGAGCACAGTCCTGCTTACACCTTGATGTTGGCCCAATGAAGCCAATTTCAGACTTCTGGCCTCTGAACTGTAACAAATAAATGTGTTATTTTAAGCCACTACAGTTTTAGTAATTTGTTACAGCAGCTGGAGGAAATGACTCTAACTTACATGCAGTGCTGTGTCTCCAAAGGGAAACAGCCTGGATCCAGGAACCAGGGTTGGAAGCAGGAGCAGCCCACTTACTATCAGTATAATGACCTACTTGAGTAATTGAGCCTCCTGTCCTTGAAACTCAGTGCTGTGCAGGATTAGAAGTCCTGGTTACAAAATGTGAAATATTTCTGCTGTGGGAAAAAACAAGAGTCCCATTGAATTGGAAGATATGGCTGTGGCCTGGACATTTCTGTCCTGTGTCCTAGAACCAAAGGGAAAAAAATAATCACCATCTTGGCAGGGGTAATTGATCCTGATCATCAGAAGGATGTAGGGCTGTGTTACACAAGAGAGAAAGGGAAGAGTGCAGTTGGTACCCAGGTGATCAACTTAGGTGCCTTTTGGTACAACCTTGACCAATTGTGATGGTAAATGGGCAAGTATAGCAAACCTGGTATGAGAGAGGCATGGTGACCAGAGGCCATGTCTCAGAAATGTTGATCTAGGCCACCCCACCAGGTAGGCGACCAAAACCAGGCACAGTGAATCTAAAATGTTGAGGGGAAGAGAGAAATAATGAGCTTCTGCTGAGACCCTGAGAACAGTTGCGAGAGAAGTGATTGTAGTTTTTCCTACTTTTCCCCTTTTAAGACTTTCCCAGGAAGTGATGCCCACCTGAATTCTGGAGGAGCTGCTGCTTGAAAATATAAGAAGAAATGGGTTCAAGTAGAGCAAAGTGTTGACTGTTATATGTATATGGTGATATATCATCCAGGTCCCTTTAGGAAGGCATGGACCACAGATTCTGAAACCACTGTCAGCAAATATCATTTAGTTGTCACCCACTTTAGCTATTGCCTCAGATGCAGAAAGCCTGCTTTCTTGAAGTCATGCCTTTCCTCGGCTGGTCCACAGTGAATGACATCGTGGTATAAATGCCCAGCCATTTTAACCTGACTTGTGTTAACTCTCACAGATCACGAGCCCCATGGGACACCAGCCAAGGCTCTGGTACAGACTTATATTGCAGCTTAGCTTCTGCTTCTGCCAAATACTGCTTTCTTTTCCTTCCATGACCATTGATCTCAAGAGCATCACCTACTAATCACCCCCTAAATCCCATCCCAGGACCTGCTTTAAAGAGAACCCAGGCTGCAAGAGCACATTAGCTTGGCCTTCTGGAGTTGTGGCCACGGTGTTACATCCTGAATCACAGGAGAGTTCAGCCAAATAGATAAATTCCCCCTACTTTTTCCTCGTTCTCTGCCTCCCACTTCACCTGCCTAAAGTATAAGGTCCATGAGGACAGGGGTCAATGCCACCTGTCAGCTTAGTACCCTGTGTATAGTACATACTCAATAAATATTAAGTGAATTATGTACTTGCCCTTTGAGTAAATCTCTGGAAATGTAGACTCCAGTCATTAATGTGGGATTTTCAAGACGCTTTACGAAAAAATTCTAAGCCATAGTAGACTACTTATTGAGACGACTTGCATGTGGGTCACTATTTTGTTTTTCTCTCTAGCTCCCTTATCTTATAGTTGCAATTGTGCTGCTTGTGTGCACAAAGAAGGTTGTAAGTGGGAGGATATTGTTCAGACTGAGGTCATGTTATTTCAGAATTAGATGTGGTTCATAAGACTAAAAGCTTCTTTCTTTGACACTCAGGCCCTATTCTAACTTCTTCTGTCATTTTAAGCAGAATGTTTCCCTAATCTACTTATTTCCCAGTCTTAATAACACAATAACCTGTGTGGGTTGAAACAAAATTATTTTTGCTTATTTTACACTGTTAGCACTTTTTTTAATCTTAGAAGAAATGTAAGAGAACATTATTAAACTCTTTTTTTTTCTGCCACAAAACAGATGTAACAATAGATGACAATACAGAGGACAACATAGAATGATAACTAAATCACAGAGTAATAAATATCTGATGAATTTTTATTTTGAAAAGATAAAAGCTTTTTATGAGCATTCAAACTTTTCTCTTTTGGAGTTTAAAAGTATTTATATGTCCAGTGACTCAACACTTTCATCTTCTACTTAGAGACAAATGTGTCCATTTTGATGAAAAGAAACCATTAAACAGCAGTCTTGTTTCAAAGAAAATGGATGTTTGTTTATATTTTTGCCACCCAGATCCATGTTTTTATGACTGTTAAAAAAACGAGTTGTTTATCAGCAAAGTGACAAGAACATTTTAGATGGCCAAAAGCATTCACCTTGCTGGAAGTTTTCAAAACCTAAATCTACATAAATCTCCTACTCTGATAACTATAACAGACACTGGTCAGTATAGAGTAAGGAGTAGAGAATCTCCAACTCTTACCCTAAGAGTAAGAGCACACTAATTCAACACTACATCTTGTAGAAAGTAAAGAGTAGTAAGCTGTTAAGAAAATGGTTTTAGAATCAGGACTGGGGTGTCGGCATCACAACTTTGACATCTAAGAACTATGAATCTTGGTTAAGTTATTTAAGCTCTTCTTGTCAGTTTGCTAGGTGTCCAGATGGTCAAATAGGACAACGAGCTAAACTGAAAATAACAATCAAGCCTTTATTCACTTACTGTGGCAGTGTAAGTAAGAGGCAAAAACTGATGCTGGTTCCCCAGTATTCCATTCCCCCCTTGGAAGGGCACCAGGTGAGGGTCAGATGGATCAGTACAGATAGAGGGAGCTCCACTGCTGGGGATCCCTGAACAAAAGGGTCATTTATTGGTTTAAGGGGAGGGAGAGGCAGAAGGGCTAGGAGTGGAAAAGTAGTAAATCAGAATGGAGAAAACTGTTTGTTAAGACCTCTTGATAAGGAGGTCTCCACAGAGGCACCTACAGCACCTGAGCTGAAGCCCTTGATAAGCAATCTCCCAATGAAGATGATGGAGCTAGGATGCAGATATGTGTATGAGCATGGCTGGCCCAGAGGGACTGAGTCTTGAACTGCAACTCCCTCTGGAATAATGTAACATACTAGCTGTGAACCACGTCTGATGTGGGGAGGGCAGCTTTCCTGTGAGGCTTGGAGTGCAAAGTCTTTACAAATACCTATAGGGTCAGTCATGAATGATTTCAAATAGGATTTTTGCCTGGAGCTGGACTCCTCACTCATTAGTAGTCAGAACAGACTTCAGTAATTTATACACTCAAAAATTCAGCTTAACATAACTTCTATTTCTCTTTCATGTTGATCAGGCAGCACTTTTCCAGATGAGGGCTTAGGAGTCCAGGCATTTTCTATTTAATAGCATTGCCATGACAATGTGGCCTCTGAGGTCATTGGGGAAGAAAAATAGATAACATAAAAAAACCACAGGAACTTATGACCTGACTTAAAAATGGAATTTCTCACACATGCTCACTTCTCATTGCCAGCACCTAGTCATATGCCTACGAACTATCTATAAGGAATATTGGATAACATAGACTTCTTCTATGCTCAGAAACAGAAATCAGACAGAATTTGATGAAAAAAGTAACATTGTCTCTACAACACACTCTGAGATTGTTTCCTCACCTTTAAATGCCTGTAGTAATACTTCATAATATGTTTTGAGGGTTAAATGAGAAATTGCCTATAAAATGATTGGCACAACATCTGTAAGATATTAAACAATAAATTCTAGCTATCATTATTAATATTGCCTGAGGAGATTCCAGATGTTCTTAGCAAATATTTTTTCACAAACAACAAGAGATATGCAAAAGCAGCTGTGATTATAAAAGATGCCATCAGTTCTCAAACTCCACTGAGGGGAGAACAATAAAAAAGAAAAAAAAAGAACAAGAAGAAAACAAATTAACAATAGTAAATGTACAACTATTTCACAAAGAATATTAAACAACAGAATAAAAATATCCAATGAGTGGAAAATTAGACATATAGACCACAAACAATAATTCAACAGAACCTGAAAGAATAAAGATGACAATTTCAGGAAAAAAATTAAGTTGGAAAAATTAAATAAATCAACTTGGAAAAATACGAAGGATAATGTTTGGCAAATGAGAAAGAAGAATAAGATTAGAAGAAAGGGAAAATTAGGTAATGCATTTAAAATATAGGAAATTTCTTTTTTGAAACAATATATTCTTAAAAAGAGGCATGTATCATTGTCATTAGTAAATATTCTTCCGTATTTACCAGCCCTGGTAGACCCGTATTATTTGACAACAGTAATTTGTCTCATTACAGGATATAACTGCAAAATAACAATTGCATATATCCATCTATAAGATATGTTACAATTGTTGCTTTGTTCATCAAATCAAATATCAATGAACTTGAAATAATTTACTATGTTCAAAAACCCTAGGGGCCGGCCCAGTGGTACAGCGGTTAAGTTCCCACATTCCACTTCTCAGCGGCCTGGGGTTCGCCAGTTCAAATCCCGGGTGTGGGCATGGCACTGCTTGGCAAGCCATGCCGTGGTAGGCACCCCACATATAAAGTAGAGGAAGATGGGCATGGATGTTAGCTCAGGGCCAGGCTTCCCCAGCAAAAAAGAGGAGGACTGGCAGTAGTTAGCTCAAGGCTAATCTTCCTCAAAAATAAAAAAATCCTACAAATTGTACATATTTTTAAAGATTGATGAGAATAATGAAGATTATGATGACAATGTTGATGATGACAATAGAATATATATCCACCTTTAAATCCTCTGATCACTCCCATTCTGTTTAAATAGTAAAAGAGGAAGTGATAGTGATCATATCAAACAACGAGGAAGTGGTGGCTGGAGTGGAATTTTTCTGTGCTGTCCCTATCTTTCCCATTTTTCAAAGACTTTACCTGAAAGTACACATTTTCATTCTAAATTCCTACCACCAAACTCCTACTACTGAAATGTGAAGTTCTCTTCTTAACATTTGATCTATTCCCTTTCCTTGAGAGTATTTGGACCTCTTTATTATCTCTTCTAGTGTGAGTTAAAAGCAAAAGTGGCATCCTCTATCATCTGTCAGTTAAATAATGAGAGAGATTTGAACCAAAATTTAAAGGGGAATATCGCCAGGATGAGTTATGCACTCAACACCAACAATTGGTGGATAAACCAGTCTTCGCTGGATATCTTCTCTTACTGTTGCAAGGCAAATGGGCTCTAAGAACAAGCCTCCATCAAATGGTGCTAAATACTATAGTGACTTTGGACCCATATGTAATTTTAATTTGAGTTATATTTTTACCAGTATAGATAGGAAACATGATGACCACTGATATTAAAATAAAACAAATGAATGAGGCACATGAATGAGGTGATAATTCACCAAGATCACTTTATCCAATCTGTAAATCACATTTATCTAATAAAAACATTTTACATAGCACACGTAGATGTCTCTTGCACTTTAAAACCCAATATTAGACAGAAAATACAGTAATTATTGCCATTATACTTTGTATTTAATGTGAGTAAAGCATATTTTAATCCACAGCTTGTAATTGTGGAGAAATACTTACAAATGGCAAATGGAAACTTTTTTCCTCTTATCACCTGAAAGCAGTGAGTGAGTTGTAAAAACCAAGTCATTTTTTAAAGTACCATATATCATTTTATAAAAACAATGCTTAAATCTATTTTTGATGTAGTTCTATGTAGTTAAATTTTCATCTTTGCTTTGGTAAGTTTGATCGCCAAACTAAACATGATATAATAATTCATAATTTTTTCTGATTTCAGGTTTAAAATCTTTGTAGATATAATTTTTTAAGCAATGTGATAGGTATAAAGTAACATACAAATGTAAAAAAGTAGCTTTAAAATACTTTATTCTAGGTTAGAAAGTTTCATTTAGTGTTGAAGTGCTTGAAGTTTGAAATTAGTAAACACTAAGAATTTTTATATAAGTCTGGTGTTCTTCATCCCCTCCACTATTCAAGTTCCCATTTGGTATAAAGCACTTTTTATTATTTCTTGTACTATAGACCTGCTGACAACAAATTCTCTCAGCTTTTATACATCTGAAAATGCCTTCAGCCTAATTTTTAGAGGATATGTTCACTGGATATAGAATTCAGGATTTTTTTTTCATTCATCACTGTAAATATGCCATGCCAAATATGACAAGGACAGAATAATTTATATCCTTGTCATCTGCCAAATTGTGTCTTTTTCTCTGGGTGCTTCTGTAATTTTCTCCTTAACTTTAGTGTTCAGAAGTTCTACTGTAATGTGGCTAGATTTGGTTCTCTTTATGTTTATTCAGATTAGGGTTCACTGAGCTTCTTGAATCTCTAATTTTGATTTTTTCATCAAATGTTGGAAGTTTTTTGCTTTTATTTCCTATTCTTTTTTACTTTTCTTAATTCTGAGATTCTCATTATAAATAATTAGATATTAGACATTTTGCTTATTGTTGCATAGATCTCTGAGGCTCTATTTTCCCTATTTTTTTCTCTTTTCTGCTGATTGGATAATTTTTTTAAATTGTCTTCAAGTTTACTAATAATTGCTTTTTCCCATCTGCTATTAAAATCTTCCAGTGGATTTTTAATTTGCTACTGTAATTTTCTCTTCTGCAATTCCCTTTTTTTCACTTAATAAATAATTATTGAGTGCCTAATGTATTATCAGATACTGACATAGTTTCTGGGAATAAAGTAATGAACAAAAAAGTCAAAACTTCCTATCATCATGGAAATTTTTCTGTTCTAAGGAAGAAGAAAGTCAAAGCAATAATCAAGTAACATAAGCAGTGTGTCAGTAGCAAAGGATTACTATGGAGCAAAACAAAGCACAGAAGAGCAAAAGTGAGTGTGGGGTAGGGAGGTTACAATTTATTTTAAATTATATTTTTGACAAATATTGTATCACTTTAAGGTGTACAATGTGATGTTTTGATATACGTACAGATTGTGAAATGATTATTACAATCAAACTGATTAACATATTCACCACTTCCCATAGTTCCCTTTTATTTATTTTTTGTGATGAGAACTCTTGATAGCCACCCTTAGCAAATTTCAAGTACATAATATATTATTAACTACAGTCACCATGCTGTACATTAGGTTTCCAGAATTCTATAATTATCCCCTTTTGAATCTCAATTACGTCTTCATTTTTGTGCTGAAATTCCCTATCTGTATGCTAGTTAAAATTATGTTGAACTTTAATTTTTTTATTATATCTCTTCATTCTTTAAACATACCTAATTGTTGCTGTAACGCTTTTTCTGTATGATACATCATCTTGTTTCTTATAAGATTTGAAAATTTAATATTGGAAATTATAGATAACATGTTGTATAGATTCTGGATTGTGGTGTTGTCCTTGATTAGTGCTGTTGCTTATTTGTACCAATGGACAGTAGAGAATTGACTTTGCCCAAAGAGAGGTTTTGCCTTTCCTTCAGCTCCTAGGAGATAACTTCTAAGTCCTTGGAACGTCTTGCTTGATAAAAGTTTGTGAACTTGACCTCTGGAAGAGCTGGAGAGTAAAGTCACCCATGTGGCATGACCCAGCCCCAAGAAAAATGCTGACTGCTAATGCTTAGCTGATTAGCAATACTCTGTGTATTTTGTCACACATCATTTGTAGGAGAAGTAGAAACTGTTTGCATAGCTCCTCTGGGAGAAGAAAACTAGAAGTTCCATGCTTTTATGTCTCCTGGATCCTACCTATGTACTTCTTCCCTTTTTGGTTTGGTTTGTTTTTTTGTTTTGAAGATTAGCCCTCAGCTAACATCTGCTGCCAATACTCCAATTTTTGCTGAGGAAGATTGGCCCTGAGCTAATATCCATGCCCATCTCCTTCGACTTTAGTTGTGGGATGCCTGCCACTGCATGGCTTGACAAGTGGTGTGTAGATCCGCACCCGGGATCTGAACTGGTGAACCCCAGCCCACCGAAGCAGAATGTGCGAACTTAATCGCTGCGCCACTGGGCTGGTCCCCCTCTGCTGACTTTAGTCCGTATCTTTTGACTGTAACAAGCCATATCCATGAATATAATTGCTTTTCTGAGATCTGTGAGTCCTTCTACTGAATCACTGAACCTGAGAGTGATATTGAGGATCCTCAAACTTGCAATTGGTGTCAGAAATGAGGGTTGGTCTTGGGGACTCCTAAATTTGCAACCAGGCTAACTCCTAGCTGATTACTATGAATATACATAGGCTTCGTTTCAAACATGTTTTAAGGATAGTCCGTAAAAACCAAGGTATTTCCCAAGCTCTTTTAATTTGGCAAACCTCTCAATGCTTTTTCCTGCAGTGTATTTTGTTGGGGCTTGATTTTGGACTTCTTTAGCACAGATGTAGAATACATCTTTATTTTTTTTGAGGAAGGTTAGCTCTGAGCTAACATACGCTGCCAATCCTCTTCTTTTTGCTGAGGAAGACTGTCCCTGAGCTAACATGCATGCCCATCTTCCTCTACTTTATATGTGGGACGCCTACCACAGCATGGCTTGCCAAGCAGTGCCATGTCTGCACCCCGGATCTGAACTGGTGAACCCTGGGCCACCAGAGTGGAATGTGTGCATGTAACCAGGCCCACCCAAGGGCAGGCCCCAAGAACACATCTTAATATAGAACATTAGTTCTTATTAGAAATGTAGTAAAATCCTACATTAAATAAAACCGAGATGCCAGAATTTCCTTCCTATAACAGAGTATGATATAATGTAGAATAGGGGTGGGCAAACATTTTCTCTAAAAGTCGTTCTCTTCATCAACGTATTGTAATATATGGTATTAAGATATTCATCATCATTAAAATGCTCTGCAGTGGCTGTCTTCTGCACTTCAGCAATAATAGTAGAAGATACTACAAGATCCTGATTTTAATGGAAATAATGATGTCCCAGAGTTGCAACAGATCATAGCTCTCAAACATGAGACAAGGTATACATGATAACTCTACTGGAGAGTATGACTGGAGTGGTAACCATAATTATGTGACCTGTGGAGTGTTTGGTGATGGTGAATAGGTCATGGTGTTCCTAAGTTTGAAAGTTCCTAAGTTCCTAGGTAGCCATCTAAATTCTTACCAGATCTGTGATCAAGTTAAAAACATATTCTCTGGGTCTTAGGAACAGATCATTCACTTACTTTAAAAGTAGGTCATGGAATTTAATTTATTTCCTAGAACTGAGACAGTCTAGATTCAGAGCATCTTAATAAAGAAGAGGCTGGTGTTCCTAAAGAGAGATCTTTAAAATACTTCAATAAGTATTTTATCATAAGTATTCTTCTAGGCTTCCAAACAGTGGCCTGTGGTAACTTGTCAGATGATTGTGCATTAAGGGGAAAGGAATGATATGCAAATTCTAAGAGATTATGATTGAGATCTATCAGTCATTGTAGTCATTGTAGGGAGTTATAGACATCTGTGATAAATGGAGTTTAGCCCTGCCCAACTGATAATCAGCTCAGTGAAGATTTGAATACCTTCTATGATTATTACTCTACGACCTGGATTCCTATAATCATATGCATACTTAGCATATTGTAGAATCTCTCAGTTATGAGGTGAGTGCTAGTAAGTTAGCAAGGAGCAAGTTGAAGTATGTGGAAATGTTCTACATCAAAATAATAAATAAAACACAATACTGCATACTTGGAGAATCATGAGGATTAATACCACTACAAACTATTTAAAATATGGTAACTTTTATTGCCTTCTATATAATTCAATTATTTTCCTTGTGTAGAAGACAGATAACTTTTGAAATATGTTATTTTATTTTTTCCAGATTCATTGAGATATAATTGATATACAGCACTGCATAAGCATAACTTGATTTACATATATTGTGAAATGATTACCACAGTAAGTTTTCTTAAGAGCCGTTATCTTATATTCTTAGAAAAAAAGAAAAAAAATGACTTTTCCTTGTGAAGAGATCTCTTAGGATTTACTCTTACAACTTTCAAATATACCATACAGGAGCTTTAACTATAGTCATCATGTTGTACATTTCCATTTATTTGTGTTGTCTTTGATTTCTTTCATCAATGTCTTATAGTTTTCAGTGTACAGATCTTAGACCTCCCCGATTAAATGCATTCCTAAGTATTTTATTATTTTTGGTGCTATATTAAATGGGACAATTTTCTTTATTTCCTTTTTGAATAATTTGTTTTTAGTGTATAGAAACACCACTGATTTCTGTATGTTAATTTTGTATCTTGCAACTTTACTGAATTTGTTGATTAGATCTAACAGACTTTTGGTGGAGTCTTTAGGATTTTATATGTACAAAGGCATGTCATCAGCAAATAGAGACGATTTTACTTTTCCTTTCAATTCTGGTGTCTTTTATTTGTGTTTCTTGGCGGATTACTCTGGCTAGGGCTTGCAGTACTATGTTGAATAGGAGTGGTGAGAGTGTGCACCATTGTCTTGTTCCTGATCTTAGAGGAAATACTTTCAACCTTTCACCATTGAGTGTGATGTTAGCTGTGAGCTTGTCATATATGGCTTTTATTAAGTTGAAATTCATTCCTTCTATATCTAATTTGTTAAGAGTTTTTATCACGAACAGATGTTCAATTTTTTCAAATGGTTTTTCTGATCTATTGAGATGATCGTATGATTTTTTTCCATTCTGTTAATGTGATGTATCATATTTATTGACTTGTCATATGTTTAACTGATCTTCCATCAGAGGGACAAATCCCACTTCCTCATGGTGAATGATTCTATTAATGTGCTGCTGAATTTGATTTGCTAGTATTTTATTGAAAATTTTTGCATCTATATTCATCTAGGATATTGGCCTGTAGTTTTCTTTCATTGTAGTGCTCTTGGGAGACTTGATTACTGATTCAATCTCCTTACTAGTAATTGGTCTGTTCAAATTTTCCATTTCTTCCTGATTTGGTGTTGGTAGGTTGCATGTTTCTAAGAATTTTTCCATTCCTTCTAGGTTGTCCAGTTTGTTAGTGTATAGTTTTTCATGGTAAACTTTTATGACCTTTTATATGTCTGTGGTATCAGTCGTAATGTCTCCTCTTTCATTTATATTTTGTTGATTTGAGTCCTCTCTCTTTTTCCCTTGGTTGGTCTAGCTAAAGTTTTGTCAATTTGTTTATCTTTTCAAAGAACCAACTGTTAGTTTTGTTAATCTTTTCCACTTTATTTATTTGCACTCTAATCTTTATTAGTTCCTTTCTTCTGCTAACTTTGGGCTTAGTTTGTTCTTTTTCTAGTTTGTTGAGGTGTAGAGTTGTTTGAGATCTTTCTTGTTTCTTAATGTAGGTGTTTCTTGCCATGAACTTCCCTTTTAGAACTGCTTTTGCTGCATCCCATATGTTTTGTATGTTATGTTTCCTTTTCTCTTTGTCTCAAGATACTTCTTTAATTCCACTTTAACTTCTCATTTCATCCATTGGTTGTTCAGGAGAGTATTAATTTTCGTGTATTTGTGAGTTTTCCTTCTTTTGTTGATTTCTAATTTAATACCATTATGGTTAAAGAAGATACTTGGAATGATTCCAATCTTCTTGAATTTACTAAGAATTGTTTTGTGGCCTAATATATAATCTATCCTATGAAATGTTCCATGTGTGCTTGAGAAGAATATACCTTCTGCTGTTGTCAGAAAGAATGTTCTATATATGTCTGTCAGGTCCATTTCTTCTCTAAAGTTGTTCAAACCCTCTGTTTCCTTATTGATTCTCTTCTAGATGATCTGTCTATTGTTGAGCATGGGATGTTAAAGTCCCCAACTATTATTATATTGCTATTTATTTCTCCTTTTAGTTCTGTTTCTTTTTTTGGTTTTTAATATTGGCACCTGCACTAACATCTGTTGCCAATCGTTTTTTCTTCTTCTCCCCAAAGCCCCCCGGTACATAGTTTTATATTGTAGTTGTGAGTGCCCCTGGTGTGCTATATGGGACACTGCCTCAACATGACCTGATGAGCGGTGCCATGTCTGTGCTCAGAATCTGAACTGGTGAAACCCTGGGTCACCAGACTGGAGCACGAAAACTTAACCACTCAGCCACAAGGCCAGCCCCAGTTCTGTTTCTTTATGTTTTATATATTTAGGTGCTCTAATGTTGAGTGCATAAATATTTATAATTTTTAAATCTTCTTGATGGGTTGACCTCTTTATCATTACATAATGACCTTCTTTGTCTCTTTTCACCATTTTTGAAGTCTATTTTATTTTACATAAATAGAATTCCCTTACTTTTTTGGTCCCCATTTGCTTGAAATATCTTTTTCCTTCTCTTTACTCTCAGTCTATGTGTGTCTTTAAGGCTCAAGTTAGTCTATTGTAGGCAGCATATGATTGGATCTTGTTTTTTTTCCTCCCATTCAGCTATTCTATGTCTTTTGATTGGAGAATTTAAATTTACATTTAAAGTAATTATTTTTAGGTAAAGACTTATTATTGCCACATTGTTAGTTGTTTTATGGCTGTTTTGTAGATCCATTGTTTCTTGTGTCTTATCCTACTGTATTTTTTTGTTTTGATGTCTTTTGGTATCAGTATGCTTTGACTTCTTTACCATGTTCTTTTTTGTAATTACTACAGGTTTTTTCCTTGTGGTTACCATGAGGCTTACATTTTAAAAAATCTTAAAATTATAACACATTATTTTAAACTGATAACAACTTAATTTCAATAGCATGCCTATACATCTCGCTTTTAATTTTCTTCCCCCTCACAGGGAATTTTAGGTTATTGATATTGCATTTTATATCTTTTTAATACTGTGTATCCAATAACAGATAATTGTTGTTATGGTTATTTTTACTACATTTGTTCTATATCTTTTGAACTACAGTTATAAGTAAATATCACACCACCATTACTGTATTATAAACTCTAACTTTGATTATATATTTACTATTTCTAGGGAGTTTTACACTGTCTTCTTATGTTTTTATGTTGTTAATTAGTGTCCTTTTACTTCCACTCAAAGAACTCACTTTAGCATTTCTTGTAAGGCAGGTCTAGTGTTGATGGGCTCCCTCCACTTTTCTTTGTTCTGGGAAGTCTTTATCTCTCCTTCATTTCTGAATGATGGCCTTGCTTGGCATAGAATTTTTAGTTGACAGCTATTTTTCTTTCTGTGTTTTGAATATTTCATCCCATTCTATCCTGACCTGGAAAGTTTCTGTTGAGATATCTACTGCTAGTTGTATGGAGGTTCCCTTGTTTGTCACTTCTCTCTTGCTGCTTTCAAAATTCTTTGTGTTTGTCTCTTGACAATTTAATTGTAATAAATCTCAGTGTAGTCCTATTTGGGTTTAACCTCTTTAGGGTCCTTTGGGGCTTATGGATCTGGATGTCCATTTCTCTCTCTAAGTCTGGGAGATTTTCAGCCATTATTGCCTTAAATAGACATTTTTTCCCCTTTCTCCTTTCCTTCTGGAATTCCCATATTGCAAATAATATTTCTTTTGATTGTGTCCCATAAGTCCCATAGGCTTTCTTTACTCTTTTTACTTTTCTTTTTGTTTTGCTTCTCTGACTATGTGATTTCAAATGTCCTGTCTTCTAGGTTACTGATTCTTTCTTCTGCATGGTCAAGTCTGTTTTAGAAGCTCCGTTTTGAACTCTCCAGTTGAGTTATTATAATTTTTAGCTCTAAAATTTGTTTCATTGTCTTACAGTTTTTGTCCTTTGAACTTGTTCTGTTGAAGCATTGTTTTTAAACTTTGTTTAACTGTACCTCTGTGTGTCCTTGTAGTTCACTAAACTTCTTTAATAAGATCACTAAATTCTTTGTCCAATAGTTCATATATTTCCATTTCTTTAGGGTCAGTTATTGGAACTTTGTTAGATTCCTTTGGTGCTGTCATGTTTACCTGATTTTTTTTGTAATCCTTGATTCCTTATGTTGCATTTGAGTAATCAGTCTCCTCCTTTAGACTTTACTGGTTCATTTTGGCAGGGACAGTTCTTTACCAGGCTGTTCAGCTTGGTGTTCTGGACATGTCAGCTGGTACCATTCTTGGGCAGGTAGAGTTTGCTATCAGGGTCTATTTAGGGGTGAGGCCACAACTCATATTCTGAGGTCAGGAGGATGCTGGAGGCTGAGAACAATTGGATAGGATCGTTCACTTTGTGTCATGCCCAAGAGAAGTCATAAAATGGGTTCCACAGTTGCCTGTGTTCTCTGGTCAGACTTCCTAAATAGTTGGTGCAGAGTATTATGCTCAGCAGTACGTGGGGCTATGAATTAGCATCCCTGCATTGGCAGGGTGGCAGAATGGGCCCCAAGGCCTGCACTGCTCATTGTTTTGGAATCCAAATCAGGCTAGAATGTGTGCTGAATATTTTGGCAAGATGTGGTCATTACTTTTTTCTGCAGATAGGTAAAGTCATGTGCTGTTCTCTTTGTTCAAGTGTCACTGTAAGCAGGGCTATAGGATGGGCTACACAGCTTCTCATGTGCTCTGGTTGGGTTGCCTGGTTGTGTGGGCTGAAAGTTATATTAAGCCTAGGTGGGGCTACAAATTAATTTCCCTACTTGGGTAGGGCTCTGTACAGGCCCACAGAGTGGCAAGAGTCTTGTTTGGGGATAAAACTAGGCAGAACTGTGCACCAAGTTCCCTGGCCTGATGGGCTACTGCCCTAGCTCTGTAGATGGGTGAGGCTGCTGGCTAGATTCTACCTTCAAGTGCTGCAGTAATCAGAGTTTCGAGATGGGCTACCCAGATTTCTAGGAACTTTAGTTAGTTTTCCTGGTTGGATTGGGAGATAGAACATAGTCAGCTTTGGTCAGGGATATCAATTACCTTCCCTATCCAGTTGGGGCTACAGAACAGACCTCAGGGTTGGCAAGGCTCTTTGTTTGGCAATTAAATCTGACAGATCTGTGTGCTAAGCTCCCTGGACAGATGGAGCCACCATCTTGGCTCTGAAGACACAGAACTGCCGGTTGGCTTCTCCACTCATGTGGCACTGTAATTGGAACTGTAGCATGGGCTACTGAAATTCCTGGGAGCTCTGGTTATGTTTCCTGCTTTGCAAGGTTGGAGGCTGTATTCATCTGTGGCTACAGAATAGCTTTCCTATTGGGAGAGAAGGGAGCATAAAACAGGCCCAAATGGTGACGAGACTCTTATTTGGGAAGTTAATCATGCAGATCTGTGCCCCAAACTCTCTGGCCAGACACAGTTGCCAGCTTGTCTCTGTAGACAGGCAGAGCTTCTGGCCAGGCTCTCTGCTTGAGAGCTACTGGGCCAAGCCTTTTCCGAGGTGCTCAGGTCAGGCTTTTTGGTAAGGCAGGTTGGAGAGCTACACTCAGCAGTTGGCAGGGGAGCAAATTAGCTTCCCTGTCTAGACAGAGCAGGGAATCCACTCCAAGCCTGGCAAGGATCTTTGTTTGTGGTCTTGACTCAAGCTGACCCACACCCCAGGTTTACTGGCCAAATGATGCTACTGGCTTTTCTCTGCAGATGGTCAGCTCTGCCTGCTGACTCTCCACTTAGCACTGCTGGTCTACACAGCTCCCAGGTATTCTGGTTGGGCTTTCTGGTTGGGCATGGTCGGGAGCTACACTCAGCATTAAGAAGGGCTATCATTCAGCTCTCCTGCCTGGGCAGGGCGAGGACCAGGCTCCAGGGTTGGCAGGATTTTTTATTTGAGGTCCCAAATCAGGCAGACCTGTTCCTGCTGTGTTCCGTGGCCAGAGTGTGCCACTATCTCGGCTTTTCAGATAAGCAAAGCCACTGGTTGGGTTTACTACATGGGCATTGCAGGTAGGAGTTCAGTCTTCTTAGAGACAAGTGCTGGTTGTTACAAACTATGCCCTGCTTCTCCATCACAATCATATTCCCAGGGGTCAAGCCTCACAGATTCCCTCACAATCCCTGTGAGCTGAGCCTGAAGTGGGGACTCCCACAAAGTGACCCACAATGATGAGGGAGCTAGATGTCCACCCTGGCCTCTCCTTTTTCACTGGAAGAACTGTAGGCTTGAGGAGACTTCTCAGTGTGGTGCTGCACTGGCCTGGAGGAGGGGCAATGCAGTGTGTAACCCTTCCTTTTACCCTTCTAATGAGGCCTGTCACGGTCTATGTGGTACAGGGGGATGCTTCTGCTTCACTTCCATATTCTAGGACTTTCTCAGTAATGTCTTGTCCATGAATAGTTGATAATTCTTCTGAGGGAGGCAAGGTTGAGAATGACATATGCTGCCAGTTTGGTGATGTCACTCCCTCAAAGTATAATTTTAAACCTAATCTGTTGGTGACTTTCATTGTAACTGCAACTTTAGGGTTTTTTTGTTTGTTTTTTACAAGAGTATTTAAACGTAGACCTTAGCAAATGTGATGCAGCTATTTTTCTGGAACATTATTGTTTTTAATTTATGCAAATTAATAAAAACACCATACACTGTTTACTTTTACCTAATGTAGGATGAAATACACATTTCTAGAGTAGGTATCTACTATCCAGTTCTTTGTTATAATCTAATACACTGTGATCTTGACCAATTTGCTGTCCTACAGGACATCATCCAAGGTTCAATATGTTTATGAACTCAGGCAAATTGTATCTAGTGAGCATTAAGTAATATGAATACTCCAGGTACCTTGGTATGATATAATAATGCCAGAATACAGTAGGCAATAAACTTGATATTATATCAGGGACTTGTCATCTTGGTTGTAACACTTCTAAGCTATAATATTGGCAGCATGTTGAAATTTTCATCAAAAGTAACAGAATGACAACAACAAAATGACACATCAGGCATTCCAAGTTTCTCTCCTTACAGAGAAACATCAAAAAACAAGCAGAAACTTCCAGAACCAACTTTGTCATAACTCTGGAAAATAATCAAAGATTTATAGCAATCAAGCAAATGTTGAACAAGAAAAAGGCAACTTAAAAATGGTGGGAACACCTTTATGGCATTTTTCCATGCCCTTGACCCAAACCCTCTCTGTTTTGGTGAAAGTTTTAAAGAAGACAGCTTGTGTTCCCAGGTGGGATCCTGATCTCTGGTTCTGGAGGATAAGAGCAGAAATGCCTTGTGGAATATTACGTTTCTCTGTTCTAACCTGTCTGGAGGATATCTGAAGGACTAAGCCAAAATACTCATTTCTTTTTTGCCTAATTTGGAACTCACTCAGGGCATGGAAGTGGTGGGCATTGCTTGAAAAGACTGATAAGAATTTAGAATGTCATTCACATGCCCAAGGCAGGACATATGCTAAGAAAAACCTCAAGAAGACCCTAAATTTTCATCTTTGGCTCATCTCTGAGCTTAGTGCAAGCAGGGGTGAAGTCCAACAGAGTTGTAAATGGACTAGCTAAGTACTGTAATATCCCAGCACAGAGCCAATCCTAGAAAACCGAGAGACTTTTTTTCTTCTTGTATCTCCTGCCAATTAAGGAAACCTCTATAAGAAACACTTGCTGAACACAAGCTAAAGAAACAGAGACTTCACTGACCCACATGACAAAGCACACAGTCTTTTCAAAAATAGTTTGGGAAAATCAGTAAGCAAATGGACTATAGCCTTCAGTAATCAAAACATAACAAGCCACAGGGAAGGGAAATAATCTGATTTCTAGAATTAACACATTATAATATTCAAATGTTCAGTTTTTAACAACAAAAAATCACATCATACAAGGAAAGAGGAAAGTATGGCCCATTCAAAGGAAGAAAATAATTGACAGAAACTGTCCCTGAGAAAACTCAGACATTGTATTTACTAGATAAAGAATTTAAAATAACTGTGTTAATATGCTCAAAGAACTAAAGGAAACCATGCACAAAGAGCTAAAACAAATCAGGAAAATAGTGTATAAACAAAAGGACAGTAAAGAAATATAATTTATTAAAAGGAACCAAATAAAAACTCTAGAGTTGAAAAGTACAGTCACTAGGATGAAAAATTAACTAGTAGGGTTTAGTAGCAGACTTAAACAGGCAAAAAAAATCCATAAACTTGAATACAGGAAAATTGAAATTACCAAATCTGAGGAGGAGAAAAAATATGAAGAAAAAAATGTACAGAGCCTAAGGTGACTGTAGTGTAGAGATTTCCAAGCAGATCAACATAAACATTATGGGAATCACAGAAGGAGAACAAAGAGAGAATGGGGAAAGGAATAATAGAGGGAAATCTGCCAAACTTGATGAAAGAGATGAATCTACACATTCAAGAAACTCTAAGTAGGATAAACTCATAGAGTACAACATGGTGACATATTATAATCAAACTGTTGAAAGACAAAGACAAAGAGAAAACCTTGAAAGCAACAAGAGAGAAGCAACTCATCATATACAGGTGACCAACTTTTAATCAGCTTAGCTCACATCAAATTAACAGCTGAGTTCACATCAAAAACTATGGAGTCCAAAAGGCAGAAGGATGACGTTTAAAGTGCTGAAAGAAAAAAAATAACTGTTAACCAAGAATACTATGTTAGGCAAAAGTCTTTGAAACATGAAGAAGGAATTAACACTTTTCCAGATGAGCAAAAGGTGAATTGTTCCATTACCATTAGACCTGCCCAATAAGAAATGCTAAAGATGTCCTTCTGGTTGACAGTAACTCTAAGCCATATGAATAAATAAATATCTTTGGTAAAGGTAACTAAATGGGCAAATATAAATGCCAGTATCCTTGTATTTTTGGTTTATAGCTTCACTTTTTATTTCCTACATGATTTAAACTACAAATGAATAAAAATAATTCTATGTTATCAAGCAATGTATAAAGATAATTTTTGACAACAACAATATAAAGGGGGCATTTAGCTTATAAGAGCAAGTTTTGTGTGATAGCAAATCTAATTTGGCACCCACTTAGCAACTAAGTTCTAATAAATTTAGAATATTAAATGTAATCTTTACATTATTCCCATAGAAAATATCTTTAAAATCTACACATGAGGAAACAATAAGAGAACCCAAACATTTCACTACAGAAAAAAAATCAACTAAACTCAAAAGTAAACAGTAATGAAGGGAGAAAGGGTCAAAAAAAATTATAATATAGGGAGAAAACAGAAAGCAAAATGACAGAAGTCTTTCCTTATCAATAACTTGAAATGTAAATAGATGAAACTCTCCAATCAAAAGGCAAGGAATAGCAGAATGAAAAGCAAAACATGGTCCAATTACATGCCATCTGTAAGATACTCACTTTAGATCCAAAGACACAAATACAGTCGTGTGCCACATATACCACAGTAGTCCCTTAAGATTAGTACTATATAGCCTAAGGGTGTAGTAGGCCATCCAGACTTGTGTGAGTACACTCTATGATGTTTTCACAATGACAAAATCACCTAAAAACTCATTTCTCAGAACATATCTCCATTGTTAAGAGAGGCATGACTGTAGATTGAAAGTGAAAGGATACAAAAAGATATTCCACACTAATAGTAACCAAAAGAGAGCTGGGGTGGCTAAACTAATACCACACAAAATAGACTTTAAGTCAAAAACTGTTGTAAGAGATGAAAAGGAAATTACATATTGATAAAAGGGTCAATTCATCAAGAAGTAACAATTATGGACATATATACACCAGACAGAGAAACAAAATGTGTGATGCAAACATTGAAAGAATTGAAGGTAGAAATAAACAGTTCTATGATGATAGAAATTTCAATACTTTCAATGATAGACAGATCGTTTGGACAGTAAATCAATAAGGAAATAAAGGGCTTGAACAACAGTATAAATCAACTAGGCCCAACAGACATATGGAACACTCTACTCAACAACAGCAGAATTCACATTATCCTCAAATGCCCATGTAATACTCTCCAGGAAAGACCAGATATTAGGCCCAAAACAAGTCTCAATAAATTTAAAAGATTGAAATCACATAAAATATCTTCTATGACCATAATGTAATGAAGGTAGGAATGAGTAACAGAAGGAAAACTGGAAAATTCACAAATATGTGGGAATTAAGTGACACACTCTTAAACAACAAATGAGTGAAGAAGAAATGACAAGGAATATTAGATAATACCTAGAGATGGATAAAAATGACAACAAAACATCTGAACACATGGAATGCAATGATGGCATTGCTCAGATGGAAATTTATAGCCATCAACACCTGCATTCAAATAGAAGAAATGTTCCAAATTAATAACCTAACTTTACACCTTGTGGAACTAGAAAAAGAAGAGCCAGATGAATCCAAATCTTGCAGAAGGAAAGAAATAATAAAGATTAGAGCAGAAAAAATGAAATAGAGCATTTTAAAAAATAGAATCGATGAAACCACAACTTGGTTCACTTAAAAGATCAGCAAAATTGACTTTCAACTAGATTGACAAAGAAAAAAGAGAGAAGACACATATAACTAAAGTCAGAAACTAAAGTATAAAAAATTATTATTGACCTTAAAAAAATAAGAAAATGATTATGAGAAAATACTATGAACAATTCTATGTCAACAAATTAGGTAATCTAAATGAAGCAGAAAACTTCTTAGAAACCCAAATGACCTGACTCAGAAAAAATAGAAAAATCTCAACACATCTAAACAAGTAAAATGATTGAATCACTCATCAAAAACCTCTCATCAAAGAAAAGTCCATAACGAGGTGGCTTCACTGACAAATTCTGAAAACACGAAGAAGAATTAGCAGAAATCATTCTCAAACTCTCAAGGTGGAGAACTCACACTTTCCGATTTTATAACTTATTACAAAGCTACAGTAATCAGAACTTTGTGGTACTGGCATAAGAATAGGCATATTGATCAATGATACAGAATTCAGAATCTAGAAATAAGCCAAATCATCTATGGCCAATTGATTTCAACAAGGGTGCCAAGATCATTCAACAGGAAAAGAATAGTCTCAGCAAAGCACTGGGACAACTGGATTTCCACATGCATTAGAATGAAGTTGGGGTCCTAACTCACACCACATACAAAAATTATCTCAAAGTGGGTCCACAACCTATGAGAAGGAAGCAAGGAGATAAAACTTCAAGGTCCTGGACTTGGAAATGGATTCCTAGATATGACACCAAAAGTGAAAACAACAAAGGAAAAAGATAATTCACCAAAATTAAAAACTTTTGTGCATCAAAAGGCATTATCTAAAAAGATTAAAGACAATATACGGAATGGGAGAAAATATTTGGATGTCATATACCTGATAAGGATTTAATATACATGATATTAAAAGAACTCATGATATTAAAACAATTCAACAACAAAAAAGACAAGAAACCCATTAAAAAATAGGCAAAAAGTTTGAATAGACATTTCTCTAAATAGATATGCAAATGGCCAGTAAGCATATTAAAATATGTTCAACGTCGTTAATCATTAGGAAAATTAAGCAAAAAACACAATAATATAACACTTCACACATAGTAGGCTGGCTATAATTAAAAAATGGAAAATGACAAGTTTTGGCAAGGATATAAAGAAATTGGAACTTCTGTGCATTGCTTATGGGAATGTAAAATGATGCAGCAAGTGTGGAAAACAGTTTTTCAGTGCCTAAAAAAGTTAAATAGAATTAAGATATAACCCAGAAATTCTACTCCTAAATTAGGTATATACCCAAAATAATGGAAAGGAGGGACTCTAATAGCTAATTATGTACCAATGTTCATTGCAGTATTATTTACAATACGCAAAAGGTGGAAACAATGCAAGTATCCATCAATAGATGAATGTGCATATACATATATGTGTGTGTACGTATATATATACATATTCCATATATATACAATGGAATATTAGCCACAAGAATAAAGTTCACGATACATGCCAGAACATGGATGAACTTTGAAAACATTATGCTACATGAAATAAGGCAGGCACAAAAGGATAAGTATTATATGACTTCACTTTTATGGGAAATCTAAAATAGGTAAATTCATACAGACAGAAAGTAGCTTAGGGGTTATTTACACTATGGGGAAGAGGGAAATGGATAGCTATTGTTTAATTGGTACAGAGTGTCTGAGGTGATGAAAAAGTTTTGGAAATAGTGGTGATAGTTGCATAACATTGTGAATGTAATTGATGTCACTGAATTGTACACTTAAAGTGGCAAATTTTATGTTACCTATATTTTACCAAAAAAATAAAAATAGACAAGTTTCTGCATATTACTCCACTTAAAATATTACACCACATATTTGTAAGTAAAAAGCACATTTTTGATGGGACTCCTTAGATTATAGAGGAAACATAGAACTTCTATGTCTGTGCTGAATTGATTTATTGAATAATTGATAAGGTTGCAAGTTTAAAATGGTACCAAGAGCAAGATGAGGATTTGCAGCTGTTCTAGTTTGCAGAGCAAGCTACTTTGCCACTTGGTACTTATGACCCAGCTGATTAAATAGTGTTCTAAATATTTGGGGCATATTAGATGCTCTAGAGATTTTCTGGCAATCCCTAATCAGAGAATCACAGTGCTTACTCTGCCAAGTGCAGAGCAAAGCCATGCCCTCTTTTTAAAATAAGTATTTTCTATTTGAGAAATAGGTCATGCTTTGCTCTTGGGACTGAGAGTTTGACCATAAAATACAAGTGACTATGTAACTTGGGCTACCCGTCATGAATTAGATATTAGATCCACCAAACCAAAATGTTGTGCTGCAGTAGTCCATCCTTAAGTGAAAGTTGCATATATGAGATAGTGTCAAAATGTTTCTAAAGTGACAGTAATTTGCATCATCAGGTGTTTCAGAGTAAATGGCACCTACTACCACATTGACCCACTGCTCCTTCTGTCCACACCTATAGTTTCATGAACATGTTTCTATAAATAACTGGCTGAAGAATTAAAAATAGGGCTCAGTTGGGGCTGGCCCAGTAGCATAGTGGTTAGGTTAGTATGCTACGCTTTGGCAGCCCAGAGTTCCAAGTTTCAGATCCTGGATGCAGAGCTACACATAGCTCATCAAGCCATGCTGTAGCAGCATTCCGCATAAAATAAATAAATAAATAAATAAAGGACGATTGGCACAGATGTTAGCTCAGGGCCAATCTTCCTCATCAAATAAGAAAGGGGGGGCTCAGTTCACATATTTTGGCAACAGCTGGAAGTATACAATAGTACAGTACAATGGAAGTACAATGGTACAACATTACAGTGCTGTTCAGTGGAGTAAGAAGTATGGCTTGGAGAACACTGGGCAATGTAAATGCTCTCAGGACACAAATATTCAAGTAATTTATTTGTCCATTTAACTCAAAAGTAAAGTAGTCAGAATTCAGGTCTCACAATCAGGGGAAGTGGTAATAGTTTGGATGGATGCACAGGGTCTAGAAAAGTAAAAGACGAAGACAAAGGGAGCTGTGGAAGTGGTATCCAGATGGAATTCTCAGAATAAACAGAGGTGTGAGGATATTTAAGTCTCATAGGGCTACTAACAAAAGGGCATCAATTGCAGAAGGTTCTTGTTAATCAGAGGGACAAAATGACCTGTCTTTTGAATATCAGTTTATTTTCTAATCAAAACAGAACTTATTCAATAGATGTATTCAATAGACTTAAGAGGAAAGTGGCCATAATTTCATAAATACTGAGCATTGGCTTCTCAACATGGACTTCCTCTCTTTAAGGTGCATCTGTTTATTGTTACTGCTGAGTACCAATATGGCAACATTGGAGACTGATTAACCTCCAATATGGCAACATTCAGCAGAATAAAAAAACAGTTACCTGGTGGCAAAGTCAATTACATTATTCCCCTTCTGTGATGGAGATGACAGTAATTTGTCACTAGAACTGGCAATTAGTCTGGATATCGATTTGCCTTTCTTGACTGCCAGACATAGTTCTGCCAGACACCCAAATCTGTGTTCTTACAGAATGCCTTACTCACTATCATGGTATAAAATACTTCTTTGATTTTAACCAAGAAACATATTATATTACCAAAAATTGAGATGATATGAATATACTAGTAGAATTCAGTAATATTACTATATTCCAAATTACAGAGAAATATCTAACCTGGGAGAGCGGTGTAATAGAATATCAAAGACTTACTTTGATATGTATGTGCAGAACCAGGAGGGAGGCAATAATTTGAGAGTTTGCAGCGCTGTCCTTCAAGGTATGTTGTTATGTTTTGACAGTGACCAATATATGATATCTGTCCTTAGTTACATTACACAGGTTCAGAAATTAGAGAGTGAAATTTGACTGGTTGTTTGCATCATTGCTCAATAACACAATTGCAAACATTTTTTCTCCCATCATTAACTCTCTTAATTAATGCACACTAATTGTCAGCATAGGATTGCTTCTATCATGGTATAAACAATATTTCTATTGAACCGGAATATGAGAGTGATAACTAGTCAATCTGATCTCTTAATGCCATTGAAATAAGTGGCAAAATGCTGTGGCTTTGGAGTATTAAACCTGATTATCAAGTGGAAGCACGGGCACTGCTTCATAATGGGGGTGAGAAATATGTCTGGAATCCAGAGAGGGCACCTTTGCATATTCCCATATCCATTATTAATGCAAGTAAGGGAGGTAGTAATTAATGGAAGAATATTAGGAATCTGGATCTTAGTAACTGAGATCCTCTAGGAATGAGATTTTTTTATCATCTCCTAAAATAATGAACCAAAATCAGCTGAGAAGTGGAGTAGTGCATGAAAGCAATTATTAACAACAATCATGGCCTCATTAACATTTTCAAACAAGGTCTGTATAACTAAGCCTACTTTCTTCCATGTTTTTGTGCATATGTTTGCATTTATTAACCATCTTTATCCTCTGTCTTTTCCCCCTACTATTTTATTTAAGGTGTGCTAATGAGAGTTAAAATAATGTCTTCTAATAAATCAAAGGAAGATACTGAATGAAAAATAAGTGACATGAACAACATATTAGGATGGAAACAGTGACTGATTGTACAATGGTCTCCCCTTTTTCAGGAAGAAAGTGAATTTATATTACTTTGTACAAGGCATACTTTCATTAGGTTAGAAAGAAACACACTCTAGTTGACATTGTTCCTTTAAATTAAATATTGATAAGAGGCTAGGAACCAATGCTTGATGAGGAAAGGAGTGGATGGGCCTGCCTGTGTCTTAGCCATTCAATGCTCCTCTCTCTATCACAGGGATTGGATGTTAAGGAACTACACACTTCAGAAACCCTGTTAGCAGGATATCAAATTATAAATTGCCAGTGAAAGGCATTCCCTACAAGATTTGAGAGATAAAAGACAAGCAGAAACCATTATTTCTGCTGTAACATTGGCAAGCATGTGATGGCTTCAGCAGACACCACAAAATAAATTTTTGCATGCAGCTTTGAACATCGTGAGGCAAATTATCCACTTTGGTACTACAGACAGTTGAGTTCATCAGATGTGATTCCTGCAATTTCTGTTTTTTCTAGATTCCTAAATGCTAGATGTTGCTTCTCTACCTTTATTCCTCCTTTATCTTCACTACCTCTGTCCTTCCAAAATTATGTAAGCCTCTAATTTTCTGATGTAAATCCCACCTACTTTAAAAACTCAACTCATTCTCTTTTTACTTAACAAATTAGACTACATTCTCAATTGATCCTATACTGAAATGTGTCCCTGAAAATAGTCGTTTTTCTTTTTTAAATAAGGGAAATATGTGGCTGTACTTATCTTTGTTACAAATACCTTCATGTTTAATATTCAGGTGAAAATGTAGGAAGTAAAAATTATAAGTGCACTGTATATTTTTTATTTTTTGTACTGTTTGGTTAAAATCATGATTTCAAGGTTTAGAAATTTGATCATTTGCCTGGTCATAATGATTCAAGGCCTAGGACAAAGAACACACTGGCATGTGTTTTAACCATGTTACCATGGGTGAGGGATGGTGAAGCCAGGTGCAGATCAAGAGCGAAAACTGGGAAGAGTTTGAGAGTTTTGTTACAGTCACAGTTGCCTGGAGAGAACACAGGATGTCACGCAGAGACACTGGGGAAGCGCAGCTGCCAGTCACAAGGCAGAGGGAAAGAGGGCAACTGAGGACAAGTGTTTTTCTTGTGTTTTTGCAGGAAGGAAAGGGTGAGACAGGGCAAGCAGGTTTAGGACTGGCTAATTTGAATAATTTCAGCAGGCCTGACGGCATAGGGACTGCCCCAATTGTCTGGTACTTGGCCCTCAGGTGATTAGGGCATGTGAATAGTGGCCTGAAGTGTGAGAGAACATGGGGGTATGAACTTAATTGGCTTTTCAGGAAGGAGGAATGACTGGCCTCTAGTCAGGGCCTCAAAATTTGGTCAACTAGCATGTAAAAGATTATATTACAGCATGCCATACTGGACCATATGAAGAAAATATATCTCATCTGTGTGACTGTGTGTGTTCATGCACGTATGTATGGTTGTCTTTGTGTGTATGTGTGTGCAAACATACATGCGCATGCATTTGAGCAATAATGTTTGAAATAAGCCTTCAATATTAAAAATCTTCATAGATTTTTTACATTGTTCTGTGAGGATCTCTAGCCAGAATTATCTGGCAAAGTGCTTTGGGATTAAATGACCACTAGGATTTTGTAATAATGGATATTCATAAGATACAGAAAGCAATTGGTGGGGTGCTAAAAATACATCCTAATTTCTTTCTGATACTTTATAGATATCCATATCCTTTAGAATACACTCAGATTTCTAGAGGTAAAACTAAGGTCTCTGAAATAGAGCTATGCTATCCAGGATATACAGATTAGGCATTGTGGAAGAAATAATCAGTGAATTTGAAGGCATAAAAAATATCAAAAGTAAGTAAAATAAAAACAAAGAAATCAAGCACATCATAATCAAATTATAGAAAACTGGTAAGAAAAATTATTAAAAGCAGTTAGAGGAATAAAAAAGTGACATAACCTACAGATAATAGAGGAAAAAGATTAGACAATACTTGGAACATGTTAATAACTAAAAAAAATTGTCTGAAATTAAAGTTTAACTGTGTCTTATATTTTACATGGCAACCCTACCAAAAACCAAAGAGATATATCGTATATTTAAAAAATGGGATTTTTTTGGATAGAAAGCTTTGAGTGATGATCACATAAACTAGAGATGAGAATAAAGAATAGCTCAATGAGAGAATTGAAATTATTCATGCTTCGGTAGTAAAGCCTTGAGACTTTGCTTTCTGTTGTTGACTTTCACACGCTTATTCATTAGCTTCTATTAATTTAATTTTATTGAACCGTTTAGTAATATAGAGGTTAATAGCATGGGCCCTAGGGTTTCTATAGTATTTCTTTACCATAACCCTGCTATGCTCTAACAAAGACCTTCATTTTCTTCACAGTGTACCTTGAATTATTTTGTTTTCTTTACTCAATGTTGTCATACCCTCTTTTGAGTTAGGTCTATTTCTGGATTTTTTTTTTCCTACTTATATTTCAATGACCAACTCAAAAGTAATTTCTTCTGTAAAATGTTTCAAAACTCCAAAAGCACATCACCATAAAGAGAAAAATTGAGAGATTATCTAAATTTTCCAGTGGCATTTTTTGCATACTTCTAATATAGCAATTGTCATATTGTCTTATAATTTCCCCCGAATAGACTGAACTTCTATGACAGGGACAATATACTATTAATGGTGTTGCTAGTTACTATTTCTAAAGGGCATAGATCATTGATTGACATGTAGGAGCTCAAAACGTACGTTCAATAAAATTAAATTTATGGAAATAATAGTGCTTAAAATCCTTATGGTGGGCCCATAGTTTACTGACATTGTGCTAATACTGAGAAAGGGCAAATTCTGCTAGACTTTCTGGTCAGCTGCTTCATACAAAAAGATATCACAAATATTTGAAGGAATTGCTGCCCTGGCTCTTGGGGGAATTTATTACTAGGTTTAGCAAATGTGCTTGTACAGATCAATGGGCTGTTATGTTGACCTTTCACTGGTTGTTTGCTCTGATTCAGGCATTTACAATAAACTATGCTCTCAGCATTTCAACTCTGCTCTTCCATTCCTTTTTTAAAATATTATGGCATCTTTGTCAATAGGCATTGCTAGAAAACACAGTTGATGTTTTTGTTTTTACTTCATTGTTTTTTTCTTAGTGATGAAACAGTTTGTCTCAACAATAGCAGAGAATTAAAAATGTCTCTACAGATTATTACTGTTACAGAATATTTGCATGTGGTGTGCAAATATAATTGAGTTTGATATGAAACCCAGAAACTCAAGGGTGACATAGAATTACACTACAGAAGTGGTTTAAAAAGTAAGTGCAATTACAAGAAATAATGGAGCTGAAGGATGTTTCAACTTCTCACAATTAAAATATGTTTGTATGTATATGTTTATAGAATACATTGACCGACAAAATATGAACAAATAGTTCAATATTAGCAAAGTAGTATATATATATATACACACACATATATATACACAGTCATGCACCACTTAACGACAGGATACATTCTGAGAAATGTGCCATTTAGGTGATTTCATCATTGTGCAAACATCATAGAGTGTATTTACACAAACGTAGATGATATAGCCTACCACACACCTAAGCTATATGGTACTAATCTTATGGGATCACCATCATATATGTGGTCTGTAATTGACTGAAATGTCGTTATGTGGAACATGTTTGTATATCTGTATCTATCTATCTATCTATAGATGGATATCTCAATATATTATCTATATATGTATACATATGTATAATTTTATTCATTATAATTAACCAAATAGACAATTTAGTGTAATGTCACAGTTAGATATGACTTACAATTGAGTGAAGATAATCCACTTATCATTGATAGCTGTGATTCCAGTAATGGAAGAAATTTATAATAAGAATCAGTGCTAATATGTATTCAGGTATTTCTGTCGCTAGTTCTCTCCTAAGTACTTTGTACATGTTTTCTCATATAATCTACACAATACTAATAAGTTTTATAGATAAAGGAACTGAAGCCTGTAACAGTTAAGTAACATGTCCATTGTCACAAGGGCTGCGGGTAATATGACCAGGATTTGGCTGTCGTTCTTGTTCTCTGAAACCAAGGCAGATTTTGTCCCCAACATTCTATAGTGTCTTATAACATCACCAATAAAACAAAGCTTATGACTGGGAGAAAAAAAATATGCATTACAAACAAGAACCCCAAACTATAACAAATACGGAAGGATCAATTCAGTGACTGATGTGAAAGGAGCCCCCAAATCTCACAAACAGGAAGGTTTTAAGATGAGGCAAACTAGAGTTGCGTCATGCTAGATTATAGAAAGGAATGAATTCACTCACTTATTTGGCAGATATGTATTGAATGACTGCTATATGCTAGTGTTCTAGCTGCTGCTAGAAGGATGCTGAATTTCATAGATCAAATCTCTGCTCTTATTCAGTTAAAATTCTAGTGAACAGAGGTAGACAATAAGTAAACCATTAAAGGAAAAAGGTCATTTCAGCAAAGGGTAAATATTATGAAGACAATAAAAAATGAGCGATGGAGTAGAACTCCTAAGGAGCTGTCTCTTTACATTTGGTAAGAGGTAAGAGCTCACAAATGTATTGAAATGGAGCTGAGACTTGAATGACAAAAAGAGACAGTTTAGCATACGGTTGAGGGAAAACATTTATAGGAAGAGAGAATGTGGATAACAATTGTTGTAAGGCAGAATAGAGTTTGTCTCAGCTGAAGAAAAGGAATAAGTCTAGAATGGCTAAGGCATAAAGAGAATGGCCGCATACATGATTAGCAGGTCCTGTTGTAAAATGAAAACATGGAGCCTTTCTTTAAAAATTATTAAAACATTTCAGATAGCAATGGCAGATGACTAACCAAGCTTGAGGTCCTTCTGAACACAGGGCCCTATGCGACTGCAGAGGTTGCATGCTCTATGTGACTGAACTGGAAACCAACACTGAAAATCATAAAAGGGAGAAGGGAAACACAATACGGTTGCAGAGGGAGAAGCCAGGTTAAACTGAGCCCTTTGAGCTAAGGGAAGGGTTTGGATTTCATTCTGAGTATGATCAGAAAACAGCAGAAAACTTTAAACAGGAAGTGATGAGATCTGATTTATAATGAGAAAGGTGAAGTCTAACTATTGTGCAGAATGGGATGTAGGGATCATGAGGAAATATAAAAGGAACAGTTGCTAGGCTGTGTCAGTAGGTATGGAGACTGTTGAAAGATTGTATAGGGAGGGACCACTATCAATAAGAAGCTAAGAGTCAGGCAGTAAGAAGAAGCTATCAACTGGCAATATACGTAGGGATAGACTCAAGAGACAGAGGAGGGGAAGGGAGAAGAGAGAGTGGACAGTTAAAAGAAGCAACATTGCTGTATTTAGACAAGGATTTAGTGAGGGGAGGGCAGTGGAGTGTTAGTAAAAGTTTACCAACTAGATCTCCAAAGACAAGATATATGATATTCAATATATATTAGATTTATTATGAATTGAGCCACTACAAATTATGTGTAGTGTAAAACTTTTAGATGGCACTAAAGTATACAATATAGCCTGTTGAATCTCACAGAATATTTTTGTTGATTTTTGCCCAAACCTTGTATTCGTTGCTAACCTGTTGTTGCAATGATGATCAAGTGCACTTCCAAGATGAATATTGGTCAATATTTTCTCTTACATTAATGAATAAGACAAGCATAAAACAACAAATATGTGTTTTGGCATTTCATTTATTCATTAATGACTTAAGCAACTTCTATGCTGAATCAGATTTTCATTAATCAGATTTTTATAAATCAGATATTTGTAAATCACTGAAGTGATCCTTTTTGGTTCTTGTGTGTAATCTCTTTTATTTTTCTTCCAATCACAATCTATGCCTGCTTGGTGGTGCTTTAAAACATTATAAGAAGGTTGGAGAAGAAAGTTACTGTGATTTAAGAGAATATGGATTGGAATTCAAATCCTGTCTATATTACTCATAGCCCATGTGACAATGGACTTGCAACTTAATTCTCTAGGTCTCTGTCTCCTTATCTCTAAGACTTATAGTGGTAGGTAGATTAAATTAGAAAATTTGATAACTTTCCAAATAAAAGAATATGTTCAAAACGTCCTATTTACAACATGGTCATTACAGACATGAAATATGTTTAAATTTAATCTGAATTATTAATACTTTCTTCATCACTTTATTAAGCCTAGAAAATGAGCAAAGCAATAAATATACCCTTTCTAGTACTTACCAATTTTCTATCATGTAAATTTTGCAACTATGTCCAATTTCAATTTAACACTATGATGCTACCCAATGCAGAGTTAGGTAGAGATGTACAAAAACACATCTATGTAATATTTCTATTATAGAGATACAATAGATGTAAATCGCCTCAAGAGCACAAATAGTAAAATAAGCATGAAGTGATGTATTTTCAGTACTTATTACTCTTATGTTTAATATAATTTATTTATACTGTAAGTTTATATAATTTACTTTTTAATAATGGCTGTTTGTAACAAATGGCTTCAAAGTTCCTGAAAATTCAACAGTCAGAGTTGTCTCATGAGCCGGTATGAACTAACTCTAGCACACTACTTTGTAAAGCACTTGTATGTATGGGTTTCTGCTTCCTCTCAGGCAAGGAGTCATGTGTGAGCTTATGTCTCCTGAGACTTTTTGCGGCTGAGAAAGGTCCCTTGGGTGACATCCATCATGTCAGTCTCAGAATATTCTGAAGACTATCTACTAGGCACACAAATATTCACATTTCCCTATGCTGCTCCATAACAATGTTTCTCCATGGCTCAGTATTCTTTCCTTGAATGGATGTAAAAGTCAAGAAAATTTTGCAGTCTCTTTTTAAAGAAATTTTCTCATTAATTTAATTCATGTTATTTTTTCTACTTAATGTTTTCTTTATACGTTATTTTTAGCAAGAAATATCATTGCATCTGAGATACAGAACAAAATTCATGATTACTATTCTTTAGCTTATTTCAAAAATGCAATATGATACACTACACTGTCATAGAGTGGTTGACACAAGATTTCTCTCCGCTTTATATAAAATAAAAATTAGATTGACTTTCACAAACTCCAAATGGTCCATTTTCACCTACTCTCTCTATTTCATCCCTGATGTGTTTTTAATTATTAGTTTTATTTTTTTACAGTAAATATAGATATAGCCCCTATAAACAAAAAAACTCTGTGTGATCCTCAACATTTCCCACTGGTTCTGCAGGTTATTATTTTGTTTATTACAGCTTTGACATGTAATTCACATATATAACAATACCATAATTCATATCTGATGAATCCACTCATTAAACTGTAAAATTCAGTGGTTTTTATGCTATTTATAGAATTATGAAACCATCACCTCAATAAATTTTAGAACATTTCCCACAAAAGAAAACCCAGTCTCATTAACAATTTTTAAAAAATTTTTATTGAAATATAATTGACATGTAACACTGTTGTAGTTTCAAATGTACAACATAATGTTTAGATATTTGTATGTATTGTGACATGATCACCATAATGTCTAGTTGACATATATAAAACCTAATTAATATATAAAGTTAAATCCAGTTGACTATTTAAATTGATGAAACTAGTTAACTAGTTATGTTGTCTATCTACTTATGTTAAGTCTAACTAGTCACATTTGAAAAACATTTTATTGAGGTATAATTGACATACAATATTGTTAGATTCAGGTGTACAACATAATGATTCAATATTCATATATATTGTGAAATTATCACCGCAATAAATCTAGTTAACATCCATTACCAAAGTTATAATTTTTTTTCTTATGAGGACTTTTAAGATTTACTCTCAGCACTTTCAAACATTCAATACAATATTGTTAACACCATTAATTGAAGAGACTGTCTTCTTCCCATTGTGTATTTTTAGCTCCTTTGCTACAAATTAATTCACCATATATACAAGCATTTATTTCTGGGCTCTCTGTTCTGTTCCATTGATCTAGTGTCTGTTTCAATTCTAATACAATACTGTTTTGATTACTACAGCTTTGTAATATAATTTGAAATGAGGAAGCGTGATGCCTTCAGCTTTGTTCTTTCTTAAGATCGCTTTCACTATTTGGGCTCTTTGAGTTTCCATACAAAATTTAGGATTGTTTGCTCTATTTCTGTGAAAAATGACAATGGAATTTTAATAAGGATTGCAGTTAAATCTGTAGAATGACTTGAGTACTATGGACATTTTAACAAAATTAATTCTTCCAATCCATGTGGACAGAATATCTTTCTGTTTATTTCTGTCTTTTTAGATTTATTTCATTAGTGTCTTATAATTTCAGTGTATAGATCTTGTGCCTCCTTGGTTAAATTCGGTCCTAGGTATTTATTCTTTTTGACGCAATTATAAACGGAACTGTTTTTCTTAATTTGTTTTTCCTTTAAAGTCATGCATTGCTTAGAGACAAGAATACATTCTGAAAAATGCATGGTTAGGAGGTTTTGTCATTGTGCAAACATCATAGAGTGTATCGAAGGGGAACAAAATTTGCCATCGCAATGTGTCTCTCTTTAAGAGGTGGATTATTTTAGACTGATTGTTTTAAGAAACAAAAGACTCAGAAAGTTTTTGTTACTTCTCCCTTAACTGCCTAAAAGAATTCAGATAAATAAACCTGTCTCAGGAAGCAAGCAATCACCTCAGCATAACATGAACTAGGTGGTAGACAGGGAGGAACGTAGAAAAGCCTGTTTGTTGGTCTCCCCTCTGTGTTCTTCTTTTGTCTTTAGCTGAGGATGGTATTTAAGGTTAGGGCTTTAGCCGTTTTGGCTAGTTACTCAGTTTTCCTGGGTTTCTCCCATGTATATGTTGTTAAACTTTTGTTTGTTTTTCTCCTGTTAATCTATTTCCTGTCAATTTAATTCTTAGACAAGCCAGAAGAATCTAGAAGGGTAAAGGAAAATTTCTTCCTCCTCTATGGTACTCAGGCAAACCAAGATGGTATAACCTACAACACCTCTAGGCTATATGGTACCAATTTTATGGAACCACCTTTGTATATGTGGTCCATTGTTGACTGAAATGTCATTATGGGACGCATGACTGCAATTCATTACTATTGTATAAAAACACAACAGTTTTTTGTATATTGATTTTGTATCCTGCAGCTTTACTGAATTCATTGATTAGTTCTGACAGTCTTTTAGTGGAGTCTTTAGCGTTTTCTCTATATGATATTATGTCATCTGTTTAGTGACAGTTTTACTTCTTCCTTTCTGATTTGGATGCTTTTTATTTTATTTTATTTTTTTGCTTAATTGCACAGGCTACGAGTTCCAATACTATGTTGAATAAAAGTGAAAATGGGCATCTTTGTCTTGTTCCTGATCTAAGAGGAAAAGTTTTCAGCCATTGACCATTGAGTATGATGTTAGCTGTGAGATTGTCATATATGGCCATTATTATGTTGAATAATATGTTCCCTCTATACCTGCTTTGTTGAGAGTTTTTACCATAAATGGCTGTTGATTTTCTTGTATATTTTTATGCATCTATTGAGATGATCATACAGTTTTTATCCTTCATTTTGTTAATGTGGTGTATCACATTGATTGACTTGTGGATGTTGAAACATCCTTGCATCCCTGGAATAAATCCCACTTGATCGTAGTGTATGATCCTTTTAATGTATTGTTGAATTCAGTTTACTAATATTTTGTTGAGATTTTTTGCATCTATGATCATCAGGGGTATTAGCCTGTAATTTGCTTTTCTTTTGGTGTCCTTGTCTAGTTTTGGTATCAGGGTAATTCTGGGCTCATAAAATGAGTTTGGAATTATTACATCCTATGCTATTCTTTTGGGTTTGGGAAGGAATGGTATTAATTCTTTAAATCTTTGGTAGAATTCAACAGTCAAGCTATCTGATCCTGGACTTTTGTTTGTTGGGAGGTTTTTGATCACTGATTCAATTTCCTTACTAGTAATTTTTCTGTTCAGATTTTCTCTTTCTTCATGATTTCGTCTTGGAATTTATCCATTTCTTCTAGGTCTTCCAATTTCTTGGCATATATTTGTTCATAGTAGTCTCTTATGATTTGTCATATTTCTGTGGTATCAGTTGTAATGTCTCTTCTTTCGCTTCTGATTTCATTTATTTGAGTCTTTTTTTTTCTTGGTATGTCTAGCTAAAGTTTTGTCAATTTTGCTTATTTTTTTTAAAAAATCAGCTCTTAGTTTCATTGATCTTTTCTATTGTTATTGTCTTTTTACTCTCTATTTCATTTATTTCCACTCTGATCTTTGTTATTTCCTTCCTTACCACCTTTCAGCTTTATTCTTTTCCTAGTTTCTTGAAGTGTAATGTTTAGTTGTTTATTTCAGATTTTTCTTCTTTCTTGAGATAGGCATGCATAACTATGAACTTTCCTCTTAGAAGTGCTTTTGTTATATCTCCTAAGCTTTGGTATGTTGTATTTCCATTTTTTATTTGTTGCAAGGCATTTTTTCATTTCTCTTTTGACTTTTTCTTTAACCCATTGGCTGTATAGTGATATGTTTAATCTCCACAGATTTGTGAATTTTCCAGCTTACTTCATGAAATTGATTTCCAGTTTCATACCATTGTGGTTGGACAAGATGCTTGATATAATTTTAATCTTCTTAAATCTATAAAACTCATTTTGTGGCCTAACATATGATCTATCCTGGAGAATGTTCCATGTGCCCTTGAGAAGAATGTATATTCTGTTTCTTTTGGATAGAATGTTCTGTATGTCTGTTAAGTCCATCTGTCTAAAATGTTGTTTAAGGACAATGTTTCCTATTGATTTTCTATCTGGATTATTTATCTGTTGGTGAAAGTGGTGTCTATTTCTCCTTTTAAATTTGGTAATATTTTATTTAAATATTTATGTGCTCCATTGTTGAGTGCATAAATGTTTACAAATGATATATCCTCTTGTTGGATTGACCCCTTTCTCATTATATAATGACATTCTTTGTGTCTTATTATAATCTTAATATCTATTTTGTCTCATATACATATAGGTTTCTTTTGGTTTCCATTTGCGTAGGATGTCTTTTTCCATCCCTTCACCTTCAGTCTGTGTGTGTCTTTACATCTGAAGTATCTCTTTTAGGTAGCATATAGATGGATCTTGTGTTTTTATCCATTCAGCCACACTTTGCCTTTTTACTGGAGTATTTAGTTCATTTGCATTTAAAGTTATTAGCCTTTTTATTAATTGTTTTCTGGCTGGTTTGTAGATTCTCTGTTCCCTTCTTCTCTGGCTCTCTTTCTTTGTAATCTGATGATTTTTTTTGTAGCAGTATGCTTAGATTTCTTTCTTTTTATCTTTTCCATATCAAGTATAGGTTTTTACTTTGTGGTTGCATGAGGCTTACAAAAAATAACATTTATAATGGTCTATTTTAATTTGATAACAACTTAAAATTTGAATGCATTCTAAAACTCTACCTTTTTAATCCCCTCATGTTTTTTATGTTTTGATGTTGCAATTTACATATTTTTATCTTGTGTATCCCTTAACAAATTATTGTAGGTATAGTTATTTTTAATAACTTTGACTTTTAATATTCATACTAGATTTATAATACTTCATCCACCACCTTTAAAATGTTAGATTATTCTGAATTTTACTATATCTTTACCTTTACCAGTGAAATTTGTACTTTCATAAACATATATATATATGTATATATCATGCCACTCTCTTCTGGCCTGAAAAGTTTCTGCTGGTAGTCTTAAAGGGGGTTCCCTTGTATGTTAAAAGTTGTTTTTCTCTTGCTGCTTTTGAGATTCTTTCTTTGTCTTTAACTTTCAACAATTTAATTACAATCTGTCCTGGTGTGGCTCTCTTTGAACTGATCTTGTTTGGGACTTCCTGTGCTTCCCGGATCTGGATGTCTGTTTCCTTCTCCAGGTTAAGGAAGTTTTCAGTCATTATTTTTTCAAATAAGTTTTCTGCCCCTTTCTGTCTTCTCCTTCTTGGACCCCTATAATGTGAACATTGGTCTGCTTAATATTGTTCCATAAGTCCCTTAAGCTATCTTCACTTTTTTAAATTCTTTTTCCTTTTTGCTGCTCTTATTGTGTGAGTTGCACTGCCCTGTCTTGAGTTCATTGATCCTTTCTTCTGCTTCATCTAGTATGCTGTTGAACCCCTCTTGTGTATTTTTCAGTTCAATTATCATATGCTTCAGCTCTGTGACTTCTATTTGATACTTTTGTATATTTTCCATCTTTGTTGAAGTTCTGACTTTGTTCATCAACTCTCCTCCAGAGCTTGGTGATCATCTTTATGACCATTATTTTAAACTCTTTATCAGGTAAACCACTTATCTCCATTTTATTAATAACTTTTCAGATGTTTTATCTTGTTCTTTTTTGGGGGTCATTTTTCTCTATTCATTTTCCTTGACTCCCTGTGATTGTTTCTGTGCATTACATAAAACATCCACCTCTCTCAGTCTTGAAGGCATGACCTCATGTAAGAAATGAATTTTATTGGTAGACCCTAGCCTAGTTCTTGATTGTATCTCAAACCTTTGTGATTGTCCAAGCAACCTATTTTAATTTTAGTGGCTCCCGGTAGTTGAGATTATGACAAGACCTGTGTCCCAAAGGGCTGGATCTCAGTCTGATTGGAAACCAGATTCTCAGGCAGCAGCTTTAAAGCATGCAAATATATACAATCTTATGGGACTGCAAGTGTCAGTGCGACTAGCCACCAGATCCAGGTGATATAGAGTTGTCCCTGGGCATCAGCACAACAATTGTGCACTAGATGAGAGTACAAGTTCCTTTCTGGTTAGATACTGGAAACCTGGTGTGCGGCAGAGGGAAAACAAAGTTGGTACCCACCAGGCTCCATCTTCAGAGAGAAGCTCAGTAGGCACCTAGAGATGTGTCAGACCAGAAGCCTGCCCCTCAAGTGGAAGCTCCAGAACAAGCAAATAGGCCTCTTTCACAGGAAGACTGGGGGTATGTTTCAACTTGCTGTCTGTACTGTACCCTGGGGTTGGTAACTGAGCAACAAATGCCTCAATTTGTACAGTCCCATAGGACCCAGTAATGCAAGCTGCACTGGTCACCAGAGCCAGGTGATCAAGGGGCCTCCCAGGGCAGCAGTCTTGAAAACTAGGTACCCGATGTATGTATGGGCTCTCTTCTGGGAGATACTTATGCTTTAAAGCATGAGAGTGTGAAGATATCACCTGCCCTCTGATGTCTCTGGAGAAGATTACAGTTGGCCCTTAGAGGTGTCTTTAATTAGAATCCTGCCCTTCTGGCCATAGCTATGAAGATAAGCTAATAGACCTCTTTCACATAAAGGCTAGGCAGCTCAATCTGTTGCCTCTTCCTGTGCCCTGGGGGTGGTAGCCAGTTAAGAATTCCTTCTGTGTTAGATACAGTCCTGTGGGACTCAAGAGTGTAAGACCCACTGGCCTCCAGAGCCAGGCAATCTAGAGGTGTCCTCTTGGTGGCTGCTGCAAAAATCAGGACACCAGACAATCTCCTTTCCAGAAGATACTAGTGAATTGGATTGAGGCAAAGGGAAAGTGCAAAGATGGCATCCACCATTCTCCATCCCTGGAGAGTATTTCAGTAGGCCTCAGAGGCGTGTTAAATTAGATGCCTGCCCCTCAGGCCAATGCTTTAAGATAAGCAAATAAGACTCTTTCACAGAAAATCTAGGCACTTTTCAGTTGACTGCTTCTGTGCTTGGCCCTGTGGTGGGCGTGTTCATGCACATGAGCCCTTTAGGAACCATTTCTTAGTTCGATATGCCCTTCTGGGTCTTGTGGATGCAAGCCCTGTTGGTTCTTGAAGCTAAGTGCTTTGGGGGCTTATCTCTCAGGTGCAGGTCTTAAAAGTTGGAGTGCTTGATGTGGGGTTCAAACCTTTTACTCTTTAGAGAGAAGCTGGGGGTTTTGAGCTCCCTCCCTATTGTGGGTAGCAGCACCAGGTGTGGCTTATACGGCAAGATTGTGTCTTAGCTTCTCCTACCTGCTTCAATGTGGGTTTTTTCTCATTTGCCCTGTATATAAAAATTGCTCAGCTAGTTTTGTGGTGTTTTTTTTCAGATGAAATTATTCCATATGTGGCTATAGATTTGCTGTATCCATGGGAGGAGGTGAGTTCAAGATCTTCCTATGTTGCCATCCTGGCCTAGAACCAACAATCACTTATTATTCCTCCAAACCTGTACCCCCAGCTGTATGCCACCACTAATCTCTCTGTCTATAGATTTAGCTAACTTGGATATTTGATATAAACGGAGTCATACAATATGTCATCTTTGGTGACTGGCTTCTTTCACTTAGTATAATGTTCTCAAGGTCTATCCATGTTGTAGCATGTATCAGTAATTCATTCTTTTAAATTGAAGTATAATTTTCCATTGTTTGGATACACCATATTTTATTTATCCATTCATCAGTTTGTGGATATTTGAATTGGTTTCACTTTTTGGCTGTTATGAATAATGTTGCTATGAACAGTTATGGACAAGTTTTTGTGTGGATATATGCTTTTAATTATCTTGAGTATATTCTTAGAAGTGGAATTCCTGGCTCATATGTTAATTATGTTTAATATTTTGAGGAACTGCCAGACTTCCTACTAAAGTGACTACACCATTTGACTTTCCAACCAACAGTGTATGAATGTTCTGATTTCTTCACATCCTCACTAACACTTATCATCCATCTTTTTTATTAGAGCCATCCTAGTGTACATTAAGTGATATCTCATTGTGGTTTTGATTTGCATTACACTAGTGACTAACACTACTGAATGTCTTTTCATGTGCTTCTTGGCCATTTGTATGTCTTCTTTGGAAAAATATTCAAATATTTTGCTCATTTTAGAAATTGGATTACTTGTATCTTTATTGTTCAATTATAAGAGTTGTTTATATATTCTTGACTCTAATCCCTTATCAGATATGTGATTTGAAAATAGTTTCTCCCCTTCTGTGGACTCTTTTCACTTTCCTGATAGTGTCTTTTGAAACACAAAGTTGTTTAAATTTTGATGAAGTCCATGCCGTTTCTGATCTTGGGAGGGAAGTTTTCATCTTTCATTGCTAACTGTAATGTTAACTCTGGGGTTTTTTGTAGATGCCCTTTATCAGGTTATGGCCAATTCCTTCAATTCCTCCTGTGTTGAGAATTTTTATCATGAAAGGGCGTTAGAACTCCCAAATGCTTTTTATTCATCTACTGAAATGATTATGTAGTGTTTGTCCTTTGTTTTATTACATGGTGTATTATATTGATTGATTTTTATATATTAAACTAATCTTGGATTCCTGGGCTAAGGGACTAAGGGTCTCTTGGTCACAGTGCATAATCCTTTTTATATGTTGATCAATTAAGTCAAAGAAGAAATCAAAGAAGAAATAAAAAAAATTCCTGGAGACAAATGAAAATGAAAACACGACATGCCAAAATCTGTGGGATACAGCAAAAGCAGTTCTACGAGGGAAGTTTATAGCAATTCAGGCCTACCTCAACAAAGAAGAAAAATCCCAAATAGACAATCTAAAAGTGCACCTAAAGGTACTGGAAAAAGAACAACAAACAAAGCCCAAAATCAGCAGAAGGAAGGAAATAATAAAAATCAGAGCAGAAATAAATGAAATAGAAAATAAAAAAAAAATAGAAAAAATTAATGAAACCAAGAGCTGGTTCTTTGAAAAGATAAACAAAATTGGCAAACCCTTAGCTAGACTCACCAAGAAAAAAAGAGAGAAGGCTCAAATAAATATAATCAGAAATGAAAGAGGAGAGATTACAATGGACACCTCAGAAATACAAAAGATAATAAGAGAATACTATGAAAAGCTATACACCAACAAATTGGATAATCTAGAAGAAATGGATAAATTCTTAGAAACATACAACCTTCCAAAACTGGACCAAGAAGATGTAGAAAATTTGGATAGACTGATCACCAGTAAGGAGATCGAAACAGCAATCAAAAACCTCCCCAAAAATAAAAGTCCAGGCCAGATGGCTTCCCTGGTGAATTCTACCAAACATTCAAAGACTTAATACCTATCCTTCTCAAACTCTTCCAAAAAATTGAAGAGGAGGGGAGGCTTCCTAACTCCTTCTATGAAGCAAACATTATCCTGATACCAAAACCAGACAAGAACAAGACAAAAAAAGAAAATTATGGGCCAATATCACTGATGAACATCTATGCAAAAATCCTCAACAAAATACTAGCAAATCGAATACAACAATACATTAAAAAGATCACACATCATGATCAAGTGGGTTTCGTTCCGGGGATGCAGGGATGGTTCAACATCAGCAAATCTATCAATGTGATACACCACATTAACAAAATGAAGAATAAAAATCACATGATCATCTCAATAGATGCAGAGAAAGCATTTGACAAGATACAGCATCCATTTATGATAAAAACTCTAAATAAAATGGGTATAGAAGGAAAATGCCTCAACATAATAAAGGCCATATATGAAAAACCCACAGCAAATATCATTCTCAATGGAGAAAAACTGAAAGCTATCTCTCTAAGAACAGGAACCAGACAAGAATGCCCACCGTCACCACTCTTATTTAACATAGTATTGGAAGTCCTAGCCATAGCAATCAGGCAAGAAAAAGAAATAAAAGGGATCTACATTGGAAAAGAAGAAGTGAAACTGTCACTCTTTGCAGATGACATAATTTTATACCTAGAAAACACTAAAGAGTCCACTAAAAAACTTTTAGAAATAATGAAGGAATACAGTCAAGTTGCGGGATACTAAATCAATGTACAAAAATCGATTGCGTTTCTATACACTAACAACTAAGTAGCAGAAAGAGAAATTAAGAATACAATCCCATTTACAATTGCAACAAAAAGAATAAAATACCTAGGAATAAACTTAATGAAAGAGGTGAAAGATCTGTACACTGAAAACTATAAAACATTGTTGAAAGAAATCAAAGAAGACACAAAGAAATGGAAAGATATTCCGTGCTCTTGGATTGGAAGAATTAACATTGTTAAAACGTCCATACTTCCTAAAGCAATCTATAGTTCAATGCAATCCCTATCAAAGTTCCAACAACATTTTTTACAGAAATAGAACAAAGAATCCTAAAATTTATATGGAACAACAAAAGACACAAATCGCCAAAGGATTCCTGAGAAAAAAGCACAAGGCTGGAGGTATCACACTCCCTGATTTCAAATTATACTACAAAGCCATAGTAACCAAAACAGCATGGTACTGGCACAAAAACAGACACACAGATCAATGGAACAAAATTGAGAGCCCAGAAGTAAACCCACACGTTTATGGACAGCTAATATTCAACATGGGAGCCAAGAGCATACGATGGAGAAAGGAGAGTCTCTTCAATAAATAGTGTTGGGAAAACTGGACAGCCACATGCAAAAGAATGAAAGTAGACCATTCCCTTACACCATGCACAAAAATCAACTCAAAATGGATTAAAGACTTGAGTGTAAGACCCAAAACCATGAGACTTCTAGAAGAAAACAAAGGCAGTACGCTCTATGACATTGGTCTGAGCAGCATATTTTCAAGTCCCATGTCTGACCGGGCAAGGGAAACAAAAGAAAAAGTGAACAAATGGGATTATGTCAAAATAAAAAGCTTCTGCACAGCAAAGGAAACCATCAACAAAACGAAAAGACAACCTAACAAGTGGGAGAAGGTATTTGCAAACCACATATCAGATAAGGGGTTAATATCCAAAATATACAAAGAACTCATTGTGTTTAGGATAGCTACTTTGTATGATTTTGATACTATTCCATTGATACAGGCTTATCTTATGGCCTAACATGCACTCCATCCTGAAGAATGTTGCATGTGGACTTAAGAAGAATGTTTATTCTCTTGTTTGGGGTTGGGAATGCTATAGATGTCTGTTAGATCCAGTTGGTTTATAGTGTTGTTCATGTCTTCCATTTCTTTGCTTATCTTCTGCCTTTTTGTTAGATGAATTTTAAAAGTGAATTAGTGAAGATTGAAACGCTTAGGTGGAATTGTCCTTTTCTCTCTTTATTCCTTTTTGGATTCATGTATTTTGGGGCTTTCTTTTTATGTATCTATAGGTTTGTAATTTTATGTCTTTCTGACTATTGATAGCTTTTTAATTATAAAATATCATTGTTTTGACTCGTAATAAATTTTAAGTTGATTTTTTCTTGTGTTAGTAGAGACATTCATTTTCTTTTGGTTATTGTTTGTGCCTTTGAGTCTAAAGTATGACTATTGTAGACAACATATAGCTGGATAATATTTTCTGTATTTTTATACAATCTGCAATATTTGTTTTTTATGGAAGTGTTTAAACCATTTATATTGAATATATTACTGATTAGGTAGGTTTTATGTGTTCCATTTCCTAATTGTTTTCTACACATTTTGTGCTTTTTAAAATTTCTCTATTTTTCCATGAATGTCTTTTTTAGTGTCAAATATATATTTTCTAATATCATACATTAATTTACTTGCTATTTGTCTTTTGTTTGTCTGTTTTCCTTTTGTTTTTTGTGAGGAAGATTGGTCTTGAGATAACATCTGTTGCCAATCTTCCTCTTTTTTTTACTGGAGGAAGATTGTCGCTGAGCTAAGATCCATGCCAATCTTCCCCTATTTTATGTGGAATGCCGCTACAGTGTGGCTTGATGAGTGGTGCGAGGTCCATGCCTGAGATCCCTGTGAACCCCAGGCCACTGAAGCAGAGCACATGAACTTAACCACTATGCCACTGGGCTGGCCTCTGTTTTACTACAATTTTGGGGTGTTTTCTTAGTTGTTGCTCTAGGAATTATAACTGACATCTTACTTCAATCTATTTAATTGAGATTCATACCAAATTAATTCCAACAGTACACAAAAATTTTATCCCAATATGGCTCTTTTTCCTTCCCCTTTTTTGTAATTTGATTGTGATAAAAATTACATTTTCATACGCTGTAGGCCCACCAACTGTTTTTTTAATGCAGTTGTCTTTTAAATCAGATAAGAGAAAAAAGTTACAGCAAAGATACATTTTTACATTTACCTGTGTAGTCATTTTTAGCAGTACTCTCTACTTCATTTCAGTCTGATGGACTTTTTAAAATATTTCTTGTAGGTCAGGTCTGTTATTGACACCTTCTCTCATTTTTTGTTTATTTTGGAAGTCTCTGTTTCATTTATTTAGGAAAAATATTTTTCTTGGATATAGAATTCTTTGTTGACAGTCACACTTACAGCACTTTGAATATGCCATCCCACTGCCTTTTGGCCTCCATAGTTCCTGACAAGAAGCTACTTATTAATTTATTGAAGATACCCTGTATGTGATGAATCACTTCTCTCTAGCTTCTTTGAAGAGTCTATCTTTGTTTTTGGTTTTCAACAGTTTGACTATAATGTATCTAAATGTCTATTTCTTTAAGTTTAATCTACTTGAAGTTGGTTGAGGTTTTTGATGTTGCATTTTTTTTAATCAAATTTTGGAATTTCTGGCCATTATTTCTTCAACCATTACTGTGCCTCATATTTTCTCTCTCCCTTCTCATTCTGGGATTCCCACTGTGTGGATGTTGATATGGTTGAATGTGATTAATGGGTCTCAGAGTTTCTGTTCATTTTTCTTTATTCTTTTTCTATTTCTCAGGAGTCATCTCAATTTTCCTATCAAGTTTACTGATTCTTTCTTCTTTCAGTTCCAACCTACTGTTGAGCCCTCTAATGAATTTTTATTTCACTTATTTTATTTTTCAACTCCAGAAATTCTATTTGTTTCTTTTTTATAATATCTGTCTCTTTTTTCCTCTATGTAGTGAGATATCATCTTAAACTTCCCATAAGTATTCAGACATGATTCATTTAGTTCTTTCCATATATTTATAATAGCTGATTTTAAGTAAATTACTACAAATTTCACAATTTTCTTTCCTCAGGATCTGTTTCTATTGACTGTTTTTTTTTTTCTTGTGTATGTGTCATACTTTCCTTATTCTTTGTGTTTGTGTCTCCCTCTCTCTTTTTTAAAAATTAGACAGTTTAAAAAATATAATGTGAAACTCTGCAAATCAAACCAACCATCCTGGAGTTTGTTATTATTGCTGGCTATTGTTTGTTTATTTGTTTAATAACTTTCCTGGGATAATTCTGTAAAGTCTGTAATCTTTTTCATGTACAGTCATGGAAGTATCTTCCATTAGCTTAATGATAAACTAGTGATTGGAGAGATATTTCCTTAAATGTCTTGAAACAGTAAGTCTCCCAGCCTTTCTAAAGTGCTGTGTGTGTATGTGTGTTTTGGGGCATGCCTTCAATGCTCCCCCAGGCAGTTTACAACTCTGCATTAGCCTTATCTTTCTGGTTGTGCAAAGCTGCAAGTCATCCAGATATGAGAGATTAGAATCCTTCTTGGGCATGTGCAGAGTCCTAACATATATATGTCCTTCTCTATTCTAGATGTAGGTAGGAAGTTTGCAAAGCCCCACTGAGTATCTCATTACCCAGTTTTTCCTTCTAATTTTTTTTTGTTAGTCCTAGCCTTAGCTATCTGCAATGCCACCACTAATTGTTTTCTAAATATGTCTATAGGGTTAGGGCTGTTCCAGAGAGAGAGCTGTGAGTCAGATCAAATAAAGGCAATCTTAGAGAATGGATATTTCCAAGGATATAGTGACAATCCTCTGGGGATAGGGTCTTTGGAAAGAGCTTCAAACCCATTCTAACCTCTCAAGTGACTGCTAGAAGGCTGGGTTTCAAAGCTCCCAAAGTGGAATGACTAGGTTTTCACAGTTACCACTGAGCTAGGGAGAAGGGGATGAGAACAGGGAAAGCTAAAATGCCACGGCTCACTGTTCTTACCATGATCGAGCCTTTTTTCTTGAATAAACTCTCTTCAGGTTGTTGCACATCTTTGGGTAATTTCCAGAGTTCTGAAAAATGTTGATTTTGACAATGTTTTCATCTATTCTCATTGTGTTCCTGAAGGAGAGGATTTTCAGAAGTCCTCACTCTCCCATTCTGGAAGTGTTTTTTCTATAATGTATTCTTAAATATGCAAATAAAATGTAACCATTTGTTATATGTGATTTGGATGATGACATCACTCACTACAGGCATTCACACATAGAAATCACAAAAGTCGTATGAATATCTTCAGTAATTTAAATATTATTCCTTTAAATAAAACTCCTTGACCGAGCCAAATGAAATACCAAATTTCCTGAACAATTTAAATCCTCACTATAATTATCCAAAATAAACCAAAGATGAAAGGTTTTTAATTTACCATCACTTGAATGGATATCTTTGAAATGGTGTGCTTTACCTATAAGAACTATAACATTCTGATCTGAATTTCAGGTTTCTTCACAATCAAACCCAAACAAAGCTTTCAGACAAACCCTTCGTAGTTCTATTTTAAATAGTCCTTTATATTTAAATATACAGTCACTGACAAACCCAAACATTATTGTCCTCCCCCATCCCCCTAAAATGTCCCAAAACTAGCAAATTAACATCTGTTTTGTGAGCACATACTTTGTGCCGGGCACAGTTCTAAAGTCTTCTTACATATAATAACTTAATGCAGTAACTCTGGGATAATTATTCAGAGATGTTAAGTAACTGGGAGAAATGTCAGAGCTACTGAGGGTTAGTGCTAAGATTTAAACCTATAACTCTATGATTCAAAGCCAGTGCTATCAATCCCTATGATATTATGCATGCACATAAAATATGTGCACAAGAGATCATACCTAGGGAATAGCATTATTATCACATCCATTTTCCAGAGCAAAATTATCATCATTACTCTGAAGTGAATGAGATAACCCAAATGGATGACAAGCCTCCAGGAGACAAAATCCCAAGGTGTGACTTAAACTCATTAGGGTAAGTAGCTGCAAGTAGATCATGCTTTGGAGTCTGCAGTAACAGCCGTCTGCATTAGAAATACATCCAGGAGGAGAAATCTTAAGGTGGAAGGACATTGGTATATTTTACACGTGAGTGACTGGTCACGGTGTTACTTTCTTGGCTGCATATATTGTATACAGCATAATTGGTAGCTGTATTCCTAATAAAAGTAGGCTTGGAAAACACCAGCAGCGTGAGGATTAAGTTCTCACCTGATTATGCTATATCCACAGGAATCCCACAATAAATGTCAAGGGAAAATCCAAGTTTATCAACAAATGCTTAAGGTGAACACTTTCTTCTATGTTGTGTGTCCCCTGTGCAGCCAAACCATAGGGGAGCAATTAAAGCTAAACTTGAAAAAGAACAGCTTGTTTTTCACACACTGCTGGGGTTGAAGTTTCCCACAAACTGCGTTCCAAGGGAATACAAACTGTCTGAATGAGAAGTCTTTAGGACATGTTCTCCACACAGTCATTCCTGCATTTTGCATTATTTGAATCACATTTGCTTGTCTGGGACAAGCTCTCTCCAAAGCCTCTGAATCATAAATGTGCTACATGATTTTCTAAAACACACTGCAAGTGATTCGCTCACCCAAGGGCAAGACTGGGTATTAAATCAATGTCAGACTTGGTGTTTTTTCATCAGGTTTGATTCTGTGATAGGACTATTTAGCTTGAAGATATTTTTGTACTTTGAAAAGTAACTTTGAAACTCTGACAACTAAAGGAGGTCAAGGAGGGAAGTATTACAGATTGTATTTGTATGTGTTTGTGAACATAATGTGTGTGTCTGTGTATAGATGGAGGAAAGAAAGTAAGAGAATATCTGTTCATAATAGCTTCCTTCTATCGATTGTCTATCACACTATAGGCACTCATGTTACAGAATATATAATATTTTTAAGGAATAAAGGAATGAATGATCTAACTAGACTATAAATTCCATGAATATATGATCTTGTCTCTCTCATTTGTGTTTGTATTTCTAGCACAATGCACAATGCCTGGAGTATAGTATGCACTCAATCAAAATTTTTAATGAATAAAATAATTAACGAATAATTTAAAATTTATCTTTATAATAGCCATGAGGCAAATATTCCCAATTTACAGATGAGTTAATGGAGTCTCTCCTGCTATTAAGAAACTTGCTGTTAACTGTTTCTACTGCTAGCACAGGCAGATCTATTACTAAATGAGCTCTCATCTATTGGATTGGATGCTTACTATTTCATTTATTTTGCAGGAAGTTAATGTTTGGCCTTAGATTAATCACATCTTTCAAAGCTGATAGATAGTTTCTGAAACTTATACCCCTGACTCTTCAGTTCAATCAGATGATACCCTTTGGGGTCTTGGGTAGTACCTATTCCAGATTAGGTAACCCATCAAGGGAATAATTTCAAAATATTTTCACACCCTTAACGTTGCTAACATTCTGCCTCACATGAGATATCTTTAGCTTTTATGTTAGAATCTCACCTGTACACAAGGTCCAACTCAGAGTATACTTCATATAACCCTTCCTAACCATTCAATTCTGAGTGCTATTTCTTTTCTATCAGTGCCTATAACATTTATACAAATACATATATACACATATACATATATATGTGTATATACACACACACATACATAATCTAAAATTTTAATCAACTAATCAAATATGTCCTTTTTTAAACTTTTTCTATGTTAATGTGTTTGGCTTCCGTGATAGTTAATTATTCTTTCTTTTTTATTATTGTGATGGTAAATTTTGTGTGTCAACTTAGCTAGGCCACAGTACCCAGATATTTGGTCAACATTATTCCAGATGTTTCTGTGAAGGTATTTTTAGTTGATAGTAACATTTAAATCAGTAGACTTGGAATAAAACATATTATGCTCCATCATGTGGATGGGGTTCATCCAATCAGTGGAAAGCCTTAATAGAAAAATGGCTAACCTCATTGGAAGACGGAATTCTGCCAGTAGAAGACCTTCAGACTTACTGCAACCCTTGCCTGGGTCTCCAGCCTCCACAATCATATAAGCCAATTCCTTAAAATAAATCTCTCTCGCACATCCTATTGGGTCTGTTTCTCTGGAGAACCCTGACTAATACACCTCCTTAACTAAAGTTTTGTGCTTTTTATAGAAAAGTCCTGAGTATCACATTTTTGTGTATTCCTCCAAGACCCTTCCTTTCTTCCATCCTTCTTCCTTAAATTTTTACAAGGCATACACTGTGGACTCTCACATAAAGGGCATCAGCACAGAATTATGCATATATAATCACTTAGTACACATATTTTCTAAGTGAACATTATTTTTACATTCGTTCCATCAATACCCCAATTGCTTTTGTTACAGGATTACTGGTTATGAGCCTGAAACTTATACATTTAAGGTGTCTAACTAAGGACCAGGGAGTAAATTTGGTGCTAGGAAAATATAATTCAACATGTAGGAATGAACTTTGTGTGCTTTCCTATCAATTAAAGTGATATCATTATGCTATTATTAAATATACGTAACTGATTCAAAATAAGTTCCATTTATATTGGAAGAAATTTCAGTCCTGATTGTTATCTTGGTTTTGAAAGAATTTCTGTTATATTAAGTGCTGTCAGTGTTCTTAAGAAGTCTGTTAATGAAAAGATGAAATTAGATAGTGGTGGTATGCAAGAATATAAAGAAAAGAAATGAATGCAAAATCTAGCCCTTATATTTATTTCAAAGGAAGCATCTTCCAATCATAAATTCAGACATAAAAATTCACAAGGCCTGATAAATTAGAAACAAATTGCATTGTCATTGAGGTAATAGGCAGTCTAAATTATACCTTAGAGTCTGAAAAATATGCTAGATACACAAACATAAAGTAAAAAGAAAATTCTTTGGTGTCAAATAAAGCATAAGTGTTAAACACCAATTACTGTTGTAACAGTCACTCCTTAAAGCTTTTACATGACAATTAGATATCTCAGAAATCTTAATGACTGTGGTTTAAAAGAAAGAAATCTTTAAGCAACTGTATGTCATCACTCTGGCAGTATCCTTTATTTTATGATGTGTTGTAAAAGAACTTATCTTGTCAGGAACAACACGTGCCTTAGAGAAAAGGTTACTATTTCAACTAATCTTACGGTATACAAATACATCAGGTGGATTTTATCAACCTTCAAATGCCAAATTCTCCATGAGCATAGATAGGGCTTGTGCCCAGTGGCATGCTGGTAAATATTTAACAACTGGTTCTCAAGACAAAACAAATCCTAATTTGTAGTGTCTCAATTTCCTTGGTGAAATACTCCATCACGGGCAATTTCAGGTTACCAGTATGAGGTCGCTGAATTTAGAATTGGAAAGAGATGACCACAACCAGCTATCAAGAACCAGTATGAACTGGCACCAGGATGCCATTATTTGTGCTCACTGGCCCTGAGTGCTCCTGTGTCTTCAATTATGTGATTAGTAGGGCTATTCCAAGCTGCTTCGCTCAATCATTCACAAGCATACAGTTTTGGCAATTCAATTTACTTCTGTCTTTTAGGCTTCACTCTGTAAATTCTATAATTTGACACATGCTAACATTCCCAGTTCTGATCAGTCTAAGTCTCTTTAGAAGATTTAAGCATTAAATATGATACTAGCAGCAACATGGCAGTATAATTGCATAACACTTTATGTTTTATGAAGTCTTACCCATAGATTATCTCATTTAGGTCTCAAAATTTCCCTGTCAGTTATATATTATTATTCTCATATTACAGATAAGCAAAATTAGACATGTAAATGTCAAAAGACTTGCTCCTTGTCACAGGATGAAGAAGAATAGGGTCTCATGAAATCAAAAGAAAGAAATTACAAAAATAGAAATAGATAGGAGCACAGTTCATGAGCAGGTCTAAGTTTCCAAATTTAATATGACACCAAACAAGTTAAATATTCCTTATACATTCCTTATACATTATACATTCCCTGCTTAATACAACAAAATATGATACTGCCAATGTCTGGAAGATTCATTCCTGACAAGAATGTTCTCTCATAGCCTTTTACATGTTTAGAGAGAAAGGCAATGGCTGAATACCAGGCATTCTCTTTGTGTCCTTATATGAAATAGCTTATTTAATTTCTGCAACACTGTAAGTCACACATTTTCTCTATTTGATAGGTAGGGAGACAAAAGTCAGAGAAGATGCTCAAAGAAACAAACCTAATAATAACTGATATAGGAATCATGTCTAAATTTGCATAACTTCACATTCCATGAATCTTTTTTTCACCATACTTCATTAGCTCATTATCTTGGAGATAGAAATGTTTTATCACCAACTTATAAGACCATAAGAGGCATTGTTTCACATTAGGGCAAAATCACCCATGGCCCAAATACTTGCAGTCAATGTGTAGAATCAATAGGAATTAACTGAAATTCTGCAAGACCAAATCGCCCCATTGTTTATACAGATTTTTCTGGACATGTTTTTTTTTTCTTGCTTGCTTACAGCTTAAGGCAAATTGGCCAAGCATCATGAAAGAAGAGACTTAAATGCTGTATAATTAACTTATTTGATGAAGAAGAAGAATTTATTTTGTCCATTTCAATTAATTTTATTTTTTTATTCAGATAATGTTAGTTTTCGACATTATGAAAATTTCAGGTATACCATATGGTACTTCTATTTATAATTTTTGAGGAATCTCCATACTGTTTTCCATAATGGCTGCACCAATTTATGTTCCCACCAGCGGTGTACAAGGGTTTCCTTTTCTCTACATCTTCTCCAACACTTGTTATTTCTTGCCTTTTTTATAATAGCCATCTAACAGGTGTGAGGTGATACCACACTGTAATTTTGATTTGCATTTCCCTAATAATTAGTGATGTTGAACTTTTTCATGTGCCTGTTGGCCATCTGTAAATCTTCTTTGGAAAATGTCTTTTAGATCCTCTGCCCATTTTTTAATCAGGCTTTTTGTTTTTGTTTTTTGAGTCGTATGAGTTCTTCATATATTTTGGATATTAACTCCTTATTGGATACATGACTTGCAAATATCTTCTTCCATTCAATATGTTGTCTTTTCATTTTTTTGATAGTTTCCTTTGCTGTGCAGAAGATTTTTAGTTGGTAGAGTTGCATTTGCTTATTTTTGCTTTTGTTTACCTTGCCTGAGGGGATAGTCCTAAAAGATAATGCTAACACTGATATCGAAGAGTGTACTGCTTATGTTTTCTTCTAGGAGTCTTATAGTTTTTGTTGAAGAGATTTTTCTTTCTCCATTGTATGTTCTTGGCTCCTTTGTTGAAAATTAGCTCTCCATCAAGGTGTGATTTTCTTTCTGGCTCTCAATTCTGTTCCATTGATCCATGTGTCTATTTTTCTGCCAGTACTATGCTGTTTTGACTACGATAGCTTTGTAGTATACTTGGAAATCAGGGAGTGTGATATCTCCAGCTTTGTTCTTTTTTTATGAGGATTGCTTTGGCTATTTGGGGTCTTTGTTGTTCCGTATAAATTTTAAGATTATTAGTTCTATTACTGTGAAAAATGTCATTGGGATTTTTATTGAATATGTAGATTGCTTTAGGTAATATGGACATTTTAACTATGTTAATTCTTCTAATACATGAACACTGAATATGTTTCCATTTATTTTTGTTTTCCTTGATTTCTTTATTATAGTTTTCAGTGTACAAGTCTTTCCCTTCCTTGGTTAAATTTATTCCTAGATATTTTATTCTTTTGTTGTGGTTGTAACTGAGGCTGTATTCTTGATTTCTCTTTCTGGTAGTTCATTCCTAGTGAACAGAAACACAACTGATGTTCATATGTTGATTTTGCACCCTACCATTTACTGTATTTATTTATTATTTCTAATAGTTTTTTAGTGTATTCTTTAGGGTTTTCTGTATACAAAATAGTGACAGTTTTATTTCTTCCTTTTCAACTTGAATACTTCTTATTTCTTTTTCCTGCCTAATTGCTCTGGCTAGGAATTCCAACACTCTGTTGAATAAGAGTGGAGAGAGTGGGCATCCTTGTCTTGTTTCTGTTCTTAGAGGGATACCTTTTGGTTTTTTACCATTTAGTATGATGTTAGCTATGGGTTTATTGTATATGGCTTCTGTTATATTGAGGTACTTCCCTTCTATATGTATTTTATTGAGATTTTTAATAAACTATTTATAAACCATAAATCATACATAGATGCTGAATCTGTCAAATGCTTTCTCAGCATCTATTGATATGATCATGTGATTTTTATTCTTTATTTCATTAATATGGTGTATCACGTTGATTGATTTGTGGATGTTGAACCATCCTTGCATTCCTGGAATAAATCCAACTTGACTGTGGTCTATGATTCTTTCAATGTATTGTATATGATTTGCTAATATTTTGTTGAGGATTTTGGCATCTATTTAATCAGCAATAATGGCCTATAATTTGTGTGTGTGTGTGTGTTGTTCTTGTCTGGTTTTGGTATCAAGTTAATGTAGGCCTCACAAAATGAATGAGGAAGTATTCCCTGCTCTTCATTTCTTTGGAAAAGTTTGAGAAGAAAAGGTATTAAATCTTCTTTGAATGTTGGTAGAATTCACTAGAGAAGCCAAGTAGTTCTGGACTTTTGTGCCTTGGGAGGTTTTTGATGATTATTTCAATCTCCTTACTAGTGATCAGTCTATTCAGATTTTCTATTTCTTCTTGATTAGATTTTGGCAGGTCTTAGAATTTATGCATTTGCTAAGTTATCCAATTTGTTGGTGTATAGCTTTCCATAGTACTTTGTATTTATGCCATATCTGTTGTAATTTCTCCTGTATCATTTCTGATTTTACTTATTTCAGCCTTCTCTCTTTTTTTTCTGAGTCTAGCTCAAGTTTTGTCCATTTTGCTTCTTTTCAAAGAAGCTACTCTTAATTTCATTGATACTTCTATTGTCTTTAGTCTCTGTTTCATTAATTTATGCTCTGATTTTTATTATTTCATTACTTCTACTCACTTTCAGCTTCATTTGTCCTTCTTTTTCTAGTTCCTTTATGTGTAATGTTAGATTGTTTATTTGAGATTTTTCCTATTTCTTGAGGTGGGCCTGTATTGCTATAACCGTCCCTCTTAGTACTGCTTTTAGCTGCATCCCATAGATTTTGGTATGTTGTGCTTTATTTTCACTTGTCTCCAGGTACTTTTTTGATTTCTTATTTGATTTCTTTATTGATCCAGTAGGTGTTTGGGAGCATGTTATTTAGTTTCCAAATATTTGTCACTTTTCCTGCTTTCTTTTCATAGTTGATTTCCAGTTTCATAGCACTATGGTCAGAAAAGATGCTTGATGATTTTTTTCCAACATGTGGTCTATCTTTGAGAAGGCCCCATGTGCACTTGAGAGTAATGTGTACTTTTCTTTTAGATGGAATGTTCTATATACATCTGTTATGTAGATATTATTATATCTATAATAATATATCTGTTAAGTCCATCATTTAAGGCTGATGTGACCTTGTTGACTTTCTTTCTGGATAATCTATCCATTGATGATAGTGGGGTATTACAGTCCCATACTCTTATTGTGTTGCTGTCAATTTTTCCCTTTAGGTCTTTTAATAATTGCTTTATATACTTTGGTGCTGCTATGTTAGATGAATATATATTAATAAATATTATGTCTTCTTGATTAATTGTCCCGTTTATCATTATACAATGTCCATCTTTGTCTCCTATTACCTTTTTTGACTTGAAGTCTATTTTGTCTGTTTTAAGTATTGCGATACCTGACATTTGCTTAGAGTATCATTTTTCATCCCTTCATTTTAAGCCTATGTTTCTCTTGAGAGTTGTGATGCATCTCCTGGAGGCAGCATATAATTGAGTCTTGGTTAGTAATCCAGCCAGTTACTCTTGCGTCTTTTGACTGGTGAATATAATCCATTTACATTTGGGGTGATTACTGATATATGCGGACTTATTGCTGCCATTTTATCATTGTTTTCTGGTTGTTCTATAATTTGGTTTGTTTTCTTCTTGTGTTTCTGTCTGCCATTTTCAGTTTGGTGGTTTTCTGTGATATTTTTCTGAATTTCCTCTATTTTTATGTTTTGTGTCTCTGCACTAAGTTTTTGTTTCATGGTTACCATGAGGTTTGTATAAAAGATCTCATAGATAAGATAGTCTTTTTTTCCTCCTAATAGCATCTTATCTTCATTTGCCTATGTAGTTTCCATCCTTTACCTCTTCCCCTTCTATGCTTTTGTTTTCATAAATTATCCCTTTTTATATTGTGAGTTTGTTAGCAAATTGAAGTGGTTATAGTTATTTTTAACACTTTATTTCCCTTTAACCTTTATGTTATAATTAAATATTTACCAACCTATTCTGATACAGAGTTGAAATTTCCTAATTTTGACTTCTACTTATCACCTTGCTCAAAGTTTTTTCTACCTTTGCCTTTTCGTTCCAGGTAGGAGAGCTTCTTTCAATGTTTCTTGTAAGGCAGTTCTAGTGGCAATAAACCCCCTTAGCTTTTGTTTGTTTGGGAAAGCCTCTATTTCTCCTTCATATCTGAAACATATGAAACTTTGCTGGATAGAGTATTCTTGGCTGATAGGTTTTATCTTTCAATATTTTTAATATTTCACTCCACTCTCTCCTGGCCTGTAAAGTTTCTGCTAAGAAATCTGCTGATAGCCTAATGGGCGTTTCCTTGTAGGTTACTGTTTTCTTTTACTGGCTGCTTTTAATATTCTTTTTTGTCATTGATTTTTGACAGTATTATTATCATTGTCTCGGAGAAGGTCTTGTTGTGTTAAGACAACTGGGTATTCTGTAGCTTCATGAATTTGTATATCCAGTCTCTTCCCCAGGCTTGGGAAATTCTCATCTATTACTTCTTTAAATAAGCTCTCTGTTGCCCCCTCTCTCTCTCTCTTCTCTTTCTGGGATACCTATTATCCTTCTGTTGTTTTTTCTAATGGATAATTCTCATAGAATTACTACATTTTTAAAAAACTTAGTTCTCTCGCCTTTTCTATTTGCATCATTTCTAGTTTTTTTTTTTTTTTTATCTTTGAGCTCACTAATTCTCTCTTCCATATCATCTGCTCTATTTCCAATGCTTCCTAATGCATTCTTCATCGTATTTATTGAGTTTTTCAGCTGAAGATTCAGAATTTCTGTTTGGTTCTTTTTTAAAGTTTAAATCTCTTTGGTAAATATTCCTTCTTTTCATTGATTTTATTCCTCAGCTTATTGAACTGCCTTTCTGAGTTTTCATTGAGGTTCATGAGGGGTGTTTCGAATTCTTTATCAGCTAGATCACACTTTTCCATGACTTTATGTTTAGTTTCTGGAGAACTGTTATTTTCTTTATGTGATACTGTGTTACTTTGACTTTTTGCAGTGCTTACTGAGTTTTTCCTCTGCTGGAACATTTGCTGTAGGAAATACGTTTCTTATTTAGGTATAGCTTTGTTTGTTTGGGTTCAAACTTTTCGACCTGTTGGAGATTAGAGGCCTTTCTTTTATTTTTCAGTAGGTGGCACTGAACTATAGCACTAGTTTTTGGTTTCCCTTACCTGAGCCGCCTTGGCTATATTTGAGGATCTGCACATTCCACCCTCCATTTTCTCTATTTGAGGTGTCAACAGCACTCTTATGAACTCTGCCTGTGCCTATGGGGCTCACTGATGCCTAGTTGTTGCTGATGTTTCTGTGGTCACTGGCTTCACCACCAGGGGTACAAGGATGGCTAATGCCTCTGCTGCATTCAAGATCATCTGGTTTGGAATCTCTGCTGCCATGGCAGGGGGAGGAAGAGAGAGCCAGGTTTGTGGGACACCACCTTTCCTGCTGCCTGTTACCTTGTGGTTTCATGCACTGCTGCAGTTGGGATGTCAGAGTTCTGTGTGTACCTTACTGCCCCTACCAGCCTCTGAGCCATGGTGAGGGGTCCAGGATCACAGGGCTTTATCTCCACTACTGCTATGCTCCCTGTGGGCTTGGGTCCCACCACAGCTAACTGGCTGGAGTCACATGCATGCCTCCACTGCTGCCCACTGGGTTCTCTGGGGATGGGTGTGGCTGGTTCAGCCATCCTGGCCAGGGGTTCAGAGTGCTGGGCACTGCCTCTGCTGTTCCTCCATTTAGCCTCCTCTAAATGCTCCAGTCCACTCACCTTCATATGTAATGATGTGTGGATCTCTCCAGTTTCCTTGTGTGTTGGGAAATATAGGCTTTGTTAGGTTATGGATATTTCACTGACTGTAGTTTGTCTCTTCCCTTCAAAGAGATCCTCTCACACTGTCACAATGATGATGTCACTCCAGTTAATTTTAAATGGCATAATATTTGTAAAATAAATGCAGTGACTCACAATATTGAGGAAATTTTTTTTAAAACTCTGCTTTAAACACACAAACAAGAATACACACACTATAACAAAGGAGCCATCAAAAAGAGACAGCCAGATTATCTGCAAAGAGGCAGACTCACCCAAAATGAGAATGTTTGTGCTAATTCAGGTGCTGAACAAGCCAAAGGATGGAGCACCAGGCACAATGCCCAAAGGGCAAGGCACATCAAACTAGTTCACTGCTTTGTCCTCTCATGGATCAGCCTGCAAAAGAAGAAGAGGACATCCAAATATCAAGTATCCCAGAATACTTTAATGTCATTGAATTAAAGCTTCCTCGTAAGGTGTTGTGTTTTTTTTTTTTTTACACCAATGTTGCTATTTTCACTGGAGTTCTGGAACTATTAGACCTATAGTAGGTCAAAATAGATGTATTTATTTCACAAAAAAAATCAAGGTCTGGGTGAAAAAATCATGTATTTTGTCAGTTAGAGCTTGCTGGGAATGATTTTGGGATAATGGAAAGTTTTTCAGTAATACTGTCAATATCAAGAATAATGATTATCAAAAGTTATCAAATATTTTTGCTTATCTTAGATAAGACTTAAATTGTGTAATATAAACTCAGGGCAGGTATGCAAACCAAAAAACTATAATACAAAAATGGCATGAAACAATTTGTCTTGGAATAAGACAGTCTTTCAGGATGTGGAGTCACTCGATTCTATAAATATTTTGTCTAATGAATTGCAGGCAAAAAATTCTTATAAATATCTACGTATTAAGTTTTATATGTCAAATTTAATAAGGCTACTCATGGGTAATAGGAAAGATTTTTCATATTTTTACTCCTTATCCTTTTTAAAAGTTACAAGCATGATCAATGTGCATTGAAGAAACCTTTGAAAATTCAAGGAAAATTAAGTATTTATCAATGATTCTACCACCATAGAAGTTTCTGTTAGATTTTGGGATCTGCGTTTGAAACTTTATATCTCTCAATCTATGTATTCATGTATGAGACTATTGAAAACCAAAATGTAATGTTTGGAACTTGATTTTTCCTTCAGCAATATTTTGTCAAAATAAATTCCTGAATCATAACTATCAATGACTGTACAGTAACTCATCTTGTAGACACACAGTAATGTAGTTAACCAACCTTCTATTCTTGAATATGTCATTTTCAACATTTTGTTATCCTGAATATATGGCAGTTATATTCTTGTATATCTTTGTGCATGTTTGTGTAATCATTTCTTTTTGTATAACATTTTAGAATTAGAATTGGTAAAGGAAATAAATGGACATTTTAAAAGATTTTAATTCATATAATTAAACCATTATCTTGAAATGTTGTACCAACCTAGACTTAGACAGTAATACTTAACAAGGGAAATATCAAATGTGACTGGATTTATCTGACATTGCCCTGGTTATGTGTTCCCACAAAAATAGTCCTTAGCCCTTCCTGACTGCCTTGTGCAAAATTCAAATACCATCCAAGTGATTGACACAATGAACCTGAAAGAAATGAAACTACTGTAAAGATTATTGAAATCCTCCTCCAAAGCTAATAAGATACAGAGAGTGAGCATGCCATGTATGACTAATGAAACCATATCTAATGAATCCCTAAGGTCCTCAGATGCAGCCTTTGCATTTCCCTACATTATCCTCCTTTTATTTCCTCAAGAAGCTGCCAATTTATTTTGAATTCTAAACACAATGAATGCTTTCCAATCCATTCCTCCCACGCCATTGTCTTAGCTACACCTCAATTTGAAAGGAAAGAAAAGCTCTATTTGCTTTCACTTGTTTCTTTCTTTCAGTCTCTTTTTTGAGAAACTTTCAACTGAGTAAGTGCACATACAGATCAAAGGTGCCAAAAACCTGGATTCAGGTAGAATCTCTCCCTGTGTTTGGCTACGTGCTCATAGGCAAGGCTGGGTTCCATCATCTATAAGTAGTAATATCTTCCTAACCAGGTTTTAATAAGATTATTTAAAATAATATAAATGAAAACCTTTTAAAACTGCTCTGACAGTTACTATTTCCAGTTCTCTCTCTCCTCTTAGCCGATTAGTAAATCCTTGGAGACAAATAAAACTTAATTGATTTTTCTTGTTCCACAGATCATAAATTAGGGAGAATTAGCTGTTTAGAATCTTCTGTGGTCTTGGTTAACTATACGAAACATTATCCTTTGTTTTTTAAGACATCATAAATAGCTATTTTGATGAATTGAAAGATCTTGATAATTTTTTATTGAGAATTTACAAACCATGGATAACATTTGCTTTTATTTTTAAAGTAATTTGCATTCATACAATCAATAATTTCTTAATGCAATTTTTATGTTTATTTTTCTGGAGAGAGAATAATATCACAACTACAAAACTCCTATGGCTGTGTTAAAAAACAAAATTCAACTGAGTAAATTTAAAGGTCAATGATTTGTGAATCAGGCAGCATCCCATCTAGCAGATAGAAAGGAGCTCTGAGGAGGTGTACAAATAGAAGGCTTTTATAGGCAGAAGGGGACAAAGAATGGATTGTTTTAGACCAGGTCACCTTCCTTTAGGGGATGAAAGAGATCAGGCAGATTACCTCACAGTGCTGACCAAGAAATTCCAGACAGAATGGTTAAGATTACATTCCTGGGGGAGATTGAAACTACAATTAGGTTAGGTATTAGATCTTTGTTTGATGATGTGGGTTTAGCACAGGTGACTCCACTTTGGGCTTCTTGTCTCTTTTTTAACAGCTGTACGCAATGACTGGGTTTTTTGGTTTGTCAGTTTTCTTCCCCCATGAGAAAAATGAATCAACAAGAAAAAAATTTTACTACTAAATGATAGTCTGTCAGACAATCATATGACACGTGAAAAAAATTTAAAGAAGATCTCTATTACCTTTTCATACCAGTCAGTCTTCTGTCAGTTTAAGATTTTAAATCTAAAGCATTTAACAAAAAAACTGTTTGGTTTACTATAACAAGGAATACATTTCAAGACTTTTTTTCCTAATGCTCAGAATATATGAAATGTATTTACTTTAGTTAAAAAATATCTACGTTTCATTCTTATGCTACCAAAAAAAATCACGACAATGAAAGTATATTGACTAGAACCATTTCATTAACAGATTGGAATTATGGGTTTTAAAACTGTGCTTTAGTGCTTTTGTTTGTTTTTCTTAATATGCCTAATATCCTTGATCTCATTAAAGTATTTTAGAAATATTCTGACTAAAGATTATCTAGATACCTCAGGCTAACTCCTTCCTTTTTGGCTATACGTTATGTTGAAAAGAAAATGATACAGAACCCAGAGAGTGGTTAATGAGACTATGAATGCACCAGTTAATGACTGCTTGACAATTTATCCAATTATATTTCAGAATAAGTCCTTTCTTTGACTTGCTGGTTTTCTTATGGCAAAAAAGATAAAGGAGGCAAATGAAAACATTAAGAGAATATGTCTCTAGATAGATCACTTTGAAAAACAATCCATCATAACTACCTTTCATTAAAATACAAACATGAGAAAAAATAATCATGGAAAATATTACAATATTTTTCGCTTACGTAAATATATAAAAGCAATCAGACCACAACTGCAATGCTGAAAACAAACGTATTGAAATAGATATCTGACTTCACTGGGGTAACAGATGCTTGGCTAATTCAAGATATCAACAAAGATGTGAAAACAGTAGGCTATAAAGTCACCGCATGATGTGTCAAAGCTTGGAATTTGTAAAAGATGCAGTTCACTGAATTGCTAGCTTAATTGTGTGAACTGCTGTTGCTATTAAAACTTGATTTTTAAAACTTTATTTGATTTCCCTATTTCATCACCACCCACCGCTTTAAAGCATACTAATTGTAGTTATAATTTAAAAACACTATACACTGAAAATGTAACAGTTCTAATAATAAAATGTGAAATTGAAAGGACACCTGTAAATTTTAGGAAAGAATTATGACATTTGCTCTAAACCACTTTTTTTTTTCTGGGGGTAGGGCAGGACACTGTGTGAGGTGGTGGTGGTTCTTGTTTCTTTTTTCCAGATCCATTCTCATTGTTTTCATGTTTTAGGGAATGCCAAGGCCGGTTAGATAAATATGTTAATCCAGGTAATCGTCTCAGACTAATCTGATCTCAATTAAATTACTTAGCAGGAATGTACCACATGGAGTGTCTTGTCAGTAGGCTTAAAACATAGATTATCAACAAAAAGTATTTTCTGTAATGGGAGGTCAAAGGTGATGGAGTAAGAACTGCAGGAAAGAAGCTACAATACCCAGTATTTTTCATCCAGAAAGTAATTCACTGTGTTTCTATGGACTATCAGGTAAATTAAGTACCTGAGAGCTAGCACAAAGATTAATTCTGAAAAGTGAAGAATTAAACCCTGCAGGGAAATAGTATTCATGTACAAGTCTTTTTCTTGATGCCCATGAACTTTCTCTTTGTTTCCTCTTATTGTCCTCAGCCTCCTAGGTTAATTACAGTCCTTTCAGCCAAGAGTTTCTGGACCCACAGAGTGCCATGGTGTGCCCCTTTTGTTAAGAGGTAACACGTGTCAGATATGTTCCCATGCTTCTAATAGGCTACACTAAAACAAAATGCAGGAAACTTTCAACATGCACTCCAAATTCTAGGAAGTCTGCAAAACCCAGAGAAGACGTTCTGATATGCATCACAGGCAAATTATATCATGATTTTATTTTTTGCTAAGGGTTGTCACTTTTGGAAAAGACACATGAAATTGGCAACCTAGCTTTCTTGGTAATTCACATTTCTGGTTTCTTGACCTTTTCCCTATTTTAGTATTGTTATTTTAGGACTTTTTGATCTTTTGGATCCATCTGCCATCTATTTTCTTTTTTAGAACTCGACTAGTACATCCAGAGTGACCTGAGCTTTCCATTACAGGAGGTTTCTTACCTTGACAAACCCAAGGGCATAAAGATTGCACGAGTAGAAGAGGGAGATGGGGTAAGCTAATTTTAGTTGTCTAGGTTAGAGGAGTTTGACTAATCCAAACTCAGCTCACCAAGGCATGAAATTTGGGACCAAAGCACAAACAGTAATACAGTGGTCATTTGCCACATTTATTTTTTGGACCTATTGCCCTTGGGATCCCGTGCCAGTGGTAGGTGGCAGGTGTCTCTCTTGGTCTTATTCCACTCAAACACACACACGAACAGGAAATTTTGAGCATTTGACACTAGAGGCAAATATTTAATTCACAAATAGGGTTTTGTTTACATGTTGTGTTAGTAATTTGGATAGTTCAAAAATATTCCAGATCCCTTTTACTCCAAGTTATGAGTTAATGAGCATATGATTTACTACACTCTATTTTCTGTCTACCAGGGTTACTACCAATATTTTAGAAAGTGGCTGCTCTTGCCCCGTTAGTCTGGTCCCCAGTGTGAGGAAAACAACCAAACATAAAAAAGCCACCAGCCAACTCATGAGATTATATATAAGTATTATGAGCAATAAATAGCCTTTTCTCTTTTAAGCAACCGAAATGTTGGGTTTGTTTGTTGCCGTAGTATAACCAACATATCCAGACAGTTATATACAAAAAGAAAGCATGTTTTGGCCTTAAATACAAATGCCAGTACGTAAAAAAATGGACTTAACCTAGTTTTATGCGCTTAAATGCAAATTAGTACAGAATATATTAGTAGAAATAGGATGTTTTGAGGTACATTAGTTAAATTTGATTATTAGTGTCAAAAATGTACATTAGGCTCATACAGTAAATCCATATTTTGTCAAATAAGTGTATAAATTGGGAAATAGATGGTGTTTTTCATGTAATAGATAAAAATGCCATGTTTCATAACATTCCCAAATTAAATCACACAAGAAATATGATAAATGAAAACATCAGGTTCTTATGCAAGGGAGATAACAACAAAGCACATGAGGGAAACCAAAATAACCCAAGAACGACATACTATATGATACATCAAAGCAGTGAATTTTAAGTGGTTCGTGAAAACACCTTCCTCAAATTTCTCTCAAAATAAGTTCCCTTGAGTCCTATGTGTGAACGTGCTTTTAACAAATTCTTTTTCCCCCTTTAAAATGCCAATGCTACTGCTCATGTCTATGTACTCGGCTAAACGTTTTCTTTGACAACAACTTTCGGGACAATTTCATTAGCTTTATATTGCAAATGTTGTGCAATAAGAATTCCAAGCATGGATGAGTTTTATTTAAGTGACCCCTGCATGATTTTTTTCCCCTAAATACTATTCCTGAAAATAAGGGGGAAATGTATTTAACAATGTCAACAACATTGGTGTTATATTTGCTGTCCATAAAGCAATATACTACAACTTGATAATGCAGGGACTTGAATTATTTCTTAACTTCCAAGTAAAAACATTTTTCTCAAATTATTTTTTTTCGTTATTTAAAAATATGCAAGAGGGGCCAGCCTGGTGGCTTAGTGGTTAAGTTTACGTGTTCTGCTTTGGTGGCCCAGGGTTTGCAGGCTTGGATCCAGGCACGGACACACATATTGCTCATCAAGTCATGCTGTGGCAGCTTTGTACATACCAAATAGAGGAACATTGGCATAGATGTTAACTCAGGGCCAATCTTCCTCAGGGAAAAAGGAGGAAGACTGGCAATGGATGTTAGCTCAGGGCCAATCTTCCTCACCAAAAGAAAATATGCAAGATAGTCCATAGATACTCAAAATACACCACTTGACCGTTAGAAAAATCTGGATTAGAGTTTGATGTGATATGCTGAAATTCCTTGTGCTAGTGGCAATTTCTCTAAATGCAGAAACTCATATTTGGCATGCAGTAAAAGCACTCAAAGAAAAAAGAGAAAAGCCTGAGTTTTCTTTTTCCTTCTTTAGGACTCATCGGGCCATCTGGCTGTTTAAATCGCTTTTGTTTTTGTTTCCTCACCATTGTTAGGGTAAAGAACATAAAGAAAAAGTCAATTTGACAACTATTGTTCTAGCCAATGGTATGGAACTTATGAAAGTCTTATTTTAATGAAAACACTACAAAACCCCTTGGGATTTTTTTTTTTTAAAGATTTTATTTTTTCCTTTTTCTCCCCAAAGCCCCCCAGTACATAGTTGTGTATTCTTCGTTGTGGGTTCTTCTAGTTGTGGCATGTGGGACGCTGCCTCAGCGTGGTCTGATGAGCAGTGCCATGTCCGCGCCCAGGATTTGAACCAACGAAACACTGGGCCGCCTGCAGCGGAGCGCGCGAACTTAACCACTCGGCCACGGAGCCAGCCCCAAGGGGGATTTTTAATCTACAAAACAAACAAGAGAATTGTGTAGTGACTGAAGCTCTCTGTTAGTAACATCAATTTCACTTTTATAGCTCTGTTACACTGCAGTTTAAATGTTTCTTGAACTCACCTGTGCAAGTGGATACAAATAGTATAGTTTAATGGGGGTGACATTAGAATCAGGATCAGAAAATGGTGTTCTAGTTTGTAGCTTAACTTGTGAAAATTGATGAGATAGAAAGAAGAATCATCTCTGTCTACCCCATAATACTCACAGAAGAAGAAGACTATTCTTCCTTCTCAATTAATGCTAGGATGGAAAAAAGCTTTAACAAATATGTATGAGTTTCTTGGATGTAAATTAGGAAAAAGCAGAGGAAGGAGTTTGCTGGCCTCTTTTTGTTTGCTATGTTGTTATTTCCTTAATTTGGAGAACAATCATTTGGATTTCAACACCTGATCAATGCAGCAGCAGAAGTAAAATTGTGTTCACAGAGGTCAGCATCATGCTCTCTTGGTCAGGACCTTAAGCTGAAGTCCAAGCAGAGTGTGGTCCCACAGAGTCCATTATGCTCTTTCTTCTCTCTTGGTCAATATTTTCTTCCAAGGAATTTTCCATCAGGAGTACTGGTGGCTAAGCCCAGGAGAGAAATTGCTGTGGCAGTTTTATCTCATGGAGGCAATAGCCATTTGCCTTTGACTGGGAGACACTTATTTTAGTTATAACTATGTTAGCCTTTTGTAGCCAATAAGTCGGATAGAGTCCATCCCTACTTCACTCTAACTTCACCCCTTGTGTGAATTGCCTTTTGTTTGCATACCATCTGTGCAGTATGGCACCTCATTAATTAAGGTGGTTAGGCTAGATTATTCTTAATAGTTCTTTCCTACCTCTTTTACTTAAAATATTTTCATCTTTTGTCCCATGTCTTACACTATATTTGAAAAACTTATAGTATTAAAATACGCAAGCATTGCTTTGTTGCACACTGACTACTCAATTTTTATCTTCCTTTTCCTTGATGTTTCATATTTGCAATCATCTCTCTTCTGGACAGCAATGTGGAAAAATTTCCCCCAAAACAGGACAGACAGAGCATGCTATGACCATTATTCTAACTGTACTGTTTGTCTCTCAGTGTAGAAAAAGCTATTGTTCCAATTTGTTGCTACAACTTAAAACAAAAATAAATGCATCAGTACTGTGAAAGTACAGAAGCACACTCTGATTCAGCGAGCTTGCTATCCATTAAGAAAACCTTTCTGTGTACTTCAGAAGCACAGGGAACCAAAACAACCTTTCCAGCCATGTATCAAAGATCATGAATCTATCATTTGAATAAGAATAAAACAATAAAGTTAGAGAAGTGAAGCAATATACAGCATTTTTCTCCCATTTATTCAACTTCCCCCTACATTCTTCTTAGGAAGAAAGAAAAAAACATAGACTTATCCTGCTTGATACAAAGAATGGGTAGTGTGCAACAGATAGCAGTGTGTAATCAACAAACGGAACACAAAGTATAAATCTGTTTCTTGTTAACTTGAAAATCGGAAGAATTTCCAATTTTACAGAATGAGTACATAATACGTGGGATTTACATAATGCAGAAAAGAAGCCTTATTTCCTTTTCTGTACTTTATTGATATATTTGGCTTTATAAGGGATCATGGAAAACTTATGCAACCGTCACTAAATATTTTAGTAATCCTAAAAATAATGGTATTATAACTGTATGAATTTATTTAATAAACATACAAAATGTCTCAGACTCATTCTGAGCTGATCTATTTCTAGCACCTTTTGCAATTTCTTTTAAAAATGAATTATTTTTTATATCTCTGTGTTTCTTGAATATATTATGTGGTGATTATCTCCATGGGACATAAAGCTTAAGATATTGCATCAAAATAACCTATTTTTCACTTTAAATCTATTTTAGTATTTCTATATATTTAATCTGGTGACCATATCCTACTATCTCTTTCTGTCTCTCTCCTCAAATTAATATCTCTGTCTTGTTAATCATGGTTCAATCTTCTTGCTATATAAGACCAATGGCATGCAAATTTTTGTGATTTACAACCCTTATCTTATTCCATTAATTTTTGCATCTTCAATTTCAGTTCCTGGCTGCCTCCCAACTCTGTCTAACCAAATTGTTTTAAGATGACTATGGGATATCTAGGTACTCATTATTTCTGGAAGCTGTCTCCTACCTTTCAACCTTTACATGATATATACAGCTGTCAAAATCCTGGACATAATGCCAGGCACTGAGTTTTCTACTAAGAAACATATTAAGACTCTCACTGGGATATTTCTTGAGAAAAGAACTGAGAGATACTAAATAATGGTCACAATCTTCATCATACTCTAAGTTTTGTTACATTTACTAATAAAAAGAAGAGTGCCACGTTTATGCTCTAAGATCGATGAAAGTAAATTGTTTTTTCATGACCTATTCACAGACACTCTACAGGAATTGTCACTCTTGTTTATCTAGAGTACAGTTTTAACTGATATTCCCGATAAGCATGAAGAATTGAAAATTCTGAAGGGATTTTGAATCCTCTAAAAATATAAAAATGTCAAAAAGAGGTGTCAAGTTCATTTATGTTTTTAAAGTTTTTGTTTTTTTAAAAAATCTAGTAAGAGAATGAGAGCCATATAAACATAAAATGGCAAGTTCATTCAGAGTTTGATTCTGTGTTCAAGTGTAATAGTTCTCATTTAAGATATCTAGCACTACCTGATTCTCTTTTAAGGATATTTTCATTTGATTTTTAATTGCCTCATTGATCTTTAACTTTTCAAGTTGTTTGAAATCCCATGAGGATCAAGTAAAGCCAACCCCCTAGTAGACATCCACTCACATTCTAAACCATTTTATCCACTGGAGAAATTTTTTAATTAATCACAAAACGACCAGACTTACAGAAACACAGAAAACCTAAGATTATATTTTGCAGATTTTAAGTTAATTCAAACCTGTTTTTTTAAATATCATTAGAATTTATCTCTAAAGATTAAAATAAAAGGTTACATTAAATACCATTAATTAACAAAATGGAATTCTCAGCTGTCAGTAACGGTCATATTGATTTAAGGCAGATTTTTCCAACAATTTTATAATACTTGTGCATAAATCTTCACCCTTACTTCACCTGTCAGTTCCTCAAATGCTTCCAGATTTATTTGAAATTATCATTCATAAAAATGATAGTCCAAATAAACAAGGTCATAGCACTGTGAAGCTAAAGGGACCTGATAGACCTAGTAGCCTTATTCCCTAAGTCACAGAGGAAAATGACTCCTAACAATGTGATTTCCTTAACATCCCAGAGCCATTTTAGATCAAAACCAGAGCTAAGATTCAAGCGATACCAAACCTCTTAGTTTCAAGTTTGTGTGCCCAGTGTGCAGTAAGCCAGGCACTGAGACATTGGTGCTTGCAGATGGAGAAAGGTTTATACAAGTTGGCCAAAATGAATAGGTAGGAGCCTGGGTTCACTCAAATCTACCTCCTCAAGAACAGAAAGCAGGGGGTGTTTATGGCACGAGAGGTTTGGCAAGACGAGTTTTGAGGAAACAAAGGGGTCATTCCCTATCAGTCTCTAGGTTGCTGAGGGCCAGCCATCTGGTGATGGCAACCTCCCTGAAGGCATTCTCTTTCTTCTGCAAAACAAGCTCACAACTCCTCAAGACCCCTGAATCAGCCCTCAAGTTAAACAGGAAAACAGCAAATTGGTTTAATATCTACTGTAACCCTCAGGTACCCGGCTTCACAAGTATTTTTACTTTTCATGCCAGTTCTCTTCCTACAACTATACCAAGTAAAGACATAACAACTACAATAGTCTTCACATACTTGAATGCTGATCTATAACAAACTGATTTCTAAAGTGTGTATGTTTGTTCACCTTTATTATTATTTTATAGATGCATATATATGACATATGATACATGTTATATATAATTTTAAAGCATTTATATGTACATTTATAAATGTATACATTTTATATAATTTTTTAATATATAGTGAAACTTTACTACACAAATATTTGCATAAGGTCATTATTAATGCACAAATTAGATGTATTATCAATGACATCTAGTCTTCTTCAAATAAATAATTGGTTAGTTCTAAAGAAAAACTTTGAGATTGATAATCTTATTAAAGAATCTCTGGAATTGATTCTCTCTAATAAAAAATACTGAGCAGTGAATGATTGGATAAAATGTAAAATATACAGGGATCATCCAGCCATCTACCTATTCTTTGAATCAACAGATACTTTTAAGTGTCCATTTACCTATCACTATTGCTGGATCATGTAAAAGCAATAAAAATCACTACTGATATCAGGGATTATAGTGGGAGTGTTAACTATAATCAGGTAACCAGTGGAATAAATATTTTCAAACTGTGACAATTTCAGTCAAGATAAAGTACAATGTGCTAAAAGATAATATAACAGAGATCTGACCTTGTCTTGGGCATCAGAAAAGATTTCCCAAGAAAGCATTGCTTAAGCTGACATCTGAAGGATGGGCACAATAGGGGCATTTTATTTATTTATTTATTTATTTTTTTGAGGAGGATTAGTCCTGAGCTAACTACTGCCAGTCCTCCTCTTTTTGCTGAGGAAGCCTGACCCTGAGCTAACATCTGTGCCCATCTTCCTTTCCTTCATATGTGGCACGCCTACCACAGCATGGCGTGCCATGTCTGCATCTGGGATCCAAACCGGCGAACCCTGGGCCGCCGAGAAGCAGAACATGCGCACTTAACTGCTGCTCCACCAGGCCGGCCCCAAGAAGGGCATTTTAAATAACAGTGGGGGTCTGTGGCAGCAGGAGTGGCAGGATAGTGAGTTCCAGACAGACAAACCAGGTTGTAAAGGACGTTGGGCTAGGAGAGGGAGGAGCATGGTGCAGTCTAACCTGAATGGGGTAGAGAAAGCCTCAAGATGAAGATATAAAATTGGCAAAGACCAGATCTTGTAGATCCATGCAGGCATGTTAAGGACTTTTTTTTTCATCCTAAGAGAAAAAGGGTAATTGGTGAATGGTCTTTAGTTAGAAAGCGTAATGACAGGATTTCTATTGTGTGAGATCACCTTAGTTGTGTAGACAGCAAATTGGAGAAAGGACATCGTAGGTGTAAAGACATCAGTTGGGGAGTTGTTATAATAGCATATGAGAGAAATGTCTGCAGTGTTGGCTTAGTGTCAGAGTAGATGATGTGGAATAGACAGAATCAAGAGACGTTTAGAAAGAAAATGTCATACATTTAATGGACAGGATTTTGTAATGGATAAGATACTGAGGTTGACTGGAAGGAGAGATCTTTCTATGATGCAGCAGTATTAAGATTGGAATTATGACTGACTTGTTTAATGTAATTTTGAGTTTGTAAATCCTTCAAGCATGTCTAGTATGTTTATAGTATTTAAAATTTTTCTATAAGCACAAATTGAACCTATCAGAATATATGCAGAGTTGGCACACATTAGATCATAACTTCATTTTTTTCCCTTCTTTTTACTTTCCTTCCCTCTCCTCCAAAAAATGTTTGTTTTGCTAGCTTTGTTTATATATATTCATAGTCATTCTTTCTCTCTCTTTCTATTTTCCTCTCTTCACAGCTGCTAGTAACTTCTTTTATTTTTACTTCGGCCTTTGACTATTTTGTCAGATTTTTATTCTCCCTTGAAACAAAACTAAGTCAAAATATAATAACTTACCTGACCTTTACAAAGGTATTGGTGATTCTTTCTTAAAGGACTCTAATACACTTTGTCTGTCAGTACTCTTCCTCATTTGACCTTCTTAAACATTTCATCTAATGAAGACAAAAATGGAAAAGTAAGCAAATATAGTGATTCTGGAATTGGCTAAATGTCTTTTAGAAGTCACAATTTTGTTTTTTTTTTTAGCCAAGAAGTGTGTGAATGTCAACTTTGGTTCTTTCAAAGCACTAAACTGCTAAGAATAACTTTTGCTTTAGAGAAGCTCAAACAGTCATCTATTCCAACAGTAATAAGTAGAAGTACATTTATGACAGAGTATAGAGTAATTGGTCAAAATAATAAATTTATAAATTCCATAAAATTCCATGCCAATTGGATATTTCATTAGGTTCTCTTGTGTCGTGGTTGAAGACTTTGCTGAGCAATATCAGTTAAGAGTTCTGATAAATAAATGGCAAGCAATAGGATATATTGGAATATATGAGGAAGCCATTTGGTGTAAAACTAATTTGGCCTGAACTTGTTTTGCCAAGAGGGCGTGATATGGCCATTGAGCATGCATTGTATATCTGCTTTAAGTATTTAATATGTCCCAAAGACAAGAACAATGCCTTAAAGATAAGGATGTAACTTATCGGCATTTCCTTAAGGATAAACATCTCTCCCTAGGCTAAGAATTGATTATTGATCTGCTGTGACCACACACCTTGAGACCACTGACCTGCTGCATTCACTTAAATGCTGTGCCAGCAAAGCAACCTCCTGTCGGTTGTAAAAGGGACATTCCAATCCTCTGTGATACATGCTATTTGATGATATATAACCACTCTGTACACCCCCACTTCTTTGGAGTGCTCCATTTCTTTGTGAATGGACTCTCCTAGGCTATATGGTCCTCAGATCTGGGTCATAATAAACTCATCCCAAATCTGATTTATAGATTGGTTATGGGGCACTTGCATTGACAATTCTTATGAATCTCTTTTCCTCTCTATATGCAAGCATGATCCACAGAGCAGGGTGCTACTGTAATGTGATAATTAGAAGAACAAGGCTTTCCTATTTATTCAATAACTCAACTATCTCATAAATAACAGATTTATTTTTTTAGTATTCAAATCTGCAATGCATGAGATTCTTACTAAAACTTTATCAGATGTGAAGAAAACTGATAATATTTTTAACATTCTTAAAAGTATTTTCGTTGCAAATGAACTCCATAGCATATTCAATACCCCTTTTAATAGTTCTTTCAAAGTGGAGAGGACTTACTTACTGCTGCCTGTGGTGGTCATGATGCTTGAGGAGGTTGAAAATTTTGATTTACTCTCTCACAAGTTAATAATGGAACTTCATGTCAGATTTTGTTTCAGACATGTAAAATACTGTAGTACTTATTGCCGTGAAGTGTTGTAGTGGAGTATGACTCAGAACTTAGCATAAGGATACAAATAGCACCTCTGAAACCAACTGCCTGAGTTAAATTTCTGATGTACGGCTCTTTAACCTTAAACCTTTCACATAACCCCTATATGCCTCAGTAAATTGGGGATAAAAGTAGCAAATCTTTTATGTTTTTTTTAAGGATTAAATAGATCAATACATGTAAACTCTTTAAAATTGTGCCTGTTACATTTAAAGCACCTCAATAAATATTAGTAATAATTAATATGGGGAGACACAGAAAGAATCTTTTCACATGGGGTGCTCCAAAGATATCATTTAGGTATTTTATCTCTAAGGATATTTAGGATCTGAGGATAAATAATACATATTTTCTCTTTTAAATTTAATTTTTTTTTATTTTTTTTGAGGAAGATTAGCCCTGAGCTAACATCTGCCACCAATCCTCCTATTTTTGCTGAGGAAGACTGGCCATGAGCTAGCTGGCCTATCTTCCTCTACTTTATATGTGGGACACCTGCCACGGTATGGCTTGACAAGCAGTGTGTAGGTCCACATCCGGGATCTGGACCAGTGAACCTGGGCCACTGAAGCAGAATGAGCAAACTTAACTGCTGTGCCACTGGGCCAGCCCCTTTTTTTTTTTTTTAAAGATTTACATTTTTTTTTCACATTAGGTACATTGCAATATGTATCTTTGATTTTAGAAATTTATGTTAAGAAATTAATATCCAAGGATGTGCCTGGCTCATCTGTCAGAGGTAGTATACTTCATGCTTCTTATAGAAAAAAGCAGAAAAAATATAAAAATACGTATTGTTAGAATAATTATGATTTTATAAGGGACTTGCACATCCACATCCTTTTGGACTTTTTAACAACCCTGTGATGTAGGTAATATGATTATCATTGTTTTCCCTATTTTACTGATGAGATGATTGAAGTTCAGAAAGATTAAGTGATTTGATCACCAATACCTTTGTAAAGGTCAGGTAAGTTATTATATTTTGACTTAGTTGTGTTTTGAGGGAGAATAAAAATCTGACAAAATAGTCAAAGGCCGAAGTAAAAAAAAAAGAAGTCACTGGCAGTTGTGAAGAGAGGAAAATAGAAAGAGAGAGAAAGAATGAATATGAAAATATGTAAACGAAGCTAGCAAAACAAACATTTTTTGGAGGAGAGGGAAGGAAAGTAAAAAGAAGGGAAAAAAATGAAGTTGTGATCTAATGTGTACCAACTCTGCATATATTCTGATAGGTTCAATTTGTGCTTATGGAAAAATTCTGAATACTATAGACATACTAGACTATTTAATGACATGCTTGAAAGATTTACAAACTCAAAATTACATTAAACAAGTCAGTCATAATTCCAATCTTAATACTGCGGCATCATAAAAACATCTCACAATGTCTATAAACACATTCATAGCTATGGCAGAGTTATCTTTCAGTTATATGTTGCTATGACTGGGTTATTTACTGCCTATATGGCGCTTTTGAAACAGTTACAAAGTAAATGTCTCACACCTTCCAGTTATCATCTAATATCATTTTGGTATAAGCTTGCTTTTAGGCCATGCCCCTTCTCTTCTACAGCAACTAAGACATCCCGCTACACATTGAGTGCACGACCTGCTGTACTGAACATTCTCATTGTGAATATCATTGCATTGTATGACTTCTTAGTTGCAGGAAAAAAATAAATCCTCTACATTGATCAAAATTTAGTGGTACATTCATGAAGTGTTCACAGTATTTCAGAGCTCCATGGCAACTCATCAAGAACTAGTTCATCTGAAAACAAAAGATATCTCATTTAATCACTAACACCCCAGTGAAGAATTGTCTTCACTATTTTTACAGAAATGGTCCATGAGGTTTAAGGGGGCTAAGTAAAATCCATCATCATGGGAGGTCGGATGAATCACGCGGAAATAAGAGGGTAGAAGGCTGAGGTGGTATTGCATATTTTTATTTTCTTCGTAAAGAAATTAGGAAAATAAATTAGGAACACATACGTGCTACATCTAGAGATTCAGAGGAATTGGAACATGAACATACACAAAAGCAAATCTGATAAGGGGTAAATACATAATTTTTCCTTCCAGAATCTTTTCAGAGTTTTGCAAGAGAAGGAAGCGACTTTGTCCTTTTGCCTTGCTTATAGAAATTAGCAGATTTAATTTCAACCGGTGACATTTTTCCCCCAATATATGGAGAGATAGTTTAATAATTTCCAAGCACCATATGGAAGTCTTCTTATGTGTTGAAATATGAACACATAGCTACTGTCCCCTTGCATTACTAATAAAGTAGTTGGTCTCATATGGCTATCCCAGCAAGCATAAAATGAAATACATATTCATATATCTTCTATTTACTAATTTATAAGGCAGGCGTTGAATATTTAATATCTGTATGAATTAATAGAAAAGCTATAATGCCAACAAAATGGATAGGCTATGCTTGAACTACTCGTCATGCTCCTATCTCTCTCACAGCTATCTATCTGCAAGAGATGTAATAGATAAGGACTGGGATTTTAAAAGGCCTTACGTTTTCTTCAACTCAGGAGCCTCTAAGGAAATGCATCTGTCCAGTATCTAAGATTTCCATGACATAGCATTATCCAAAATGTTGGATTACTTGCTAGGGAATCAGCTCAAAATGGTGATACCATGTTTTAAAGCCAAATACCATCTGATTTCACCCTAAAAGAAATTCTAATATAAAGTTCAGAGGCCTCTCACAAATTTAATTAGAGCACCTCTTTTCACTAAATCTCTAACTTAGCCTGCTGGGCTGACCAATGATAGGGGCACATTTATGAAGAGCTTAGCTTGCAGGAAGTGGGAAACAACCTTGGTTAAAGTTGCAAAGGATACCAAGGAGAGACCAGAAACCATATGCTTGATATACATTTTCTGTAAATACCAAAGATTTAAACCGAAACGGCAAGACTGCAGCTGAATATTTCACTTTGTGCCTCTGAGTGTGGCATCTGTGTGCCTAAGGCTTCCACTCCAGACCACAGATTTATTTGCCATCTTTGAATCTCTAAAGATTCCTCTCTGTGATTCATTTCCCCCTCAACTGCTCTGCAGAAAACTAAATTTTCTCGTTCACTTGCTACAGAAAGTTTTTATCAACAATAAGACCACAGTACAGAGATTATTGCTCTCAGCTGCCTGGGCAGATGTAGGCACACTCATGTCTAACTTGCTAATTGAATAGATCTATAAATTATCTATGAGTCACAAATAGACACCCTGCAAAGAAGTAAATGGCATGCTTGAATTAGCTTTCTTATTCTCCCTAATCTCTTACTTTTTTAAACTTTTCTTCACATCCTAGCAGCATATAATCTTGCTGCTACTTCTGTTTTATATTTTTACTTTTCTCTCTCCAATTTTTTTTTTATTTCTTTCTCTTGGTTTTATAATTTTATTTTTAATGTTGAAACTACTGTATTTTTTTATTTTAGAATCAATGTTAAAGAAAATATTTATTAACATGTATTACATTTCAATTCTGTGTTGGTTGTAAGTATTCCTGAAATATTCTGTAAGGCAAATATCTTGTCCTCATGGAGATTCAACTTACATGTTTCCTGCATAGGCAATTCTCCTTTTATGTTTTGAAATCCTCTCTTTGATAAATCCAATCTTGTTTGAAATTCAGGGAGCCATATTCGTATTTTATTTTTGGGGAAACTGAGGTAAAAGGTTGATTTGGGCTACAATCTCAAGCTTTCATACAGTTAGATAGAAATCCATACACTCGTCATATATTTCTTTAATGCCTCCATGTTTGAACCTGTTACCTATGGGACATAATTTGATGGCAGGAGTGGAGAGAGAGTTGATTGATTTACTTGTCTGCTACCAAACTCTAATCTCGACCCTTGGCATTATGAAATTTTATCACCTAAAATCAAACATCCTTAAAATCCTACTAGGATATCTTAGGGGAAATAATAATTTATGTACAGAAGTAAGATTACTGAAGTTAGAAAACTTATATTTGAAACACATTTATTCAGTTATCACCAAGCAAGTTGAAATGAGTCACTTAAGCTGCCCTGGGCTTCACTTTTTTTTTTTAATCTATAAAAAGGCACAAATAATGGCCAGTGCCTAGTTCAATTCCTGGGACTTAGCTTGCATTTCAGAAACATTTTCTCACAGATTTCTTTCACAGAAACATTGTGAGAAAAAAACATGACGCACTGTAAATTAATGTATTTGGTACAGTGTAAGGTATTGTGAGTATAGCAATTTTGGAAACTGTATTAACATATGATACTTTGTTATAATATTTGGCCATTCAAAAAGAATAGGATTCTTTTGATGGAAGAAAGCTTAAGAGGCACCTGACCATTTTACATTCAGTAGTTTATGTAATCTGCCAATAATCCTTTAGTGAATAAAATAATATTTTTCACATTTTATGAGTGAAAATATGAGTCATTTACCCAAGTTTTCATATTTACAAAACCATCATAGATTTAAATTTACAATACAGCTCTGTTTAACTCTAAAACCTATATTTGTATATGACACACTAATGGGCTATGAGTCAATAATTAGGAAAACAAACACTCAAATATAACATTCCAAAGAAAATGTCTTCAAGAGTATATGGCTCCAGGTGAGGGTTAAATATAACAGAGCACGATGTTATGCTAGGGAGACAGAATTAGGGGAAGAGAGTAAGCAATAATGGGGATAAATTAGGAATGCAGACATACAGGACTTGACACAGCAAGGAAGTTTCAGAGAACATGGAACTCGATGTAAAATAAAGATACAAAAATATATCTACACAATAGGGAACTGCTTCAATCAAAATAGCTCATTTGTTCTATCACAACTACCACGTTCTAGTGGCTTAAAACAACAAGGTATGGTTCTCACTTATACTTCATGTTCATTATGGGTTGGCTTGACGTTTTCTTCAGTGCTATCCTCATCCTGTGGCTCAAGGTGCTAGAATCTCACCAATCTGAGCATTGCTGGTTATCTTAGTCTGTTCTGGCTGCTGCAATAAATATTATAGAATAGGTACCTTATAAACAACAGGAAGTGATTTCTCATAACTCTGGAGGCTGGGAATCCCAAGATCAAGGTGCCAGCATAGTTGCATTCTAGTGAGAGCCCTTTTCCTGGTTTATAGCCAGTGCCTTCTTGTTGTGTCCTCACATGATGCAAGGGATGAGGGATCGCTGTGGGGCCTCTTATATAATGAACATTACTCCCATTAATGTAGGTTCTATGCTTATGACATAACCTCCTACCAAAGGCCCCACCTCCTAATACCATCACTTTTGGGAGTTAGGATTTCAACATATGAACTTCAGGGAGTCACAAAGAATCAAACCATAGCACTAGTTGCCTTGATTGAAGAAATAGTGTCCTGAGTCTCAAAACCTCTGCTCAGCTGTAATATGCCTCATTTTTACCTAAAAACTTTGATGGCCTAAAAAAGTAAAATACAAACTTAAGTTCAAAAGGATGAAGAATAAGATCCTATTATGTGCCTAATAGGAAACCAGAACTATTTAGTGGACAGTATTTGAAACTTTCCTAATTACCTCTAGTAATTGCAGGGAACAAATGTTTGGAAATAAAGGGGAAAATGATTCAGCTAAATGGAGTGTAATTGATGGAAATAGCTGATTCAGAGATAAACTATATCCACAGAAATCCATTCATGGTCCAAAAAGGGAAATTGGGAACAGGAATACAATTCTAGGGAAAGTCTGGCAGGAGCCCAAGCTGAGCATATGCATGCATCAGGACTTACTATTGGTGTGGGAGTCTAGCAAAAAGGAAACCTCCAGAACTGAAGGAAACAAGACAGAAAACTATCAGACAGGCTAGGTTTTGCAAATAGAAAATGGAGGTGATACATGAAGGTTGTGGAATGTGAAACCAAATTATAATGCTGCACACTCCAGCTATAGACATTAGTTTGCTTTTTCTAAAATCAGCATGCTGCTGAGAGAAGGGCTGCTACTGTTACCCTTTAACAATGAACTTTTGGTTAATTCTAGGGGAAGATAATCTAGAACTGGTTCCTGTGGACAATAGAAAGGTCTGAAAAAAGAGAGATGTGGATTGATAGGAAGGTAGAAAACCAATAAATACATATATGGGCTATCTAAAATTTTTGTCCTTCTTGGCATTCCAAACACAAACGTTGAAAGGGAAGTAAGTCACATGATTCTTCAAGAAGTTAAGAGATGTGCTTGTGTTTGGTGGCACACATTCAGAAAGGGTAATGAGGACTTTAAGATGCTTAAGCCAAGGCTATGAATGTATCAGAGAGGGAGAGAGAGAGAAGCAAGTTTGACTCTGATACAAGGAAGACCAAAATTCACAGCAATGATTTTCCTTAGCCTCTTCTTTACTTCTCAAACCCAAACAAAACTCTTTCTTTGTTTCTTGTTATGATTATAATGAGCTATATAGCATGATTGTGGCTGAGATTTTACGCTGAATTAAGATACCTAAAAAATTCTAGAAACCTTAAGTTTTTTGTAAGACTGGACGCAACCAGTTGGAGAACTTCCTATGGTGAAATGCACAGAGATATACATTATAGGGATCAGGTTAGGACAAATGCGGATTTACCTAGAAAGTTGTAATTGTACTCAAAAAAGGGCTTCAAAGATCAAAGTCAGAAAAGTGAGTGTAAGTGTTGAGGATAAAAGTGAGGTGAAGCCACAAATCGGAAGATAAATAATGAGATCAGTCATGTAGGTAAGTAGGGTTGTTTTGGCAAAAAGCTCCGGAGTGAATAAATGAGTGTCTAAGGTATGACTAATGTGGTAGTCTATATAAAACTATAGACATTACGCATGACCAGATGCCAGGTACTAAATCCCTCTTGAGTCCTCAACTAATGCTTCCCAGGGATGGGCAGGAAGATATTTCTGACATTTTACATGGGAGCCAGTGTTACCGGGGTGACAACCCCAGCCTAATAATAGACTAGACACTAGAGTACTCTACGGAATCCCAGATCTACCATAAACTATAATCTTAATATAAGTCATTGACTACTGCCACCCATTGATTTAACGATGCTGTGAAAGACCAAACCAAGGCAAAGCAGGTAGCATAGTTATGTTCAGTTGTGTCCTCCAGAAAGCAGATGCCAGCATGGAGTTAGAAATACAAGGAATATCTCAGATAATGCCTATAAAAGATAAGGGAGAGCTGGAAAATAAGTAGGTAAGATAAACCTTCAGATCACAGTGCTGGTGTGACATATGTGACTAGAGAGGAAAAAGAATTGGGTAGAAAATGTCTCACTTTATGGTAAAGCTGAGAAAGTCCCCTCTAGCCCAACAGGGAGCTCAGGTGCAGAGATTGCCTATAGAGGAGTTGTGCAGTGGGTAGAAATGGCCAGTCCCCAGTACTTTACCAAGTTCAGTCATTAGCTAGGGCTCAAGAAGAACCTGGACTCAGCTCAAAATCTGTAGTGGGTCTCAAAGTTACTGCAGCTGGAGCTGTCAATTAAATTTACTCCTCACTGAGAGCCAAGTGACACACTTCCATGGCTTCCCCACATGCCTACAATGTTCTATAGTGCTGGATCACATTCTGAGCATTGCATTTTACACAAGGTATAAGCAAAGGAGAGTGGCTATGTAGAACTGCAATCAAAGTAGAAAAAAGAAAGAGGAAATAAAGGATATTTAATCAAGATAAGAGAAGAATTAAGAAACGTTTGGCAGTGTCCTTAAATGTAAGAAGCATGATAGATGGGGGAAAAAAGAACACATTTATCATAAATTTGATGGAACTGGATCTTAATTTGATGGAACTGGATCCATCAAAAAGTTAACTTTGCAACCATGAGTGTTTTCCAACAATGACAGTCTTAGAAAGTCTCTAGAAATGTTCAAGCAGAGATGTTGTATGTGAGACAGCTGCACCACAAGAGGCTGGTCTAGGTGCCTTTTGCTCTTACCATTCAATATTGTTCTACAAGTTTTCTTGACTTAGCTATGGCAGAATTTAGAGAAAGCCTCTTCATTTCTCCCATACTATTATGCTCTTTATGAACCCTGAACAGCTACAAAGCAGAGAAGCTTTTTGCAAGTTGTCACTGAACACCTGAAACTGCAGTGTAGTGCCACATTATACAGCCATGAATTATATCTCATGAGATTAATAAGAAGAAATCACTGATATCATTCTTTGTGCTCCAAGTGCTTTTATGCATGTGATCTCGTTAGTCCTCAGGGCATTCCTGTAAGGTAAAGTGGAGGGCAGGTAGTCTTCCTCATCCTCATTATGAAGACAGCAAAATGAGCAGAAAGAGGGTGTGACTGGCTCAGAGTTCACTGTAAATCAGGAATATAGCTAGAAATAGAAATCAGGATTTCTGTCCCAAGATATTAAAAACGGACAGTTCTAATGCTGTTCCTCAAGACCTGTAACTTAACTTAAAATACAAACAAACACAACCCAAGACTTACGTGAGAAAAAAGCACCATTCACCCTTGGGCCCTAGCTTACACTCAGGATGAACTTCCATTAGCCTCTTTGTCAAGTGTAACTGCATGGAAGCTGATGTTGTGATGTGACTCCAGAGTTTTAATAGAAAAGCTCACTAGGTCCCAGAATGTAAAGCAATAAAATCATAATCTCTCCTCTGAGTCAAGATTGTAGAATAAATTAAATGGTGAGCCAGAAAAATAGCTTTCCATATAACTCAACCTGGCAAAACACAGATGCCATTATTATCACTAATTAATATGTAATCACCCATCACGTTTTAGGTGTTGCTTTTTTCAAACAAATAGAAAAGAATAGAACTGAGCAGATAGAAGACAGCAGACCTTGGTAGGGGATAAAAGAAGAAGAAAAGAAAAAGAAAACAGGAGGGGGAAAAAGCACTTCGTTAGAAGTGGGAAAACCTGGATTTTCTCTGTGGCTTTGCGACTAACTTTCTCTGTGACCTTGAACAGTTTATTTAATATCCTTGCATTTAAGTTTCCTATTTTGTAAAATAAAGTGTGAATTAATAAATAATTCTGAGGCCCAGCTAGTTCTAAGATTCTATTAATGATAATTCATATCCTTATACTTTTATATTTTAAAGTTTCATATCCTGAACAATTTCACTGTGACTGACAGGCTACTGAAGATGTCATTTACAATATCACTCCTACTTAAGCTCCTTCCGTAGTACAGTAATCCTATATTTTAGTTAACAGAGAGGGTCATTTAAGCTCAGTGAAAAGCAAAGAGATTTTCTAAAATATAGTTTGATATAGATTGTTCTTGTTTAACATTTGTCATTTAAGTGACACAACCATACGAAGAGACTGGGCATCAAGCAGAAATGTGGCCAGGTAAAACAATTTGAGATTGGAAGATGCACTCATTTCTCTTTGAGAAATATGTTTCAGGAACTGAAAATCAGAATTATAGACAAGTTCTAGTGAGATATCATAGAAATAGAAATAACTACAATAATTATGATAGTAAATAATACAAAACTAAACAATTATTATGCATTATTACAGTAAACACAGTAAGTCAGAAGAAATGCCTTTCAGTCCCAGAACTATCAATTATTTATGAGGCATTGGGCAATTTTTATTTGCCCATTCAAGCATGTTATAAAATTACTGTACATACTATAAGCCAGGAAATTTTAGGGGAAGGGGTATGAGTGAACAACAATATAAAGGCTTTCCTTAATGTTTAGAAGACAAGTGAGTCTTGGTTTTTATGCCTTTTAGAAGGAAAGACAACTTCTAATTTTCTCTCTGACATATAAAGAGTTTGGCAGATGTCACTCCTGTCCTAACAACAGGAATAAAGCTGAACAAACTGAAAAGCAACAACTCTTCTTAGAACCTTCAGAAAATTGAGATCACTGGGCAAGCTAAAACCCCAAAAAGTGGAGAGAGATAGATAGAGGTGGATACAGAGAATCACAGCTTACTTGGAGCCCATGAGCAGAAACCAGCTGCTGGAGCCGGAACTGGCAGGAACAGAAACTGTAATTGACAAAGGTTCAAAAAGGAGGCTCAGTGTAGAATAGTTCAAGAGTTCAAAATGTCACTGTAAGGATTAATATATTATTGTTAAAAGAGAGTATGTAGGTATAATTCAGCATGATGACAGCATTAGATGTCCCTTGTTTCTCTCCCTCCCACCTCAAAAAACAAAATTTAGCATCCATCTACAAAGAAAAATGCCTCTGTGGGAAACGTGGGATTCAGCACCATAGCTAAGGGACTAAGGTAGTCCAGCCCACCTATGCATTAGGTAATAGGAAGACAAACCTTGATACTGGCTATGGACTCTGTAGCAGCTTGTAAATACTTCCAGCTGCTCTCAGCTGTGGTCCAGGAGCACCTGGAGAATACTGACTTGGGCAGTCATTCACAGATGAGAAAGCCTTTGTGGGAGTCCAGGTTTACAGAGGAAAAGTTCCAGCATGCCACTGGAGCAAAAATATATACATGTAGACACATTGGAATGGGTAAGAGGAACAGCTTGACCTTGCCTGCATCACCACTCTCCTAAGGCAGCACAGCTTAAGGTTAAGTGAGACATTTTGGGCTGTGATTTTCCCCATAGGGAAAGAGAGAGCAGGTGAGTGAGTGCCCAGCTTCTCCAGCTGTACTGGATACTTCCAAAGAGATTCATTTCTCTCTCACAGCATCTAGAGTACTAAATTGGGAGCTCCATGAGTGGGAAGAAGGAGGAGATTGGAAGAGCAACAGATAAGATTCTCTAAGGGCATTAAAGCAATGTGGTTCCTGTTGACTGCCTTGTGGACTCTATCAGGAAGCCCACCCACAAGCCTCTGGGAAAGCTTCACTTGTGAATTCCCCCATCTGCCCCACAGGTACCCCTAGAACCCTGTATGCCTCACTCACACTTCCCCTGCTCTGCAGCCTACTCCCTGTGCATGATCCCAAAGACAGCAGTGAGAGTGAACTTTGCAAGATAGTTAGGGAGCATGCACAGAAAGCAGGTCAAGGTCTGTGGGCCAGGGAGAAACCACAAACTTGAGCTATAGAACCACCTTTGGGTAAACAAAAGAGAGGCTATCAGCAGTAGTTTAGTGTGATGTAGGAATGAGTGAAGACATTTAAGCTTAAGAATTCTGCTGCATGAGGGAGCAAGAAATGTGAAGCAAGTATATCCATACAAGGTGTGAGAAAGCCACAGAATCACCAACAAGACTGATGGAAGTTATTTCTCATCTGAAGGAAAAGATTTAAGATAGTAAAGAATGGTGTAGGTGACTACAACTTCAAATTCAAAGGCAGCAACACACAACTCCAAAGAACTTGAAAAATCAAGGAAATATGACACCATCAAAGAATCAAAATAATCTTCTAGTCACCGAATCCAAAGACATGGAGATCTATGATTTACCTAATAAAGAATTCAAAATGGTTGTGTTAAGGAAACTCAATGAGATATGACAATTCAATAAAATGAAAACTTCGTTGAAATTAGGAAAACAATACATGAACAAAATGAGAAATCTAACATAGAAATAGAAATCATAAAAAAGAACCAAGCAGAAATTCTGGAGGTGAAGAATTCAATGAATGAAATGAAAAATGCAAAAGAGAACATCAACAGAAAAATATATAAAACAGAAGAAAGAGTCTGTGAGTCAGGAGATAGGAACTTTGAAATTATCCACTCAGAGGAAAACAGAATAAACAAGGAAAAAGAGTGAAGAAAGCCTAGGTGATATATGAGATACCATCAAAAGAACCAATATGCAAATTGATAGAATTCCAGAAGGAAAAGAGAGGCAGAAGGAGGCAGAAAGCTTATTTAAAGAAATATGACTGAGAACTTCCTAAACCTGGGGAAAGATTTGGAAATCCAAGTTCATGAAGCTAATAAATCATTCCATAATTTAATCCAAAAGATCTTCTCCAAAACACATTACAATAAAGCTGTCAAAAATCAAAGACAAGGAGAGAATCTTAGAAACTGAAAGAGAAAAGATTGTAACCTACAAAGGAACTCCCATTAGTCTATCAATGGATTTCTCAGCAGAAAATTTACAGTCCAGGAGAGAGTGGGATGATATATTCAAAGTGCTGAAAGAAAAAACTGCCAACCAAGAATATTCTATCTGACAAAGTTATCCTTCAGAAATAAAGAAGAAATAAAACCATCTCAGACAAACAAAAGCTGAGGGAGTTCATTACAACTAGAACTGCCTTGCACAGAATGCTGAAGGGAGTTTTTCAGGCTGAAATGGAAGGTTGCTAATTAGTGACATGAAAACATATGAAAATATACAACACACTAATGAAAGTAAGTATATAGTCAAATTCAATACTCTAATACTGTAATACGGTGATATGTTAACTGCTTAACCACAGTAAAGGTTAAAGTACAATAGTATTAAAATATTTTTATTATTATTAAGATATTTTTATCTATGGTTACTGTAATTTGTTAATGAATACACAATATAAAAAGAGGTAAATTGTGGCATTAGAACATAAAAGGGGTGGGGGTAAAAGGGTAGAGTTTTTGTGTGAACAAAGTTAAATTATCAGGGTAAAATAGATAAAATATCTTGTAGATATAACAGTCTATGACTCATAATAACCACAAAGCAAACATATACAGTAGATTTACCAAAGATAAAAGGAAGGGAATCAGAGCATACTACTATGGAAAATCACCAATTCACAAAGGAAGGCAGCAAGAGGTAGAAAGGAACAAATGAGCTACAAAACAGCTAGAAAACAATTTAAAAGATGCTCTAGAAAGGAGATTGAATCAGTATTTTAAAACATAGCAACAAACAAAAGCCCAGGACCAGATGGTTTCACTTGTGAATTGTTCCAAATATTTAAAGAAAAATTAATGGCAATCCTTCTCAAACTTTTGCAAATAATTGAAAAGGGGAGACCATTCCCACACTCATTTCACAAAGCCAGCACTACCCTGATACCAAATCCAGATAAAGACACTACAAGAAAACTGTAGACTAATATCGCTGATGAATATAGATGTAAAAATTTTCAACATGTCAGCAAACTGAATTCAACAGCACATTAAAATGTTCATACACCATGATTAAGTGGGATTTATCCCTCAGATACAAGGATAGTATAACATACACAGATCAAGAAATACAATACCCCACATTAATAGAATGAAAGATAACAATCATACAATGCAGGAAAAGCAATGGACAAAATACAACATCCTTTCATGATTAAAACTCTCAACAAATTTGGTATGGAAGGAGCAGACTACAACATAATTAAGGCCGTATACAACAAGCCCACAGCTAACATCATACTCAATGGTGAAAGGTTAAAAACTCTTCCTCTAAGATCAGGAACAAGACAAGGAGCCCCACTCTCATAACTCTTATTCAACACACAGTATTGGAAGTCTTAGCCAGAGCAATTAGGCAAGAAAATGGAATAAAGGGCATCTAAATCAGAAAGGAAGAATTAAAATTGTTTTTGTTTGCAGATGATGTGACATGATATACAAACAATCCTAAAGAATAAAAAAACTGTTAGAACTAATCAAGAAATTCAGTAAAATTGCAGAATACAAAATCAACATACAGAAATCAGTTGCAATTCTATACACTAACAACAAAATATCTGAAAAAAGAAATAAATCGCAATCACAATAATATCAAAAATAATAAAAAACTTAGGAATAAATTTAATCAGTTGAAAGATCTGTACACTGAAAACTACAGGTATTGATGAAAGAAATTTACGACACAAATGGAATATTATCCGATGTTCATGAATCAGAAAAATTAATATTGTAAAAATGTCCAGACTACTCAAAGCCATCTAAAGGTTCAATGCATTCTGTATCAAAATTCAAACGGCTTCTTCACAGAAATGTAAAAACAACCCTAAAATTTGTATGGAACCACAAAAGACCTCAAAAAGCCAAAGCAATCCTGTGAAAGAAAAACAAAGCTGGAGGTATCACACTTCCTGATTCCAAACCATACTATACAGTTATGGTAATCCAAACAGTATGGTATTGGCATAAAAACAGACATACAGATCAACTGAACACAACTGAGAGCCTAGAATTAAACCCACGCATATATGAGTAATTAATTTACAACAAAGGAGTCAAGAACATACAATGGAGAAAGGAAAGTGTCTTTAGTAAATTGTGCTGGGAAAACTGGATAACCATATGCAGAAAAAAAATTGGACGCTTATCTGGCACCACTCACAAAAATTAACTTGAAATGAATTAAAGACTTAAACATAAGACCTGAAAACATAAAACTAGAAGAAAACAAATGAAAAAACATCCTTGAATTGATCTTGGAACAATTTTTTTAATGTGACACCAAAAGCATGAACAACAAAAGCAAAAATCAATAAGTGGGACTACATCAACTAAAAAGCTTCTGCACAGCAAAATAAACAATCCACAAAATGAAAAAGCAACCTATAAAATGAGATAACATAGAGGAACTGAATAGACATTTTTTAAAGGAGACATACAAGCCACCCGCAAATACATGAAAAGATGTCAAGATCATTAATCATCAAGGAAATTCAAATCAACACCTCAATGAGATATCATCTTACCCCTGTTAGACTGGTAATAATGAAAAAGACAATAGATAATAAGTGTTGGCAAGGATGCGGAAAAAAGGGAACACTTTCGCACTTTTGTTGGGAATGTAAATTGGTAAAGTCGCTATGAAAAACAATATGAAGTTTCGTGAAAAAGTTAAAAATAGAACTATCATATGACCCAGCAATCTCACTTCTGGGTATATATCGAAAGGAAATGACAACAAGATATCAAAGAAATGTCTCTACTCCCCTGTTTATTACAGCATTATTCACAACAGCCAAGAGATGGAAACAACCTAAGTGTCAGTCAGTCAGTCAGTGAATGGATAAAGAAGAGGTGGAATATATATACTATATATACGTATGACAACATGGATGGACCCTGAGGGCATTACGCTAAGTGAAATAAGTCAGAGAAAGATAAATAATGTATGATCTCATTTACATGTGTAATCTAAAAAACCCAAACCCACAGAAACAGAGTAGAATGGTAGTTACCCAGGGCTGGGTGCGGGGGTGAGGAGGATGTGGAAATATTGGTCAAAGGGTACAAAATTCCAGCTAGAAGATGAATAAGTTCTGGGGATATAAAGTACAGCATGGTGATATCATTAATAATACAGTATTACATACATGAAAATTGCTAACAGAGTATATCTGAAATATCCTCATCACAAAAACAAATGGTAGTTATGTGAGGATGGAGGTTTTAGCTAAGTGGTGGCAGTCATTTTGCAATATATATGTGTATATAATTAATGCATTGTACCTTTTAAACTTACACAATGTCATATGTCAATTACATGTCAACCAGCTGGAAAAGAAAGTGACTAAGTGTCAGAGCTGTGCTTTATGTCCAGATGTATCTGGTAGATTTCTACCATCAATGTTTTCTTGCATGGAGATATTTACAAAATAGAACTCATACTGAGAATGGTGACTAGGATGCTCAGGGACTTGAAAGCATATTATGAAGAAACATTAAAGTTGCCAAGTCCAGGATTATTGGATAAAAATTGAATAGTGGATTTCAGCTAAATAGAAAGAAGTTTATAATCATGATAGCCTGATTGAGATAATCTAGGTGCTCATCAAGCCTAGATGTAGCTATGCTATATTTCCTGATCCCGTGGAGGTGTGTGTATCCAGATGACTGAGATCTAGCTAATAAAACAATAACAGAAGTCACATACGTAACACCTGTTCTGACACATAAGCTCTCCCATGCATGAACTTCCATCTCGTTATCTCCTCTGCTGGCTAATTAGAGAGTACTACAAAGACTTAAAGGATGCTGGTATCATAAGACGGAAAGATCCTATGCCCCTATTGACCTGAAACCCATGGTTATACTTAACTGAGGAATAAGTAAATCTCATATGTGTTAAGCTACTGAGATTTGGCGTTTATGTGTTACAGCAAACAATATCACTTACACTAGCTAGTATAGTATTCAAGGACAAATTATGTTCCCTTGTGCCAATCATTTTCTTCATATTCTGCTTTTTTTGACAGAGGAGCTGACTCTGGAAAGATTTTTCTTTCAGGCTACTTTGCCAATTGCTTTGATTAATGGTAGCTGGTGGCAGGAGATTGGAGGGTGAAAAGAAAGAATGTTCCTCCCCCTTCCTCAATCCCCCACTTTGACAAAGTAGCAGTGGCTGCTTCTTTCCATGCTTGAGCTCCTGCAAATAGGATTTACCATAATTACAGTTTCTGGTGTACAGCCTTGGCTCCTAGGCTGTGAAAGCACAGTCTCCTCCCTTGGCCACTCCAGACCTAGGATTGAGAACAGCTTTCTGAATTTGCTAATCTCAGAGTTGCTCACATCTTCAGATTGCTCTCACAGCTCTTTTAACAGTTTCATAATTGATTTTCTGTGTTAAATTCCTTCTACTTAGTTACCTGGTATGAGTTTTATTCTCCTGGCTGGATACTGAAATGCTGTACTCCAGTTGCTAGTAGTGATATATGTGAAATTAAAATGTAGGATAAACCTCTGCCTTAGATGATATCCAAGGCTTCTATAATTTTATTAAATGTCTCATTAGAAAGCTCAATTTCAAAGATTGAATAGACAAACTAAAGTATATCACTCAGGATGCTTTCAGTTGTAACAGAAAACTAAACTCAAGATGTCTTGAACAATATAACTCAACTGCTTTTATAACTGAAAATATAGAGGAAGTGGGGGTGCCCGATTCAATATTATTAGGGTCACAGTTCCATTCCTCTGTGTTTCAGCTCCCCCCTCCTCCACGCAAAGTCTTCCTCTGAAGATTGCATCTGAAGTCTGGCTTTGGTTATAGTGGCAACCTGGTGGTCAGTGGCAGCTAGTTCTGAAGGTTTCTTTGTTTACATTCCTTAAACACTTTATTCACCATCATTCAAATGTCTCAGAAGTCTTTAAGTTTGCCCTGTTTGTACTAATACTTAACAAATAACTATACTCAATGGAATGCCATGGTCTGATTGGCTTAGTTCTGGATAATCAGTTCCAGTTTCTCTGATGGTGGGTGTTGGCTTACATTCATCATGGCCAGCCCTAGAGCTTGACACAGTGTATATCCTTTCCAAATCATATAGCTGCAACACTCCTAGAAAGTAAAGTCTCCCTAAAGAAAAAGCATGTTTTTAGAAAGAAAGAAGAAGAAGAATGGATGCCATATAAATATTCAACAAGTGTCCACTACAGTGAGTATTTAGAATTTCAAGTTTTCTTTTCTGACGAGATTGGGCACGTTCTGTGTGGCATGGCCGTAGAGCCAATTTTTCTTTTCAAATAGAACTTTTTTTTATGTCATGCTGGTCTTTACACAGATCTGCCATTAGGTTAGCCTGAATGGAGTAAATCTGGCCATGATCTGCTATCTCATAGGGCTCCAATAAAATCTTTAGAAAGGCAATTTTTACAGAGGTAAAGGCTAAAATGTAATGGAAAGCTGGATCAATGTTACTCCCTTAAAATCCTCTTGTAAAAGTAATCACTAAAATTGTGTGAATTTAAATATAAGTGCATTTTCTAAATTATTTCAAAATGTACATGGCCAATTAGGAAACCTACCTGTAGATTGTTTTCCCACAGGAGCCTGAGATATATTATATTGAGAATGACAAATATAACTGTTATTGACAAAATACTATAGCAAAGATGTGTGTGGTTTCCTGAGAAATTCTTTTTAACGATTCATTATCTATGACTGGTTAGTTGAGATTAAGCAATTACACTTTCACCAAGGTGCTATTTAAGATCCATATTAATAGGAATTATGAAGACATTTGAGTGCTTAATCTGACCAGAATACTATGTTAAGCATATCTCATTTAGTTCCAGAACAATCTTATTAATTTAATACCTTATGTCCACTTATAAATAAGGAAGCAGAGTTTAAGAAAACAGAAAGAAGTAAATGAGAGCTTTTAAATTACTTTAGTACAACTAATAATTGTGTGACCATAGTAAGATCCTTGCACTTTTCTTGGTACCACTTGGTTCTTCACTATCATAGTCTGATCTTTGCCCAGTAGACAAATTTAAGCAAAGGTGGGAAGCAGTATTTTTTAGAGGAGGGAATATTAGTACCCTGTCCAAAACAACAGTAACCATAACAAAAGAATCACATCCAGTTTAAAAATTCTTAATGAACAAAAACAGAAAAGAACAAGCCATCAAAAAAAAAAAAAAAAAGGGGTCAAGAAGGAGCTCATGAGCTACTCATACTCCAGTAAAAATTGCTTCTTCTCCAGCTTCACATTGACATTGGCAAAATTTAAGCTGGAACTCAAGACCCATCAAAGGAAGAAGAGGGTGGCGGTGGAGCAGAGAGCTAAGGACACATCTACTCTCTCCCAAACTTCCACACTGGCAGTTGTGAAGAAGAGGTCTTGGAATTCTACATTCTCTTGGCAAGAAATCTAGCTTTCTTTCCTCTCCACACATACAGCCTCACTTCCACTCTTTCTGCCTCTTTTCATCTGATACCACAAAAATCAGTATTTCCTATATCAGCCATCTCTCATTCTACCAATATAATCCGCATGCAAATCTGCATGTTCCCAATTTTTACCCCATCTCCTAACTCCTCCGCAACTTCTGAAAACTTTCCAGTATCACTGGAACACACAGGTACTAATCAGCATCATCCCCCAGTCTCAATACCTGAGAATGTTCCCTTCTCCTTCTTGCTCTAACAGAAGCTTTATTTCCTCTGAAGATACTACTTCTTCTGCAGTCTACTCAAATAGTGAATTCTTTCTCTATAACATTCCTGGAAAAGAGTGCGATGGTCCTTCTGGTTGTTGACACTTTTAATCACTTTCTCTCTTTTTCCTGAAAATCTCTATCATAAATCACTTATCCATAAATTACCCTTTACTGCCCTTTCTTATTGTAATCATTTCAAAAACTTAGATTACCCCTTTTGTCTTTGAAATATTTAGTTCCTGAATTTTTGTCACCATCTTCAACATTTCTGTCACATTTTTGGGTGATTTTACTGTCCTTGTGGATTATAGCACTACTGTTGACTTCTCAAGTCTGTGATGTCTTCACCTCCATTTATATTGACTTTAATTACTTTACCCATTCACTCCTAGGCATACCCTAGATCCAGTCATTACTGAAAGCTGTAACTCTGTCATAATCTCAGTTTCAAGCATCCTATTCTCTAATGCCTCATATATACCCAGCTCATACACTCTAGAACACTAGTAGCATTAACAATCCACTCATATTCATCAAATTTTCATATACTCTCAATTCCATAATGTCTTCTCTTTTTTCCTTACCCTAAGTCCAACCATCCAATCAAAATAATCACTTTCATCTTAAACTTCCTTTTCCCACTTTTATTTAATCTTTTTCACCTTTTAAATTCAACATTTTGCCTATTCTGATTCTGCATTTGTGTAATTGAATGTGACTAGAAGCACACATGCACACACACACGCACACCCCATGCCTTTTATCAAGATAAGTTTATGACATCAGACTTCAAATATTCCCGTAATGCTGCCCAGAAATCATATAATCTTTCTCTAGGCCAGCCACTCACTCTTCTGGATGACTTTTTCAAGCTTTCACATTTCTCCTGTAAATCCTAATGCCTTCTGTTTCATTTTACTTTCTAACATTACTCCCATGTCATTGAGAATAAAGCAAACATTAAAAATGTTCACCACATATCTATTTATCTACTTACATTTCTTTCCTTCCACTATTATGGGCATATTGTGTGCCTGTGAATGTCAATCCTTCCACTCTGTACTAGATCTCATTGCCGTTTGCCTACTCAAGGACTTTGACTGAAGCAGTTTAACACTCTTCCTCTCCTGCTTCATTCAAGCTTATCTAAATCATTACTATCAGCATATATTATTATGCTAGTGTATATATTATGCATATGCATATAATTTATACACGCTATTTCTCCCACTAAAAATTAACTGTCTATGAGGCTGGTCAGGTGGCATAGTGGTTACATTCACACACTCCACTTTGGTGGCCCGGGTTTTGCAGGTTCAGATCCCAGGTGCAGACCTACACACTGCTCATCAAGTCTTTTCCACTAGGATGTAAGCTCCATTAGGCTGGAGATTTGCTTGTTGCTGTATCCTCAATGTCAAGAACAGTGACTAGAACATAGCTGGGGCCTGATAAATAATATCACTCATTTAAATAAATATACTTTCTCTATATAGCTCTTAAAGTACAGATATGATGAGACTAGGATCAGGGATTAAGTCCCCTTATAGATCAATTTCACATTTTCATTAATGAATAGATTTATTCATTCATTTTTCATTCAAGAATCATTTATTCATTGTTTACTACGATCAGGTTATTCTGATAGGCATCATGAGAGATACAACAAAGAACAAAACCCATTTTGGATTTTTAAAGATTCCTCTTGGGTAGGGAATTTAAAAAAAAATCACAAAATGAAGATAAAACAGGGAACACTATGGTAAGAACAACAATAAAAGCAAAAAAGAGGAAAATTTATATGTAGAAAATGACTTATTAAAAAAATATTTAAACATGACAATTATAGAGAAAGTAATGTAGGACATTTCTCCTCTCTGAGCCTCTGTTCAAACAATCTCAAAATCAGTGGTTACATTTACTCTCCACTTCTCCCCAAGGACAGTCTCTTGGATCATATATTAATTACTATTAGCTCCAGAAAAATTAGGTTTCTCATGACCTTAACATATACAAGGCATGCCAATTCATTTATATTTAGCCACGATGCAAGTTACTCTTATTCCCTATAGAAAGGCAAGATATGTTAAACACTATAAAACTTAATTATAATGCTATGTGTGTCTAAGAGCACTTTTTTCTCCAAATGGATTAAATCGCTTTCACCTAATATTTTCCGATGTTCACTTAAGATGGATAGAAGCTGCTAGCATCATAGATTTATCTTTTCTTAGACTCACCAGGGCCAAAAATAATACTACTAACTTAGGCCATCCCTCTTGTAAATATTCATCATAATGCCACAAGTTAGATCGAGAGACAGAGAGTAGATGGACCAGGATCAATCCATCACTTTTATTTGAAAGGGCATATATCCTGTGGACTGCAAGTAGCACCATTTTATTTAGATATGGAGGTTGGCATTAGTATTGTTGAGACTCTCAGTATTATTGGGAGCATAATTTCATGTGGTTTATGTAGATTTCCTTTATCGTTTTTATGGCCCAAATTTCTAAATATGGCATAAAATATACAGATAATAGGAAAGCACGCATTCATTAAGTTAATAGTGAGAGTCTTAATTGCCAGTAAAAGCAAATCACTTAGATCAAATGGTTACAATATAGTCATATAGAAAATTAATTCCAACAGCGATAATTATTATTATCTGAAATTCATCATCAGGAGAGAGGCATGTTGGAATATTAAAAACACACACACACACAACAAACTGCACATGCTCAGACTCATAGTCTTCCCTATTTTCATCTCCATCACCCTAGTCTTCTTAACGTGCTTCATCTCCTAGGGTGAAAGAAGTAATTGTCATATTTCCCATTATTAGAGAGGTTCATATTTCCCATTATTAGAGAAGTGCATAAACTAGGAAAAAATTATCTTGTATCAGCTATATAGTAGAAACTGCATTGGGTTAGGACTCAGGTTCTCTCTCCCATTTCTGTCATTTACTAACTGTATGATCTTAAGAAAGTCATTAAATTTTATAAAGATTTTATTTCCTTAACTGGAAAATCAGGTTAAATATATCTGTCCTGCTCACCTTAAAAAATTATAAAAATTTGATGACTATATTTGAAATTTTTGTTTTTACAACCATAAAACTATTGAGATGTAAAGCACTTTTTATTGCATCATTCTAAGCTTCATTATTAATTGCCATTACTTTTCAGATTAATGCAATGTCGTTTAAACCATGCCGCCAGAACCAACTTAGCAAATAACTTGAATTCAGGGTCATATCTGAGCACCTTCAATATATCAAATGCTTATAACCTAATAGTTACCACAGGTGCATGTTCCTCATCTTGACTCTTTATTAAGAATGCCACTTTAACTCTGAGTTTTAATACTTGAATTTCTGATCTTCTTTCTCTAATCTTTTTCCTGATGATTTCTTCTATGCCTATATCTTCCACTGTCATCTCTTGTGGGATGACTAGGTAATCTGCACAGGGCAACATTCTGATTACCAATGTTTAATTTGTGCAAGGTCAAATTCATTATTTTCCCCTAATCTTACCCTTTTCTTTGCTCTTTTAGGTTCAACATCATGGAGTCTTTTTTTGGTATCTCTTTCTTCCTCACCTCTCCTACCCAGTCAATGTCTTATACCCCTTGTTCAGGTCCTCTTCCCACCGTGGCACACACATTAGCAAGCACTCTGAGACTACCTTCATTAGTAAAATATATTACTCAATTCTATATACGGGACTTTACTTTCCTGTCTATTGGACTCTTCTTAACTGCAAGGACCTTTAGATTTACGGAAGCTAGCCCAAGACTTGGTACAAAGTAACTGCTCAGTAGATGCCTAATGAATTAGTGTACAAATAACTTAATGATTTCCTTCTAGATTCTTGGCTTTAATTCTTACTTTCATCCTTCTTTATTATTTCATTTTATTTTGATTAAAACATTTTTTTCTAGCAAAACTTTAATTTAGTTTAAATCTAGTTCAGCTGCATAAGCTCCCTCTGAACTGGATAAAATGTGCTTTGCTGTGTTGGGGAAGGGCAGAAGGCATATATGTTAAATGACTTTGGCAAATTCATACTGTGAGCTGTGAATCAAATTCAGGCTTTCTGAAACATAAAGTTCCATTCACATGTCCACACATTGAATATTTATTTTTAAGTAACTTTTGTTACGTTATCATTTATACAAAATAAAATGCACACAGCTTAGGTGAACAGCTTGATGAGCTTTGACAATTTTATACACCCCATAACCAACCCCATAATGAAGACGTAGAACATTTTTATCACCCCATAGTTGCCTCCTGACACTTTGCAGTCAGTCCTATCCTATTCTTGGCACCAGGCAACCAGTGATCTGTGAACCCTCACCTCTAAACCAGGCCCAGGTGGAAAATTTCAGGGTCGAGGTCCCATACTATTATGATGTTGCTTTTCATTTCTCCCTTTAGGTCTGTTAAGAGTTGCATTATATACTTTGGTGCTCCCGTGTTAGATGCATATATATTCACAAGTGTTCGGTCCTCTTAGTGGGATGTCCCTTTTATCATTAAATACTGCCTTTCTTTACTTCTCATTATCTTTTTTTATCTTGCAGTCTGTTTTGTCTGATCTAAGTATGGCAACACCTGCTTTCTCTTTTTTTCGCCATTTGCTTGGAGTATCGTCTTCCATCCCTTCACTCTGAGCCTATATTTGTCTCTAGAGCTGAGAGGTGTTTCCTAGAGGCAGCGTATTTTTGGGTCTCATTTTTAATCTATCCAGCTACTCTGTGTCTTTTGATTGGAGAATTCAATCCATTTACATTTAGAGTGACTATTGATATATTAGGGCTTAATAATGCCATTTTATCTGTTGTTTTCTGGTTGTTCTATGTTTCCATTGTTTCTCTTCCCTTGTATTTCTGACTGTCATTTCAGTTTGGTGGTTTTCTGTGATGGTTTTCTCAGTTTTTACTTATAAAGTGTAGCTCTCTTCTGATTTTTACTTTAGTGGTTACTGTGGGGTTTGTACAAAAGATCTCGAAGACGAGGTAGTGCATTTTCTTGTAGCCTGTTATCTCCATTAGCCTAAGCAGGTTCCCTCCCCAACCTCTTCCCCTTCTGAGTTATTGTCACAAATTATTCTGTGTTGTGAGTTTGTGACTAAATTGAAGTGTTTATAATTATTTTTGATGCTTTGTTTCCCTCTAACTTTTATAATTTTTTGCTAACCTGTTCTGATAGAGATCTGCAGTTTTCTGATTTTGTCTATCTATTTATCTCCTTGTTCAAAGATTTGTAGACCTTTGCCTTTTTGTGTCAGGTGTGAGGGCATGCTTGATCATTTCTTTTTCTTTTTCTTTTTTTTTTTTTTGAGGAAGATTAGCCCTGAGCTAACTGCTGCCAATCCTCCTCTTTTTGCTGAGGAAGACTGGCCCTGAGCTAACATGTGTGCACATCTTCCTCTACTTTATATGTGGGACACCTACCACAGCATGGCATGCCAAGCAGTGCCATGTCCACACCAGGGACCCAAACCAGCGAACCCCGGGCCACTGAAGCAGAACATGCCCACTTAACTGCTGAGCCACTGGGCTGGCCCTGATCATTTCTTGTAAGGGAAGTCTAATGGTGATGAACTACCTCAGCTTTTGTTTATCTTGGAAAGCTTTTATTTCTCCATCATATCTGAAGGATAGGTTAGCTGGATAGATTGTTCTTGGCTGAAAATTTACCTTCAGTATTTTCTCTTTCAGTCTTTCAGTATTTTGAATATATCATTCTGTTCTCTCCTATCCTATAGTGTTTCCGCTGAGAAATCCAGTGAAACCATAATAGGGTTACTTTGTAGATTATTTTCTTCTGCCTTGCTGCCCTAATATGTTTTCTTTGACTATTGTCAGTTTTACTATTATTTGCCTCAGAGAATGTCTTTTTGCATTGATGTAATTACTAGTTGTATTGACTTCATCTACTTATAAGTCCAGTTCATTCCACAAGTTTGGGAAGTTCATAGCTATTATTTCTTTGAACAACCTCTCTGTTCCTTTCTCCCACTCTTCCCCTTTTGGAATACCTATAATCCTTATGTTGCTTTTCCTAATTGAAGTAGATATTTCTTGAAGAATTCTTTCATTTTTTAAAAATCTTAGTTGTCTCTCCTGCTCCACCGGACAGAGTTCTGTATTTCTACCCTCTAAATCACTAATTCTGTCATCTGTGATGTCAGCTCTATTATTTAAGGAATCTAAATTATTTTTTTATCTCATCATTGTGTTCTTCATCTCCAAAATTTCTGTCTTTTTTCACACTTTCAATTTCTTTGGTGAAATATTCCTTCTGCCCATTAATTTTATTCCTGAGCTCATTGAAGTGTCTGAGTTTTCTTGTAACTCATTAAGTTTCTTTATGACAACTATTTTGATTTCTCTGTCATTTAGATTGTAAATTTCTGTGACTTCAGGGTTGGTTTTGGAGACTTGCCATTTTACTTCTCCTCAGAAGTGTTACTTTTGTTTTTCATGGTATTTGATGAATTGATGCCTTGCTAATGTATTTGTGGTAGTATCAGGTCTCAGATTCCACCTGCCACTGTTGGTGAAAAGCAGACACTGTGTTTCTGATCCCATCGCCATCTGGTGGAAGTTGTGTAGGTATAGTGAGCACTCCCATAGTCTGGGATAGCATTCCTGCATGCATCAGGCTGTTGCCGCCTCCACTTACAATCATGCCAGCTGCTGTGCTTGGCTGGCAGAGCTGCTTTGTGGGATCCAAGTGGGAGACACTCATTTGGGGCTTCAGTAGCATGGTGGGTGTTCCCACAGGCTGGGATAGCATTTTTGCTTGTGCAGAACTACTTCCTCCTCCTCTTATAGTTGCACCAGGGCACGTTCCCACTGGCAGGGCTGCAGCAGCATAGTGGGTGCTCCTGGAGGCCAGGATAACATCTGTATGCATGCACAGGGCTGCTGCCACCTCCTCTTACAGTCATGCCTGGGTGTGTTCCAACTGGCAGGGCTACCACAGCATGGTGAGCACTTCTGTAGGCCAGGATAGCATTCATGCACAGGCTGAGCTCACCCAGCCTCCTGTTAGAGTAGCACTGGCTGCTGTGTGAGGACCCATGACATGCCTTGCTGCTTCCAGGGAGGGATAGGGTAGTGTTGACCTATCTCCACTGCTTCCCGGGTACCCGTCCACCCCCCTTCAGATGTATAGCTGCATGAGTCTCTCAGGCACCTTGTTGTGCTGTGTGGCTATCCACCATTGGTCAGTGAATGTTGGTTTAGTTGTAATTCAGAGAGGAGAGACAATGGGAACAGCTTGCTCTGCCATATTGCTGATGTCACCTCTATGGCGTTCTTATTAAAACAGATCAATGCAGCTTCTGGCTTTTGTTATACTGCTGTTGATATAGGAATCGGTTCTTCTTGATTCTTATCAATTGGGAGAGTGGTATCCAGTTTGCAGGTACATGGCAAGGAGAGCAAAAACACATTCACTATCTTGTCCTAGGACTATATGACTACTCCTGCTCTCTGTCTTGATATACGCCTCAGGATACTTGATAACCTTAATATTCCATTTAACATAATAGTATTCCACTCAGTATCATGATAGTTGATAGTCAACTATATTGATGCCATCATACTAATTGAATCTGATAAGCAGGACATAGCACATACCCTAAGGTTCCAAGCATGATATTTTATATATATATATATATATACACATATATATATGTGTATATAGACTAAGCCCCAGAAAGATTCATGGGTCTGTCATAACTGTAATTTTTAGAGTTTAGTAATTCTCAGCATGCTAGGACACTTCTCTAACACAAAGAGTGATTTTTACACCTCATACCAACTGCCACTGAGAACAAAGGTCAATGTTGTTGCGTCTCTTTGTATTTAGATGCAGCATATACTACATGAGTGTAATGGGTAACTTTTTGTGTCAACTTGACTGGATTAGGGGATGCCAAGATATCTGGTAAAACATTATTTCTGGTATGTCTGTGAGGGTATTTCCAGAAGAGATTAATGTTTGAATTGGTAGACTGAGTAAATAAGATCACCCTTACCAGTGTGGATGGGCAGTGTTTAATCTGTTGAGGGCCTGAATAGAACAAAAAAGCAGAGGAAGAGGGAATTTGTTTTCTTTACTTAAGCTGAGACATCTATCTTCTACTGCTCTGGGACATCACTACTTCTGCTTTTTGGGCCTTGGCACTCTAAATAAGACTTTGACACCTTTACCCTCCTAATTCTCAGGCTTTTGGACTCTGACTGAACTATACCACCAGCTTTTCCTGGTTCTCCAACATGCAGATGACATATTGGGGGACATCTCACCCTCTGTAATTTTGTGGACCAATTATATATGTATATATCTCCTATTGGTTCTCTTTCTCTGGAGAACCCTAACTAATACAACGTGGAATACTCATTTAGCATATTTTTATGTGACTCAGAAGGCTGCAAATTTAAGTGTTTGCTGGGAAAGAGCAAACTGTTAAGCAGTTCCAGCTACAGGAAATATGTCCTGCCTGTGGACATGTGAGCCAGCAGATCCAGAGATGCTAGAGGCATCTATGGAGATGAGGATGCTGTAGAATCTCTGCTATGCTAATAGAACTGATTTCTTGGTTCTGGAATAATCCCATGAGTTCTGCAACAGAAAACTACCCAATATTTGAAAAACAGCTCTTGGCAAACTACAGTCTCTAACAACAAATCACACTGTGATGGAAGCTGCCCATCATCAGTTCTTCCAAACAGAAAGTCAGTCAGGCACAGCTACCATCATGTTATGATTTAAGTGGCACATTTGAAGTACAGTGAAAGTAGGTTCAAAAGGCATGAATTAATCACATTAAAAGTGACCCAAATAGCCATGTTACCTGCATCTGACTCTTCAACATCTCTCCCTGAATTTACATCTATGGTCTTATGTAATGATCCAGTCAACCATCTTAATAAGAAAGAAAGATTTTGAGCCTTTTTTGCAAATGAGATTGTACCATCTGTAACAAGTTTTCACTGCATTACTGTACCACTCAGGAGTGGCATAAAGGACACCAGCATAAGCAGAGCAGAGAGCAATATATTCATTTACTTTATATAGAGGAAAAAGTACGTGAAGTACAGATATGCATGGACTCCTGGACAGTGAAATACATCTTGGCTGAGCAAGCTAGAAATACAGTGAACTAGAGGATAATAGAACAACTAAGCTTGGAGCTAGAAATAAGCTGAACTACAGAATAATAGAACAAGGATGTATGGATAAGAAAGATGTGATGATACCATACTGTTTTTATTACTATAGCTTTGTAGTATACAGGAGAGCTTCTCAGCAACTCAGGCTCAAGAGAATAAGTAGGAATAAAAGGAAGGGGAAAGATGATACCTGTAAAATGCTACAGGAATTATCGACCCCTGCCCTTGCCCCCAACTCTTTGCAACACACACACACACACACACACACACACATACTGGGAAGCCATAGGGATGAATTTACTTGCTGTAAGGCATAAAATAAGTATTTTTTTAATTATTTACTTCCTATTTTTCCAGGCTAGTTGGATACTGGATATGAAGGTAAAATAAAAGCATGCACAAAATTTAAGACAGAGGAAAGTGCAGAGAATATTTAGGGGAGAGTGAAAAAAGTTTCTTTTGTTCAAGCACAAGGCTAATTTAGAGTAGAAGTAAACAATGAGCCTAGATATAATGTTTTAAACAGCTGCAAAAATTAGGAACAGATGTTTGAAGGCTACAACTATAACACAAAAGAGTTCAATTTTATTCTCTTACTTAATAGAAAACTGTTTTAGACATTTGTGTAGAGCAATAATGTTATGGTAATGGTATTGAAGGAAGATTAATTAGGTAGTGTAACCTCAGTTTATTCTAACAATTATTTATTGAGTGCCTTCTATTCTTAAACAATTATGTTTAGCTTAAAGACAGCAACATGACAGGGTTAGGATATTATCCTTCAAGGTGTGGTAAATATGCCAAATTATGAACACATATGTAGTGCTATGTCTCTAATAATGAGAACTCATAGGTTTGTTAAGTAAGAGGTAAAAAATATATCTGAACCTGAGAACCCTGGGCCGCCGAAGCGAGTGCGCAACTTAATCACTACACCACCTGGTCGGCACCCCCTGCTCTTTCTCTTTCATCTGACATTGATGAAACTCTGCTCCTCTTCTACTTCTATCGTTATTTACACCCCAAACAGAAGACTTGCAAGTTCCTTTTATAAGCCGTGTTGACATTTCTTAAATCTCTAAGTTCAAAAACCCCTTGATAAAGGATCTTTTGAATACCATGTCTACTTGTACAAGGGAAACAAAAGAAAAAATAAACAAGTGGGACTTCATCAGACTAAAGAGCTTCTGCAAGGCAAAGGAAACCAGGAACAAAACAAAAAGACAACCCACCAATTGGGAGAATATATTTATAAATCATATATCTGACAAGGGGTTAATCTCCAAAGTATATAAAGAACTCACACAACTCAACCACAAAAAAACAAACAACTCCATCAAAAAATGGGCATAGGACATGAACAGATATTTTTCCAAAAACAGATATACAGATGGCCAATAGACACATGAAAAGATGTTCAACATCGCTAATCATCAGGGAAATGCAAATTAAAACTACACTAAGATATCACCTTATACCCCTTAGAACGGCTATAATCACCAAGACGAAAAATAACAAAAGGTTGGAGAGGATGTGGAGAAAAGGGAACCCTCATACACTGCTGGTGGGAATGTAAACTGGTGCAGCCACTATGGAAAACATTATGGAGATTCCTCAAAAAATTAAAAATAGAAATACCATACGACCCAGTCATCCCACTACTGGGTATCTATCCAAAGAACTTTAAGTCAGCAATTCCAAAAGTCCCATGCATCCCTATGTTCATTGCAGAATTATTCACAATAGCCAAGATAAGGAAGGAAACTAAGTGCCCATCAACTGACAATTGGATAAAGAAGATGTGGTATATATATATACAATGGAATACTACTCAGCCATAAAAAGAGAAAATCATCACATTTGCAACAACATGGATGGACCTGGAAGGAATTATGCTAAGTGAAATAAGCCAGACTGAGAAAAACAACACCAGACGATTTCACTCATATGTGGAATATAAACAAACACGTATACAAAGAAAATAGTTCAGTGGTTACCTGGGGAAGGGATGTAGGCGGGGCACGAGGGGTGAAGGGGAGCACTTATGTGGTGACAGACAAGAAATAAAGCACAACTGAAATTTCGCAATGATGTAAACTATTATGAACTCAAATTTAAAAAATAAAATTAAAAATTAAAAAAAATGTTTGCTAGAGGTGTTGATTTCAATAAAGTTTAATATATTAGACTAATAATATCACACAAAAGTATAGTTCAGAACAAACAGCTCTGTGGGGGCCCAATGAAATACAATCTAGTTACCAGCTCTCTTTTAATCTAATTACATTGGATCTCATACTTTTATCAGCTACTTCTTATTATCATCCTTTCATATTATAGCAGCTTCCATTACTGCCCATCCGCCTAGATATGTCTCATTTCAGTAACATTTTTGGTTGACTTTTGGTAACCGCTCTTGCAATGACCTTTCTTCAGATGTGACTGCAATCATCCATCATGGTTCAGCTCAAGGCGAGTTTCTTCAGGAATTCCCCAAACCCAGCTGTGTCAATCCAATTTAAAAAAACAAAAACTTGTAAATAGCATTGATAAAGCATCTTTCCTTGACTAAACTTTAGTCAGACTCCTCTGAATAGCCAAACCAATCCTGAGAAAAAAGAACAAAGCGGGAGGCAGCACAATCCCTGACTTCAAAATATACTACAAAGCTATAGTAATCAAAACAGCATGGTACTGGCACAAAAACAGACACAAAGATCAATGGAACAGAATTTAAAGCTCAGAAACAAAACCACACACCTACAAACAGCTCATCTTCAGCAAAGGAGCCGAGAACATACAATGGAGAAAGGGAAGTCTCTTCAATAAATGCCATTGGGAAAACTGGACAGCCACATGCAAAAGAATGTAAGTAGACAATTATCTTACACCATATACAAAAATTAACTCAAAATATATTAGAGACTTGAATATAAGACCCAAAACCATAAAACTCCTAGAAGAAAATGTAGGCAGTATACTCTTTGATATCAGTCTTAGCAGCATCTTTTCAAATACGATGTCTATCAGGCATGGGAAACAAAAAATAAACAAATGGGACTACATCAGACTAAAGAGCTTCGGCAGGCAAAGGAAACCATGAACAAAATCATGAGCATAATGAAGTGTATTCAGAAATGGATAAATAATAATATACATCCAAAATTACACAATGTTATAAACCATTCTGATCTCAATAAAATTACTTGAAAAAAATAACAAATGTTGGAAAGGATGTGGAGAAAAGGGAACCCTTATACACTGCTGTGGGAATGCAAACTGGTACAGCGTTTATCACATTTTTGAAAGTAGGTTATAAGCCTTCACAGAAGTAAACCTTAATTAATAATTAATAATTTTCTTATTGATTGGTTAGGGAAGGTTCTGTTTATTCTCTAATGCCAACATATCTCTCAGGAGTTGGCTCCCAATTTTTATGCCTTTGGTTTTTACAAATATCTTTGTAAAGGCTTTCATGAGCCTCTTTCTTCTACCAATATTACTGTTATTATTGTTAATAATATTATTAATAACACCTGCAGTTAATAATGGTAAAGTAAATATATGCACTATACTAAGAACTCTACATACATTATCTCCTTTAATATCCCAATAACTCTATCAGTTTGCTCTTATTCCATTTTTAATGCAGTGTTTTATAACTGTGCAGAGCCTATCTATTGAGAGAGAACTTAGCATGAAAATGTATCAGTCCATCTGACTATATGTCCATTTACTATTTCCTATTTGACCAGCATAAAGCTAACATATCCTAAATATTTATCTAATTCATGGACATTCTGTAGATTGTCTGAAGGGGAAATGAATCACTGCTCGTAATGAAAACCACAGACAGCGTTTTTTTTCTTCCTTCCTCTTTTCATACTTCCTCTATTCCTTCTTTCCTTTCCTGCTTTTGGGGAAAAAATCATGCTATCCCACTACTCACAAAAAAGATTACTTGAGTAAAATCTAAAGGCTATGTAATATTTCAGGGTTATTTCAATCCTAGTCAGTTGAGACACTTTTTTTTTCTGTTTCATTTGTCATAAAATTCTACACAGGTACTTTTTAAATTAATCATGTCACAAAGAACTCATGAGAATTTACATTTATTTTTCAGATGCCACATCCCCCAAAATATTTCTTACTTTCTTGGCAAGTTGGTTTGTACGTACCCAATTTTAGATGTTGAGCATCAGCCAGTTTAGTATGAGAGGAGACAGAGAAACTTACATTTCAATAAAAATATTTTTGCCAGATGTGCCCTGATTCATCAAAAAAGTAACATTCCATTTGGGAAAAAATGTGATAGACTGTTCTCAAAGTTTGGGAGTCCTCACCTGTTCTTCTTTTAGAAAAATATGTTGCTACTCATTATTATTATTTAATGTGCAAGTGCACAGTTATGAAATTATTGCCCATAATTTACAAGGCAAATATATAGTCATATCACATGAGGAAATAATCCATATGTTAAAATTAGAGCCACGTTTACAATTCATGGGAAGTTATTTGATAATAAGAGAAGTCTCAGTTCCATGCAGCATGATGCTAAAGTGTATTGAACAAGCAAACAAATAAAGATGAGGAATTGAAACGAGAAGGCTTTTATAATAAGAGAAACATAATACTACATCACCAATTTTTTCTGTCTACAATTTAACTTATTCTATTTAAACCTTTAGAATGAAAGGATAAATAATTCAGTGCAGTATTAATCATTGGGGATTTCACCAAGTACATTGACTTCAAGAGGCAATCTGAGAAAACATATGAATCAAAAGGCAAATCAAACATTAAACGCAATTTCCTACCTTTTTAAATTTAATGTCCACTGGTAGAGTAAGTGTAAAATAGAAAAAGCCACACCTTGCTGTAATGCCTGGCTTCTAATCAGCATTTTGCCTCTCTTAGCTAGTTTCTCTATAATCAGGTCACAAACTTCCAGAATTTAATCATTCCAAACATCAAATGAGGAATTTCCCACCATGTACACAAAGATTTTGACACTAGGCAGGATAACTGATGTGAAATCTTTTAATATCTTTAGAAGAAAAATGATGTAAAAATCCTTTCTAGATACAAAAAAATGTTCTGTGTGCTTTACATATGCTCACTCGTTCAAACCTCACAACAAACGTAAGAAATAATTACTAGGATTATTATCTCCATTTTACAAACGAGGAGACTGAGTCCTGGAGAGGTTAAATAAGTTGCCCAAAGTGACACAGAAATGCAAATATCTGAAATGGAAACTCAGCAGTCAGCCTTTAAAGTCTGTACTCTTAAATTATGCAAGACTGTCCCTTCACGACTACAGTTGGCTGGAGTATTTCATAAAGATAATACTCCAAACAAATATCATTAGTTTGTATGCCCAGAGGTAATGACAAATATCAGTAGTCTATTTGTCAGAGTCCAGTTATCACGGTACAAAGAGATCAGGCAATGTCATCTAACTCTACCTGCTGCTTGGTAATGAAGTTAAATTCACACTTTGCAGTAATTTGTTAAATAGAGTGAGGTTATGACCTACCCATAGTGCAATTAAAAACACACACATACCCTGTTAAATTCAGTGCTATCAAAAACTGTGTTTTGGGCATTGATATCACTTTCCTTGGGCATAGTAAATTTAAACCTAGCCTGGGAACTGACAATTCATTATTACACAAACACTTCCAGAGAGTAAAAAAGACAATTCCCAGCTCATTTTCTGAGGCTAGTATGTCTTGTATTGTAAAACCAGAGAGATAAAGTACACGAAAGGAATATTACAGGTCAATCTCACTCGTAAATATAGATACAAAAAGTCTAAATAAATATTAGCAAACCACATCAAGTAATGTATTAAGAAGATTATTGCATCATGCTCAAGTTGAGTTTATCCTAGGAAAACAAATACAATTTACTTTAGAAAAATATTTGTGTGTATGTCTATAATTTGTGTTAATAGATTAAAAAAAGAAAAATGATACAGAAAATTATTTTATTAAATTCATCGCACATTCATTATAAAAACTCTTAGCACACTAAGAATAAGTCCTATATTCTTTCCCTCATATAAGGCATCTAATTAAAACTTGCAGCAAACATTATTCTAAATAAGAATAAGAAATAAAGTTTCCTGTGCTGTTGTAAGAAGTTACCATAAACTAGATTGCTTAAAACAGCAGATATTTGTACTCTCACGGGTCTGGAGGCCAGGAGTTCTAAATTATTACTAGGCTGAAAGCATGGTGTCAACAGGATTATGCTCCCTCCAGAGGCTTTAGGGGAGAGTATGCTCCTTACCTCTTCCAGCTTCTCTTGGCTGCTGGCCTTCCTTGGTCACAGTGCCTTCTCTTCACTTATGTGTCAAATCTCCATTTGCCTCTCTCTTATGAAGACATTTGCGGTTGCATTTAGGGCCCACATTGACAATACAGGATTATCTTCCCATCTCACAATCCATAACTTAATCACATCTGCAAAGCACCTTTTTTGCCATGCAAAATAACATTTGTAGGTCCGAGGGATTAGGACATGGATATGTTTTGGGGACCATTTTTCAACCTACCACAAGAAATACAGAATTATTTTAAACAAGAAAGAAGATTAATTGGGGACTGGCCCATGAGCAAGTGGTTAAAGTTCCATGTGCTCCGCTTCAGTGGCCCAGGTTCACAGGCTCAGATTCTGGGTGTGGACCTACTCCACTCACCAGTCTTGATTTGGAGGCATCCCACATACAAAGTAGAGGAAGACTGGCACAGATGTTAGCTCAGGGCCAATCTTCTTCACAAAGAATAAATACATAAAATAAAAAGAAAGAAAGAAAGAAAAAGATTTATTACTAAGTATCTTATTTTTTCTAATTAAAAATGTTTTTCTTATTACTTTCTATGTTTTAACTGTTTGATCCCAACTACCACCCTTCTATTTTACTTTGTTTTGGATATTCTTGTAAGTAATGCAAGACCAGGGAAATAAATACATTTTACAAGGATTTTAATGGGAGAAACAAAACTGCATCTGTCACAGCAGATGTAACTGTTTACATTGAAAACACCCAAGAATATAGAGACATATTTTTAAAATTGATTTTTATTAAAATGTCTGGATTAAGAACAATATGCAAAAAGCAATTACATCTTTTCAGACAAGGATAAAACAGTTTAAAAACATAGTAATAAGAACAACAACATAGTCAATTACAAAAAATAGTAAGACATCTAGGAATTTTAGAAAGCTTATTCTACATTTTTGTGGAAAATTTCACAAGCCAAAGATAAGCAAGGCATCCATAAGGAAGCATAAGATGTAGACATTTCCCCTATCATTAGTCATCTTGATTAAAACTGTGTAATATGTGTAAGGAACAGTGGAACAGAATAGAGAGCATAGAAAGAGAACCATTCCTATAGAGAAATTTGATATTTGACAGTAGTATTCCAGGTCAATGGAGATAACTGATTATCCCAGTGGAAAAAATTAGATCACTCATTTACAGCATGTGCAGAAATTATTTCTATGCATATTAATTATTTAAATATGAATGGAAAACTTCAAAACTTTTAGAAGCCACATGAAAGAATATCTCTGATATTAGAATATGGTAGCATTTCTTAAGCAAAACACAAAATACTAAACACAAATGAGAGACTAAAATTCAAATGAACTTTTGTTCATTAGAAGATACCATAAAATGATGAAAAGCAAAACAAACTGGATATGATCTGACAACAATTACATAGAAAACTAGCTAATGGAACAAAACAGTGGAACAAAAAAAAATGGAACAAAAAAAATAATATATTTATAAAATGGTGCGTAACCTCTTTAGAAATAGGGAAATTGAAATTAGGATCACAGTGGGGTACTACTTTATACCCATTCCACCAAAAAAGTAAAACTGAAATGTTTGATAATACTAAATGTTGTCAAGAACTTGGCAGAAAGGGTACTTTTAAAACTGCTGTTTGAAAGTGACATTGGTGTAACTATTTGGGGGAGAAAATGATGTAATCCTAGAAAGCTGAATATGCCCATGCCCTTTGACCCAACAAGCATATTCCAAGGAAAAAGACATTTGAACTTATGAACATTAGGAGGCTTCAGCTCAATATTCACATATAGTTATTTCAAAATGATCATGTCGGAATTTCAGACTCATCGTAGACGTCTTCTTCTTTATCTTGTAAATATACAAGCCATTAAGCACCATCAGTTCTCTCTTCTCTCTACTATCAGGCTCCTGGTAGAAGCCATTATTATTGGTGTCAGAATACAGAAAGAACCTGTACTCTACACACTATCATCCCTTCCCATCCACTCTCCATCCAGCACTCAATTTTTTTTTTTCAAATGTATATCGGATCACTTCACTACCTTACCTAAACTTTTCAATGGTTCTTTGGATAAAGTAAAAACAACCTTAAAGGTCTGCATTGTACACATAGTCACCCACCTGTACTTCTAATGTTACCTGGCACCAGCCTTGCTCTTCACACTTTAACCACATATTTATTTCATTTTTTTAAACATGAGAACTCTTTCCTACCCTAGGATCATTATTTAACACATTTTCCCACTATTCCTGGAAAACACTTTCCCTATATCTTCACTTAATTCAATTCTACCTTATTTTCAGGTTTCAAATTCAATGCCATCTCCTCAAGGAAGCTTTCCCTCCCCATCTTGTGGCATCTCCCTGTCCTTCACACTCAATGAACTACCTTTATCTTTTCCATATAGGATTTGTGTCTGTTGCAATTAATTATTAGATGATTCTCTGTTGGATTTTGTCTATCCTGAAACTCTAAGCTAACTTACAGATCATGCTTTAATTTTTACTTCATATACCCATTTCCTGGCACAATCCTCTGCATTGAATGGGCCACATTAAATGGTAGTTAAATGAATAAAAGAATAGTAAGTATTACCAAAGATTCAACAACATTAAGACTCTACTGCTAGCACAGAATCTTGTACCTATTATATAGTAAAAACCTACTTATATAACTGAATTGTAAAAAAACCTTAATAGGTTTTTTGTTAACACTGTCATAATTTGAATATGCCAATGAATAATTGATAGGAAAAAAATTTAAGATAATTTAATTTGGTCAGCACATATTTATTGAGCATCTGCTATGGCCAAAGCCCTCTGTTGACCTTTAGGGATTCAATAGTAAAACAGACAGATAATCCCTGACTTCAAATTGCTTGATCATTTGGCTGTTTCAAAGATTGACAGAACATCATTCCCTCTATTAGGCCTTTAGCTACCAAAGCAGAATTGCTCCCTAAAAGGCACTTTTGAGCTGTTTGCTTGAAACATTTGGAAGGAGACTTCATAAAAGAGCTTCTTAAGCTTCCTTGAGAACGTATTTTGCACCTGAGCATATCTCACAGCTCCGATGTTTTCTGGATGCTGAGTCTAACTTTTTTTACACAAACTCTTCTGAAGCGATTGCTGTCTAAAGAAGTTGCAATGAAATGCAGATGTATTCCATTATTATAACAATCAATCAGTACTTAATATCGATATTATGTATCAATTTATCTTGCGAAATCTTAACATTTTAAAACAGAACAAACAAAATACAAGCTCTACGAGATTTTATTTTTAAGTCAGAGATTTTATCTGTTTTGTTCAGTGTTGTGCCTCAGGGCCTAGAAAGTACCCGACTTGATAAATCTTTATTGAAGGAATGAAATAAACACATACACAAATATTGTCCAAATTATTGCAGTGCAAACTTATCAAAAACAAAAGTAAAAAATGTATATGATAAGGCCATGTGAATATTAGCATAAATGAATAATATTGGATGCAGAATGACTTTGAGATTTGAACGTGAGAGGAAAAAAGAATCACAGGAGTGACTGGAATTGAGCTGAGTCTGGAAGAGTATGTAAGATTAGAACTGCTAAATGGTGGAAGGTCTTCCAAATATAAAGAACAGCATGAACAATGATGAAAAGGAAGGAAAGCAAAGGCTTACTCAGGAATGGGTAAGTAACTAGTCTGGAAGAAGTAGAGATTTCATCAAAGCAATTGTGAGAACGTAACATGAATATAAGCAAGATAAGAAATGATAAGCAAGACAGTAGACATGATACGATTTCAAAGAGCCATTGAATAGTTTAGAATTTATGTGAAAACCCGTATGACCACTATCCTGAATTGCTTATTGCCATTTAATAAATATGAAGTTTGTCTCCCCAACTAAGATTTTGGTTTTTGGTTTTGATTTTATTTTACAGTAAGCCTACATATTCCATGAACTTTAGAGGTGATGGTTTCACATTGATATCCTGCCTTCTTGGATCTGGTGTTCATGAAATCAGCATTTATTTTCTTATTCACTCCCCAAATACTTATTGAGAGACTGTGCTGTGCCTGATACCACTCTAAAAACTGGTCACGTGTTTAACAGACATAGATTGTAAGTAAGAGATTATCTGTGGTCTTGGACCATGAGCAAATTTTTATAGCTTACACAGGAGTTAGACCCTCTAAGGATGGATAACTGGCCAAAGCGGCAAATAAGTCTTTTAGCCATAAAAACATCTTAACGCCATTACAATACCACAATTAATCCAAAATATGCAATATTGTCTAATTTACTATTTTTTATTAAATACTTGTTTATCATGTGCATTTTGAGTCAAGAATCTAGTATAGCAGATAATGGTCTATTATATTAAGTCTAAATTCCAATTCTCATTCAAGCCTTTCATCTAGTTTCACCTAATACGAATTCTGTCTCCAATAAGATCAGTTTCAAGTTATTTCCACTAAAGTTGAGGAACACAAACCAGGTCATAAATCTGTAAGTCCTGAAAACAGGGTCCGCCCTAGGAAATCTAGGGCATCGAGTCCTTAGATGATAAAACCATGCAAAACAGGCAGTCTTTTCTCAGCTCAGCGCCCTCTGAGCTAGGAAGCAGTTGGCTCCATTTAAATAAGTTAAAAATAGACTAACCAGCAGTTAAAATTTTCAACACAGCAAAAAGCACTGAGGAAAAGGTTTATTCTCCGATCTCCAAAGGTTTGCTTCATTGAGTCTGATAATGGTGCATGACGTGAAGAATGTTATCTATACTCTAGTCTCACATTACCTGAGTTTTACTTAGTCATCAGTGTAATTTATCTAAGGGCAACTTGCCTCTAAAAAAAGAGCTCAGCTTGAAGCCTTCTAGCTTACACAGCAGGAGTCATCTAGAAATTTTACTGCTGGTAAGAAAACTCTTATTTATGGAATTAGAGATCCTTGCTAACATTTTGACTGCATTGGCTTGCAGGCAAGAAACTTATTTTTCTTCTGTTGCCAGGTTGGTCCTATTTGCAGGAGGCTGGAATATATGCAGAATTAAACATTGCCCCTAAATCCAGGAACCAAAGTAAACCAGAATGACAATAAAAATTAGGTAAAACTTCTTTCTCATTTATTTAAAACACTAGGTGCTTTTTGGGGGGAGATTTGTAGGTAATAATTATAACAAACCCTATTAAGACAGTGTTCTCTAAGGAGTATAATTTGTGAGGGTGCCCATGCTAGAATAATGGAAGCTTGATAATCATATTCAGGTAGACGTCACACTGTCTAGATAAAAATATTTACTAAGTTGACAAAAGAGAATGTGTAAATACATATTACAAATAAGAACACTTTTTTTTTTTTTTGGTGAGGAAGATTGGCCCTGAGTAAACATCTGTTACCGATCTTTCTCTTTTTGTTTGAGGAAGATTGTTACTGAGCTAACATGTGTGCCAATCTTCCTCTGTTTTATGTGGGATGTCACCACAGCTTGGCTTGATGAGTGGTGCTAGGTCCACACCTGGTATCCGAACCTGCGAACCCAGGGCCACTGAAGTGGAGCACATGAACTTAACCACTGCACAACCAAGCCAACCCCGAGAACACTAATTTTTAACTAGAACTAACTGAGAAAATCTAAAGCAAATTCCAGTATCAAATAGTAGTGTCTCTGAATATTCCTTGTCAAACAGTATGTGGGTTATTCTCAGATGTTTGCTAAAAGAGCTCCAGGTTTTCCGCAGACCCTGCCTGATAAGGATGGAGAAGAAATTGATCGAGCTACCTCTACTATATGGTAGCTGCACAAATAATAGTTTCCTTCATCAGTGAGGAACAGGAAGTAAAGGCAGAGGTTGTATTCGTAACAGTTATACAAGGGATATAGAAATAAAAGAACTGTAGGGAATGGAACTAGTTCCTTGGTCCTTAGCCTATCACCTCCCCCTTCTTCGATCCGTCCATCCCACCATCAGGTTTTAGGATTAACCATGGATGTAGAGTCAAACACTACCTCTAACAAAGGTGCTCACAATTTAGTAAGAAACAAAATTATCTAAAGAGAAAAATTAGAACATAACTCTGGAAGTTCTATTGTAGCTATTAACAGAGGACAGAAGTGTTGTGGAGTTGGAGAGAGCCTCTGTGTGGATGGGCTATTTGAGCTGGGTCTTAAACATTAAGTAGTAGTTTGCCAGGAGGAAAAGAGAAGGAAGACATTCAAAGCAATCATAGAAGCATACAAAAAGGATCAACGTTGCAGATTAAAACAACAACAGCAATAACACCGATGTACCAATGTAAAAATGAAAAGTTAAAGAGGAAGTTAGATTCATAGGGGGCACTGATGAGAAATAATTTATGGCTGGATTTTTGTGTGCCAGAAAAGGATTTTTTTATTTTTGATTTTTTAAAATATAGGTAACATACAATTGAAGATATTTTTAAATAGTAACTTTTTTTGGGGGGGGGGGAATGATTAGCCCTGAGCTAACAACTGCCGCCAGTCCTCTTCTTCTTGCTGAGGAAGACTGGCCCTGAGCTAACATCCATGCCCATTTTCCTCTATTTTATGTGGCATGGCTGCCACAGTGTGGCTTGACAAGTGGTGCATAGGTCCACACCTGGGATCCAAACTAGCGACCCTGGGCCGCTGAAGCAGAATGTGTGAACTTAACTGCTGCACCACCAGGCCAGCCCCAAAGATGTTTTTAATGAAAAATGGGATGGTCTCACAGTTTTGTTTAAAAATTTTTAACTTAGGGAGAAAACCTGACAACGATTCAAATGGAATCTTACAACAGTGCAGCCAAGATGCAATGAGGACCTGAATGAAGAGGCAGTTTATATGGAGAGGAGTTGCCCAACTTGAAAGATATACCTGAATAGACTCTACAAGATTTGAGATGTGATACATTTGATTTTGTCAACTGTTGATTGGGTTACTATAAAAAAATTTGAAATTATATTTTCAGCACTTCATAACAAATTATATTTTGTTTTTACAAGAGGATTTTTATGTGTTTTATTGTCATTGACCAACTCCAATTCTTTTTAGTTTGTCTTCCTATATAAATTGCTGCCTTCTCTGTTTGTCAAAACTTTAGAACACAGTAACTATATTAATGTACATACTATTTACGACAAAGGCACTTTAGACCTTGAATTTTATGCTAATCTTAATATCTTAAAATTCTTCAGCATTTTCAAAATTACCTTCATAGAGTTTACTTCATATGTTTCTCCTGATAAATCAGAAAAGCATTCTGTGAAAAATATGGCACTTAGAGACTTTAGTAATTTGTCCAATGCTGAGAAATTCAATATTCCAACACTGAAATTTTTACTCCAAATGTAGTATGCTGTAGGAGAACAGTTCTATCTATTTTATGGATTTCTTAATGCTGTCTGTACTTTCAAATCACATTTGATTTATTTTCCTTTTACAGTTTTGGGTCTCTATGCCTTTACTAAAGGTTGATAATTTTAGTGTAACCACAGAAAGATTGAAGTTATTAAAAACCTTACATATTTAAAAGACTGGATGGAAAAGTAGAGTAATGGGGGGATCTGATCTGAAATGTTTGCTTTGAATCCAATGAGAAAAGATCATTTGAAGTGTTCTGCTTTGTAAAGTATACTTCACACAATGGGTGTTCAATAGTTGTAAAATATAATGATAATTACTAAAACATCATCAGCGTCGAAAGAAGTATATGTACTATGAACAATGGCATGAGCCAGCATTCAAAACAAAGAAAACAGCATTGAGCTTCGTGAAGTTTTACTCTTGTACTTTATGTAAAGAATGTCATAGATGAATGGTTAATAAACCTGAAGCTTTTGCATTAAATACATCCCATTGAAAGGTCTGAAATTTGTTATATGGCCCAGCATCTAGCACACAGTGATCAGCTTAACTTACAAACCAAATTCATTGGAATAAAGTTGTCTTGAATGAGTTACTGCTCTATCTATACTGATACGTGCTTATCAATGGCCAAATGAATCATCTCTTATTCAAATAATTATTAGAACCTCTAAAAGTTTAGCATTGAGGGCATAGGACCAGGTGGGCAGGACTGTCATTCCTGTGGCCTCCATCTTTCTTCCATTTGATTTGTAGAGTCTTCCAGAGGTTTTCTTAAAATTTTGATTATTATAGATAATGAACCATACTGAAGACAAGACAATTCCCCTTCAAACTGCTGAGATATTCTAGAATTTCAAAACAAAGTAAAAACAGCAAACAACAAAAACAAAATTTCTATAATGTGGAAAACATTCTTGCCCTCTCTACTTTTCCTCACTGTCAATTTTTTAAAGTATATTCTTCAGTTATTGTCACTAATTATTCACTTCCCAACAATGTACAATCTAGTTTCATCAAATCATTCCACTGAATTATCATTTCATTAAAAAGTGCAATGGTCGCTTTTCAGCTCTCTCTCAAATGAAAGCTTGGTATCACTGAATACTGAGGAACACTTCTTTTTTAAAAAAATTATTTTCTTCCTTCATTATATTCAGCAGGGATTTTCAAACTGTAATGAGTTTCATAATCTATTGTGTAGCTTTTAAAAATGACAGCTCCCAAAAATGTCAGTCCATTTACTCATTTGTTCAATCTTACAAACCCAAACCATTTGAGGTAAGAAGAGTACATTCCTAAAAAGAGTTGCAGGGGCCAGCCTCGTGGAGTAGGGGTTAAGTTTGCATGCTCCACTTCAGTGGCCTGGGGTCACCAGTTCAGATCACAGGTGCAGACCTATCTCTGCTCATCAAGCCATGCTGTGACAGGCGTCCCAAATACAAAAAAATAGGTGAGGATAGGCACAGATGTTAGCTCAGATGTTCCTCACCAAAAAATTTTTTAAAAAGACACTTCCAGATTTTTATTGTATATATTCTTTGATATATATTTATCTTCTTTTTCAAGTTTGGCAAGTTGATATGCTCGTATTAGTAGTTATCTTTGCATTCACATTGATGTTTAGTTTAATCTTTTTATTCCTTTTTCTGTCAATATTAAATGGTATTCCTTGAATCCCACACATTACCTATCCAGCACTCATTGATTTAAATGTTTCCTTTTCTCTCTCCCTTCCCTGATTATTTCTAGTAACCTTTTTCTATTTTCCAAATGATATAATGTTTACATAATATTTATTTTATCTATGTTACAACCCTTGTTTAAGTCTTAGCTCTACAGTTTAAGATAATAAATAATCCAACAGTCTCCTTTTCGAAGTCACCCCAGATATCAAAAGTTAGATGACACCCATCCTCCAGCGGAATTTTCAGGAACAGCACGTATGCATAGTATATTCTGGGGTTCTTGAATGTCGCAAACTGGTTTTCTATGTCTTTAATACTTGAAACACAGCTTGGCTTGATAGAAAATCCCTGGCTCATCTTTCTTTAAATTTCTTGAAAGTGTTAGGTGCCTTGCTTTGTACATTCTTTGAGAAAAATATGCCTTTTTCCTTGTAAGTTATTTGATCTTATTGTCTGGAAGCCCTAAGGATTTTTTTCATCCTTTAATTTCAATATTCTTATTAGAATATGTCTCAGAATTGATCTAGTCAATATTACTAGGTACCTATGAGCCCTATCGATGCGTAATTCCATTTCTTCTTTTATTTCCAGAAAGTTTCCTGGGATTATACTTTAAATATTTTTCCATTGTTCTGTTTAGTTTAGTCTTGATTTTCTCTTCAGGCTCTCCAATATTCATATGCCGGATCTTCTTTACCTGTCTCTTATTTATTCTTTTACTCCTTTCTTGAATTATTTTCATTCTCATGGTTACTGTCCTACTTTTTTTTTAATATTCTTATTAAATTTTCATACTACTATATTCCTCCTTGGAATTCTTGCAATTTAATCTTGATCACTGATATGATTTTTCCTTTTTTTCTTATATTTCTTTCCCAAGTTTTATCAACTATCATTAAATTTCTTCATATTTTTATCTACTACTGGTTTAATTTTTGAATTTCTGATTCAAGGTATATTTTTATATCCAAAAGGGCTTCAATAAAAAAGATGTAATTCCATTTCAAGTGTTGTATTATTATTTTCTTCTGATTAATAGTTATTTTTTGAGGACAAAGTATCAACTGGAATATTTTTACTCATATTTTCTGTTTTCTTCTTACAGTAGCTTTGTAAGATATTCATTTGATTTTTATTCCCTATATTTAGGCATTTGTGCCAAAGATTCCTAGTTCACAAGTGTCCTCTTCCCTTGGTTAAAGGAAGTACATTTATTTCATTGAAGGTATTTGTCAGGGGGAAGGGGGTTAGACATATTTTCTTTTTATTTTATCTCTTTATAATCCTTAATTTTCCCCTTTTATTTCCTTCTTTCCCTTCAACACTCTATCTCCAAGGTTAATCACACCTCCTTTGTCCACTTGATCATATCCAGAACTCATGTTTCTTCAGAGATGATACTTGCACTCCCCCTCAGTTTTAAACCCTTCCTTACTCAATATAAAAGTATTCTCAGTAATTTTGTAATTACTGTTGGACTTTCTTTTCCTGGCCTTGATTATGTCTGTGATTCATCTTACTTATCAATGCCCCCTCCTCTTTTCCTGGAGTCTTACATCCTTCCTTCTTGCACTCTCTGCTTTGAAGTTGTGGTAGAAACTTTATTGGAATGAGGCATTTATTTCCCTACTTAAAGCTAATTTGAAGGTAGTGCTATTCTGATTCCTCAGACGGCTAAAAATATGGCCTGTGTGTTTTTATTTGTTCTTCTTACAGATTTGGATGAATGTATGCGGGGATTTAAAATCAAACAGTTGCCATTACTCCTACTTAAGTATTTTTAACCACATCTGTTCACATAAAGGTAAAACCAAAATGATATCCTGAAGTGACAACATTCTGACGTGGTTGATCTGAAATACTGTGGACATATTATTGTGGATGATATTGTGGTTCCTGAATTTTATAACTTCTCAACTGACATTATTTAGCAGAATTGAAGTCTAAGACTAGAGGTAAAGAGAAATTTCCTTCATTTCAGTTTAAAGAAACAGATGGGGCTCTGGGCCAGGACTGCAAGCAGGATGGCACTAGTTTATGGCCCTGAATTATGAAGACAGATGGCATTGACAAGAGAAGAAAGATAAAGAAATCTCTTGAGGAGATTTGAAGCTTCTGAATGCTAGAATCCATTAATAGAACATCTTCATCTAATATTTTTCCTCCTTCTACACGGCAATTTATTTGTTTCTTAAAGGCTTCAGAAGGATTTGCCTAAACATTACGGTGTAGTGTTGAATATCTTTGATGAATCAAGGAATAGTACCTATGCCACACTTGGGGAAAAAAGTTAAGGTTATAGTAGTAGTAGACTTGGTAAATTAATTACAAGACCATAATATATGGCTTTCATGGCTCTGAAACCATGGTATTCTAAAGCAGGATAACTGGCCAATGTGAAAAATGGCAACCAGGATAGATTTGTGAAACACGTAAACATTCATTAAGGAAAATAAAGTGACCAAATGTGAACAAACTTGTTTTGCATACTCATTACAAATTATAGTTCAGGTTACTCTTTTTTTTGTAAATTAAAAGGAAATGATGTTTGAAGTCTGGATAATCTGTGAACATTTAATATACATATTAATTAGTTGTTACCCTCAATTCCAAGTCATTGAACCCAATTTGAATTTGTTGAAGCAAAAACTGAAGAAAGTATTATCTTTGAGAAGTGTAAGTGCAGGCCTGGCTTTAGTTACATCTGGGATGGGATACGAACGATATTAAGTGTCTCTTTTGTTGGCTCATCTCCCTCTTTTCCAGACAAAATTTTAGTTTTCTCATACCAACTTACCAAATGGCCAAAGCACTCTGGGAGCTCCAGAATCACATTATATCAACTTGAAGACTGGAGAGGAAAGAGACCTTACCCATCATGCCAGTTTACAAAAAAAAAATAGAAGGCCCTAGATTAACCTGAATCAGGTCCCATTCCTCCCTTTTTGAGTCTGCTACGAAAAGAAAGGATAAATTAACCGTTTAGACAAGAATAGACACTAAGATGGATCATTGCACACTTATTACAAAATGTTTAGCAGGATAGTTACACATAGCAAGCACTCAATAATTACTAAGTAATTTTTATTGTTAACAGCAATTGGTCTACATGGGACTAAGAATTTATATATAAAATATACATTTCTCTTCTGAATTTAAAATCTAAAGTGCTCAATGGAATAAAAATAACGTATGATGTGTATGTGTATATGTCTGTGTGTCTCTATGCTGTGTAGGGATAGATCATGTGTGCCTATGTCTAATATCATAAGTCTGTGTATTCTACATTGCCTCTTAGAACTATTTGTCACTCTAAAATTGCATACAGTCAAAATGCTGTAAGCCTTCTGCACAATATAACAAGAAACTAAATACTTGCATTAACTCAGAGAGGCATGTAAGCTATTATCCATTATAGATACTCTCCTCCAAATTAGCCTGGTCAAATAATCTATTTCATGTCTGTAGATACTTTATGAATTATAAAATTGAATATAACAGTTCCACCTCTGGAATGGCATCCTGAGGAGCTTAGTGGACCATTCTCCCGTGAAAGTAGCATAGCTGGTAAAAATAATTAAAAAAAAATGAATGTCTCTGGAATTTCCTAAGGGCATACAGCAAATTACCAAATATTTATTTAAGAGGAATCTACTATAACTCAGTAAGAAGAGTGAGAGTATGGCATTTGAACCATGATCTGATGCCTCCCTCCCCACTTCCAGCTTAGTGTGATGGAACTTCCCCTCCAAGTAGGTGGATCTAAGAACATAGTTCTCTGTCCAGTTCCCAGTAGAGGAGTACAGTATCCTCCTAGGAGGGGCAGCCCATCACAATTTCTTACCCCTTCCCTCCAAGCTACTTTGCAGAGGCTAAATAGAATGTAAGTGCAGCCAAGAAGTCAGGGGCTTCCTTCCTCCATTGAGACCCACTCATTAGAGGAGGCCCAGGTAGAGCACGTTGAGAATACTTTGGGCTCAAATAGCTTTCACCCCAGCTAACTTGTAGGAAGAAGGTTGCACACTAGGAGAGACATACTTAGAAAACCAGAGATGAACACCCCTACCCAGCACTCTTCTCCTAAGTGGTCTACTGTCTTTGATTCCCATTCTGGGATCTTGGCTTAGAGATTTTGTCCAGGTGCAGAGGAAAATCTTAAGAACAGAGAGCTCTGAAGCTCTACTAAGAGAAACATACTTTATTTCTTACATAATCTGGGGAAAATTCAAAAGTAATGGTTCTATCAAAAACAATGGAGGTTTTAATGATAAGCAATTAAGTGGAGGTAACTTCATGAAACCAACAAGTTTTAACATAAAACAGCTACTTTACTAGAGAGAGGATGGGAAAGAGACAGTTGAGAAATGCTCTCCTGGGGTCATAAAACCCTGAAATGCTGGCCTCAAATACCATCCAATCAAGGTCCCGAATTTAACTGGATCAGACTCTGGACCAATATATGCCCCAGGGAATTGTTGAAAGTAACAGAGCACCCAGTCAGCAACTAGGTGTGATCACGGACAAAAAGAGTCAAAAATAGTCCTGCTCAATAAATTAAAATGACTGAAATTATATAAAGCATATTATCTAACCACAATTTAGTGAAATTAGAAGTCATTAACAAACAAAAATAAACTGAGAAATTCACAAATGTGTGAAAATTAAATGGCACACTGCTAAATAACCAATGGATTAGATAAGGAATCACAAGGGAAGTTGGAATATTTAAGATAAATTAAATGAAAACATATCGTACCAAAGCTTATTGGATTCAGCTAAAGCAGTACTTAGAAGGTTATATCTGTAAATGCCTGTAAAAAGGGGAAATCTCAAACCAATAATCCAACATTTCACCTTAAGACTCTAGAAACAGAAAAGCAAACTTAACTCAAAGTTGAAGAAAGCAGTAATAAAGATCAGATTTAAATTAATAGAGAATAGGAAAACAAGGAATATTAACAAAACTAAGAATTGGGTCATTGAGAAGATAAACAAAATTTACATATCTTTAGCTACACTGAACAAGAAAAGACTCAAATTACTAAATCAGGAATGAAGGAGAGGACATTACTACTGACTTTACAGAAATAAAAAGATTATTAGGGAATACTCTTAACAATTATATACCAATAAGTTAGATTATTTAGATATAACGGACAAATTCCTAGAAAGACATGAACTACCAACACTGACTCCTGAAGAAACAGAAATTACCAAAAGACACAACATATAAAGGGATTGAATCAGCAATTAGGAAAAAAATAGTAGAACTACCCACAAAGAAAAGCCAAAGCCCAGGCTCAGATGACTTCACTGGTGATTTCTACCAAATCATTTAACAAATTAATACATTTCTTCACAAACTTGTCCAAAAGATAGAAGAGGAGGGAACATTTCCCAATTCTTTCTTCAAGGCCAGTATTATTAAACAAGGACATCACAAACAAAGAAAACTTTGGACCAAAATTCCTTAACAAAAATTAGCGCATCAAATACTGTAATATATAAAAAGACTAGACACCCTGATCAAGTGGGATTTTTCCTAGGGAAGCAATGTTGGTATAATGTGTGAAAATCAATTGATGTAATACAACGTGTAGAAGAAATAAAGGATTAAAAAATCATTGCAATAGACAAAGCATTTAACAAAGTCTAACATCACTTCATGATGAAAATACTCAACAAACTATGAATATAGGGGACCTTCCTCAACCTGATTATCATCTACAAAAAAACAATGCTTAACATGATACTTAGTGGTGAAAAACCATGCTTGCCCCTTAAGATCAGGAAAAAGGCAAAGCTCTTCTCTTTCACCTCTTCTATTCAACATTATATTAGAGGGTCTAGCAGGGGCAATCAGACAAGAAAGAGTAATAAATAGCATCCATATTTGAATAGAAAAAATAAAACTATTTTGAGTCAGCCTTGATGGCCTAGCGGTTAAAGTTCAGTGTGCTCTGCTTCAGCGGCCTGTGTTCCATTCCCAGGTGCAGAATCACATGACTTGTCTGTCGGTAGCCATGCTGTGGGGCTGGCTCACATAGAAGAACTAGAAGGACCTACAACTAAAACATAATACTATGTACTGGGGCTTTGAGGAAGAAAAAAAAGAGAGGAAGATTGGCAAAACATATTAGCTCAGAGTGAATATTTCTCGGCAAAAAAACAAAAATTAATTAATTAAATTAAAATAAAACTATTTATCTTTCCAAAGGATATGATCTTGCATATAAAAACTCAGAAAATTTACCACAAAACTATTAGAACTTTATAGTAAACAATTTCAGCAAGATTGTAGCTTATAAGATTTATATACAGGGGCCAGCCCCGTGGCCAAGTCTTTATGCTCGTGCACTCTGCTTCACTGGCCCCAGGTTTTGCCAGTTCAATCCTGGGCGTGAACATGGCACCACTCATCAGGTCATGTTGAGTCGGTGTTCCACATGTTTACAACTAGAAGGACCAACAACTAAAATATACAACTATGTATCGGCGGGTGCTTTGGGGAGAAGAAAAAAAAAAGATTGGCAACAAGGGTTAGGCAAGGTGCCAAACTTTAAAAAAAAAAAAAGATTTATATACAAAAGTCATTTGTATTTCTACACACTAGCAGGCAACAATCCAAATATGAAATTCAGAAAATTCTATTTACAATACTGGCAAAACGAATAAAATATTTAGGAATAAATTTAATAAAAGAATTTCAAAGGTAAAACTCCCAAAATTATAAAACATTGCTAAAAAATTAATGAAAATCTAAATAAGTAGAAAGACAATTCATGTTCCTGGATTGAATGACTTAATTAACGTTAAGATGGCAAGAGTCCCCATACCAATGTCCAGATTCAGTGCAATCTCCGTCAAAATCCCAGGTTCCTATTTTGCAGATATTAATAAGTTGATCTTAAAATCCCTATGGAAACTCGAGGGATTCAGAATTGCCAAAATAATCTTGGAAAAGAATAAGGCTGTAAGATTCACACTTCCTTGTTTAGAAACACTACAAAGCTAACTGTAGTTAACATGTTTCAAGACATGAGATACTGGCAAAAGGATAGACATATAGATCAACGGAATAGATTTGAGAGTCCCAAAATAAGCCCTCACATATACAGTCAATTGATTTTTGACAAGAGGGCCAAACAACTAAAATGAATAAAAATAATATTTCAACAAATAGTGCTGGTCCAACAGTATATTCACATGCAAAAGAACAAAATTGGGTCTGCATTTCACATCACATTAGAAGAAGAACTCAATGGATCAAAATCCTAAATATAAGAGCTAAAACTGTAAAACTCTTAGAAGAAAACATAAATTTTTGTGACCTTAGACTAGACAATAGTTTCTTAGGTATGCCACCAAAAGCACAGGCCACAAAAGAAAAATGTATAAATTGGACTTTATCAATATTAAAAATGTGTATACTTCAAAGTACATTATCAAAAAAGTGAAAAGACAGCCTACAGAATTGGAGAAATGATTTGTAAATTTTTATCTGTAGAAGACTTGTATCTAGAATACATAAGAACACTTACAATTCAATAATAAAATCACAAATTATCCAATTAAAAAATGGTCCATGGAATGAATAGACATTCCTACAAAGAAGATATACGAAAGGTCAATAAGCACATGAAAAGATGCTCAGCATCGTTAGCTATTCGGGAAATGCAAATAAAATCTGCAATGAGGTACCACTGCATACAAACTAGGATGGCTACAATAAAAAAGACAGGTAATGACAAATCTTGGAAAGGATGTGGAGAAACTGGAACTATCATTTGCTGCTAATGGAAATGTAAAATAATGCAGCCACTTTGGTAAACAGCCTGACAGTTCCTCAAAAGTTTAAACTTGGAGCTTTTACCCCATTCCTAAGAGAAATGGAAACGTATGTCCACATTTGTACATGTATGTTCATAGCACTATTATTCATAAAAGCCAAAAAGTTGCAACAACCCAAATATCTATTAACAGATGAATAAACAAAATATAGTCTACATATACAATAGAAATTATTTTTTAATAAAAGAAATGAAGTGCTGATACAAGCCACAGCATGGATGATCCTTGAAAACACTACAAGTAAAAGAAGTCAGTGAAAAATGACCATATATTGTATGACTCAATTTATATGAAATGTCCAGGATGGGCAAATCTATAGAGATAGAAAGTAGATTAGTGGTTGATTATAGTTGAGGGAAATGGAGGGAAATGGCAGGTGACTGTTAAAGGGTATGACGTTTTCTTAGGGGATGAGAAAATTATTCTAAAATTGATTGTAGTGATGGTTGCACAACTCTGAGTAGTCTAAAAACCAATGAATTGTAGACTTTAAATAGGTGAATTTTATGGTATGTGAACTATATCTCAATAATGCTGTTACCAAAAAAAAGTAAATTATTTCCTTCAGACATCATGTTTCTTTTCTTCTTGGGAAACCAGGGAACAGACTCCTGCACTGTACTCCAAATTGTGAAAAGTTCGATATAAATACATGAAAGAATTTTGATCTTTTTCCTTTCCTCACTAGAAATTGGAGAAACCAATCAATCAGATCTCATAGGGAGCCCAGAAACAGTAGCTAAATTGAGCTCCCCAGGGACTGGAAAGCTTTCCAGAGATTTAGAAATACTGTGAGCCTCCTCAAAGTTTGTTCAGAGTACTAAGTGGCCTGAGAATCCAGGTTGTCTTGCCATGCTTTTTCTGATGAAATTTACTACTTCAGGACTCAGCTTTCTTGTCCATTTTCCATGTATATATTTTTTTTCTTTTTGGTGGGGAATATTGGCCCCAAGCTAAGATCTGTTGCCAATCTTCCTCTTTCGCTTGAGGAAAATGGTCCCTGAGCTAACATCCATGACAATCTTCCTCTACTTTTGGATATGGGACACCGCCACAGCATGGCTTGATTAGCAGTGTATAGGTCTATGCCCAGGATCTGAACCAGCGAACCTCGAGCCACAAAATGAGCACATGAAGTTAACCACTATACCACCAGGCTGGCCCCTTGTATATCTTTTTCTAAAATTCCAATTGCAATCAGTTATTCCTCATTCTTTGAATCTCTTTTTCAAATTCTAGACAGAAAAACACCTGATTGAATTCCACTTTAGTCACAAGCATTTTTGCTGGTCTAACACTTGATATGTCATTTTTATGAGTAGGATCTAGCTCTGCAGTCCTGTATTTTATGGGACAAGATGGTACCTCAGTAAAAATTAAGACAAATATTTATGTCATAACTACGTAAAATAGTGTATATCAGTTGAACCAAAACTGTCTCAGGAAACAGAAGAAAAACTCATTAAATAATACTTCAACTGAGCCAGTTGGGTTTTTCTTTATCAGAGGAAATTGTATCAACTAGTACTTTAGCATTAAAAGGAACATGTCTGTTCAGTTAAATGCTAAGTGCAGTATTATCAGGAACTAGCTGGATTCTGGAGATAAAATATGAATAGGATACAGTGTCTTTTTTGGAGTTTAAAACTACAGAAAGAAGCATCCATTACAAATGTGTATGAGGAATTCCTCTAACTGACATATGGAGTCAAACCCTTACACAGTCCTTGGACTATCCATAGTCTTTTTAAATAGTCATTCAAGTTAAGGTCAATGCCATCATTCCTACTGGTAAAACACTATTTTGCTATCATAGAAATATTTCTAGTGCTATTATTCCAGAATTATAACTAGAGATTATTCAAAGTCATTAATGTGGCCATTAGTGTTCCTGGTCCTTATTTTCAATGTACTGAAATCCAATTTCCGTTTTGAATATAAGCCTAAAATGCCCACATTGTATCATTGGAACAGCAGATGTCAATTTGATAAAAATACTTTTTAATCCATCAAAGAGCTATGCCTAGAATAACCATAAAGTCAAACATGACTGCCTTGATTGCTTGGAGATGAGGCTTTCAGAGCCCTTTAAAATATGAGGCCATGCAATAAACTATCTTTAAAATGGTCTTCTGCCTTCCAGTTTTCTAATTTCTAAGTGAAATTGCTTAGCACCTTCAGGGGGTGGGGAATAACCATTAAAATAGACATTCAAAAGATAATTTACTTTGAAGGGAGGGGCTGTGATGACGGTAGAATGAAATGGAAAGATCAATGTTAACTACCAACTGATATGGCTTCAGACATATGCTCCTGATGGGCCCGAAGTTCTTTAGAGTCACTGCAATTATAAGACAAGAGCTTAGCCTGTGGATTAGGAAGGGATAGCTTCAAATCCTCTTATAAATTCTGTCAGCCTCCTCAACATTCAGCCCTTTGCATGACAGCACTCCAGCTACTCTTGAAAGAGGAGCCAAATAACGGTGATTACTTGGACTCTCATGCTGACCACCACTAACCAAATTTTTATTACCAGGAATTTAACCTTCAGTGCTTGAATTACTTTGAAAATAGGTCAAATCAAGTGATATTAAATAGCTGGCATGATAAAAGAAATAAAAAGGGAGTGGTTTGTGATCAGCAAAAATAGTTCATTATTTCTTTACAGCAGCAATGTCTAGGACAGAGTACAATGTATTTTAATTCAGCAAAATAGTTATTGAGCACTTACTAAGTACTCAATCATGCAAAAAATAATTTTAAGAATTGGTAGCTAGAAGAGAACATACTGACAGAAGTGAAAAACGGGCCTGGATAGCCTCCCAGAGAGAAAGAAGACAAAGTTCCAAAAACAAACAAAAAGAAATAAATAGCCGAGTTCCCTGGAATTATTAGCAAATGGACAAAAACCAGAGGGTATCGATTTAGCACATTCCATCAACACGTGTATTAAAAAAATTGGGTGTCATTGAAATATTTTAAAGTCCAATTTACTGTTTTAGAAGATAAAGAACGGTGAGAGAGTTTGGAGAGAGCTTTATGAGAACATTTAAATTATTTCTCACATAAGATAAACTTTAATTTCCTTGAAATTCATATATAAATAATGATCCTTTTTCTAATGCGACACAGCTAACGAGATGTTACCGTGTGTGTATCTCTGAGTGTGCATGCACACGTTATTTATGCAGTTAAGTTTTACTTAGACACAGCCAAGAAATTCTGCTCTATTCTTACATAGATTTATTCAATGAGGTCTAGCATGGAGGGGGCTGGCTTGCTTGATTCCTTGAAATAAGTGATGGTAGATGCACAATCAAAATACTTCTTACATCTCCTTAGCAGCACTCAAGCCTGCCTGAAAGTAAACACAAATCAAAATATCCTGCTTTACTCAACATGGCATGATTTTTACCTTAGAAGGCTAACCTTTTTTCAAGGTTGCGTCTAACTAGGGTCAGTTTCACAATATGCAGCCAACCATAAAGCAAAACTTGAGGGCAGATGGAAAGTTTATAAGGCCTCAAAATATCATCCCTATTGCCAATGACAAAATCAGTTCCTTTTCCTAGTAATTCTTTGGGATTTAAAATGGTTTGGTCTAATGAGATACTCCTTATTAGAATGAAAATCCCCAAGAGACTGGAACCTTTCTTAAGCTGTTATCAGTGTCCTCATTAGAGGGGTTTAATTGACAGCTAGCAGAGGTGCCTGAGGGAAGACAGGGCCTGAAGGCAGGCTACCACAGAGGGACAACTTTGGAGTCACAATTTGCGCCCAGTACTGGCCTTAACAATTCCTTACTTCAAATAATATTAAGGTTTCTCCTCTTTATTTCATTTGACTGGTTTAGGTTAATAGTTTCACTTTGTTGGTCATTGACTTCGAGGTTTCTGAGAGACTAACCATGATGTATTCGAATGTACCAAGTTAAGGATAAATTGGAAGCAATTGGCTTTTCTTCTAACATTTTATAGTGTATTTAGCTCCCTGTAAGCTTGGTTTATATAGCAGTTTGGAGCTGGAAAAAAAATCTTAAAAATGAACTGCTTTCATATATTTATTTTATTATTTTTATTTTTAGAAGTAATACATCCATAGAACTTAAAAGTAATATACTATTACAAGGCTTGTTATGAAAAACAGTGGTGCCTTGATCCTACCTTTCTTCCTCCCCAGCCCTGCTCTAAAAATGTCAACTCAATATTTCAACTCTTTAACTGTTTCTTCTTGTATTTGCCTCCACGTTTCAGACCAATACCACCCTTAGACCAGGCAAACATGGATCTAGTTCCAGGAAAGTGGCCTGACATCAGATCACTCCTGCTAGACAATGCAACTACTTCTTGAGATCTTGTAAGATTGAACTGTCAAGATGGTGCTGACTTGCCCATTTGGGGTGCCTCTCTCATTTATATCAGACACAAGACAAGTTCAGACTCTAGACTACCAACTGTCTTCTGTTGACCGTTGGTCTGGAGCTGCATACATTGGCCTGTACTGTGGATCTCACCTGTCCATGTTCTGATCATTCTACTGCTTCAGGTCTAGAACACCCAAGTGTGGGGTGTGTGGTCGTAGTGGCAGTGGCGATGGCAGGAATTCTTTACCCTGTATGCCCCTTGCCACTGGCACTGTCCACTGGCCGGCAGTCCCACAGGAGTGGATGTGCCATCTTTTCCGAGGGGTTTTAAGACTCTTACTTCATAATACTAATAGGCCCTTCTTATCAATTTCCTGTAATTGCCTCCAATGGATGAGGAAATATCACATTCCAGGGTTAGACAAGAGGGTGACAGTCCTTCTATAAGTGGGACACCTCTTCTTTCTCCACTCAACTCTCCTCATTTACCTTCTGCTGGTGGGTTTGGACAAAAGGCAGAGTTGTGGCAAACATCAAAAGAGATCACCCCAGGAATGTGGCCACCATAGTCTAAAGCAGTCCAGAAAAGACATAGTTGGAAAGGAGCTGTTACACATTTATACTAGAAAATTCTGAAATGTGAATTTAATAAAAACAGGAAACTAATTTCCATTCACATATTCCTGTGCACTTTAAACAAAACTTGCATTTGTGATCAGTATCAATGTAACACACCAGTAGCTTTTCAGAGTCATTGGAAATTGATATTCACAGTAAGTAATGGTGTAACCAGCATTAAATAAGTGGAATTAGGGAACCGTAGAAAAAGATCTATATTGTTTCAATACAGACAGGTTCTGAAGAAACATTTAATTATAAGTAATAACAATATTGCTATCTTTTTTCTCATGTGGGGAGATACAAAATTTGCCGGGAATTGTATTTTTGACAATAAAGAACACACTGCTACGGTTCCCAGACCTGAACATGAAGAGATGATGCCCAGACACTGTGACACTTACAAACATGTGAATACCTCCTCTCTTCTCTACCTCTGCAATAAATCAAATCCCAATACCTTACATGGGCCCATAAACTGTTACACGTTTTAAATCAAGCTGTTTATATAGAAAAGGGCACCATCAAAGTATTATTGTGTGTCCTACATACCCTAGGGGAGGCCCTATTTACAATTTAAGGTACTATTTCTTTCTTTCTTTTCTTTCTTTCCTTCCTTCTTTCCTTCTTTCTTTCCTTCTTCTTTCCTTCTTTCTTTCCTTCCTTTCTTTCGGTGAGGGAGAGTGGCCCTGAGCTAACATTGTTGCCAATCTTTCTCTTTTTGCTTAAGGAAGATTGTCACTGAGCTAACATCTGTGCCAATCTTCCTCTGTTTTATAAGTGGGACGCCACCACAGCATGGCTTGATGAGCAACGTGTAGGTCTGTGCCTGGGATCTGAACCAGCGATCCCTGGGCCACTGAAGCGGGGCATGTGAACTTAACCACTATGCAACCAGGCCAGTCCTAAAAGTGCTATTTCTTGATTTTGCAATTTTAGACATTGTCAATTGAGCTCCTTCTGTAGAAGATCAAAAACGACCCTTCTTATACTCCATGTCCTCTCCTCACACAGAAACACTTTCTCTACCTACATCCTAGCAATTTCATATTTTTTGTTAATATTTCATGCTTGCCTTATCATTATTTAAATATTGTTCACAGCTAAAACCACATATTGTTGCATGATCATATTTTACTTATAGCATTTGATTTTCCTAGAATTTATAAAATTGAGGATATTATCTTATTTAGAAATTCTCAATTATTAAAATGAGGATAATAAAATGCCCCAATTTATAAGGTTGCTATGATGTTTAGTACGTTAATATATACAAAACACAACAGTTAATTGGTGTAAGTTAGCACTACATAAATGTTTTCTACTCTTACATTAATATTTAGTTTACTTAGCATTTTTTTCCTCCGAATTCTCTGAAAAATCTCTTAATATGGTAAGCTGACCAAGCAACTATAGATTCTTTTTCTTCCCCTTTGACTATAACCCTCTCAAAGCTCCCCATCTTCTTTAGGTGGTCTCTAACGAGCATTTCCTAAACTGTTCCATGGTCATCATTCTGGTATTTCCCTTTGAGTCTCTTGAGTACTGGAATCTTTATCTGTTGAATTCTGTAACTTTCTGTTTCTTAATTTACTGTCTGTTATTTTGGTAGAACATATCTCAATAAACTCTCTAAAAACTGTGCATAGGAGGTAAAGTTTATAAGTTTTGTACATCTAAAAGTATCTTCATTCTACACTGCACTGGAATATTTCATCTCAGTGTGGAATTTTAAGTTGGGAAATAGTGCTCTGTCATTCTGTTTCCCAATCCTTTGATATGATTTTGATGGTTGTTATACAGATAGACAAATAGATAGATAGATAAATAGATAGACAGATAACAGATAGAGATATAGATATTCCCCTCAAAATGTGTATTTGAGAGCTAAAAATTGCAGTAATGTGCCTTATTTTGGATAATTTTTTATTAATTTTTTTGGACCCTCAGTGGGTGGTCCTTTCAATCTGGAACCTCAAGTCACTTCTATTCAGGGAAAGTTTCTTGCCATTCTTTTTTTACAATATCTTTGATAATATACTCTGGTCCATGTTATCTCTCTTCTCATATTTTTAAACTCCTAGTTTAAATCTCTAATTTAATTGGCTTTACTCACCCAGTTTTTCTTTTTTCTGTATTGTTCTACCTTTTGGGTCATATCCTCAACTTCCTGAAACAAGCTTTCAAATAAAATTTTATTTCCGCTAAAATGTACTTTGTCAAATTTTTAATACCTACATTTTAATTCTCTGAATGTTCCTTTTTTTAAAATATAGCATCCTATTCTTATATGCCATGATGCCATATCTTCTCTTGATATTATAGTTACTGTAAATGTTATATTTATTGTTTCTGAAGTTACCTTCTATCTAAATTGCCCACATTTCCTCAGAGTGTTTTTGTTGTTATTACTTATATATTTGTATTAGCATCTGTCTTTAAATTTAGATGATTTCCTCAAATGTGTTAGCTGTCCATTTCTGTTTAAGATTGAGGAACTAATAACTGATTAGAATATGTGTGTTGTGAGAAGGACTAAAATATGAATGAGTTTTGGATAGATACAAAGTGTTTGGTGAATACTAAGTTGTTTCATTTGATGATCCAAAAATATCAGCATTTATCAACTTTTTGCTTTGTCTTGATTCGATTTTTCCTAATTGGTTGTATAAACCTGACTCCCAGGACTTCAGAAGCTGAGAGAGACAAGTGGGATGAGGTCTCAGAGTTTAATAAGGAGTCATTTACCTAATCCTCCTGTTTTACTATCCTTACTTTCCTTAATATTTCAAGTAGAGAGTGTATTAGTTTTAATTTTCCCTAGAGCAGACTTTCTTCTCTACCTTACTAGAGGAGGGATATTCACCTTGTTGTACAGGGTAAAGAAGGAGATATTGAACAAAAAAGTGATCTAAGAACTTTCCAAACAATTCAAGACATTCTTCCTGTTATCATTCCCCTCACTTATCCCTGTCTTCATTGAAATAGTGTGTCTGCTTCCTGAGACTTTTCTTGGTTTTGCAGCATAAATAAGTTTGCTCATTGTTGGCTTATAACTCTGCTAGCTGATCAATTTCAGACTTCTCTCCTGTGCTGTTAGCACCTAGTCATTTTCCAAAATTTGAATGTCATCTCTCATCTGATAGTATCTCCTTAACTTTTCCCTTAGGTGGCTATAACTTTATTTTTAATAAGAATATTGCTTTATACTCCATAGACGTTTTGGATGGGACATACAAAAAAATTAAAGTAGTCTGTCTACCACATTTAAAAAGAAATATAATTTATTTGTTTTATAGTTGACTAACTGTTTAGATAGTTTATATGCTTGACACAGTTTGAGGCACATACTACAAATTCCATTCCATTTACGTTATTATTGATGATGGTATTGATGCACTTGTTTTTACTAGAAATTTGTTGTGTTCTTGCAATTGTTCTTTCCAAGTTCACCCAGACAGATAATGGTAGGGCTTGAACTTGAACCCTAGCCTTCTAGCTCCCATCCTTCATCCTTTTCAGAAATAGGGCAGAATTAAAACTTCTGAGCTTCATTTTGACTGAAATTATCTCCTATAGAATCATCTGAATACAGGGCAGGACATATGGAAGATACCAGTATGTAGAGACATTTTAACCTGGAATCAAAGCTTTCTTTTAGGTTTTTAGTGTGCTGTTGCCTTTGTCTTGAAGTGTACATCTATATGGATCCCTGATCCCAGTTTGAAATGATTACACCTTAAACAACTTGGAGCACCTACATGGAGGCAAGCTATGTTTTCAAGGTGCTAAGACCATACATATTAATTTTAGTCCTACCATGAAGAAGTTCACTTATTAGAGCTTAAACAGATTAATCATAACATAGTTAGACCTGCACTACAGGGCCATGAACAAATAATTGAGAGATAAAAGAAGAGAACAGCTGGGGGGATTAAGACTTCCCAAAAAGGTTTGTATGGAAGATGAGCAGTAGGCCCTAGACTCATATTCCAAGCAAAGGAAACTAAGGAACAAGGAAAAACATTGTGAGGGTATATGATGTGCGGTGCCCAAAGCGTGTTCACTGCGGCTAGGGCAGGGATGTATAACTTTTTTTTTTTTTTTAAAGATTTTATTGTTTTCCTTTTTCTCCCCAAAGCCCCCCAGTACATAGTTGTATATTCTTCTTTGTGGGTCCTTCTAGTTGTGGCATGTGGGACGCTGCCTCAGCATGGTTTGATGAGCAGTGCCATGTCCCCGCCCAGGATTCCAACCGACGAAACACTGGGCTGCCTGCAGCGGACCGCGCAAACCTAACCACTCGGCAATGGGGCCAGCCCCAGGGGTGTATAACTTTTTGCAGTCAAGTTCCCGCATATTCCAGTGAACTCTGATGTGTCTTTGGCTCTTTGACTAAAACTTTGTATGCTACAAACCAAATTCTAATTTACACCCATTGCATAAGCAATTCGTGCTGTTTGAAACAAAAATAAATATTACATGTTTGTCAAAATATTGAAGCATTTCAGATGTATCAGAGGAGTAAAGGAAAAATCACAGTTCTAGAAGGTAAGATGTGGAGAAAGGAATATTGGTAAATAAGATGGGAGAGCTAGGGTGGGGCTTGAACTTGATTCTATTGGCAATGAGAAGTTCTGAAAAGGACATGTTTAAAGCTGGTGACTAAGAAAATTAGAGGCGAAACTGAATTTGCTTTCTCCTGACTTTAACAAGTACTGCAAACTTGTTGGCCTTACACCTGATTACCATTCTCCCCAATTCTCTGAAACCTGACTTATCCCGTGAGACAGAATAGTCTTTGAGTCTCTCTGCCTATCCGTCACCCAGACTAATGCCTAGCTCCCTCAGCCCGGACCCCGCAAGCCACACACTTAAATAGCATCATTCACTTGACCCGTTTGGCAAAAAAATGTTTAGAAATTGCCATTCTGAAAGTTGACATGAAGTAATGAGCACACCAAGAAAACAGTTTTCAGAACATACGCTCTGCCAGTACAATCTATTTTAGACAAACAATGGGAGGCTTGAAATAGCCACAGTGTCATGGTACCCGCTTTGAAATGAATAAAATGTTTTAGGTGACAAAGGGACATGTTTGCTCTCCTTCACAAGGTCACAAGGGAGATTGAACAAGTTTCTATGATGTGCTATTGTAAAGAGGGAAAAAAAATAGCATGACCATGACTTCTTGGGTATTAAAGGCATATTTGTACTTTCTAGAGGCTTTCGGTTGTTATTTTTTAACTAATGATAAATTCTCCTCACAACTTAGGAACAGTTCCACATAATTATTGCTCCTTTTAAAAAATATATCTCTTTTTATAAGGTTATTACTTTGCGTGTCTCAGTGTAAAATAAATCTAAATAGCATATATGTATAAAAGAGTACCCTATTTAGCTCTAGCATTATAAAGGATGGCATTTTAAAATCAATAGTGTGGGGCATAGAATTAATTAAATTGTGCCATATAAATTTCCAAAATCTCATTATATTTTATATCCACACTATATGAAAAATATCTCTTGCCCATAGAAACTTATAAGAGTTGGAAGAAATTGTAAAGACCTTTATATTGTCGTGATACTGGCATAAATCAATGGCACACTTAAAGGATATACAAGAATAGAATTTAATAAAGAGCTTTTTGTAGAGTTTGGTAGATCAAGAAATCCACAACAGATGGTAAAATGCCCAAGGATTATTAACAATGAGAAGACAGTACCCCCATTATTACCATTGGCTTAATGGGACAAGAGGCTGAAGTAGAACCTATCAAGAGTAGGAGCTGAGGAAGAGAGGCTGACCAGCATGAGTCATGGCCATAGAGACATACAGCAATTGCTCAAACTATGGCCAGACCATGGAGAAACATGAGAGAGCAAAGGAGAGTCACATTGTCCCTTCTTTCATATATTTTTAATTAGTGTTAGTCCTTTCCCAGAAATCAAGGGAAAGAGGGGTTCATATACTATAGTCTATAGAGCTTGGTTAACCTCTCTAGTCACAGAGCTAAAAAGAAGGTATAAAACGTGGGTACACCACTGCCTTTACCACTCAACATTCATTTGCTGTGCAGTACTCATTATAATTTATTTAGATGAAGAAATTTCCATTATTCCAGTAAAAAAAAAAATACAGTGTCTATCAGCTACTATATGATAGCAGGGTATAGTTAAATCAGTAAAAATTAGCCACCAGTAGAATTGGTATATACATTAGTAGAATAAAAGGAGGGAACATGATTAATTAACACCAAACAGAGCTGCTACCATCCCTATTTTGTAGCTGTTAAGTTCTAAATCAGTAATCATGGCTTCTTTTATACACATTCTATCTTCTCCTGCCTTCTGTCAACACCTTAATTGTGTCTTTTCTTTTCTTTCTTTTTTTGCTTTTCTGGAGGGGTGACTCAAACTTCTATCATTATAATTTTTGAGTCCTTATAGGTCCCATCTTCATAAGGCTATTGCAGTTTCTCTTTAGTCATTATTATTGAATATGGGAAAACTAAGTTGCACCCAAATGATTTTCTGCATTCCAGACATTGTCCTACTTGCCACATTGTGTAGCCATAATCCAATTTACTTAGGTTATGGAGGTCAAGCATCCTGGCCAGTATAGTGATTCAGGAGCATGGATTTAATAGCATGAGGAGTACAAAATTTTGTGGGGGCAATCTCAGCTTCTAATTGATGTTGTTTTGCAGCTGACTCTGTAATTGAGACTTCAACAGGCCTTTCTACAGTTCTATCACATGATACAAACAGTGAATGTCCACAGTGGAGGACCATTGCTGCATTTTTTTTCCAGCATAAAATTCATTCTCTGGACAGAGATGATGTTCTTTAGATATCTAAGAGATAAAGAATTCTGAGGTGATGCCGGCAAAACTTCTGCAGGTGGAAAAGGCAAATATGTGTACAGATTTATGTATACATTTCCATAAAGACAAATTACTCCCTCTCCATGATGGAAGTAATTCAGTGGTAATCAACCTGCTGCCAGGAGTTGGACATGAAAGGCTGCCATACCCAGCTGTTGATCTGTTGCTGTCAGCAGTTGCCATACTCAGATCAGCCTTAGTGAGGAAAGCACACGTGGTTAAGTCCTTGCATAGCTTTTGTCCCTGCTGCTATCTCAAGGTTATACATAAGCACATTGATCCAGCACAGGAGCAACTGTGGAAAGAAGCTTATTGACATCTAAAGAATGGGTCATCTTGTCCACCTAATCATTGATAATCTTCTCTGCTCAGGAACCCTCTAATGGGGATTTACATGAGCACAGATATAGTCACACTGTGCCTATTCTCTAAATATTTCTCCTGAAGAGCCCCTGTAACTAGTCTTCATCAATTAACAGACATTTGTTCCTGTTCAAAATGTCCATAAGACATTTGGTCCATCAGACATTTGGTTCATGCCAAAAGGTCCTTGACATTTGGTCCTGTCCAAAATATCCATGGGCGTATTTAGTCCACACTGAATAGTTTTGGACAAAACCAAATATCAAGGACCTTTGGGCATGGACCAAATGTCTCCATGGACATTTTGGATGGGAATAAATATGACCATATATCAAAGACATTTTGGCATGGAGCAAATGTCTGATGGACATTTTAGACAGGACCAAATGTCAAGGACTTTTTGGCATGGACTAAATGTCTTATGGACGCTTTGGCCAGGACCAAATATCAAAAACCTTTTTTTCTTTTGCATGGACCAAATGTCTGATGGATATTTTGGACAGGACCAAATGTCCTGCAAGGACCTTCATCTTGTTCTTTCCAAGTCCTTGGCAAATTGGCCAATCCATTAACCACTCTCCATGAATCTAATCTGTAAGAATTTCTCTTCAGGTCATCTCTCATTCCAGACAAAGTAGACAACGAGATTTGCTGCCCAAAGTTCTTACCATTGGCAAATTTCCTTTCTACAGTATTTATCAGGACCATTTGCAAGTGATATTATAGGATGGCACTGTATATTTCTAATGAAGCCAAATACTATGCAGATCCATCTATATGCCAGGCCCAAACTTGGTTAACTGACATAGGACACTCCACATGAGGGTAAAGTTTTAGGTTCAGAGAGAGACAGTGAAATGTTTAGAGCAGGTACCATTGGAATATGAACCTCATTTGCATGCAAATTACTTGTGCCCTCAAGACCTCTTTGGGTATATTCACAATATATAATTTTCATTTAATAATAGAATGCTTGCTGACATGTCCAGCTTTTTGATTGAGTGGATCAGATAACACGTATTTCATAATGGACATCTTGGGTTTCATAGTCCCTTACGTGTCCCATGATCAGGCATTCTATCTCTACATGTGTCCAATAGCAAGACAGGAACTCTTTACTAAAGTTAAAACTTTTGTCAGCAGGGTATAACATAGCCTCATTTCAACATTTGAGCGGCTTCACTGTGATTCTTTTATTGGGACTTACTGAAGGCTTTGGACAGTATTTCTATATACTGCAGATTTGTCAAGTACAATTTAGTCTGTTGGATCATGTGATCCAAGTGTAAGGGCTGCTTTTACCATAGCCTCGATGTGATGCGGAGCCTTTTCTTGCTCTGGGCACTGATGAAACTGGGAGCATTGTAGATTATCTGGTAAATAGATTAGAGCATCACAATTTTTTTTTTTTTGCCTCTAAAATCCAAAGAGTCTTACCAAGTATTATTCTTTCAACTTAATAGTTGGTTTGAAGAACAGCAACTTATTTTTCACTTTAAAAGGGATCTCCTGACATGCCTAGAAAACTGCACTCCTAGAACTGTCAAACATGTGCCAAAACCCTAACTTTCTCATAAATTCTGGTACTCTTATGTCTAAGCTCTCTAGGATATTATCAGTGTCCTGCTCACCAGGTTCAATTAGCATCTATGTATTGAAGAAACATGATATTTTGAGGGATGATAAAATGATCAAGCTTCCTGCAGACTATGTTATGACAGGGAACATGAGAGCTGACATAATCTTGAGTTAAGGTAGTGATGATATACTGTTTTCCCTGAGAGATAAGGGTGAACTCCTCTGAAGTCTTACTGATTACATTGAATATAAATAATTTCTTAGATCAACAGCTGCATACCACTATTTGCTTGATACCAATATGGAATAGTAGTTATGACTAGTGTCACCATTTGAATAAATTTACAATCATCCAGTCTTTTTATAAGACTTATTTGACTTTCTGACTACCACCAGAAGGGAGTCTTGTGGGGATATATAAAGGCTCACCACCAATGCAGCTTTGATATTGATGATGGAAGTATTTTCTGCAATTTCTCCAGGGATTCATTATTGCCTTTGATTACTATTTTGCTGAGGTATGGCAGGTGACAATTCCAGGGATCCTTTCTACCCTGGTATTCCTCTGATACGTTAGGGAACCAATTGAGGATTCTGCATTTTAATAGGTGTATCCATTCCCACTCTACATTCTGGAACAGAGAAAATAATTACAGAATGGATCCATGGATTTACTTGACTCACTTTGAGATTGACTTGAACTAAGACTCCATCTATCCCCTGACTACCATATTCACAGAGGTGATCAGACATTCCAAACAACTGTGTATACATAAAATTCAATTTAAGAATAGCCTCGTGTTTGTGCATGTATGTCTGGAATATGTCTGGAAAGTCAACAGTGATTCTTTCTTTCTCAGAAATCATGCCTCCCTCATTGATTTGTTCAATATATATATCTACTGATTACATACTAAGAGCTAAGAATACCACTGGTCCTTAAGAACAAAAATTCAACAAGAAATGCATCCTACCCCACCCCAATGGAACTTATATTCTAAGTTGGAAACATTTAATTTAAAAATATTTAATTAATATTTAATTTAATAAATATTAATTTAATATTAAATTAATAAATATTTGATTACAGGATGAAAATAAAGACAAAGGAAAAGTAGAGCAGAGATAACATATATAAAGGAGATATTACTTAGTCTGAGGGTCATCAAAGACTTCCCAGGAAGCAGATGTTTGAGCTGAAATCTGAAGGATACGTAAGTATTAATCAAGTGAAGGGAAGCGGGAGGGAAATAGTAGTGAATGCAGAATCCCACGCAGATGGAAAAGTACAAGGAGAGTCTTGAAGAAGGCAGATGAAATTGGAGGGTTCTGAAAATTATACATCAATGATGAGAATCATACAAGTTTGATTTCATCAATGAAGATTATTTACTTTAAAATGAATAAGTTTTGGGGCCAGACCCATGGCCAAGTGGCTAAGTTTGCATGCTTCACTTGGGCAGCCCAGGGTTTCATCAGTTCAGATCCTAGGTGCGGACATGGTACCACTCATCAAGCCATGCTGAGGTGGCAACCCACATAGCACAACTAGAGGCACTCACAACTACAATATACAACTATCTACTGGGGGACTTTGGAGAGAAGAAGAGAGAAAGAAAGAAAGAAAAAAAAAAAGAAGATTGGTAACAGATGCTAGCTCAGATGCCAATCTTTAAAAAAAAATAGTTTCACATACCAAATATATTATAGATTATAGCAGGAAATGAAAATCAATGCCTGAAGAAGCTTTCCTATTCTCCCTATATTGATACATCCAGATTTTAGCAGTTAAAATAAGTTAGGTTTTCTGCATTCCAAGAAGCTGAACTTATTCATCCCTTCCTTGCAAACAAAGTAGAGATGATAATTATCTTAAATCAAGATGTAATTATGAAATTTTAAAATACATACATGGAAAATCAGTTCCATAGATTCAAGGATACACATAGATTCAAGATGCATATCAACATATTGGAGTAGTTTTTATAAAAATGGAAGGGGGAATGGAGTAAGAGAAGGATGGCCTTGAAGAACTAATGAAGATGTATACCATAGACTGAAAGCTATGCTTAATTCAATATTTGCACCTAGGGTCCACTAAATGAGATGAAATTTAAAACATCATACTCAACAGGATACTTATGAATGTGACATAATTGTGAAACTTATTTCTAACCTTGGATGGTTGCCCCTGAGGTATTTATATTGTTCTGTAGGTGAACCTCTACTATGAAGAAAGTGTAGAAATAAAAGGAGGTCATTATAGCTTTAACTTAGATGACAATTGTCAAGATAAAGCTGTAGAGAGAGAAGGAAGCCAAATCATACAAGTCCTTAAAATTTATGTTAATGGCATTGGCCTTTAGTCTAAGGCCCCTGAAAAGATATTACGAGGCTTAAGGGAAAATACTGGCATGATCATATTTACATTTTGGTGGATGCCAGGAGAAGAGTCAGAAGGCAGTCGTTCAAAAGGAAGATGACTGTAGATTTGAAAAGGATAACAACTAGGAAGATAGAGAAACACCAATGAATTTTTAAAATATTTTCAAAGTTTCTTTTCACTCTTTCCTCTGATCATCACCTTTCTGCAGACAGGATATTTGGACATTAATGTTAAAAACGAACATAGTGATAATATCTTTAACAGAACATAGCCCAAGAAATCACTTCCTCGTTCTAAGAACTGTGGCTGGAGGCATTGAGAACATCAACTTTCTAATGAAACCTCCAAGCTTCACTAGCACGGTGTAAATTGAACTCCTTAGCATTGCTATATTCTAGTGCCACATTTTTAACAGCTAGGTAGGGAAAGAACAGGAGAAGTCACTTTCAATGTAAATGATTATTACTTAATTTACAAAGAAATTAGTGTTAAGAAATCTTTAGAAGTTAATAGAATATCATTACTTGGCTAAGTCACACAGCCTAAAACCTGTAATGCAGAAAGCCATGCATTTTTCATGTAAGTACTTGGTTCCCTTTATGCTGAGAACAATGGGGAAGCAAAACTCAGAAACCTTGAAGCAACCACTTTATAAGCTTAAATAACTCCAGTGAACTTCTATAACAGGTAATTTTTTTCACACGCTAAATTATAGGAAGTTATATAAACCAGTGCCATGAAATTATCTGGTTCTTCTATCTGAGAAATGACTCAGAACCTGTTACAGAAACTTTTGTGGGCTTCCTATCTGATCCAGATCTTCTCTTTTAAAATACAACCGTTCTCTGGGGGCCGGCCCCGTGGCCGAGTGGTTGGGTTCGCGCGCTCCGCTGCAGGCGGCCCAGTGTTTCCTTGGTTCGAATCCTGGGCGCGGACATGGCACTGCTCATCGGACCGCGCTGAGGCAGCGTCCCACATGCCACAACTAGAAGAACCCACAGAGAAGAATAGACAACTGTGTACCGGGGGGCTTTGGGGAGAAAAAGGAAAAAATAAAAATCTTTAAAAAAAAAAATACAACCGTTCTCTGATTCAATTATTAGAGTATAACTGCTCTCCAACACCCAAAGAGAAGATATAGCGTGAAAAAAAAGCCATACTCTCAATTTTCATCAATCAAAACCCCTTCAACTAATGTTAGCAATGAAAATGTCTGCATAAGGAAATGTGGAGTAACAATAGTTATTGCCAAGATTCAACTTGAGGATTGTGAGGGTCAGTATTATTTGTTAAGCTGGTTAAGCTACAGCCCCCGGTTATTCAATAAAACACTAATTTAGGTGTAGCTGTGAAAGGTATTTTGTGGATATTGTTCAAGTCCGTAATCAATTGACTTTAAATAGGGAGACTATCCTAGATAATCTAGGTACCCCTGATTCAATCAGTTGAAAGACCCTAAGAATAGAACTGAAGCTGATCTAAGGAAAAAATTCCAGTCATAGATAGCAGCTTAATCTCATGTTGCGAGCACCAGCTTGCCCTATCTGATAGTCTGCCCTATTGATTTCAGACTTGCCTCGCCAGCCTTCACAAGCATGTAAGCCAATTTCGTGCAACCAATATCTTAATATGTGTCTCCTGCTGCTTCTGTTTCTCTGATTGAAGCTTAGTTGATACAGGGATATTCTGAAAGTATAAGCTACTGTCTTGCTGGTTTAAGAGGAAGGAGAGGTCTGCAAGCCTCTTAATGTTCTGAGCCATATAAGAAAACGTGGTCTGGGCCGGTCCGGTGGCCCAGTGGTTAAGTTCGTACATTCCGCTTCTTGGAGGCCTGGGGTTCTCAGTTCGGATCCCGGGTGCGGACATGGCACCACTTGGCAAAAGCCATGCTGTGGTAGGCATCCCACATATAAAGTAGAGGAAGATGGGCATGGATGTCAGCTCAGGGCCAGTCTTCCTCAGCAAAAAGGGGAGGATTGGCAGCAGTTAGCTCAGGGCTAATCTTCCTCAAAAAAAAAAAAAAACCAGAAAACATGGTCTTCCCTGCATTTACCACTACCGGGAGGTAAGTTTCTGGGAGGTAGGAGTGGTGGGAAGAGAATATCAGAATTACTGTAAAATTTTTCAAATTAAGATGCTATCCTAATTTCTGACAATATTTTCCCTAATTCCTTCCAAATCTCAAGAATAACAATCTCTAATATTATTTTCTACTACTAGATTATTAACTTATCTTACAGGTGTTTTCAGGCAGAAAAATTTGGTAGCTCCTATACTATCCTTAATAGAACAGAGAGAGAGAGACTGACTCCAGATGTAACATGAAAACATAACTTTAATAAAGAATCAGAATCCATATGGGAAAACATACAGATAGAAACATCTACCATGTCCTCTAGTTTACAAGTATAGTTCATTTATCTAGAACATGTGGTCTCCGACAAAGCAGACACCCTGTTGAGTTACCAATTTACTTTCTCTCATGAACAAGTCCATCATTTCCCTACCATCCAATATATTCTATACCATCTCATTTCCTCAAGAACCAAGCCTAAGTTACAATGAGAGACAGGAATGCCCTCTCTGAATTCTTTAAGACCTGCCCTTTCAGTTTCAGGATTTTGTCTGCGGTAGCACATCTTTCCTGAATGAATGGCACATGGAATACCCAGCCTCAAGTTGAGGCTTCTCCAAGACAACCTTACTTGAGGAAAACACAGCAATGGCAATGGTCATTCAAGAGTTATATAAAGTGGCTGTTGGGAAGCCTGGAGTAACATAGCTGTACAATGTAACCGAGAACACCGCTACGCATGTTAAAATAAAAAAAGGTTCTACCTGTTGTTCTCCTCCATTTCCAATAGGTATGTTTCCTGTAGCCTTCCAAATTCCCCAGTTCACATTATAAGTGAAGGTCCTTGTGACGTGCCACTCAACTATTAGATGTATCTATTGTCTACCTAGGTCAAACTAGACATTTAAATAGGATAAGAATCATCCGCCTACAGCTTTGAATTTGATGGTGACACTAATATCTGCCATTCACCCAGGAATGGAGCAGGACTCTTTATTTAGTGTTTTGTGGGTACATAAAGCTCTGTGGGCTTCCTCTTGGCAATTCTTACTAAAATATTACCATATGAGTGATGGAGGGAGGCAAATGGGGATTCTCCATGACGATGAGATATTGGTTCCAATTATCCATGCAGACACTGGAATAATAATGTGTTGCTGGTTCAGGGATCCATTTGTGCAAGTATTTGGAAACCCCTTTGTTTAAGCTAACCCCATAAATCTCTATAATATTAAAATTCTTCGGTGGCATTCTGGGTTCCAAGTTGTGAGAAATAAATCTGAAAAGTCCCTGAAATGTTTGGGTTTTACCTTTTCTCCAGAGTACATTTGCCTTGGTAAATGGTACGAGGTCCCTGTGAAGTGGACTATGAGAAGGACTCATTGCGGAGATTTCAAATGTTATTCCTCATTCCTTATTCAACAATGCTCAATATCCTCATCTTTGAAGAGAATCTGGGTATGGGATTTTGATGCAAAGCAACTCTTTATTATGAGTCAAAGCAGTATTGGGGGACAGTAGTTGTACAAGTCAGACAAAATTTCAGTGGATTTCCTATTGTAGTCCTTGAGATCCTATGAATTAGCCACCACCAAGAGTCTCTATGGATGAAACTACTCTGGTTTCTATGCTGGACCTGCTTTTTGTGAAGGTAAACGCATCACTATAGCTTTGTTAACTGTATGGCCATCTTTGATCTCTGACACAGCATAATCCTCTCATTCTTAATTAAATTAGATCGGCAACATCTCTTACCAGAACTTACAGCTTACAGAGAAAAATCACCAAGGCGGTGTCAAAGAATCTCAAGACTCTCTCACCACTGTATTTCTCAAAATAAAAAGGAATGCCTGCTAACCACGCTCAGGGAAAAAATTAGGGGGTAGATTGGTTGATTACCAATAAAATACATTCTTTAAGCATCTCTATCTCCAAACGTTTCTTTATACCTCTACATCTCAAGGTTTGATCCTCTGACCACATGATGAGAATTGTCTGAAATGCTCATTAAAAATGAATATTACTGAATCTCATCGCAGTTTTAATGAATTAGATTTTCTGTGAGTGGGTCCTGAGAATGTATATTAACAAACAAAGATATTCTGAGGGACACTAAAGTTTGACAATAACTGTTAACTTTACCAAGACATTTCTGATATTCAACTTCATTTAGCATGAGTCCAGTTTAAACTGCAATCAGACACCTGAGCAAATAGTACCACTCCCTAAACATATTGGTAAATTCCCTTGATCTAAAATTAAGTTCTTATGTCCCTAGGGAAAATTCACTCAGTATCCATCCCTAAACTATTTCCCAGATACCTGCTGATATAAATTAGAAAGGTCCTGCAATTATTTTTGTGTATAGGAATTACCTTCAAGAGTTTGACTTTGTAATTGGAAGTATAGACATGTTGGGTCCCAACTAATTCAGGAGAAAAGAGGACTTGAGGGCTGGAACGTGAGAAAAATGCACTTTCTTCTATAAGAAACTTTCTAGAATAAAGAAGTTAGAGCATCTTTAAGTAAGGAGGTAAGAATTTGATGTGACAAGAGATAAGGTACTACTTCATCCAATAATGGATGCTCATATTGGTTAGAAAGTCAGGGAACAGAAATGCCTTGAAATCTTTATTTCCATCATAATTCTGAGGGTCCTACTCATTTATGATAAGTGCAGTGGTTTTTTACTTAGAATATCTGTTGAGTTTATGACTCTAACTGACATTAAAATTTGGAATTTGACAGAATTAAACTACATTTTTAGCATAATAACCAAGTAAGAGTTTCTTCTTGCAAAGTCATTGAAATCCTTGGATTTCATTGTGTGATATGAATCAAGAATTTAGGGACTTGTATTTGTAATTTTCCTTAATTTCTCCAATGCTATGAAAAGCAGGATTCTACTACATACTTTTTAAAATTTCTCTTGCCCTTCATACTGTGTAAAGGTCAGAAGCAACTTAAACCCCAAAATCATACCCTCAGCAGGCGTTTTAGTCCAGCTGAGTAGAGGTGATAACTCAGTCAGATACTTCATCACTCTCCATACCACGGACTGGCAGATAAGCCTACCCCAGCCATAAGAAATTTTAATTGATTAATGCTCAAATTAGGCAAGTTAACAAATCCTAAATCTTCTTACCCTCATTTCTTGTACCCCATTTTTGATACAAATTCAGTTTCTTTGTTGAAAATAATGTTAAATAATTTTATGTAAGTTAAGCAGAAAACGGATTAATTGAAAGGCTAGGTCAAACAATCTAGATAGTACAAATTTGGTAGCAGGCAGGAGCCAGAGCAAGGCCAAATCCAAATGAGAGAAATGTATGTTTATAACCACTCATCTTGTGTGTTCACCACTACACCTTTGTGGCCTATGCCCGCCTCTAGAGCCATAGGCCCTGGGGCCTTCTACTCTGCCACTGGACTCAAACACACCAAGACAATATCCACTTTACTGTTATTTCTTATTTCTAGACTCCACTCTAGTCTCTTCTGAAAGTCTTTAACTGCCATTTTGTGACATTCATTCAAAATTTAAATACCAGGTGCGAAGAGAAAATTGGCTGAACTTAAGCCGTACTCACTTTTCTTTGTTGCTAGAGAACGGAGAGAAGGAACATCTATTCTCCATCGCCTATCAATATATATATATTTTACAAAGTCCTTCTTTTGCCACTAATAATTTATGTTTCTTTCAGTTCCACAAATGCTAGTTAATTACCCTATCTCTGAATACACTCTGTTGAATCATTAGAGGATACAAAATTTAGTGAGAATGGTTTTACCTTCGTGGAGTTTGCCATCTAATTAATCACTCTGGAAAAATTATACAACCATTCGAGAATTCAGCTTCATTGCCTATTAAATGAGGCAGTTTAATTATTACGCAAACCACTTATTCCACCCTCTTTTTCCACAACACAGGGAGTAAGGTTGAGGAACCAGGGTTGAAAGAAAAAGGAATGATCATTATTTGCTTTTTTTTCCATAAAAATTTAGGAGGTATAAAATCAAAAGACTAAATAATGCCAAAATCCAGGTGAAAAGGTACAATCCATTAAGTCAAATGTGGAAGAGTGACATTGTGTCCAAAATAAAAGCCGGCTTTCAAAGCCAGGATATGGATCCAAAATCTGAGAGGGAGAGAAGCCAGAATCACAGAGGTGGGTTGGGTAAAAACGGAGAACAGTCCAGCTGCAATTTCCTAAACAGGTGTTGTCTACTTGGCATTTACGTAAGGTATGGATAAACTAGCCGAATTTAAAAAGCTTGAGATATGAAAAAAAATTTCTCCATAAAACATAAAAATCTGAAAGAGACGTTTCTACCTTTAAAGTTTTTGTACTCATAGATATCTTTGAAACACTGCCTGATGCAGATAAAGCACTTAGTTAAATTATTATTATTATTTCCCTTTAACTTAAACAGAGATCTCAGATTGAACCTCTGCTGGGCTTAGCTGGCAAACTGGCCAAAAGTTTATTTTCATGCAGTATGACTAAGCTTTCTGAGAATAAATTCAACCTAATGGAAGAAGGAACAAATCTCAGTAAGTTTGACCAAGGAATCAAGGTCTGTTCTCAGGGGTGAAGCTGAAATCAGCTCGAGCTCTCTCAGGAGCAGCTACCTCTTGTTCCAACACCCACTGCTCTCATGACTGCTCTCTTTCAGAGAACCATCCGACAAAAGGTAGGGAGGTGCGATTGGAGAAGCAGAAATGGAAGGAAAACAAAATCAATGTAACACTTTTATAAAACTGAAATATTCATTGTGGTGCAAGCAATCCTTCTGATTAGCCCTCTAACTGATGTAAAAGACATTGTGAGAGGAGTATTTTCACCTACCTCGTAATGGGCCGGAGTTGAACTTTGGCATTTCAAAGATTCCACGGCCTGTGTTCTACAAGGTACAAAGGTGACAGGAGGACATGGCAATTTCCAGCGGGTCCCCAGAGGAAGATTGTGAAGCAGCAGCTGCATCCTGCAAGACCTGATGTGATTCTGTGTACGTGTAAGACAACCTCTGAGGCCCTCATAAATACTTGACATTCTGCACGAGCAGATGGAGGAAAGAACCAGTGGGATTTGGATTTTTACAGTGTAGCTTCGTTTATACCCATGGGCTGCTTTACGTGACCTCTAAAATTATTTGAGTCAGAAATATCTACGAAAAAAGGCATTGCCATTTTTGTGAATGAGTGGATTTGCAAATAAAAACTGGATTGAGAGAGGTTGGCAGCAGGATGTTAAATGTGCACCATTAATGACCATAGTTAAGATTCACAAAACATTTGATTCTATAATCTAAATACACATCACCATGTCATCAACATTGTTTCTTAAAATTGTATATTCAAAAGAGATTAAAAGAAGAGATTCTAAAATTAAATATTGAATGACCTTTATTCAACAATTGTCAGCAATATACTTCTCAGGTAACCATTAAACTAAAAATATCAATTCATTCTGGGTCACACTTTCGTTTAAAGAATTTCATCAGTGCTTGATAGGATGGTCTTTGCCTTCTTTTGCCCCAATTCTGCCATTTCTCTATTTACTCAAATTTCTATTCTTTCTTTGATATTAAACTGTTCTTAGTTACTTAACTCCTCATACCAATAACTTGACTCCAGACTTTTCTAACTGCTGTTAACTCACCTTTTCTTCTTTTTTCCCTCTTGATCTTATTCTCTCTCACCTATATTCATAAACCTTCTCTTCTTCTCTCCCTCTCCCTATCCTGTTCTTTTTACCATGCATAAATATAGCATGTCCCTTCCAGATAACTATGTCAAAAATATTCACATTTTCTAACTAATCTACAGGGTTTACTCATAAACTGCATAAAAAGATACTTAGTGAAAGCCTATCCTGTAGTCTATCACATGATAGAAATAATAATTAATAATTAAATGGGATGAGTGTTGCACAAATTATTTTTCTTGAATATTATAGTTTCACACAGGTATTTCTTGAATGAATAAATGATAAATGAGTAAAAATTCTCTAAACTCTTAGTAGGTTTATATCTGTGTCCTGCATAACTTATTATACTGTATCAAAACCTTTCAAAGTGAAATCTTGTCATGACTGGTTTCTCCTTTCCTCAGGAAGCAAAAGGCTTTATTTGGTATTTCATATGAATACACATCACTGGCTCTTTCCACCAGTTTGCCAGGCATGTTAAATGAAGATATTTCTAGTGCTCACCTCAGTGGGTTGTTGTAAGCTTTGAAAAATATCTTATTGTTAAGTCTGTATCACAATTCTTGGCACACAGCCAGCATGAAGGCCATGTGATCACTTTTCTAACACCGGCCAAAATATAAACATTATTTTATCATGTGAAAACTGAAGCTTAGAGAGGTTAGAGACTTAGAGAGGTTTGCTCATGGCCAAACTACTATTAGGAACAGAAATGGGATTTATAACCAGATAGAACCAATCCTACAGCCAGCATTTTTAAGCCATATAGACTTATTCCGATTTATGCACTCAGTATTCCCTTTCCTGGGAGGCATTCAGCTCTTACTTGCCCTTCTAATGTCTTGACACCTCTCAAGTGACACGGAAGGAAACTGAGAGAAAATATCAATCAATAGAGATCACTTGCTCTAGTTCAATTCCATTTACAATTCACCAATTGCTTCCAATTAAATATTCACCCTGCACAAAGGTGCACAATGTGTGCAACTGAGTATGTCATTTTTCCTCATTTTTGTGAGTGGAGTTAGGGAGGAAAAGGCATTACTAGAGCTATCCTTTGAGGTTACAGTATATGGCTAGCATTTGGCACATGGGAAGTATGTAAAAGTATCTTCATTTTAAATGAGCAATCACATGCATAAAATATTGTGAGTAGACTATTGTTCAATCATTCTTTTTGTTAAGAACATGGTGGGCCTTGACTATAAAGCTAAGGAATTTGAATTTTATAAGGTAAGCATAAGGAAGTGAATAAAATTCTTGTTAGAAGGAAACAAAATTTCTTTTAGCACAAACATTAAATGAAGATAGAATTGAAATGCTGCTAAACTGTGTTCCATCTATACCCTGCCTGTATAAAGCTGCTGTCTGCCAAGAGGCTTAACATTAGTGAAATATACATGAAATTCAAAAAGTCATATTCCCAACTCAGTACTGGTATTTGGGAGAACTAAGGCAAAAAAGTTGTCAAGGGGGTGATCTAGCATGCTCCATAGCGATTTGACTAGAACACTTTTTCTTAACAACATCCTTATGAAAAATTTCTATAGACTTTGAGAAATTAAAGAGTACATTATTTCTGTAGTACAGATGCGGCCTTAAATTCCATCCAAATTGACTAATTGTAACAGTTTTTCATTAAAAATGAAAATGTTTCCTTGTCTAGAAAGATAAAACAGTTTTATACCAGAAAGACTTAATGTTCTTTGAGTTTTATGCTACTTATTTGTCCACAGACCCACTTTCTGAATTTTCACCAGCTGACACTAGTAAGTAGGCAGGATTCTACATTTGTAGCAATTTTTCTCAGATAGTGTATTTTGCACTTAATAAGCAGGTCTGTGCTTGAAGGAGGGGGATAAGATAGAAGAAATGGAAATCTGGCTCATTATTAATAGCTGGTATTGGCAGCTACAGAAGTACTCATGATACTCTTTATTTGTTATACACAGATGGGCTGCACATTAAATATAGACAGCAACAGAGCCCAAGGACTGTGAGTCAAAACATGAGTTTGTCAGATGATAGCTTTTCCCAAGTGCCCAGTATGCACAAACGTCTCCTTCGTATGCTATGGAAATTTTCAAATTAGCAAATAAGTCACAGGAGGGCACAGTGAAATGGAAGGAGAATAGCAAAGACAAAAACGCTAATAGAAAATGAATGGCTAAAAGCTCAAAACACACGATCTAGTCCCATGTTTATGCCTCACTACTAGTGTCTTGCACTCTGCTCTCATTCACGCTGTAATACAGGAAATTTCCTGAATATATATGCCTTCTCTCACTCCATGCAAGTGCCTATGACTGTAAATGATTTGTCTTTTACTCAACACTTTGTAGGCCTCAGGCTGAATGAGTCTGTCTTCAGGAAATCTCCCCACCCTTCTCTTGACTACATTAGTTGCCGCTCCTCTGTTTTTCCATTGCTTCCATACTTAACTCTAGCAAAGCTCTTGCCATGTAGACTCAAAACAGTCATCCTTTTCCATTAGACTTGAACCTCACTCATTAGGGGACCAAAATATTTTATAGTTCAGGTACTAGCATAGTATCTGGCATGTCATATGAGCCTAAAAACTACTTTTCTGTATATTGAATTTGGAAACAATACTGAATTGGCAGTCAAAATGCTCAAGCCTGAGCTCCATAAGCAGTTATCTAAAAAAGAACAGACAAGTCATGTGCTAATTTCAGATCTACAATATTAAAATCACATCTATTTCACAAATTCATGATAAGCATTACGTGAGAGAACACAGGGGAAAGTGCTTCATTAGCTGTAAAGGGACAAATTTTAATTGCTATTAAGTTTAACTTCAAATTGAATGCAGAAGATATTTAACTGAATTCACATTTTACTGGTTATTATCATCAACAAGAGATATTGGAAAAGACATCCTGAGAAGTTGAAAACGGTATTACTTGAGAATAATCTATAAAGTTAGAGAAAGGAAAGAGATATATTGTTCATACATGGAATATAAAATTACGTGAAATAATGTACTCATAAAAAGAAAGTAGAGCAATAAAAGTAGGGATCTTACAGTAATTATATTTTGGAAACCTATACTACACAAAAGTCTCATAAAACTCTTGGGAAAACAAAAAGTAAACAACAGTAGAAAAATGTATTTGTTGAGAGTGCTAAGTCTGTGAGGTTTTAAAGGTTTAAGGAAGAGGAAAGCTTGCTAAATTTGGTCAGGAGAAATTCAAAGGCATAGATATGTTCAGTAAGATCTATTCAAGAGCTGCCATTTTACCTTGAAATAGCATTTACTTTGCTTCTGTTACCAAGCAATTTGCCTATCTATTTTACTGGATTGATTTGAACTAGAGTCCCTGAGAAACAAAAACCGTTTAATGGTACCTTATAAATATGACAGTTACTGATTGTGCAGTATGAGTTTTATGCCTCTTGGTCTTTGCCATTTTCCACATGATTTTTCAGGACTGGTTGCCAGACAATTACATTTTAAGCTCAGCTACTAAATTGTATAAAGTTTTCAGTCCTTTTTCCCAATCCATTTTGACCACATAAGGAAAAAGTCACAGCTATCCAATTAATTCCCCTAATTAATAAACTTTATTTCCCCTTCAGCCTCTGATGGCATGCTCCATGCTGTTCATTTAACTGTCTGTCTCAAGCCTTCCCTCTGACCTACTTGCATGGAGTCTTGATGGTTTGGGCGGCATGCCAAGATTTCCACAGCTTTTGCAAACACATTAAAAACACATTACAACCCCTTCTACAAATCTGTCCATGTACACCACTGTGTCACAGTTGCCTCTCTGCTAAACTTTTTATCCATACCTTTATTGTTTCTCAATTTAACTACTTAATTCACTTCCTCAGTAACCTTTCACAGTTCGTATTTTCAAGTTCTCTGATGTACCATGTGAAGTTGACTGCGGAGGCCCAGCAACATCCACACCCGCACACACAACCACCATTTCCTCTTCCTCTATCAATTCCATTGACTATCTTTTCACTACACTGGTTCTAAACATTTATTTTTTGTATTTTTAAAGTTGCGATGGACTTATAGTTCTCCTCATGGAAATCTGTGATTCTCTCCCACCAACCCCAGCCCTCTACTAATTACTCTATTATTGGTAAATAGAATTTTTCCCCTCTAACTTCTGTGGCCTGCAACAGTCTTCTTATTACTCTCCATCTCATTAGCTCTCCATTTTCAAGCTCAGCTGAAAGCAGAATGTTTTTCTCTTGCCTGGCTTTTATTTTCTCTTTCTCTCTTTCCCTTTAATCCAATTAACAGAGGCAAGTATCATTGATCCACTGAAAACTGTCTTATAATGTGAATCTCAAAGGACTAATAACACATGCATCATAGATCAAAGTGGTAAATACTGTCTATCTCTGTGTTAGACTGGCTCCAAAAGATCATTGTTTCAAATGGAATTGTTATTATTGGTGCAACAATATTTGATATGCACAAATCTTGGAGGATTTTTTACCTAAAAAGTCTCTATCTCTATCTTTATCTTTATATTTACGTTACATACCTATAAGGCATAGTTAGAATAGCTGAAATTTTCATCAGGCAACCCTAAGCCTTGAAATAATGTACATTCATTGCTAACATCAGAGTTTTGCATATGGTAAGTACAGCTAGTGTTGTTATATTTTCTCTGGGCTTTAACACTGTGTTGGTCCTCCCATTCTTTCAATTTATAGAAAGACAGAAGACGGATATGTTATACACATACACAAATACTTATATATGCTATAGCTGAACAGATGTGAACTATAGCGGAAAATATATTGACACAATTATAATACTATTGGGCACTTATTAGGTAACGCATCCTGTGCACAGCACTTTAAAACACATCATTTCTTATAGTCCTGTATGATAGATACCACTGTCACTCTAATTTACTTAAAAGAAAAACAGCTTTTGACAGTCCAGCATCTTGTCCAAATTTGCACTGCTAAAAGGGGACCCGACCAAGATTCAAACCCGTGTCTTCTGACTCTAGAATCCAAATTCCTGTTGCAAAGTCATCTAATAAAACCTCACAAGAAAATTATATTGTAACTGTCTTAAAGGATAAATAGAATCATTACACATAGAGATGGTAAAAAAATCTTTCTAACATTAAGGAGTAAAATGAATGTCTCTTTAAAGGAGAAGGCACATTCCAAACATATGCATCATAAAAGTTTAAAGAGAAGCTCCATCCCATTTTTCAGAGTTAGTATCATTCAATAAAAACTAAAGTTAGGGAATATAAAGATAATAAACCTCCCCAAACAAGGGAAATATGTAGCCCATTGATTTATTGAGAATATGGAACTAAGGGACCTTTTAAGCTGAAGTTCAACAGACAGTTTTGAGCACAGCGTAAGCACAAAGTAAATAGCGTGCTGTTGATTCCTGGGCAGATTAACAGATTGGCAACCAGAAAGGAAAGAAGGTAGCTCTTTTGCCAGCAAAAGTATTGGAAATGAGCAGGAGCACACAACGCACAATACTTCCAAATATAATAAGTTTAAAGACAGCATTTTATGGTTTATAAATTTCATAAATAGTGAGAAATATAGAGCAGTTGTAATTATCTCCATTTCTGGAGGGGAATTAATGCTGAGAAGTGACTTGCCTCAGTGAATCAGTGACAGAATGAGATGCAAGATCTGGTCATGGGACACCAAGAGAAAAACACAGCAGCAGCAGTACTGTGAAATCTGTGGAAATGCCTCTCTCTTACTCAAGATACACACATCATTTTAGTACAGTCACTCCATACTCCATAGGGGTCTACGCTGATCTGACCCGAAAACAATACTCTCTACAATGAGCTGATCCTTCAAAGCAAAGTCTCACCAGCTGGTGTCCAGAAATATTCTGATATTGCCCTCTCTTTCTCTTTTCATTTTCTGACAAGTCCAGAGGCAAGTGGCTCACTGAGAATGCGAGATTTGGGAATCACCTGGCTATGTTTGCTCTGCTGTCTCACACTCTTACACAGCCTGAAGTACAAAACACATTCATAGCTAGGGAGACTTGGAGATCTCAGTAAGGAAAGGCTTCTCACTGTTCCTGCCTGTTAAGGTGTGTCTTTTTTTATTTTAGGGACAGAAGATAGCTTGCCAGATGCTGTGGTTTATAAGGTTAATAGCTATGAAGGAAAGGTTAGAAAAATCAGACTTAATATGGAAACAGGCCCTTGGAAAAGTAAACTGAGGCTAGAGCCAGATCTTGGACTATTGAATGCCACTTCTTGGCCCATTTCATAGTACTTTGCCCTTTGCATTTAACTTCCTACCCACTGTTCTCAGGATACTCTGCATTCAATCAGGACGTAGCAATTACCCTTTATGAGGCCCACATTCAGTCATTCAATTCTTAATGCCCTGGACACCTTTAAGAGATCTTTTCATTACAGGCACACAATTCCCAAGCAAGAGAATAAAGCATTTCCTCCATCTAAAACCCTGTACTAAAGGTTTCGACTTCAGAGATTTGCAAAGAATGGCTTAAATAGTACTTACTCCGGGTAAGCTCTCACAGGTGTCTGAACCCCTACATGCACCTAAGGGAAGCTTCCTTTGTATATAACTCTTCTGTTATTCATTCCATTCATATTGAGCCCTTTTCATTAAATCAATGCCTTTCACTATGACTTTGGTACAGAGGGTTCCTCCTTTATTATTTAGACCTGAAGACTCAAAATCTATTAATCATTTTAATTTGCTAACTAGGATGGAGTACAGGATGAATGGTTTGAGAGCTGCTGATATGTAATGATTATCTAGTGTAGGCTGCGGGAAACCATTTTAGTCTCCTTTTTTTCAAACGTTATTCCATTGTACTATAGACTATGCTATAGGGAACAATCCTCTGCTGGCAGGGAATGAATGAGATGACCTTAATGGAGCTCTTTCACATCTAATGTCTATGACTCTTTAATTCAGTTATCCTTCAGGCATGGAAGAGCTTTCCATCATTACTTCTAAACTGTTTAACTACCATTATTACTTCAAAAAAGCCTCTCAAGATATGTTCTACTTGTCTGTCTTGCTTGCATTTCTGCTTCATGTCACAGGCTGCCACTGTTGATATGGCATTTCAACCCCGCCGAAATCACTTCCTGGTGTTCCACCAGATTGTTATTGAGAAACTTGATAAAATGTCTCTTTCCATGACAGATGTGAAAGCATTTGTCCCCCATTTTATGACAGATACATTTCTGGCAACACTCATTGCTGCATATTTATCTAGGTTAATAATCCAGAGATAGAAACCAAGTAGTTTATATGTATAATTTATACATAATCGTCTGCTTCTCCTGTTATTTGAAATTCAAGTTTACTGTCTTATGAATGTTTATAATCTTCAATAAGCAGAGCTCTAGGCAAAACATACCCTGATGCTGTCTTTTCTGAATCAACAGTGGAGACTTGCCAGACAAGTGACTTCGGATAAAATAGGAATGATTTAAAGGAACAATAAAAGGATAAATACACTCACACAGTATTCCTCTGACTAGTGGAGTGCAGGTGGTGTTAAATATCTAAGGCTTTATGTGTAGAATTTGCAAACAGTACACTTGCAGTTATGTACCTTACTGAGTTAAAAAAAAAAAAAAAAACAAGCAATACTTTCCATGACAACTGGTTTCAGGCATAATTCCACATACATGTGAACTTTAAATAAAAATTGTTTGCAAATAGAGGGGAAGATGCACACATTACTAAGCTTTTTGTTTGTTTGTTTTTACTCTGGTCAGGTCAATACAGGCCAGTCTACTGAACCATGCTTTAGAATGATGCATCTTTCAGGGGCATGTAATCAGAAACTTGTAAATTTCTTTCCAATCCTTCATCGAATCAATACGCTGTCTGAATAGAAGATATGGCCACTAATCCAGTAGGAAATGTATGCCTGGGTTCCATCACCAATTGATGTGTCCAGACCTGAATGGTTCCATTAATTCCCTGTCTTAGCTATTCCCACCCAAGGGCTCAAGATCACTCTCTAGTGGCTAATGTGCCCCAAACAGAAATTTCAGTTTTCCCTGTTATATCACATTATGGAAAGAATACAGTGGTTCAATATGAGAAGCATCATTGTAGTGTAAACTTAAGAATACAAATGTAGCTTTAGGTTCAGATGTAGATACAGGCATAGGCCTTAGATGGCTATAAATTAGATTTACTGTTTTTGAATTCCTTTTCTCCTTCTTTCATATTCTGTGACTCTAGCTAATTAATCTCGATAAATTTCAGTTTCCTCATGGTAAAATGGGAATTATAGTAGACCAGCCTCATAGGATTCTCCTCAGTGATAAATAGAATCATGAAAGTGGAATGATCGGCAAAGGTAAAATGCATGATAAATGTTAATTAATATTACATAACACACACAGATGAAGAGTTGAACTTTGGAATTAAATATTTTATTTCTGCTGTTCTGGAAACCTTAATTCAGATATGTGTTCCCATCCCATCTCACCTCCCATGATAAACACATAAAGACCCTTAGGCACCAAATCCAATCAATCTAGCATTCCAAGCTACCTATCTACCTGTAGTCTCTCTCAATCTCTCTCTTGTCTGTCTCCTTTGCTCTCAGATCCAGTACCTTTGCTCATGTGTCTATCTGAAATGTGCTCCTCTCCCTCTTCCTCATCACTTGGCTGGCTAATACCCATTATTCTCTGAGATTCACCTTAGGTGTAACCTCCATTTGGAAACCTTCATATCATCTCTTTTCTTGGACAGGATGTGGTAGAAGTCCTTCCTTTGGTGTTTCATGATATTTTGAAAAGGTATTGTCATCTACAAAACTGAATTCAAATTATTTATCAATTTGTCTATCTCTAAGTGGCCTGTCAACTAGATGAACGGAAAGACAAATACGTATAAGTATATACTTATTTATATAAGTATTTTCAGAGGATTTCATTTATTTTTTCTGAGTAAATGAAAGAATGAATGAAACAAAAAAGTCCATGTTTTTACCAATAAATAAACGAATTACCAGATATTACTATATATTAAGAACATATAATATCTAGAATTACATGCAGTAATCAGAAGTCCACCAAAGGAGACTCACATACTTTTTAGTTTAATAGGAGCTTAAATAAATGAACTGTGATTTAAAGAGATTGTTGTATTTCTTTTGAGATAACCCCATAAGTTTTACATTCTCTATCACGGCATTCATTTGTAGTGAAAAATAAAGATTTATGACTTATACCTAAAAGGCAATGCCTATTCTCTATAGTCAGTATTATCCTTGATAATAAATAAAGCCTGAAGAAATCATAAAAACACATGAGATTTAAAACTACTTTACTAATTAATGCGTGGTGATGATATGAAGGAAAATCCTGACAGTCTTAGCAAAATAAACGAGATACTGTCTAGTTGAGACCAGAAATGGAGATTGACATAAAGTGAAAAGTGAAAAGGATAAAGTATCATAAGTAAGAATGATCAACAATCATTAGAAACATAGTCGGAGGTAGATGATGATTAAGAACATTAAAAACAAAAATGAAGAGGTAACTACGAGGCCACCAAAAAACTAAAGAGAAATCCAAATGAGTGAAACGTAAACTAGAAAGCAGGGAATAGAAAAATCTAGTGAAGTATGAAAAGGAGAAGGATGAAAAATGTGTGAATAAAGAAACCACAGTATCAGAACCCCAAAGCAAGAGCTCAGCATGCCATGGCTATGGAAACATTAAGGAGATTTTTATAAATTGTAATTTCTAGGAGGCCACAATGCATAATAACAAATTGCAAATATAAAAATTTGTTAATATTTACAATTTAATATGGATCTTGATAATTAAGTCATGCATCAGAGAAAGAAACAACAAAAAAACCCCTCCCTGTTCATATACTGCTTTGGGGGTATATAGTTTCACTTTCAAAATGCTAAAAATTAGCATAGAGAAGAGTTAAGTCCAGCATTTCACACAATAAAAATTTCAGATAGCATTTCTGAATTACTTCAAATCTTAAATTTATTGGGTTTTAAATGATGAAATTTTATCATTTCATCATAAATTAAGCAAATGAGACTATGATGACATTTTTGTTTTCAACTTAATGGGTTATGTATTAATGATTTCTGCCCTCCTTAGGGGATATGAACATGATATCTGGATAAATTGACAAGAAAATTCTAGGTTTACACTCTTTTCTCTTAGATTACATGTTAAATTTGTTTATGGTTTGCCAAAAACTCCTAATGAGGACACAGGCATATATCCTTAGGCATCATTTACATTTCACCTCTGTTTCATTGTGTAAAAGGATCTTTTTGAACTGAGCCAGACATGAACTCTAATTAATCATTACCCCCAAACATCATGCTCCCTGCACATCCCATCTCCTGCGTTGCCTATTTGAATATAGCAAAGGATTTAATAATCAATTGTATAGTTATAATTAAGAAAGTTTGTAAATCCTAATAAATGTTACTATATATAAAAGAAATGGATTCATTACATCAGGGACGGAAAATAAGATCTCTGTGTTTGTACTCTTTCCCATCCTCCTGTGACCGAAGGAAAATGAGTAATACATCTGAAAACCAATTTTTTTCCCCCGAGCTTTAGAATCCTCTCAATGCTCAGTTCCAGGCAGCCACTACTAATTATGTAGAGTTAGCATATGAGTGAAAGCTAATGTGACATATCTAATTAGCATGCAAAGTGCTAGGTCATGTACAGACCAAGGGATCACAGGCATCTGGGTAAGAAAGATTATTAAAGAAGAAATTAGTATGATGGGTTTAAGAGAAATCAGAGAACTAGAAAGATGATTTTTCCAAGAATAAGCAGTGATATAATTACAATGTAGCCTGAACCGGCCAAGGAACTTGGAGAACATGTAACTGTTACTGTTTCCATAGCTAGAACACGGACGCTTCAGATCCCTGCATCTGTCCTTTTGTGTATTAACTCACTTAATACCCACAGAAACCTTCCATATTGGATACTATCATTATCGTCTACCTCTCCTGGAGGAACACTGAGATCCAGAGAGGATAAATAACTCACCCAAGTCAAACTGGATAATAAAAGGTAGAAACTGGGATTTGAACCACATAATCCAGCTTCGGAGCCAATGTCCCTAACTATAAACTCTGTACCTTCTGCCTCCTACACAAGTCCGGTAGAGGAATCAAGTAAGAACTTCTGTGCGAAAGTGAGTTTTAAAGCACGGGCAGATGTAAAGAATTAATATCAGCAATGGACCCCAGAAGTGTGTGGAGTGATTGATGATTGAACTTACAAAGAAGAAAGCTCATTTCAGCATGTGGGTGTGCAGTGACCGTTCTATTAGTAAGTGCTAAAAGTATTAGAATCCTTTATTTCACTTGAGTAATCTTTGAATTTTAACATTTTATTATACTAGCCTCAAGAAACGGAACAGGGGAGTTAATGCCAAATCCTAGTGACTTTTTTACTACAGATGTTCTGCTGTTTCCAGAAACTCCTTGAAGGTAGAAATAGTAACCTAGACAACAAGCTATCCCCTTCAGGGCTCTCTCAGGGTTGTGAAGACAGAGTAAGCGTAGTAGAAATGTTGGTTAAATGAATGAATGAGGTAAGTACAATTCTATTTACACTGGGCTCTTAATCAAACAAAATGTTAGCTTTATATTTGGAGGGCCTACGTTTAAACTTATTTAGAGTCTCTGAACCTGTGCCAGGAATAGGCTCATATAAACAGAAGCCTTCTAAGGTCCCAGCTCCCGCCTATCCATCACCAACACACACACCCTTCTCCTAGAGTAGCTGCCATCACAATCCTGAGGGCAGAGAAAGCAGGGCTTAACTCAAATGTTCTTTAATATCTTCATTGCAATTGAATGGAGGGGAAATTGGTTATAGCAGTTGCCAGAATGCAAGAAAATGATATGAAAAGCTAGAAATGGGCTCTATGGTATCTCTGATTTTAAAAGATCAAGTTCCACATATCAGTAACTTAAAGACAAGCCAAATGCATAGAACAATGAGAAAAGCAGCACAGAACTGTAAGGCTTTTTTCTAGAAAATCAAAACTCCTCTATACAGTTTTCTTTTTTTTCTTTTTTGGTAGTGTGTGTTTGAAAAATATTCACGGCATCCCTTTATCTGGGTTTACAACAGTAGAAAATTGAATGTTTTCCAATGAGAATTTGAAATTCCTAATAATGTATAGACAAAAGCAGAGTCCTCATTTTTGGCAAGTTTTCTCTTATTGGCAACTTCACAACTCCTTCAATGTCAATGCCAATGGATTTGGAACTGTCATTTAAAAACATTCCATGTACCTGAATGTGCACTATTCAGTCAGGCAAGAGGTAGAGAAACATTTACACAGACGAGCTCAGCTTGAAGTTGAAACACAAACGGATACTATTATTAGCACTAAACTACAAACAGAGTCATAATTGAAAGTAATTATTGAGATAATCCTAGTGACGTAAGCAAAACATGTTTTTGTTTATGAGCCAAGACACCTCGATACCCAGCGGCAGATCCTGATATACTCCTGAGAAAGTTTGAACCTTGAGGGTGGTCATTGTATCTTTGCTTAATGTTTTTACTGTTTTACTCCAAAAGAGAATGACTATGAAGCTTAAACTAGCACTTTATTTGAGAGTTAGCTCTAAAATAAATCTCTCCTGACATGGATTTATAGGTTGGACTGAAGTATATTTTAACCTCACGGTTTGGTTATTTTTACGCTATTTTAGATGTTTCGAAAAATTTTAAGTGTCAAATCGCATAAATTTCATATGTCCCTTAAAGCCATTTAGACATTTTTCTCATTACTGATGATGAGTAAAAATCATTTTTGGAGGCAGCAGTAGATGGGCTTCACTATCTCATTTACCCTGGATATGAGTTTGTCTCATTCCCATTTTTTATAGGCAATAATGCAGCTGTGCAAGGCATTTGCCAATTGTGACTCTCTTTTGTGTGTGCACAGGAACTGATTATGACTTAACACTCCAACACTCAGGCAAACCATTCCTCTTACCCACAAATCCCCACAGAGAACAGACACCAAATCCTCCTGAATATTTATAAATGCCAGTATTCTCCAGGACTTTCCTTGTTTCTAACTATTTTCTGAGTCCACAGTTATAAACAAGAACCTGGAAGAGACTTTCAGGCTCCCTACCCCTGCAACACACAGCATGATATTCATGTGCTCAACACACTGCAAAAGTGAAATAGGCTTAGTGTGATTCCTTTAACCTCCCCTCCTTTTCATTCAAGGGAAAATTGACAAATGCAAATGAATAGGAGTACAGTTCTTACAAAAATTGCTCAATTATACTCCAGTTTCTTTTTTAAGTAAAGTCTAAGATGTACTATATTTTGGGAATACTATCCTTGGCTACTTTGCAGTACCGGTGAGAACCGGTGTGAGAAACGGGGAGAGTTGGAAGGTGGGCAAGTTGGGATATGGTATACGCAGAGGCCAAGAACCACACCCAGCAGCAGATGCCAGCAAGATACTTACTGACATCAACATAGAAACCAGAAACGTTCTTTGGCACTTTGGCTCCCACCAAGATGGGGAAATAGCAAGGCTGTGAGCTACCCCCTCCAAAATCAATTCCAGAGAAACTATAGAAAAAGCAAGGAAAGATGAATTCCAGAATAAGTTAAAAAAGAAAAACAAAAAAAATAAAAACAAAACAAAGAGAAACACCCAACAAGTCTTGGGGCGACTGAAGGCTAGGTTGAACAACTGTTGTGGGTGTCAAGATGAGTATAAGAAGAAAGCAACCACAGGCCAGCCACAGAGGGGATGAGGTAACAATAAGAGGATTGGTTTGGGGAACCTTTTAAAATTCTTCATCCTGTACTCCACCAGGCCACCTCACGAGAGTCTTATTCCCCTCATTGCAAAAATCAGCTGTACCTGGCTGTATCTTCCAGTACAGGGGTCTCTGAGGTTAGAGCACAGCCAACCCATGCATGAGTGAGGAGCTAGTGAAACCAGATGTGGGCTGACCTGCTCTCCTTGGGTGTCCATTCCTCCACATGCCCCTTCTCCTTTCAAACTATGTAGACTGCCTTATCCAAGGAAGCTTTTGCTTAGGGGTTTAAGATTTAAAACCTTGCCAGATTATTCTTCTCAAGGGATAATAACAAATGGCAGTGATCAACATTGATTTTGGACTTTATGCAGCTCTCTGCCCTATCCTTAAACTCACCAGGACTGACAGCACTGGGCCTGACCTTGGGTCCTTCCTCATTGCACATAAGCAAACAGAGCAGCTGATACTCCTAGGGGAACGGGAGTTTAGAAGCTCAAATAACAACACCCTAGACTTCTGCAGAGTCCCTTACTTCAAAACAAAAACAAAACTGAATACCACACACTATTTAAAACAGAATTATTAGAACATGGGACCAATAACTTAGAATATGCATAATGAATATTCAAAAGGAGATAAGGGAAGATACTGGCATTATGACACAAGAAAAATAAATCATAAATAAAATGAATTGCAATATTAGGTACAAAATATAATCCTTGAGATGAGGAATTAAAGCATTAATTAAGGTCAGGAAATACATAGGATAAGTAGGAAAAGGATACAGCTTGCAGGGAAAAAAAACAGTGAGTTGAAAGAGTAGATTGAAACTCTAGCCCAGAAGACACAAAAAAAGGATGAAGAGACTAAAAAATATACAACATGAGAGCTAAAAGATATGGCAGATAGAACTTAAACTGTCAGAATACACACTAGGAATCCTGAAAGGAGAGAAAATTAAAAATGGATATGAGACAATAGATAAAAAAAATAATGGGTAGAAAGCCAGTATTAAAGATAAAAAGAGACCTGAGCTGAAACTGTCAGGAGAAAAAATGAAAAATTCAAATTTAGACATATTATGGAATAGATGTATACATTTTGGTGAGGAAGATTCACTCTGAGCTAACATCTATTGCCAATCTTCCTCTCTCTCTCTCTTTTTTTTATTGCTCCCCAAAGCCCCAGTACATATTTGCATATCCTAGTTGCAGGTCATTCTAGTTCTTCTATGTGGGATGCCACCACAGTGTGGCTTGCTGAGCGGTGTGTAGGTCTGTGACTGGGATCTGAACCAGTGAACCCCAGGCCTCTGAAGTAGAGTGTGCAAACTTAACCACCACACCACTGGGCTGGTCCCACAAATAGATTTTTAAGACAAAGATATAAGAAGAGACAGAGAAGATTTGGTATATGTTATAAAAAGGAGAAATGAACAAGAAAGCATAGCCATCATAAACATACATATAGCTAACTTTGCAGTCTCAAAACAATGGCTAGCAGAATTATGCAGAAAAGGTATAAATCAAAAGTTATAATTGCAGATTGTATTATGTGTTTCTTAGAAACTGATTGTTCAAGCACACAAAAAAATAAACAATTGAAGCTGAAAACATAACCCATACAATTAATGGACTTCATACCAGGTATTTAATATATATTAAATATATATATATATATTTATTTATATATATACATTAGGCCATTCATTTCTCACAAAATTTCTATAAGGAATATATTTTTATCTCTATTTTACACATAAGGACATTGAAGGTTAGAGAGGTTGAGTAATTCACCCCAGTCACAGACCAGTGAATGGAAGGGCTGATATTAAGAATTCCCCCATAGGGGGCTGGCCTGGTAGCGTAGTGATTAAGTTCATGTGCTCCAATTCAACAGCCCAGGCTTTGCCAGTTCAGATCCTGGGTGCAGACCTGGCACTGCTCATCAGGCCACACTGTGGTGGCATCCCACATAAAACGGAGGAACATTGGCACAGATGTTAGCTCAGGGACAATCTTCCTCACACACACACACATACAAAAATCTGCCTATATCTGACAGGTATCAATCCTGGCTGCCTCCTGCCATGCCAGACTCACCAGAAGAAAATAAAGACCTCCAATATGCACACACACTCCCAGAACGTGTTCTGAGTCAATATGCTAAGCTGGGGAACAGTCCTGTTGTCATCAGGGGAAAAGAAGTCTTACAGACTTCATGCAAACAGACGGAAGAGGCAGAATATGGGGCTAGGACTACAGGGCATGGGTTTAGAGGTTCCTTGCATTGAGGTTCCAAAGCTCTGCTTCATTAGATCTGTGACCTTGGGTGAGTTACTTAACTCCCCCAAGCCTAAGTTTCTTCAGCTGTAGAACAGATAGAAAGAAAGTAAACCCTCATGCGAAGGTTTTGAAGATTAAATAAAATAATACATATTAAGTCCTGTGCTTGTTTCAAAGTAGTTACTAAGTAAGCAAAAACAAAAATAAAACTTGTATAATTATTACTTGGCAAGAGTTATTGGCAGAATTATCAATAGCTTAAGCAGAAAACTTCAAATAGTTGGTCTTTACTCTATGAAGGTCATTCCTGGAAGAGCCCAGTGGTGTTCAGATTCTTTCAAGTCTCCTTAGTAGCCAATGGAGGAATGCCCAGTGTTGCTTCAGAAAAGAGATTGCAAGTCTGAATCAGGCTATTTGAGATCCTGGGTGAGGAAATGATGATGATGAGTCAGCAATCCAATGACCCTGTGCTGTCCACACCTACGAATCTATTGGTGGGCAAATCCACTGAGCATAACACTTGATAGTCCAAGTATTCTGGTGGTCATTGTCTCACAATACACATAGCCAGCAATAAAAACAAGGAATGCCTCCCTTGAGAATCTAAAAGTTGTATATTGTAACATAAACTCATTCAGAACAAAACGCAGTAAAGGGTCTTGGGCTACTGATGAATTTCAGTAGTGCTGATAGAAACTGGGAATTATAGAGCAGTGTCTGCAATGTTCTGCCTAGAGAAGAGAATACACTTGCTTTGCACTGCGTGGCCCAGGGATCAATGGCATCAGCATCAGTAAGGAGCTTGTTAGAAACACAAAATATTAGACCACACCAGACCTAAAGTTTCAGAATCTGCATTTAACAAGATTCACAGGTTATCTGTAAGCACTTTAGAGATTAAAAGACAACTGGGGGGGGGCTGGCCCTGTGGCTGAGTGGTTAAGCTCGTGTGCTCTGCTTCAGAGGCCCAGGGCTTCGCTGGTTCAGATCCTGGGTCCAGACATGGCATTGCTCATCAGGCCACACTGAGGTGGCATCTGACATAGCACAACCAGAGGCACTCACAACTAAAATATACAACTATGTACTGAGGGGCTTTGGGAAGAATAATAATAAAAAATGAAAGACAACTGTGATGTACTGAGTTCTGATATATGATCCCAGGAAGCAGATGATCAAGGTTGCTGGAGCAATCCAGGTGAGGAATGATGGCGGTCTGAAGTAGGAGAGTGATGGGAAATGGTGGATGAATTTGAAAATATTTTGGACTTATAATTAACGGGCCTTGGTAACTGGTTAGAGTTAGGACAAGTATTAAAAGAAACTATAATCGTAAAAAGTATAAATAAAAATGTCTGTCTTCTCAGAACGTCTCATGGTTTTTCTCTCCCTCTCCCTAAAAAGGACAACTATTAAATTCAGAGTAGAGTGTGATTTGAGACCATAGTCCAGGAAATAAAGCTTTTGTTGTGATAAGCCAGCAATTTACCAAATCAGCTTCCATATAACATCATCCATTTCCTTGTCACTGGTCGGTTTACTTTCTTTGAAACATTTTACCTTCTTGTGATTGGAAGAATAAAATATGTCTGAAGTTGCCTATCCTTTAGAAGCTAGGCCATAGAGATGCCTAATATTGGATTACAACTACTCTACTTTAGACATTAGAAAAAACAGTTGCAGCCCCATTCCATTATGTCTATCTTCACTTGCTTCCTCTTATGACAGAGATGGCAAAATATCAAAGATTAGGATGATGGTGTAGTATGAGGTGAAAAAAGAGTCATCAATCCCCTAATCCTGCACTTGTTTCCAGGCAGAAAAAAATCTGACTACTTCTGGCAAAACGACTCGTCAGGTGCCAGGGATTCCACAAAAGGATTTGCTGCAGGACCCTCCATTAATAATACCTAAGAGATTTGTCCCCCCACATCATCTCTTCTACATATCTCCCTCAATAATCGATGTTTAAAGGGAAGTAAGTGGAGCTTTCTGCATCTGGCCATAACTCTATAACTGGTACTAGACCAGTCCCCCTCACTGTAAACAAAGACAACATGAACATGACGTAGGAAACAACAGCTTTCAGACGTTGGACAACAGGCAGTGCTGGATTGTGAGGTCTGAGAAAAGAAAAGATAGCAAGGTAAGTCCTTTGACCATCAGGTAGGTATGATGCCTGGTGGTGCTTCTCACTCTAGGTGTAAGGAGATGGAATCCAGCAGAGTATAGTAGTCTCATGATCAGGTTGCACACTCATTATATCATATTTATTGTAAAAGACAGAACACTTTCCCACTAAGATCTGGATTTAGGCATGGATGTTCACTGTTAAGACTCCAGTTCAATATTGTACAGGGCCCTAGCCAGTGCAAGCGTGAACACAAACTAGTAAGAAGAAAATAAAATTATTTTTATTTGCCAATAATAAAAAAAATAATAACAATAATTTATGGAGAAAATATTAAAGAGACTACAAAAACCATGGTAAAATTATGAGTAAATTTAGCATGATCAGAGAATACAAGGTCAATATAAATCAATTGTATTTCCATACACTATCAACAAATAATTGGAATTTCAAGTTAAAAAGGCAGTTTAAAACAGCACTAAAAATCATGAAGACTTGTTCATGAAATTCATGAGGCATGAATTTCACATGTATAAGAACTTCACACTAAAAGCTACAAAACATTGCTGAGGGAAATTAAACGAGAGCAAAATAAGTGGAGAAATACATGATGTTTAAAGATAGAAAGACTTGCTATTGATAAGAAGACAATTCTTTCCAAATTAAATGGTACGTTTATACACGTTTTACTCAAAGCCAATTGTAGAAATTGATAAGCTAATACTAAAATTTATGTGGACATGCATAAAACACGTGGTAGGCAAAATAATTTTGAAAAAAAGGAAAAAAGCTTTACAATAGTTATTTTCAATACTTATTATAGAGCTATACTAATCAAGGCAGTATGGCATTGGTGTAAGAACAGACATAGATTGATGGAAAAGAAGAGAGAATCAAGGAGGTACAGGTATATCATCAATTGAATTTTCAACAAAGGTGTAAAAGTAATTCAATGGAAATGGGTAGACTTTCAACAAGTGGTTCTGGATAATCAATGTTCAACAAATGGTGCTGGAATTCCTTTATAAACAACAAATGTTGGATATGTGATTAGAATAAAAATGACTCTTAACCCCTCCTCACATCACATAGAAAAATTTATAAAAATGGATTTGAACATAAACATAAAAGCTAAAGATATAAAACCCTTACATGAAAGTACAGTAAAAAAAAATTGTGAACTTAGAGTATAAAAGGGATTTTTTGGATAGGACACAAAAAAGCACTAACCACAAGAGGAAAAAATTGGATTAATCCAATTTAAAATCTTTCTGCTCTTCAAAAGTCACCATTAAGCAAAGGAAATGGCAAGCCTCGGACTGGGCACAAATAATTGCAATCTGGCAAGGGACTTGTATCCAGAATATATCAAAGAACTCTTACGATGGAATGACCAGAAAATCAATGACTCAGTTTAAGAGTGGACAAAAGATTTGAACTGATACTTAACAAAGAACATACACAAATGTCTACTAGACACATGAAAAGATGTTCACCATGAAAATTTAAAACTACAATGAGATTCCACTACATACACATTGGAATGGCCAGGATTAAAAGACTGACCCTAGCATGTCTTGGCAAGTTTATGAAGCAACCAGAGCTCTCATTCATTGCTGTTGACAGTGTAAAATAGTACAACCACTTTGGAAAACAGTTTGGCAATTTCTTATAGAATTAATCATACCCTTATATGTAGTGGACACAGATGCGTCACTCAGATTTCCCCCCAAGAAAGGACACGTTACACAATTGTAAGAGGTATGTTTAGCTGATAGTTTCCAGCTGTTAGCTCTATAATGGCCTGCCCAGCTTTTAAGCTGAGATCATGCTATTCTCAGCATGGCCCCCAACCGATGAATGACTAAGCAAGAAGGTAATACAAGGTCCTGCACAATATGAGATGCCTTTCATTGGTGCTCTTTGATCTCAAGCTCCCTATTGGGCTATCAGAGACCTTTTCATGTCTGTTTTGCTGTCTGATATCTTCTCTTAACCAATCCTGCTTCACGCCTTTTTCTTCTCACAGGTGTTACGCCCCAATAAATCTTTTGCGCTCCTAACTCTCTCTCAGTGTCTGCTTCCCACAAAACACAACCTATGACAGTTGGCACTAAGAATGGTGTGGGAAACCAAGCTGTAAAATGGGTTAGGGGATTGGATTTCCCATCAACTAGCTAGGAATGAAGACTCCATCTAGGGTGGTAGGTGGTGTGAAGACAGCCCCTGGCACAAGATGGCAGTCCAGTTGTTAAAACTTTCACCTGTTGTCAGCTGGGCTAATGCTGGTGGAGGAGGATGCACTAGTGGATGTGATGATAAATATAAAGGTAATGGAATGGAATGGTTATTAAGTTGCCTCGATGTCTCATAGGTAGATAACTGAAAGCTGAGAACAATTAACAAACAATTGATAATTAAGTCTGAGACTCATAGAGTTCCTCTGGTAGCTTACAAAGAATCATTCATTTTATACAGTGATTGAGGTTAAAACAACTCAAGATCAAGACAGCTGAAAATTCAGCCAAGGCAGAAGTGTTATTCCAAAATCGTGGCCTTAATTTGGAAAACTGGGGATCCTGATGGGAATATTTGAGTGGATGACCACAAAATGTTTACTTCCTAGATTTCTCTAAACATTCTTGGTCTATAAAAGTGGCCCATCCCTGCCTATTAAAGCTAGCACTCTCCCTATGCAAAAAATAATACATAATTATTTCACTCAAAAGGCAAAAGTGACCACCTCAAAAGCTACCCACTTCCTCTCCTGGCTGCCATCCCCATAACCCTGAGGGTTAAGTCACAGTGTAACCCATCCAGGGACATGCTGTGTCTGATAGAGGAGAAACAGGACTTTACACCAAAGATGCTGTCTTTCTCAGAAAATTTAACCTGTGATATCATGTGATTGAATAATTCCATCTCTAGATATTTATCAACTGATTTCTCTCAGAAGCAGATATCAAGATGGGATTATATGTACAAGAGATTTATTGGAAGAAACACATATGAAAGGTAAAGGGGGAGTTATGTGATGCGAGCCTTCAGAGCATAATATAGTTCTGACACCTGTGGAAAAATGGAAGGAAGGAAGGATTCATTGGAAAACTGTAGTTTTGAGACCCTGTAGTTTTGAGAAAGTCTCTGTCTGACTGATGGGATACCCCAAGAAAATATGGCCTGCTGGAGGATTCCTATGTGGAGTGAAAATGGCTTAGCTTCGGGCTTAGTCATTGGCTAGGAACGTCCTGGGAGAAGTGTGATATTGACATGACTGCCACTGCAGCAGGGACACAGGTGTGACAGCTGGAAATCGTCAGTCAGCTGCGCTCCCTGGAGCAAGCTATCTTTGAAAGGCTTTCTGAGCAGTACAATTATGTGGCATAAAATAACATATGACCATCCAAAGAACCGTACACAAATGTTCACAGAAGCTTTATTCATAACAGTCCAAAGCAGTGAGCAGTGCAAATGTCCATCAATAGGAAAATGGTTAAACAAAAGATGGCATATCCCTACAATGAAATATTACTCAGGAATAAAATGAGACAAGCTACTTATGTGCAACAACATGGATGAATCTCAAAACTTTTGTGCTGAGTAAATGAAGCCAGACAGAGAAAACGGCGGACTATATAATTCTAATTACCTGAAGTTCTAGAACAAACAAAACTCATGTATAAGTGATAGAAATTTGATCAGTGGTTACTTGGGGCAGGGATTTCAGCGGAATTGATTATCAAAGGTCAGAAGAGAACTTATGGTGGTGAGGAAATGTTCAATATCATGATTGAGGCCATGATTATATGGATGTACATGTTTGGTAAAGGTATGAAGCTGTACGCTAAAAATGGTTATATTTTATTGCATGTAAATTATATATCTATAAAGTCGACAAAAAATAAGTGGCTACTTGAATAATCCTGTATTTGAAACAACCCTTATTTTTCTACATCAACTAATAAAATTCAGTTCAATTCAATAAATATCAAGGAGGGGCAACTAGGTCATACTTCCCATATGGCCACACTTAAAAAAAAGCAACTTTTAAAGTGTATGTCCTTATTCTTATCCTATAAATGAAGTAGTGGAGGCTCAGCAATATTAGTTATCTCACTGCAACCACACAGCTCCTATGCAGTAGGGACAGGTCAATGTGATGCCAAATCCTAAACTCTTCCACGCTGCTCTATTCCCTCATATTTTGATAGCATAACAACAAACCAAGAAACCGTTCCCACCATCAGTTCACATACTGGGCTTGAGCATGGTTCAAAAAAAAAAAGAATTAAATCTGATAATATCCTAAAATGCTTGTAATTATTTTGCTTTTCAACTCCATAATTTGTGAACTAGTATGTAATAAATAATAATAATAATAGTAATAATAATATTCTACCATAAATTGATAGAAGTCTATTCTCCCTCTGAGTTGTTAATAAATTTATAATACAGCTCTTTTGAAATTATGGTTCATCAGCTATTTCCAAGATTCCTTAGTACATTAAAGAGAGTTACAAAGTTAATAGAAAAAAATGGATTTTCAGAGGAGATTTGAAGATAGTTAAATCATTGATTTTGAAAGACAATTGTGTTTTAAAATGCTCCAGAGAAAGTTAGGAAAAACTGCCTTTGTATACACATGTCAAGAAAGCAAGCACCCAAAAGATAAATGGTAGTAAGGGGAAAATACAGATCAATACAGCTGGAATAAAAAAAAAAATCAAGAAGGCAATTTAAAAATGGATTTCAGAGTAAATAGGAATCAAGTGATTTATATAAACTAGGATAATGTGTATGTATTTGTTCTTAGTTCCAGTGAAGAAGCAAGTAAGTAAGACTACAGGTATTATAGCTCACATATAAAACAAAACAAAACCAAAAAAAGAAAGAAAAATATCCTGTTTCAGTACAGAAAACTTTAGTGAGTAAGGCTGTCAGAATGTTAGTACTCACTTGTTCTTCAATTCACAAGGACTGCTTTAATTTTCAGTTACCACACCATTAAAGGGCCAAACCTCTGTTACTCATTAGCAATTGTGAGTGCCTTGTTTTGACTGGGGTTTCAAGCTCATAAGAATTTCTATTTACATTGAGGTAACACTTAATTTGTATTTCCTTGCCTCTGTATGTATGCTATGAATGTTTGTGTTCCCCCAAACTCATGTGTTGAAACCCAATTCCCAATGTGAGGGGATTTGGAGGTGGGGCTTTTAAGAGGTGATTGCGTCATGAGGGTGGAGCCCTCCTGAACAGAATTCCTGCCCTTGTAAAAGAGTCTCCAGAAAGCTCCTTTGCTCCTCCTGCCATGTGAGGTTATAACAAAAAGATCGCTATCTATGAACCAGTAAGTGGGCCTTTACCAGCCACTCAATCTACCAGCATCTTGATCTTGGACTTTGTAGCGTCCAGAACCATGAGAAATAAATTTCTGTTGTTTATAAACCACCTCGTCTATGGGTGCAATTTGTTATAACAGCCTGAATGGACCAAAGCAATGTATTTCTGGACGTGGGACACTCTATTCAATTATAAGTAGCAATTTCTTATATTTTTTTAGACAATCCCAATTTAATTGGGATTTTTTTCTTGTCCTCAAAAATGATTCATTTAGTTTATAAAGTATAGCGTACAGGGAAGTGATAATTACTTCTTTTGTCATTTAGTGTACAGTGAAGTGATAGTTACTTCTTTTGTCCCTTAATGACATATATTTGATGAACATACTATTACTGATATGAAAAAACATCTCACATCACATGATCTCTTTATTGCCACAAGAAAATATTTTACAACATATAATAGGGGTTGCTTGACCTCCGGGAAACAAAGTCCTTTTGATTTTTCCCTCACCCCTTTATTCTACTTCACAAAGAAGAGTTATGCTAATACTATTGGTTAGATCCTAAAATACATTTTGGACAAATATTTTCAGGTATGAAACCTCATAGAAATAGCTTGGCCTATACTGTGTGACCCTATCCTCTAATTCCTTTTCTATTGGTCCTAGAAAGTTTTCCTTTTCATTCAACAGACATTGTAAAGTCTGAGGCTTGTGTTTGGATATTGGGCTAGTGTTTCTTATTTCTCTGGTAGTAGAGTTCTATACTTTGATTTATGACCACAGCCTCCAAAACCATGAAGTCTGATGGGGTCTTTTCTGCCTATCTTATGTAACTTCAGTGGCGTTGCCAAGAAAAGGAAGATTGTAATCAAATTAAGTTTCAGATATTTCTGAATTTTATGGCCCAATGCTATGAAAGTAAATCTTAATTCAACCTTGTAACTATTCTTGATTTTCAATATCCTCAACAAAGTACTGAGTAACAGAACTAAGGCCAAAAGAAGACATGACAGAACCAGAGTTTGACTTACTATAAATGAGTAGGAGAAGTAACATCCCCTGATTGCTTATGAATAAGATCTTAGAAAGCGATTCTTTCAGCCTAAATTTCTACTGAGAAAAACAACAAAAAATGATAAAAAGATACCTAAGTGAACATAAAAGAGAAACCCCGACATATGCAAACTTCCAATGGATTAAAAGAGAACTTGTTCTACAATTCTTGAATTTCCTCTTTAATTCTAAGAATATAAAAGATTTCAGAGAGTAGAGCAAGGAATGATTGGTAAAGAAACTTCTTTGGAGAAAGCAGTTGTCATAGTTGGAGACCCAGTTTCCCTCGCTCAACCCCACCACAGCTTTGGGGAAGGAATGTGTGATGCTATTTTCTAACCCTAGTCATGAAGGGACCTCAAGGTGGGTCCCTAAAGAACACTGAATTATGTATCATGCAGTTAGGATACAGAGAGGATTGGTGCCTGCTTCACACCTGAAGAAGCCAGAGCACCGACACTTGAACAGATTAGGACTCTGCTAGAAAATCTGCTAGAGTGAAATAGGAAGCTTGACTAGCTGCTTGGATGGTGGAGACAGGAGATTTCAGCCATGTGATAGGCATACTCTCGCAGGGTTCGCTGGGATAAGAGATGTCTCAGTGTTTTTCATAAATGATCCATAGTCCATATGAGAGACAAAGTCAATGTGACATCTTCAAGAAGGCTGCCTGAAGGGTCTAACAATTTCAGCCCAAGGAGGCTGTGACTTTATCATTGGTTGCCCATGAGTGGAGGCAGGAGTCAAACAACCACAAGGATAGAGATGCATCACCTTAGCCTAACGACCTCTGCAGGTGAGCTTTGAACAGGAAGCTTCCCAAGATCACAAAGAACACGAAGCCAGGTTACAAAGTCACCACTTCAAGTAAAACCTGTGTTAATGCCCTGGCTCTCCTCTCTCTCCCCTGCTTTAATGGTGACCAGGTCCAAAATAACATTTATGAATAATGGAGGTAGGGGGAGGGGAAACCAGCCACTATTCTCAGGTCAGGCTTCTCAGCTGGGAAAGGAAGATTTAATGGTAATTAAGTTGAAATTTAGACTATAAATGGAACTGCATATTATAATTCCATAATTGAGGATGTATATGTGACTTAAAGTATTTAAAGTCCTTTCTGTTTCCTGAAAATAAGCATCAAAGATATGGGCCTGTCAACGAGCAGTGAAAATGAACCCCACTGAATTAAATTTAAAAGAATAGTGGGATAAACAGATAGAACCACATTTTTGTTATGAGAAATACAGCACGGTAGTTCAACACACTAGTCATACTCATCATATGCCAGGAAACAGACAAATGTTATTTCACTTTTTACTTCACATTTGTCCCATGTGGTAAATATTACAATTCCTATTTTACAAAGGAGAAATCTAAATTCAATCATGCTAATCAAGCTGTCCAAGGACACTGAAGAGCTGAGATGGAATTTGAGCTCAGGTAAATTTCAGTATGAAAATTATGTACCTTGTCCCGTAAAAAATATTGGCTTTCTAACAACTCCACAACTGGAATGAGTTACCCTGTGAAGCAGAGCTTGCCATCATCATAAGAAGGTCAATGAGATTTCAATAATACTTATGCAGATAATTTCTTACATGCTAAGCTCTGGAAATATTTCATTCACTTTGATAATTGATTCAAAGTAAAAAAAAAAGTTTGTAAGGAAGACAGTATTTCAGAGCCCAAATTACTTTTGACTATGTATATAATTATCACACAGTAAAATACTAAGAGGTGAGAGCATAAAGTAAATGAAAGTATATTGTGCAATCACATGAGAATGCTGTATATCCAAGGTAGAATTTTGTGTTTAATCAATGCCCCCAATTTGAGATATCAGTACTATTTTTCAAGAGGTAGCCATTGAACTCTTAGAAATGAACAATTGTCTTTAATGGAAAGTTTGTATTTCAACACTATTTTCTTGGCAAAGTTAGTCCACACTTAAACATGTTAACTTAAATACTATATGCTTAGCAGATACTAAAAACACAGATTCCACAAAGTGTATTTCTACCATGAAGCAATAGAGGCATTAAGACTATCTAAGAAAGGAAATGAAAATTTCTCTTTGTGTGCCAGGATACATGTGACAGTTATCTTTGCCTGCTCCACATCTGTTCCCATCCATCTCTGCTCTGCACTGTTTTGAGAGAGTCTGACACCTGCAAACAGCATTTTCCAAAATTCCTTACCACTGTATTCGCAGTATCTTTGAGCAGTAGGAGGACTGCTGGAAACTTGGAAAGCAGAAAATAAAGAAGTCAGTATATTACTCCTACTCACCCGCATGCTTTAGGTGGGGCTTCTTGAATGTGGGACCTTTATGGTCATACAGAACATCATACTCAGAAGGGTCTCATGATTGCTCAATATTCTGCTATTGTCATTGAAGTCATAGTAATTTTACCTTTGAACTTGTGTTTTGCAAGTGAAGTCCAACAGGATAAGGCAACATGCATGTAAACAGAGGACTTAAGTGTAATATGTGTATACACCATTCCTAGCCATCCCATATAGTGTCTGTGATGTCCCATGAGCACAGAAGTCAAGCAGATTCACAATGTACAGGAAGTCAGCAAATGGACAGAAGGTCAACAAGACTCAAGGTAACTACAAGACAACCATGTATGGAAGCCGCCCATTTCCATAGTGTATTAGTAGAATGTACACACATCAAGAAGTAAAATAAAAACAATTGAGTTTGTTTTCTGCAATGTTTTCACTGCTCTGATAACAAAATGCCTATGCATGTATGAGCTATAAAATGAATTGTGTAATTTGGTGATTTCACATATGTGTTATATACTCATATTTGCATTTAAAACTAGCATTGCACAGTATAAAATTGAGCAGTAAAACACACTAATAACTTAACATTTTCATTTCTCTTTACTTAGAATGATAAACAGAAAAAAAAACATGACAAGTCGAGAGCAAGACCACGGAAGAAAGGAAAAAGCTTTATAATTTACAACTATAATGGCAGGTTTTTTTCCTGCTTTTTGAACGCGGGGCCCTTATTTTTATTCTGTACTGGGCCCATAAATTTTGTAGCTGTCTCTATTCAGGTAATTCCTCAGGTATTGGCTGCATCTCTTCTGTGGTCCCAGTTCCTACAAAACAGCCCTCTCCTTGTTTTCAACTCCTTCAGGGGTGCCCTACTTCCAAAGTGTCATCTGGTAGTCTTAGCAACAAGGCCCTTTGGATGACTTCTTAGGTGTTCCTCCTGAAAGATTCCAGCTTCTAACAGGGCCAGGCCCTGAGTTATGATAACTTCACCTCCTAGAGCTAATTAGGGCCTATCCCTGGAGCCGAGGGTAAGGGAAATCACAATTAAACCCACAACTGACTTAAGTTTGGAATGGAATCTACGTCCCCCAGGAAAGAATGAAGTATTGTTTTGCCAAAAGTAGAAAAATTGTGTTGTAGCAAAGTCAGCCACGTGTCTTTGACCATGAAATGAATGCTACAAGGAAAATGATCAGTTTCTGGTTCAAAAGGGGAAAGAACACCAGGCACACAAGACTAGTCTCAGCAGTTGCCTGAGAAAGAAAGATATGCAACACAGAAGCCCTGTCCTGTAACTTGGAAAAAAAGTCCAGAAAGAAGGAGGGAACCACTCTGGTAAGAGATTTTAACATGGATCTAGGACTGTGCAAAGATTATGTTATTGTAATTTCCTTTTGTTATCCCTGAACTCTCCTTCAATGAGAGATCCTAAAAAGCTACCAGCTTTATACAACACACAGAAGGTAATAATGTGGAACAATAAGGGGATCTCCAGGAGCTTCCAGAGCCTTCTCTAAGCCCAGACTGGTTGCTGTAGAGGACACTTGTGTCTGAGTAAGTGGCTTCACAATGGGTTAGCAGCAACCATGGCCATAGCAAAGCAGCGTGAGAAGAATTCTGCACCAATAATTTTGAGGGTCAGTTCCTAAATACCCTTGAGGTAATCAGCTGTAATATTCTCAGAAGTAGCTGGGGGTCTCTTTGACACGAATCATCTCCAGCAATTAAGCCAATGGAGTTCATTGTCTCTGTCATTTGAGTTACAACTAAACAAAGCATAATAGCCTGGCACAGAATAGCAACTAATTAAATATTAGTGATCCACTTATTTCTTTTCTTTTTTTTATTGCAGTAACATTGGATTATAACATTATATAGCTTTCAGATGTACATTGTAATATATTTTGAATTCTGTGTAGATTACATCTTGTTCACCACTCAAAAACTAATTATCGTCCATCACCACACGTGTGAGCCTATTCACCCCTTTTGCCCTTGCCACTCCCCCCTTCCCCTATGGTAACCACCAATCCAATCTCTGTTGCTATGTGTTTGTTTGTTGTTGTTTTTATCTTCTACTTATGAGTGAGATGATATGGTATTTGACTTTCTCCCTCCGACTTATTTCACTTAGCATAATACCCTCAAGTTCCATCTATGTTGTCACAAATGGCCAGATTTCATCATTTCTTACAGCTGAGTAGTATTCTGTTATGTATATATACCACATGTTCTTTAGCCATTCATCCCTTGATGGGCACCTAGGCTGCTTCCAAGTCTTGGCTATTGTGAATAGCACTGCAATGAGCATAGGGGTGCATGTATCTTTACGCATTTGTGCTTTCAATTTCTTTGGATAAATAGTCAGCAGTGGAATAGCTGGATCATATGGTAGATCTATTCTTAATTTTATGAGGATACTCCAAACTGCTTCCCATAGTGGCTGCACCAGTTTTCACTCCCACCAGCAGGGTACTAGGGTTCCCTTCTCTCCACGTTCTCTCCAACACTTGTTGTTTCCTGTCTTGTTAATTATAGCCATTCTGACTGGAGTGAGGTGATATCTCATTGTAGTTTTGATTTGCATTTCCCTGATAGCTAATGATGTCAGACATCTTTTCATGTGCCTGTTGGCCATCCAAATATCTTCTTTGGAGAAATCTCTGTTCAGATCTTTTGCCCATTTTTTAATTGGGTTGTTGGTTTGTTTTGTTTATGAGATGCGTAAGTTCTTTGTATATTTTGGATATTAACTCCTTATCTGATATATGGTTTGCAAATATCTTCTCCCAATTGTTAGGCTGTCGTTTTGTTTTGTTGATGGTTTCCTTGGTTGTGCAGAAACTTTTTAGTTTGATGTAGTCCCATTTGTTCATTTTTTCTTTTGTTTCCCTTGCCCAGTCAGACATGGGACTTGAAAATAGGCTGCTAAGACCGATATCAAAGAGCATACTGCCTATGTTTTCTTCTAGAAGTTTCATGGTTTCGAGTCATAGATTCAAGTCTTTAATCCATTTTGAGTTGATTCTCCAGGATTGATCACATATTAGGCCACAAAACAAGTCACAATAAATTTAAGAAGATATAAATAATATCATGCATCTTGTCTGATCACAAAGGTATGAAATTAGAAATCAACTACAGAAAGAAAACCATAAAAGCCACAAAAATATGGAGAATAAACAAAATGCTACTGAACAACAATTGGGTCAATGAAGAAATCAAAGGAGAAATAAAAAAAATTCCTGGAGACAAATGAAAATGAAAATAAGACATGCCAAAATCTATATGATACAGCAAAAGCAGTTCTAAGAGGGAAGTTTACAGCAATTCAGGCCTGCCTCAACAAAGAATAAAAATCCCAAATAAACAATCTAACAGCGGATCTAAAGGAACTGGAGAAAGAAGAACAAACAAAGCCCAAAATCAGCAAAAGGAAGGAAATAATAAAAATCAGAGCAGAAATAAATGAAATAGAGACTAAAAAAACAATAGGAAAAATTAATGAAACCAAGAGCTGGTTCTTTGCAAAGATAAACAAAATTGACAAACCCTTAGCTAGACTCACCAAGAAAAAAAGAGGGAAGGCTCAAATAAATAAAATCAAAAATGAAAGTGGAGAAATTACAACGGACCCCTCAGAAATACAAAAGATAATGAGAGAATACTGTGAATAGTGATGCACTTATTTCTAAAATAGTGAACTGCACTATTTCCTTAAAGCTTATGAATTGCTAGAGGTGACGTTACAGATAGAGTGATGTTTTGTATTACAGTTTAAATCAACAAAATTTTCAGAGAAATACATTATCCTTTGCCTTGACAATAGCATGTTATTTTACATAATTTATTTCTATATTTGAAAGTGTCTTCACAATCATTATCTCATATAATCTTCATAACAAATATGAAAAATTAGGTAGAACTGGCATTAATAGCCTGACTTTGTAGTTCAAGAAACAGAGGTCTAGATAGGATACTTCTTTTGGCTCTATGAGATAGACTTCCAATTTAGATTAAGAATGTCTCCAGTAAACCTAGTAGCATGAAATAGGATATGAGAGAATGATCATACACTTCATTTTAAGAACTCTCCTTTGGTGAAAAAGTATCTGTTTTGTCATAAATGTGTTCAAAGTATTAGGCATAGGAAAAATGGTAGAACAAAAATAAAAATAATTTTAGGGGCCGGCCTGTGGCCAAGTGGTTAAGTTCGTGTGCTCCACTTTGGCGGCCCAGGCAGTTCAGATCCTTGGGGCGGACATGGCACTGCTCATCAAGTCATGCTGAGGTGGCATCCCACATGCCACAACTAGAAGGCCCACAAATAAGAATATACAACTATGTACCAGGAAGATATGGGGAGAAAACAGAAAAATAAAGTCTTTTAAAAAAATAAAAAGAATTTTAGTATGTTTGAACGATGGTGTTAACAATAACAATAAAAAAATGCATTTAAACATATTATAACATTTATCTTAGTTTGCATCCCCTAGTCGCTGAGTCTGAAATGAGATATTTTTTGCAAGTTATTTATTGAGGGAGTAAGGAAAGCAAGTTAGGCTACGGGAAAAGCCAAGCAAAGATGTGACTTTGGGAGAAATCCAGTGTCAGTATGATGCCAGGTAGGTCTTAGAAGTATGAATTATGCCACAAAAGTTGTCTCTCTCAGATGTAAGGCCAGAGACCCATTATACCCCTTGCCTCTCCAGACAAGGTGGTTCTCACAAGCTAGGGGCAATCCTCAGAAGGGGGTGCATGTCTAAGTCGTTAGCAGCCAACATCTATGCCTGAGGGATGGGTGTACCAGCAGTAAAGGGATCTGATAGGATCCCCAACAGCCCACAGCTTCAATAGTTCATGTTTTCAATCCGTGAAAAATTTGTTTAATAGAAGTTACAGTAGGGACTCCTACTTTTCTATTTAGACATTGGCATTTCTGTGCTGAATCTTCAAGTGTTACAGAAGAGTATTATAATGTAAGAATGAGCAGTGCACAGAATCCATTGAAGAAATAAAGACATAATTTTAAAATATTTTAAGGACATTTTAAGAATCATCTCATTCTTTTTTTTTTTTTTTTTGAGGAAGATTAGCCCTGAGCTAACATCTGCTGCCAAGCCTCCTGTTTTTTCCTGAGGAAGATTGGCCCTGAGCTAACATCCGTTCCCATCTTCCTCTATTTTATATGTGGGACGCCTACTACAGCATGGTTTTCCAAGTGGTGCCATGTCCGCACCTGGGATCTGAAATGGCGAACCCCAGGTCGCCAAAGCGGAACATGCGCACTTAACTGCTGTGCCACAGGGCTGGCCCCAAGAATCATCTCATTCTTAATTTGTGATGATTCTTGAAACTCAGTTAACTTCATTTCAACATAAAAATATAAAATACAAGATTCAAAGCATAGATATTTAAACATGTTTGGCGTAAGTGAGATCATCTTTATTATTTAATTTCTGGGAAATATTTAGGTAGTATTTCCAGAGCATGTGCAGAAGTCTATATTTATAATCAAGGCTTAAAAAATAGTTAGAGAGGGGCCGGTTCTGTGGCCGAGTAGTTACGTTCGCGCGCTCCACTGTGGCAGCCCAGGGTTCGGATCCTGGGCGCTGACATGGCACCGCTCATCAGGCCACATTGAGGCAGTGTCCCACATGCCACAACTAGAAGGACCTGCACCTAAGATATACAACTATGTACAGGTGGGCTTGGGAAATAAAGCAGAAAAAAAAAAAAAGAGATTGGCAACAGTTGTTAGCCCAGGTGCCAATCTTTAAAAACAAACAAACAAAAAAGAAATAACTTCTTAAAAAAAATTAAGTAATTAGAAAAACAATAAAAAATTTACAACAAGTCAGGAATTTGAGTTATTATTCGGAAAACACAAATATTCATTCCAAGAAAAAATCAAGAACTGATGATCAAAGAAATTGTTATTATTCTATTAAATTCCCTATCTAAACTAAACATAAAATAAAATGGAAATATTACAAAATAAATTCATATTACACTTAATATATTTCCCAATTAAATTCAATTCTAATAAACATAGAGACTCATATCTGGTATTGCTTAAAAATGTCTGACAATAAACAGCCAAGAACAGTCACCAGGGTTCATTATCTCCTCCTCCTCCTTCCTACAAGCAGTTGCCCCAGGCTGGTGGGAAAGCTCCCACTAGCAAGGCCATATGCTCCCCCTCCCCGACCTAAAACCCCAAATAAAAACCCTTGCTTTTAACTTTTGGGGGATTTTAGGATTTCAGCATTAGCTGCCCTTTCTCCTTGCTTAGCACTGTGCAATAATGAAATTCCTACTTTCTCACACTACACCTGGTGTCAGAGATTGACTTGCTGTGCAAGGGGTGAGTGAACTCACTTCAGGTTCGATATCACTCTTTTCTCCACATCCTCACCAGCATTTGTTATTTCTTGTCTTTTTGATAAAAGCCATGAACAAAACAAAACAAATCTGACAATTAAAGGGAGCATGGACTTAATAAATTCCAAAAATAAATTCTTATTCTTTTAGAAGCAGGAAAGGAAACACAATTTCTACTTAAATAGATAGGAAGAACTTCAGAGATAAAGAAAATTGCAGATTGCTGAAAAAGAAGCTTTCATTTATTGTTGAACTCATTCAACCAATGATCATTGACAATACGTAGTGTGCTAGGCATTTTGCTGGTCTTAGGAATGCATGTGTGACAAAAACAAAAACCCCTGCCTTCACAGAACTTAACATTATTTTGGGTGGAAAAAAAAATAACAATGTAAATATATAAAGTGTTAGATGATGATAAAAGCATAAAGGAAACTGAAACAAAAACATAAGTATGGAATGCGGAGAGAGAAAGGTACAATTTTAAGTAGGGTGGCTGGGGAAGATTTCACTGAAAAGGCAACACTGGAGTAAATCCCTGAAGTTTAGACAAGTTATCCAGCCCTGTGGAGGGAGAGTTTTCAAAGCACAGGAAACAACAAATACAAAGACGCTCAGGTAGAATCATTCCTAGCATCTTCTACGAGCGATGCAGAAGCTGGTGCAGCTGAGTTGCTTGGGTGGAGGGAGAGTAAGATTGCTACGTTTGGAGAGTAAAGGGAATGTATTGATGGACATTGTAAGGACTTGTCTTTTACTTGACTTAAAAATAGGAGCTATCAGAGGGTTTTGAAGAGGAGAGTAATAAAATCGGACCTATATTTTAACAAGATCCCTCTAGCTGCTGTGTGGAAAATAGCAGCAAAATTGTAAGACCAACCAGTTAGAAGGCTCTAGTAATAATCTAGTCAAAAGACAGTGAACTAGAGCAGGATTCTATCAGTAGAGATGGTAAGCAGTGGTCTGATTCTGAATATAGTTTTAAAGAAGCATCAACAGAATTTGCTCATTTTATGAGGAGTGTGAGAAAAAGAGAGGAGGCAAGAAAGACTCCTAGGTTTTGGCTTGAGTAACTGGAAGGCTGGAATTGCCATTTATTGACATTGAGAAGATAGGATAAGCAGGCTTAGAGGGAGAGGAGAAGAAGAGTTCAATTTGGGACATAGTAAATTTAAGATGCATATCAGAAATTCAAATAGAGTTGTCAAATAGGCAGTTGGATATTTAAATCTGGAATTCAGCATTCCATTCAGCAACATTCTTTCTGTTGAAATTCATCCAACAACAGTTTTTTCTTTTGGCCATCTGTAAAAGCCGATTCCTTAATACTGAAATTTAATTCTGCAAAATCATTTCTTCAGGAAGCTATAGCAGTCTAACCCAGGAATATTGCTTTAGTGATACAACTTATTGAAAACATAGAAAAAGTACAATTTGGGCAGGATCAGTTCATATTAAGGGTCTTACATGCTTTCTAACTATTTTATTGTGAGATAAAACAGAAAATAGCAATAGTAGTAAGATAAGGTGAATTCAAAGGCCTTTACCTTTTTATGAAGTCTTAAAAGTTGAGAAATTTATCCCTCAAATATGTGGGGATAGTGTTTTCTTAGTATATGGAAAGACGTACACAATATATTGCTGATTAAAAACAGTTTGACTTATTATTTGGGGAATGCATTTTGTTAAAACAGGTGTATATGAGTGTATGTGTGTGTGTGTGTGTGTGTGTGTTCAGTAGGAAGTTGAATGAATCTTTTCTTATTAACTTAGAATTAAGTCAATTCTAAGAATTATTTCACAGCTGGGAGAGCAAATGTTATTTAACTGCCTTTTCAAAGACAGCAGTTGAACAAAGTCATCAGACACATCCCTACAGCACTCGCTATAAAGCTGCAGAATGTGGTCTCCTCCACCACCTTACTACCCCTACTTGCCTACATAAATAAAAAGTTAGAAATTAGAGAATCACCATGACCTGCTAATGAGCTAAGTGAGCTGGGCCCCAAGAGATTAACTCTAGACAACACAGAGCCCTGCAGGAAAAGTGACTGGCAGGTTATTACCAGGTTGAAGGGTGCTTCTGCCGTTGAACTTGCCGATCTGCTCGCTGAAAAAGAGAAAAGCAGCAAGCAGCCACCTGGCCTGGTGGAGCGGTTAAGCTTTGATACTGCTAGAAGCTGGCCTGATACTCACCGATAGGCCTTGGTGTTCTCTGTTGACATAATATCGGAGAACATCAATATCACATAAGGCTACTCTGTAATGGTGATGGATCAAGAGAACAGTAAGCCCACTTCATAGTCATGGCTGAATAGAGACAAAAAAACAACATTTTCCAAGCCACAAAGATGACCAAACATCCCCCACCTTAGCTAATAGTGTTGTCAATAAATTTGCATCTTTACCAATTACAGCTTTAGCTTCGCTCTTGTCTTTGCTCCTTCTAGATAAGATTTATTAAGATATCCAATCTTAGAATTACCTGTTTGCTGACTGCATATAATACAGAGCAAAGCCCTTCTTCCTTAAATGCTCCACAAAGTCACCTAACACAGGCCCAAATACAATAAGCCCTTTCTGACATTCTTACCTAGACTCCCACAGTTCCCCATGGTGTACAGTCTCCCTTGCTGCCATGAACAATAGACCCATTTGTTCAGTTACAGCTATTTCCCTGGTGGTCTTTGCCTGGAGAACTCTGACACCTCCAAGCATATTGATGAAGAAAAAAGAATCTGGAGACAGAAGGTCAAAAGAGAGGAAGCATTCTTCACTCCTCTCTTTAATCAAGGATGCCTTAGTTTCCTAGGGCGAATGGAAACTCACTCGGTTCTATCCATCTTGCCAACATCCTACCCAAGAGAGTTTATTCTGTGGTCAAAGAATCCCAGGAGTTAGAAAGAATAAACAGCGAGAGGAGATATGAGGGAAGTGAATACCTTGTACCTCTCAATTCAGGGAACTTCCTGGGCAGTAGGATGTTCCTCAAGAACTGACATAAAAGCCCCGTAGGTGAACCAACAATTAGATGCATAGACACATAGAGGGCATCAAGGCAAAATGTTACAGAAAGAGTCAATGAAAGACTTCTTATATATTCTTCCATGCCTCCTCCCAGTCCATACTATTCTAGAGGAAAAGTTAGGATCCAAAAGATGTGGACAAGTGATGTAGTGTAAGTATTGTGAAAGACTAGATCTAACCTCTTTCCCAGCATAGATTCCTCGTGTCAAAGTCTAAGCATAAGTTTACAGTACAGGAAAAACATTCAAACACATAAGAGACTGAGATCTGCAAATTGCCTAGACTGGACTAGATTTCACTTAGGTGAGTAGAAAGCAGAGAGATCGACCCCGATTATCACTAACGACTAGAAAGGGATATTCAGTATAGCATAAGCAAAGGCAGTGGTTGGAGAAAGACAATTATGTTTCTACTTCATTCAGTTCAGGCTGTCCAGTAAATTAGTTCTACTGATTAGAAAAATATCTCAAAATTTGTATAACTAAGGGTTCAGTGGTTTTGCCTTCCTTCTCCTTTTGGCCTATCTGTACTCGTAATTTTTTTCTAGAATAAACTATTATTTATATTTTAATAAATAGTAAAATTTAATAATGTTTTAAAGGTAAGAATTTAAATAATGAGTGTATAATATTGTGGTAACTAAGAGGTTTTCATTTATGAGGATGGCTGGTGCCACTGCCATTGAAATATGAGACAGTAGATATAGGTGAGCTCTGCCGTCAGGCCACCTCAGTCAACCCTGCCTCTTCTACTTATTAATTCAAGGACATTGGCCAACTTACCTAACCTACCCATGCCTCAGTTTTCTTTTCTTTAAAATGGATATGATAATAATGGTAACTCATTCAAAGCATTAATGAGGATTAAGTGAGTGATGTATTTCTAGTAATTAATACAGTGTTGGCACAGTGAGAGTGTTGAATATATAGCATGTATACTTTTTCAAAAACATTAATAGGGTAAATAATGTTGCAGAATTGTAGGATGACTAATTCTAAATAACTTTCTATCTTGGTAGCTGCCGAGATTTCCCTCATTGGCCCAAAAGATGCGAACGTGTTTAAAGTATCTGATTCTGCTAGTTACCAGAAAACTTTTGGAATCCGTAACATTCAAAGAGATTAGCAAATGGCTTAAGACATGAAAAAAGCAATCCATTCAAATGACACAAAAAATAAGTGTTTCTTTGTGAAGGATACTGTCCAGATAATGAGAAGACAAACCACAGACTGGGAGAAAATATTTGCAAAAGACACATCTGATAAAGGACTGTTATCCAAAATATACTAAGGACTCAGAACCAACAATAAGAAAACAAACAACTTGAGAAGACAGAGGTAAAAAACCTGGACACCTCACCAGAGAAGATATATAGATGACAAATCACCATTGGAAAAGATGCTTCACATCATAAATCATGGGGGAAATGCAAATGATAACAAGATACCATTACACATCTAATAGAATGGCCAATATCCAGAACACTGACAACAGTAAATGCTGGAGAGCATGTAGGGCAGTGGGAACTCTCATTCGTTGCTAGTGGAGATGCAAAATGAAATGGCAACTTTAGAAGAGACTTTGGCAGTTTTTAACAAAACTAAACATACCCTCGCTATACAATCCAGCAATTACACTCCTTGATATTCACCCAAATGAAGAGAAAACACCTCCATACAAAAACCTGCATGCAGATGTTTTGGGCAGCTTTATTCATAATTGCCAAAACTTGGAAGCAACCAAGATGTCCTTTAGTAGGTAAATGGATAAACCGTGCTACATCCAGGCAATTTCAGTACTAAAAAGAAATGTGCTATCAAGCCATGAAAAGACATGGAGGAACATTTAAATGCATATTACTAAGTGAAAGAAGTCAATCTGAAATGGCTACATATGTATGATTCCAACTATATGTAGTTTTGGAAAAGACAAAACAATGGAGACAATAAAAAGGTCAGTGATTGCCAGAGATTAAGGAGGAGATAGGGATGAAGATGTTGGAGCACAGGATTTTTAGGTCAGTGAAACCATTCCACATGATGTTATAATAGTGAAGACATGTCATTGTATGTTTGAGAAAAACCTATAGAATATACAACACCGAAAGTGAACTCTAATGTAAACTATGGACTTTGAATGCTAATGACGTGTTAACGTGGGTTATTCAATTATAACAAATATACCACATACCACTCTGGAGGGAGGTGATAGTGGGGGAGACTGTGCATTTTCGGAGGTAAGAGGTATATGGGAACTCTGTACTTTCTGCTCAATTTTGCTGCAAACCTAAAACTGCTTTAAAAAGTAAAGTCTATTTAAAAAAATAGTGTTTTGATAACCTCTCTTAGAGAAGCCTTACAAGTATCATTATCTTGTTTATTTTGTATTTGCATTAAATTTTGCGTCCCTTGATAGGAGAAAACTTACTTTATACACTATCTGCATCACCAATATCTACCACAATAACTTGAATGTAGGTGATTTTTAAATTTTTTAATGAAGAAAAATATCCATTCTGAAAACTAAACCTGTCTTAAGTAAACAGACTGATGAACTTTCTGAAACTGAACACACCTGTATAATCAACATCCAACTCAGCACCGTAGAACCATTCCACATGCCATCTTCCAGTCGCTGACATCCCCAGAATAACAACTATCCTAACTTCTAAAGCATCACGCCACTTTGCCTTTTCAGTACTTTATAGGAGTGAAATAACCCAGTATGTATACTTCCGTGACTGGCTTCTTGTCTTCAGCATTTTATTTGTGAGATTCAGCCATATTGTTGCATGAGTTGTATTCCAATCGTTGTCATATTGCTGTATGATATTTCATTGATCCATTCCACTGTTGATGGACTCCTGGGTAGCTTTTAGCTTTCGGCAATTACAAAAAGGGTAACGAATATTAAGATTAATTTCTCTTGGATAATACTCCTAATACCTTCGACTGAGGCTATATTTCACGAGGTAAGCACATTTGGTTTTAGTATATACAGACAGTTTTCTAAAGATGTTCAACCAATTTACACACCACCAATAATGTATGATAGTTCTCTTTGTTACATATCCTCACTAACACTTAGCATTTTTATAGGATTTGTCCATTTAACCCAAGTTATTGAATTTATTCGTATATATATAATATCTTTTATCATTCTGATGTCTGTACTATCTGTTGAGATGTACTATTTCACATTTCACGTGTTGAGAGTTCGCTTACTTTTTATCAGTCTTGCAAGAGGTTTATCATCTTTATTAATCGTACCTAAGAACCAACTTTAGATTTTGTTGGTTTCTTTATTTCATATATTTTTCCCTTTATTATTTCTATTATTATATTTTATTTGTTTGATTTTTGGCTCTTTTCCAAGCTTCTTGTTTAAGTTATTGTTTTTCTTTCCTAATTTCTAAATGTCCTCCTAAGCCCTTATACTACTAGCATGTTTTTGTCATATCTTTATCATCATTTAATTGAAAATATTTCCTATGACAGACCTTAAGGACACAGAAATTTTCAAAATAAAAGTATCTTTAACAGTGAAGGGTTTGATATTTTACCCTACTTATAAGCTAGCAAATTAGCCTGCCATATTTTTATGGATACTGGCAGAAGACACAAGATAATTGGGTCAGAGTCAAAGAACTTTATTCCTTATGGCACAGCAAGAAGCATGAGTATCATGTGCGCATTGCTTCTACTTGCTGCACAAGTCCCACAGGAGGAAATTAGAAAGGCCCAGGTGAATCCATAACATGCAGTAGATTTGTATCGTAGCTGAGGAATCCCAAGTTTGGGAAACTGCATAGAAGCTGAGCCTGCCTGACGTTTGCCTCAGGCCTTGTTAAGAAGAATAGAGAGCCATAGTATATTTCAAAATGGTTTCATCCCACCTACCTGCTCCTGCCAGAAGGCTGAGGTGATTTTTCTCTCATCTTTACTCTGGGAACCTGGTGAAGCACCTAGATGTAGGTCTCACAATGTTATGGGGACCACCTTGTGACTGGGGAGCCCTGGAGTTTTTAACTCTGAGTTGTCCACACTGATCCTCCAGAAATTTGTCAATTATGGTTCAGGTTTTTCTACTCAGCACTGGTTCCCAAGGCAGTTTCTGCTTGTGAGTCTGTGCCCTGGTAAGCTGTAACTCCCTCTGTTCACCTGTCTCTCCAATCTTGGCGGCAGCGGTTTGCCCTGTGTCCTCCCCTTTCTTATCCTTCCAAGAAGAGTTGGGATCTTTTAGTCTGTTTTATTTTTCACTTTTTTTAGGATGGAGTGGTGACTCCCAAGTTCATTACATACAGAGCCAAAAACTGGAAGTCACTATTTGTTTACAAGTTGACTCAATGCTCTATGTCCTTTTTCTCATCTCCTTTCTTGCCTACAATTGTATGACTCAAATATTTTTATTACTTAAATAATTCTTTCTATTGACTTTTTGGTTATAAATTTTTCTATTATACTACTCTTTATCATAAAGAATAAAAATATGCTCTTATTATGCTCTAATATCTGTTCTCTGAAAATATTAAAATCAAAGAACACATTAATCTCATATGCTCTTTCTGCTACTTGTTATTGCCATGCATATTTCACGTCCCAAAGAACATCATCATTCTCATTGTTACCACTTTTTACTTGTACATTTGGTATCCATTTTTACTTACTCCTATATTTATTCTTTCTGTGTACTTCAGTCTCTCCTGTGTTTTCATTTGGGCTCATTTTCCTTCTGCCAGAAGAATTCACTTTAATATTTATTTTAGTACCAACCACTTGGAAACACATCCTCTCAGCTTTTTGTTGCTCTTGTTATTGTGTGAAAATAGCTTTGCTGCACCTTAACTTTTAAAGTACATATTCCTGAATATAAAAATTTAGGTTGGCAATATTTTCTTTTAGAATTTAAGCATGTCATTCTGCTATCTTCTGGCTTACATTATCTTTATTGAGAAGTCATATATAAGTCTTCATATTGGTCCAAAAAAATTAATTGTCTTTGCTTTTGTGGCTTTTACAATGTTTATACTTATCTTTGGATTTCAACAGTTGTACCTAAGTGGTCTTTTACTCCTTGGTATTTGCTAAATATCTTGAGTCAGTGTTGATGTCTCTCATCAATTTTAGAAAATTCTCAGAAATTCTTTCTTTTTTTTTTTTTTTTCTGCTTTATTTCCCAAACCCCCCCGGTACATAGCTGTATATCTTAGTTGCAGGTCCTTCTTGTTGTGTGATGTGGGACTCCGCCTCAACATGGCCTGATGAGGGGTGCCATGTCTGCGCCCAGGATCCGAACCCTGGGCCCCCGCAGTGGAGTGCGCAAACTTAACCACTTGGCCACGGAGCCGGCCCCAGAAATTATTTCTTTGAACATTGCTTCTACCTCACTATTTCTTCTCTCCTTCTAGGACTCCAATGACATATATGTTCGGTCTTTTGAGCATGCTGCTCTCTTAAGTTCATCTGTTTTTTACATTTTTTTCAATGCTTCCATCTGGAAATTACAGTGAAACATTGTTTTTAGATTACTAATTCTATCTTCTGTTTTGTCCAGTCTGCTGTTAATACCATCCACCAAGTTCTTAATTTCAGAAACTGTAATTTTCTGTATTTTTTGTCCATTTAATTTTTTGTATGGATTCTTCATAGATTCTCTGGTAAAATTCCCACTCTCACCTATTTTTGCTGATCATATATCTGTTTTAATGAGTATCCTAACTTTAGTCATTTTGGGGCTTTGTATGCTCACTCCTATTTTTGGATAACCTGTGAGTCTCCTCCTGTTTTGTTGTTGTTTTGGATAATGGTCATAAATCTTGCCTCAAGATACCATTAACAAATGCTTTTTATTTTCCACCAGAGATTGTTCAACCTTCTATTAGGCAGATAGTGTGGGTTACTAGTTATATAAATCTCATAAGGGACTAAGTTGGGTCAAGAATGGAGTGCAGTTTTAGTTAATTTGCAGTCTACCTCGTGTTTGTCCCTTTCCTAAGGTATGGCCCTCCAGGGCTTTCACTGACAGCCTAGTCGGTCACTGCCCTCTCAGTCCTAAGAGACCACAAGAGGTTGACTTCTACTATTAAGAGGTGTTTTTCTTTTTTTTTTTAGCTTAGCTTTTTACCCTATTACCCCATACAGTTTCAAAACTTAAAAATCTACTGAAGGGGAAATTGCAATGTGTTTAATGCCATTCGAGTCTTCTGTTTTTTTCAATCCATCTTTGGATTAAAAAAAAAAAAAAACTCTTACAGTTTTATATCCTCCAGCAATGTTTTCTAGCAGGTCCAATTCTAGATTCTCCAACTCTAGGTATACGTAAAACCAGTAAGTAACCCTAAATATATGTGGCTGTATATTATCAGTTCTATTTCCCCTCATTAGGGGTTTCAACTCTTGCCTTTTCTGTTTTTGCCCCTCCTCCATTTGGATCTTTGGTTCCCAAGCACCATGACGTGGTTGGATATTTCACTCTCCCATCTAGATTAGCATTGAACAATAGAAACATAATGTGAGCCATATATAAAATTTGAAATTTTCTCAAAAACAGTATGGAGACTCCTCAAAAAATTAAGAATAGAACAAGGATATGATCTATCAATACCACTTTTAGGCATTTATTTGAAGGAAATTAAAGCACTAACTCAAAAATATATATGCATCCCCATGTTCATTGCAGCATTATTTAAAATAGCCAAGATATGGAAGCAACCTAAGTATCCACTGATGAATGAATGGATAAAGAAATTGTGGTGTATGTATATATAAACACATATACAATGGAATATTATTCAGCCATGAAAAAGAATGAAATCTTGCCATTTGTGACAACATAGATGGATCTTGAGGGCATTTTGATAAGTGAAATAATTCAGACAGAGAAAGACAAACACAGTATGATCTTATTTATATGTGGAATCTTAAAATAAACAAACAGACTGAACTTATAGATACAGAGAACAGATTGGTGGTTATCAGAGGCAAGGGGTAGGGCTTGGGCGGAATGGGTGAAGGGGATTAAAATGGACAAGCTTCCAATTATAAAATAAATAAATCATGAGGCTGTAAAACACAGCATGATGACTATAGTTAACAATACTGTATCGTATATTTGAAAGTTGCTAAAAGATTAGAACCTAAAAGTTATCATCACAAGAAAAAAAATTGTAACTATGTGTGGTGATGAATGTTAACTAGACTTAGTGTGGTGATCGTTTTGCAATATATACAAATATGAAATCACTATGTTGTACACCTGGAACTAATATGTTATGTATCAATTATTCGTCAATAAAAAGAAATTTAAAAAATAAAAACAGATAAAATTTGAAATTTCCTATTAGCCACAATTTAAAAAGTAAAAAAAAATAAAATTAATTTTAATAATATATTTTATGCAGTCAAATAAATGACAAATACTACCATTTCAACAAATAATTATTATAAAAGTATTGAGATATTTTACATTCTTTTTTTCTTTGTACTGTCTTTGAAAACCTGTTAACGTATTTTACTTACAACACATCTCAATTTAAACTAGCCATATTTCAAGTGCTGACTAGCCGCATATGGCTAGTGGCTGCTGTATGGTACAGACCAATTCTAGAAACTTTTGGTTAGTACTTTAGCCAGCGTCATGGTTCAAAATTCAGCAAATGTCTTGGGAGTCTAGTCATATTTGAAGTCCCTCAGTCCTCTTCTTTTGTCACTCCTATACAACTGTTGAAAGCACTACTGGGGTTCTATTTTTCTATTACAACTTTCTACTGCCAACCCTGACAACAGCCCTTAATCAGCACTAGAAAATAAAAAAAGGCCTCGAGGGAAAATGCCTGCCAAATCTCAGCTCATTTCTTTCTCTACAATTTTAGTCTAATCCTTAGTGATTTCCGCCTCTATGATGACTTCATTCAGCTTTTCTGGGTTTATTTTATTTTGGTTTGGTTTGGTCTGGTTTGGTTAATCTTAACCATTGGCCTGCCTCCATCTGCTTCATTCTACCTAGATACAGTCAGTTATAACAAGTAAATGTAGAGTTTCCTGTTAACATTAGAGGATTTATTTTTCCGGTTTTAGGAAAGATACACTGCTTACAAAACAGTTTTAATTTACAAAGTTTATATTTGTTTCATCTGAATTCTTTCTGAATTGCTACTTTACTAACTTAGCCATGGATGTTAGGTTTTCCTGCAGTCTTTACCATTTTCATGGGTCTGACACCTTGAATTCACAGGTAGAGGGCTATTAGTGCTCTATCTGTGATCATTTTGACAGAGTGATAAAAATTGTTTTAGATAAGAATAATATTAAGGAAACTGTGGGTTCTACCTTTTATAAAAGAGATAATACAACAGAAACAGCCACTTCTATGCCCATATTCTGTAAGCGTCTAATGCTTAATTACCTATTTAAACTTTCCTATTCAGAGAAACACACTTAAGAGGAACTACACATTCGTATATTCTTTCTGAAGCCCTGTCTTTCTGAATTCCTGTGAAGGATTTTATAAAGAGTTTTGGATCTAATTAATAATTTACTAGAATTAAATTTGCGTAGGAAGTACATTTACCTGCTATGACTTAATACTTAATCTATATGCTCTGCAAGCTCAGAAAAAAATTTTTTTGGACCCCATAGTGTTAAATGCACATGGCCCTCTCCTTAGCAATATTTAAGAGGAATCGCTGGCTGTTTTTCTGAGGGCAGATCATCAATATAAAGCCCAATAATAGACAGAAAGAGTTCATACATTCAATAATGTATTAAGCTAACATTTACTGAACACCTACTACATTCTAGCACTGCGTTAGTTACCAGAAAGGCCAAAAAGAATATCATAAGACCCTACCTTCTAGAGAGAATAGATTTGTGTAGGAAAAAATATGTGAAAAATCACAGTACTAGGTGCAATTATAATGGTACTACTTTCAGAGTGTTATGAGAAAAAGAAATAAACTCATTCTGAAAGATTAAAGAATGTGAGATTTTTATTTAAAGATAGATTTTTAGGATAAGTAGAAAATAAAATGCTACAAGAAGAGAAGAAAATCCTCCTCTTGTATTAAGATAAAATACATCAACTTATGGATGGGTAAACATGTGGGATATTCAGAAATAAAGAAAAGAACTGGGTACATTGTAGCTTTTGAAGCTGTTCCTTCTTCTTGAATGGCTTTCTTTGGGATCAAGAGGACCCAGAGGTTCATGAATAGGAAAGTTGTTTGAAATATTCGTTGGGCTTTGGCATACAAACTAGCTAGTCATAGTATTCCTTCAAATGGAGCCAACTAACCCCAGTTGACATTTAAAAATTATTAATTTAATAAGTAGTGTAAAGAAAGATTTGATACAATATAAAATAAGCATATAGAATATTTATCAATCTATATAGTTATAGATGTTGATAGAAATATTTGGATATAGCCTTTCACAACCCGCAAATGTGGCATGTTGAATTATCTAAGAGGGCCAAATGGGTTAACGTCTCATACTTGTATACTACTCATCAAAGTGGATGCCTTTTATGCCCAAGAAGTTAAATTATACTTCAGAAATAATTGACATAATGTGTAGCAGAGATAGAACTGCTGCTCTTATCTTCTGAAGATGGAGATCTTAAGTATTAATAGTGCAGACTCTTTGTTTCATAATATTTGCCCCTGACTGAAAACAAGCAACATTCTTCTCGTGACTATTGATATGCATTTGCAAAGTGTACACTAGAGTCTGTGTTACAATCTTGACTTTGGCCCTGACTTTGAATCCCACAGACTCATTTTCTAATTCTCTCTCTTAATGCAGCTAAGCATAAAACAGAAGAAGCTAGGAGGATATTTTGTACCTACCCATGGTGCCATCTCTAGAAATAACTAATTATTACTATGATTTCAGACAGTGCATAACTGTTATAAAGATAATGGGACACAGAGCTATTTCAAAAGAGAGCATGTCAAATAGAAGCATGTTGTTCTGAGAATCAATCAAAGAAATCTGGCAGTAAAAATGGAAAGAAAATGAGTTTCCTGAGAGAATCAGTGTATAAAATATTTCCTCTTGACATATGGTCTTTGGGTAAAGAAAAATAGTTTCTTCTTTTAAAAAAATTTCAGTAATAAAATATGTACAATTTAACATCTGCCAAGTTATCCAACCTTTAAAAAGAAAATCTGCTGAAGGATGCCATTTCTACTGTCTAAACTCTGCCTTGTTAAAATTGGAAAAAGAGGGGGGACTGGGTTGGCCTTGCATTTTATTTGGCCCAAAGTGGTTTTTAATGACTAATTGGTTGTAGAAGGGAGAGCAAACATTAATATTCCTTACATGCCCCTCATCAGAACTAGATTTTTTAAAAGTCAAAATAAATCCCTTATTTTCCTGCCTGGAGTGAAATAATGTCAGTAGGTGAACTATTTGGCATCACATTAAGAAGAGTAATGACTATGAAGTCTCTCATATTCTCAAGTAAAGTGAAAACCATTGTTGTTTGAAGAAAAGAAAAAACAGTGTTACATATGTTTGGGCTAGGAAGAGCAGCAGTAGCTCAAAGCTATATATTTGGCTTTCTAACTTTCAATTAGTCCATGTGAAATAAAAAAAATCATAACTTTAAAAAAGCACTTCATACTTGACGGTTAGGCTGAGTGCCATCATCCCATATTCCAGGGTGTGGATTCTAAAGGAGATTCGTCTTGCATGCCAAATTTGATACAATGGCAGGAGCTGCCTAGGACACTATATTTAGAAAAATTCTGAGGCTGTATTTGGGTCATTTCAGAAAAACTGTCATCCTTAATGAATCATTCATGGTCTTGGAAAGAAACAGAATGCATATCAGGTGGTTCAAATGAGATTTAATGCGGGTTCAACTTAGAGAGCTGTGGGCAGTGTAAAGGGAACCTCTAAAGGGTGCAGAGATAACCAGAGACAAGCAACAGAGAAAACCCTAGGCCTAAAAAGGCAAGGATGAAATAATGTTACCATATCCTTTGTGAGAGCTGACTCTGTGAGGTGGGTCTACTTGATAGGAATTGTGGCCGAGAACTGAAGACATGCTTTAAAAAATGGAGCACTAAAGCAAGGAGGGAGCAGGGATGAAGTATCTCAATCTTTCTTTCTGCATTCTGATCTTCTGCGAGTACCTCCCATTGGCCAAACCAGGGGTACACTGGTAAATGAAATGTTTAAGATAGGGCTTTCCAAACAAAAACAAAAGCAAAACCTTGATATTATAATGTTCCAATACCCATGGTGTAATCACTGTCACCACGGCGTAATCACTGTCACCATGGCTGACTTCATTCTACCAATTTGTGATGTCCTTGAACTGGATGTGGAAAGAAATACACACAGTTGGCTCTTGCAGGCTCGTGTGAGTTGGCTCCAGCAGACCAGTAGACTAACCTAAACAAAAGCCAATTCTAGAGTCCAGGGAATGCAGTATACAGAAGATTTGGAACAGGGTAAAGACTAGTGGAGAATGGATTTTGAAGTGGAGGTAGGGGAGGTGGTCACATAGAGAATAACCATATTGACGTGGTATATGACTTGCCCCAAATTTCTCCATAATTGGCCAGCCAGGACTCAAATATAATTCTCAAAATGCACTCTTTCTTACATTTCTCTACCTCTTTAATGCAATGTCTGCCTAGGAGAAAACAGTTTTATTTCATATGCACCCACCAATTTCTTAAGAAAACTTCAGACCCAAGCTTAAATTGAAGCAAAGATTCAGAGATGAAAAGCACTTGAGTTGGGAGTTTAGCTTCTGGATGGGTTTGCAAAGAGAAAATACATTTTAGGCCTAGAAACTGAGCCTTTTCATCATTGACTTTTAAAATAGTGTGGAGTAGTTGTGATAGATTTCAGTAGGATCCAACAATAGAAGAGAGAAAAAACTATTCGCTTTCTTCTTCCAGAAAGTTTGTTCAGAAACTCAGTTCCTTAAAAGTTACCACTTTGACAAGGCTTTTGAAGATGTTATTCAAGCATCCCAATGGTGGAAGTTGTAATTAACTATCTTTTTAAGAACTTTCAAAACTGAAAGTTGGCAATCTTAAATCATCTAGCTGCCAAATATAATTTGTATTTTTTTCTATGAAATAATTATCACAAATTAAAGTCTTCCATTTTTTGAAAGTCTACTAGATGTCAGGCATATTTATTTGTAATATATAGTGGGAGGTTAATATGGGATTTTTTTCTGTCTCAGATTTGATTGAGGATGCAAAATTCCACCACGAAACCAATTTTTGATGCATCCTACCAAATTCCAAAGTGAGGATTTGCAAAAATGAAAGTATCTTAAATTTGTTTTCAGACCCATAGACAATATCTAAATCAGGAGAGTAAATGGGTTGAGTTTGAAGAAATTGGAAGAGTGGATTACTTTAGGAAGTATTGTTGTAAGTTTCTCCTCCTTTGCTAGAGGAGCTTTCCTCTCACCTCATTCTTGCTTAGAGGGGTTTTAAGGGAGCATGATAAGGGATTTTCTGTGAATCTCCTTGCATTTTGGTGGCATATCCCATGGGAATAATGTTTGACAGATGTCTTTGAGGATTCTAAAGTTCAGAGGATGAATCTTTCAGCCAGAGGCATGAAAGAGAGAAAAATGGGATGACAATGGAATTGAGCTTTATTTCTACCAACAGTAGGGACAACAAATGCATGACACTTACTCATGGATCTGAGTGGGCATTGATAAAACTCACTGTGGCCTTCTTAAGTCCTGTCCAAGGCAGGGATGTAGGAGTGATGTGACATCGACAGAAAAGATGGACTGCCAGATGCCCAAAGATCCAGGGCAGAAATCTAAGTGGCCAGATGAAAAAAGTAATAAAAATATCACCTACATCTTGGGAAGGACAGTCCCAGGCCACAAAACCACCACCAAGAGAGGAAGCTTTGAATATCCACAAACCCCATAACGCCCTGATGTTAAATCAGGGTAAGACCTGGCAAATAAAATAATGATTGTTTCTTAATTATCTCTACTTTGCCCCAGCTTCAAAGTAAAATACTGAGTGATCAGAAGCCTTGGCTAATTAACTTGCAGTAGGTAAAGAAATTCAAGAAGGGAACATAGAAAAGTCAGTCATCCCCCCGTTCCCACTACAGTCTTTTCAAGCATACAGCAAGATGGAAGTGGGAGAATGAAGTTTTGAAGTGAGGAAGAAGTTTGAAGTTTTTATTGGTACAAATCTCTATGATTTAGTCACAATAAGTTTGTCATTTGAGCATTAGAATAACCAAAGAAATTATAGACACATAGAAAGCACAAATCAGGAAAAATAAGAGATAAACATGAATATACTACTACTAAGAAAATTAGAAATCATGTTTATAACATGTATCATGATTTGACTATGAAAAGAACTCAAATTTATAGGAAAAAAAGAGAATCAGCTAAATAGAAAAAATGGGCAAAAGCCATTACTAGGCATTTCACAGAGGAGGATATGTGAATGCACAGTAAATATTAGGAAGCTGCCCAATCCTTCAAAAAAGCAGGGAAATATAAATTAAAACCTGAATACAATACTATTTTACACATACCAGATATGCAAAATAAAAGCCTGACAAATCAATTGCTAATAAGAACATAGAGCAAGAAAAGCTTACATACTGCTGGTGGGGTATAAACTGGAACAACTTTGGAAACTTATCTGGAATTATCTAGTAAAGTTGATGTAATGGTATTATATTGTTTCACCATAAGTACATAATATGTAAATACGAATGTCAGAATTCCCTTCCTGTATGCTTTCATGTTACAGTTTGCCATATGAGAAATTGATATGTTGTGTAGTTAGAGTCGGTAAGGGGCAGATTTAATGGTGACAGTGGGTTCCAGTTTGTCCTCTTACTTCATGCCTCATCTAGCTCAGCTTTCCTGCTCTTCAGTCTTGCTAGATGTGCTCCGGCAAACTCAATGGCAGTAACTGAAAACCCAACAAACTTCCATAGACTTCTATACCAAGCTCCTTCACAATTCCACTCCAGCAGCTGGATATGCCCAGCTTCCCACAGGCATCAACTTTTTCAACCACATCAGGAGGAGTTAATTACTTTTCTCTGATCTTTTCTAGAGCTTAACTTCTCCAGCACTTCCGGGAATGTTCTAAGATTAATTCCTATAATAAATTCCTTATTCCATTGCACTTATAGTAGTTCTGCTACCCTGATCAAACACTGTAATTTCTGATTCACAAATGAATCATTTTGTGTTTTGAAATTTCATTGCAACATATTTGTAATAATAAGACTGAATTCAATTCAAATACCCATTAAGTATAAAATATATAAATGTGTTGATATAGCTTCTTACCAAGAAAATGAACAAATTATGGCTTCCACATAAACATGTATAAATCTCAGGAAACATAATATTAACACAGAAAGTCATACAAGAATAATGATATAATGGTTCAGTTCATAGAGAGTAAATTATCTTTCAAGCATAAATAATATATTTTTGCTGTACTTACGTATTTGGTAAAATAATAAGGAAAAGGAGGGGTATGATAATTACTAAATTCAGGATGTTAGTTACTTCTGGAGAAGAAAGACTAGAATAAAAACTGAGAAAGACTGGAAGGTAAGAGTTTGGGTTGAATTGTGTCCCCCACCAAATTCTTATGTTGACATCCTAACCCTCAGTACCTCAGAATGTGACCTTATTTGGAGATAGCGTCTTTACAGAGACAATCAAGTTAAAGTAAGGTTGCTAGGGTGGGCCCTAATCCAATGTGACTAGCATCCTTTTCAAAAGGGAATTTTGTACACAGGGACATATGCAGCAGGAAGACAATGTAAGACAGTGAGAAGGCCATCTAAAAGCCAAGGAGAAAGGCCTTCAATGCATTCCTCCCTCACAGCCCTCGGGGAGAACCAACCCTGCCAAGTCCCTTCATCTGAGATCTCTGGCCTCCAAAACTGTGAGGCAATAAATTTCTATTGTTTAAGCCACTTCTATTGGTTCTCTTTCTCTGGAGAACACTGACAAGTACAAGAAGAGTCTTGAGGCCTCACTTTCATCAAGCAGTGGAGAAAAACTAGCCCACAAAACATGTTTGAACAATCAATGATGGGAAACTATGAAATGGCTCCAGCAGCGCAAACCATCATGTTCAATGCATTGATTACACAAGCATTCTCTCACTTCATCACAGTAAGGGCCTTTGAGATAGGCATTAGTAGCCCTATTTTAAAGATACAGTATAGGAGACTTAGAGTTTCTAACTAATTTACTCTAAGTCACACAGCTAGTAAATACCAATCTAGAACTTACAATTTATGTGAGTTTGTCTGTGGAATAAGTTTATAAAAACAAGCTGAACTTAAGAAATTGCCGCTATAACCAACTATCCTTTATTGAGAAGCATTTGTGCCTATTTTTCTCCCTTTATGAGGCCTCTTTCCCTGTTTGTCTCCTTGGTTCTTCTAGTGCCTTGGAATGCCTCCAGCCAAGGACAAGGTGTCAGGTATTTGGCTAGCAGTGATTTCCAATCTTGGCTAGTCATCAAAAGCACTTGGGGAACATTCTTTAAAATAAAGATTAGGAATTCCTAGTTTGCAAAATGCAATGGCCAATTTCTGAAATTCTGACCATGTTTTTTTTCCAGCTTTATTGAGATATAATTGAGGTGTAACTTTGTGTAAGTTTAAGGTGCATAATGTGTTGATCTGATACACTTAGATTTTACAAAATTATTACCACCATAGCACTACTTAACACCTTCATCCTGTCACATGATTACCATTGCTTTTTCGTGGCGAGAATTCTATACATATTTTAAAACTCTGTCTTCACCTGACCAAATTTCCTAACAGCAGTAGAAACAGTGCAGCTTCTCTGTAATCCATGAGCATTTCTGTAACCAGTTTTATGCACATCAAATTCTATCTTGCATTATAGTTATCTATTTAATGCTTCCCTGAGATATTAGGTTAATATTTCTTGAAATTAGGCTCATACTTCAGGGAAACTTTTTTTCCCCCCAAATAACAGCATAATATTTACATATGCTGAGTTCACAAAAGTAAATTCAGGTAAAAATAAATAAATAAATAAAAGAAGGATTTATAGGTTAGAAAACAACAAAGTGGTGAAGTTGTTAATAGTTAGAAGCACATAAATCTTACAATGTAGTTGTGGAGGAGGAAAAAAGTATGTATGGCCTTTAAACAGTGTTATAATTTGTGTAAAAGAGTTAAGGATGTTACCTAATCCTGTGGAATCATGACTAGTGTTTATTTAGTGATTTTAAAATGTTAAATAAGTAAATATACTTATCTCCACAAATCTTTGATTTTAATCTGAAACTAGTAGTACCTGTAATTTATTGAGTGCATTCTAGGTGCAATAGAGACTCTTCTCCACACTTTATATTATTTATTTTAATTCTTACAATTTTGCAAGGCAAAATTTTTTTTGCTTATTTTAGTTTAAATTATTTTATTGAGATCATATTGTTTTATAACATTGTGTAAATTTCAGATAGCTATTATTTTATTTCAGTTTCTGTGTAGACTATATCATACCACCAACAGTCTAGTCTTTATCCATTACCACATATGTGTCCCTTTCCCCCTTTGGCCTTCCCTCCACCCCTTTCCCCTCTGGTAACCACCAATCTGTTCTCCTTATCTATTTTTTTTTGTTTATCTTCCACATATGAGTGAAATCATATGATATTTGTCTTTCTCTGTCTGACTTATTTTGCTTAGCACAATACCCTCAAGGTCCATCCATGTTGTCGCAAGTGGCACAATTTTGTTTTTTTTGTGGTTGAGTAGTATTTCATTGTATATATATATATATAATATGTATACACCACATCTTTATCCATTCACCCAGTGATGGACAAGTGGATTGCTTCCACATCTTGGCTATTGTGAATAATGCTGTGATGAACATAGGGATGCATATATCTTTATACATTTGTGTTTTTGTATTCGTTGGATAAATACCCAGTAGTAGAATAGCTGGATCATATGATATTACTATTTTTAATTTTTGAAGAAATCTCTGTGTGGCTTTCAATAGTGACTGCACCACTATGCACAGACACCAGCAGTGTGTGAGGGTTCCCCTTTCTCCACATCCTCTCCAACACTTGTTATTTCTTGTCTTGTTAATTATAACCCTTCTGACAGGCATGAGGTGATATCTCATTGTAGTTTTGATTTACATTTCCCTAATAATTAGTGCTGTTAACCATCTTCTCATGTGCGTGTTGGTCATCTGTTTATCTTCTTTGGAAAAACGTCTATTCATATCCTCTGCCCATTTTTTGATTGAGTTGTTCATTTTTGTTGTTGTTGAGTTGTAAGAGTTCTTTATATTTTTCGGAAATTAAGCCTTTGTTGGATATATGATTGGCAAATATTTTCTCCAAGTTGGTGAGTTGTCTTATTTTGTTGATGGTTTCCTTTGCTGTGCAGAGGCTTTTTAGTCTGATGTAGTCCCATTTATTTTTTCTTTTGTTTCCCTTGCCTGAGTAGACATGGTATTTAAAAAGATACTGCTAAGACCAACATCAAAGAGTATACTGTATACTACTTCTGTTTTCTTCTAGGAGTTTTATGGTTTCAGCACTTACATTCAAGTCTTAAATCCATTTTGAGCTAATTTTTGTATATAGTGAACGACAATGGTCTACTTTGATTCTTTTCCATATGGCTGTGCAGTTTACCCATCACCATTAGTTGAAGAGGCATTCCTTTCTCCATTGTATATTCTTGGCTTCTTTGTTGAAGATCAGCTGTCCATACATGTGTGGTTTTATTTCTGAGCTCTCAGTTCCATTCCATTGATCTATGTGTCTGTTTCTGTACCAGTACCATGCTGTTTTGATTACTATAGCTTTCAAGTATATTGTGAAGTTAGGGAGTATGATACTTCCAACTCCGTTCTTTTTTTGCAGGAGTGTTTTAGCTATTTGGGTTCTATTGTTATTCCATATAAACTTTAAGATTCTTTGTTCTATTTCCATGAAGAACGTCACCGGTATTCTGATTAGGATTGCATTGAGTTTGTAGATTGTTTCATGTAGTATGGACATTTTAACTATGTTTATTCTTCAATCTTTCCATTTCCCTATATTTTCTTTGATTTCTTTCAATAATGTCTTATAGTTTTCAGTGTACAGATCTTTCACTTCCTTTGTTAAGTTTATCCCTAGTTATTTTATTCTTTTTGTTGCAACTGTAAATGGGATTGTATTCTTGAATTCTCTTTCTCTTAGTTCATTAGTAGTGTATAGAAATGCAACTGATTTTTATATGTTAATTTTGTACCCTGAGACTTTACAGTATTAATTATTTCTGATCAATTTTGGTGGATTCTTTAGGGTGTTTTATACATAGAATCATGTCATGCACAAATAATTACAGTTTTACTTATTCCTTTCCAATTTGGATCACTTTTATTTCTTTTCCTTGCCTACTTGCTCTGGATAAAACTTCCAGTGTTATGGTGAATAAGAGTGGAGAGAGTGGACAACCTTGTCTTGTTTCTGTTCTCAGAGGAATGGCTTTCAGTTTTTCACTGTTGAGTATGATGTTGGCTGTGGGTTTGTCATATCTGGCCTTTATTATGTTGAGGTATTTTCCTTCTATACCCATTTTATTGAGTTTTTATTGTAAAGGGATGTTGGATCTTGTCAAATGCTTTCTCTGCATCTATTGAAATGATCATGTGATTTTATTCTTCATTCTGTTAATTTGGTGTATCACACTGATTGATTTGTGGGTGTTGAACCATCCCTGGAATAAATCCCACTTGATTGTCATGTATGATCCTTTTAATGTATTCAACTTGCTAGTATTTTGTTGAGGATTTTTGCATCTACATTCATCAGTAATATTGGCCTGTAGTTTTCCTTTTATGTGTTGTCCTTATCTTGTTTTAGTATTGAGGTAATGCTGTCCTTGTAAATTGAGTCAGGAAGTATTCCATCCTCTTCAATTTTTCAGAAAAGTGAGAAGGATAGGTATTAAATCTTCTTTGAAAATTTGGTAGAATTCACCAAAGAAGCCATCTTGTCCTGGACTTTTGTTTTCTGGGAGGTTTTTGTTACTGTTTCAATCTCTTGTGATTTGTCTATTCAGATTCTATATTTCTTCTTGATTCAGTTTTGGGAGGTTGTATGATTCTAAGAATTTTTCCATTTCTTCTGGGTTATCCAGTTTGTTCACATTTGGTTTTTCATCATATTCTCTTATAGTCCTCTGTATGCCTGTGGTCTTTGTTGTAATTTCTCCTCTTTCATTTCTGATTTTATTTGAGCCTTCTCTCTTTTTTTCTTAGTGATCTGGCAAAGGATTTGTCATTTTTTTTTTTTTTTTTTACATTCTGAAAGAACAAGCTCTTAGTTTCATTGATCTTTTCTATTGTTTTTTTCAGTCTTTATTTCATTTGTTTTTGCTCTGACTGTATTACTTCCTTTCTTCTTTGGGCTGAATTTCTGACTTTGGGCTTTGTTTGTTTTTCTTTTTCTAGTTCTTTTAGGTATAATGTTGTTTATTTGAGATTTTTCTTGTGTCTTGAGGTAGGCTGTATTACTGTAAACTTCCCCCTAACTACCACTTTTGCTGCATCTCATAAGTTTTGGTATGTTGTTGTTCCATTTTTATTTGTCTCCAGGTCTTTTTTTATTTCTCCCTTGATTTTTTCATTGATACAATAGTTGTTCGGTAGCATGTTGTTTAGTCTCCACATATTTGTGACTTTCTCAGCTTTTTACTTGTAGTTGATTTTTACTTTCACAGTGTTGTGGTGGGAAAAGCTGCTTGATATGATTTCAATCTTCTTAAATTTATTGAGGCTTGCTTTGTTTCCCAACATATGGGCTCTCTTTGAGAATGTTCCATGTGCACTTGAGAAGATTATTTATTCTGCTGTTTTGGATGGAATGTTCTATACATATCTATTAAGTCCATCTTGTATAGTGTTTCATTTGAGGCCACTATTTGCTTGTTGACTTTCTGTCATGATGTTCTAGCCATTGATGTAAGTGGGGTGTTAAAGTCCCCTACTATTATTGTGTTGCTGTGAATTTCTCTCTTTAGGTATGTTAACAGTTACTTTATATACTTTGGTGCAACTGTGTTAGGGGCATATGTGTTAATAAGTATATGTATTTTTGGTGGAATGTCCCTTTTATCATTACGTAATGCCCATCTTTGTCTCTTACTATTTTTTGTCTTGAAGTCTGCTTTCTCTGGTATAAGTATGGCTACTCTTAACTTTCTTTTGGCTGCCATTTGCTTCAAGTATCATCTTCCATTCCTCCACTCTGTGCCTATGTTTGTCCTTAGATCTGATCTGTGTTTTCTGGAGGCAGCATAAATAACAGTCCTGTTTTTTAATCCATCCAGTCACTCTATGTCTTTTGATTGGTGAATTCAATCCGTTTACATTTAGAGTGATTAATGATATATGAGGGTTTAATATTGCCATTTTGTCATTTGTTTTCTGGTTGTTCTATATTTCCATTGTTCCTTTTTCCTTGTATTTCTGATTATCATTTCAGTTTGGTAGCTTTCTGTGACTTCATTCTCAGTTTTCTCTTTATTTATGAGTTGTGACTATGCTCTGATTTTCTTTTGTTGTGGTTACCATGAGGTTTGTATAAAAGATCTCATAGATGAGAGAGTCTTATCTCCATCAGCCTACAGCGTTTCTGTCCTTTTCCTCTTCCCCTTCTATGTTTTTTTGTCACAAACCATTGATTTTAATCTGAAACTAGTAGTACCCACAATTTATTGAGCACATTCTAGGTACAATAGACACAGCTCTGCAAACTTTATATTATTTATTTTAATTCTCACAACTCTGCAAGACAAATTTTTTATTTATGTCTTATAGTTGAAGAAACCGAGGGTTAGAAAAATATTTTAATCCCACAGAACAATTTCACAGATTTGTATATGGTCCTTGGTATAGTCATGTGAGGACCATTGGCATAGGCCAGGATGTAGATTTTATACAGCACACCACAGGTTTATTAGTCCAGGGACCCATATTAGTCACTAAAAGGGCAGAAGACTCAACTTCAAATAAGTAGCAGACTGGAGTTTAAGTCATCATTTCCAAAATTCATTCACTAGAGATATTTTTGCATCACTTTCTCAATAACAAATACTTGCTAACCTGTCTATAAAAAGAGCTATAGTGCATATGTGAGCACCAATCACCTCTGTGCATCCATTGTTTGTGAACTGACTTAATCATTGATAATCCTATATATTCATCTGTGAAATGTGGAACATTATCTCAACTCATCTGATATGATTATTATGATAAATAAGTTATAAAAACAATTTAAAAGCACTTAAGAAAAACAAAGTACTAGGGGAAAAAAATCATAAAATATTTCCTATGGTACTGGAGCCATACCAAAACTGAGCACATCTGCTTAAAAGGTACTTTTTCATAATTACAGTTCTGTCTTTTAATTTAAAATAAAACTATCGGCTTAAAATAAATCTGGCTTTAATACAGTTTTCATATCAGAATGAATGTGTTTTTTCCCCAAAGAAAGCTTGATAAAAGACATTTAATTATGTAATCTTAACGTCCCATTATTGGGTAACTGAAATTAGCAGTGATGGGTGTTTAAATAAGCAAATTCCAATTACTATTAACATAAGCAATTCATTATTCCAAATGTAATCAATGTAGCTATTAAAGTACTGTAAATAGAATCTTTATCAATGTGAATTATATTACTACACCAGACACAGTCCATCACATATATTCTTTTTTGGTCAGTTTTATTTTTGTACTTTGTGTATTTACCTACTACATATGCTAAATGTGTGTAGGTAAATATGTTATTTGTGAACATTCACCTATGTCATTTTTTTTCTTTCCAGGTTTATAAACAAAAGCTAGAAGAACATTACAGATTTGTAAATAATAACGTCAGCAAAAACTTCCCATATTTTACACTAAAGCCCATTGAAAAAATATAGCTGGTTGTGGCTTTTGGGTGTAATTTTAAGTTTTATGTTACTTCTATGACTTTTTTCCCCTTTTTAAAAGAGGTATGGCCTTATAATGTTATCACTCATGTGACTGGAAGTATCTGTAAGTATGGACTAAGTTATGGTTTAAGGTAAGACATTTCAGATATTCTGAATCTGCCAGCTTCATAAAAGATGGTAGTGGTGGTGGTGTGTTTGTATTTGTGTGTGTGTAGGGGTGGGATGCAGTGAGGAAATAAAAGTTAAAATGCTTCTTGGAGGAAAAATGGCAACCTTATTGAACCAAGGGATCCCTTAGTCAAACCCAGAAGCCTCCATAAGACCACACATATGAGTTTAAAGGGCACTGGGATTAGCCAGCCAACCAATAAATTTGAAAGAGCAGGCATTACTATATCTACCTTACAGAGGAAGAAACTGGTTCTGTAAACTGCTTAAATATGATTTTCTCCAAATCCATTTCATTTGTCCAGATAATAAGAGCAAAATATTAAAGATTTACTAAGTACTCTATTGTCTATTAAAGTTAAGGAAAGAAAATTTCACCTAAATGCTGAGTGGATATTATGGAAACAAATAATGTGCAATAATTTTCCAGTAAGTGATAAGGTGGGCAAGATGATCCTAGACCACAATTATTTTTGTGAAGTCTTGATGGTTAGAAAGGGAGAGAAACTGCTTAACTAATTTTGTCCAACATATTCCAATCCCTTTGTGAATGCAATCTGACATTTATTTACATAAAATTATTTTGCTATACAATGATAAAGCAAAACTCTATTCTGAACAGGAATTTTTTATGCCAATGATAAGTTAAGTTTGACATAACAATGAAATTTGGCTTTCCAGTATATTATTCTTATTACTATTTATTTATTTTTTTTTTAGGAAAAGGATCTTCTAATGCCCCTGCTTGCCTCCTACTATCACCACTGCCCAGAGGTTGAGACTTGTTTTCTAAGGAGAAGAGGAAAGCTCAAGCACATTCCCTTGAAACAATGAAGTTGTCAGCTGGCCCTTAGAACGTGGAAACTGACTGAAAGGAGAAAAAATAACCCAGGAGCGAATCTCTATGAAGGACCTTGAACTGGACTAATTATCACTGATTTAAAGTTTGCTGTTTCAATTATCTTCAGTTTGCCCAACTCTTCAAGTAAATTCTCTTCAATGCCCAAGCTTGGTATCAGCAACCACTTTGGAGAAAATATAAATGGGTCCCACACCTTGCAAGGTGCAAAGTGGCACAGCAGCAGCAGAAGTTGCCTCAAGTTCATAGTTAGCAAAAAGAGACCCAAAGGAAAAACAGGGCAAATGATCTAGAGCCCTACTAGATAGCTAGCTGAGGTAACTAGTAACAAGCAGAATACATCTGTGAAATATATAAGCATTCTTCATGCATTCCTAGAGAAACCGTTAGAAGGGGCTTATAGCCAAGCATGGGACTTGCAACTTAATAATTTGTGCCTAATTTTAGAATCATTAGCTGGATATAATTGTTTCATCCAGGTTTGTGACCCAGCACAACCATGTGGTACAAGATGAAGTTTTAAAGTTTCCTTGTCCTGAAACATAAGTGGTACCAGTGTTGCTGTACGCTGGAATTGGAAGCAATCATTACTGAAATTTCATTCCACACCTTGAATTAATGCATGTCATGGCCCCTATCATTGATGTCCCAAGGCTGATATACTGATAATTTTATAGGTATAATGACTTAGTAAAGAGGCCAACATATTTGGTCTACCAAGTTTGGAACCTAAGTTGCAGATCACCAAGATTTAACATGAAAGCAGTCACCATATAAATTTAAGTCTTATCTCTTCCAGTTTGCTTTATGGCCCATTAGTATTCATAATATTTTCAAATTATTTTAAATTACCACACTCAATAATTTGAATTACATTAGATTTTGACTGTAGCAGCTGAGCCTTACTATTCTATTAAGTTTTCATTTATTTTTAATTAAAAATTTAGTATGAGAAAATAACCAAATAAAACCAACATGGTACCATCCTGTATTGAAATCAGGTCTGCTAAATAAGGACTTGTCATCTGGTGCTACTTAATGGAAACAAGGATTAAGTGGAAATCAGAGACTATCCAATTTCCATTTGCTCTCATCACAAATTGACTGCTAGAACATCTTTTAAGACTAAATAGCAATTACAGGGAGAGGGTTCTGGTTCCAAGGTTTGTGTGCATCTCAGTTTTTCTCTCATCACTTCAGCTCAAATGAATGTAAATAAATGAATCCATAGGAACTCAAAATAGCTTGAAAACTGGGTTAATTTTCTTCTGTGCTTATAAATGCTGTGCACAGCAACGACAGCCTGTTACATGGCTCAACAAAATTAGTGGGAGGACATCAACTTTAAAAATGTGAGATTGCATTCTCTTCCCAAGGACACAAGATAGAACTGCCAAACACACACAATGAAAGCTCAAAATAACTTAGATAATAAAATGGAAATAAGTACATTTAAAAAGCCAAGAAAAGAAAAGGGGTTCTTTATAAACATCTATTAATCTTTAAAGCTATGCTCTAAGGTGAGTGTTATTATATTTTTTAAATAAAAGGGAAATCAGACTCACTGATCTTAAGAAAACTGACTACCACCACTTACATATTAAACAACAGAATGGGGACTTCAAATCTAGATCTTTCTACTTTAGGACCCATTTATTTCTACTGCCCCATAGTGCCGCATGTTTTAGGGTGTGTATTTCTCCAAAACATCCCCCCACCCCATTCTTTGAAGCATCACTTTGTTATATCCTTTAGTTTTCTTGAGTTTTGTTCCATTTTGTTTTTTGTGATTCAATGCAAATAGAATGCAATATTATATCCTTGCTGTGTTCAGATTAGGTTACACATAGAAGGGGAACTCCAGGTAATGGGCATGCTTTTTCATAAATTGAAATAATTAGTATTATGAATAAGATGTGGTTAGAGGATTCACTCGGCTTATTAATTCAGTTAATATAACCCCAAAAAGAAGAAAACATGCTGGTTTTATTTTATGGCACACCTGGCTTCCTGCTGCATTAAAAAAGCATTGCTGTGAAGCCAGAGAAGAAATTCTATATCTCAAAGTAGAGCAGATTTTCCTTTAAGAGAGACAATTATCTTACATTTCCTGCTCTATCCCTCCTCTTTGTTGTTCACCAGGACTGAAATAATAGATTCATCTGCCCTAAAGGTAGACATTATTAGTTGCTCACTTGTATCAACGAAAGTTTGCCTCATTAACAGAAGGCTCCCCCATGCTGTGGTTAGTCATGGTTATGCATTAAGCAGAAAATTTCATTAAATCAGCACTTAGACATCCTCTTTTTACCTTTACATTTGGAATTTATGAAATGTGCTTACTCAACTCCCTCATCCTTGAATCATTTGCACAATTGATTAGTTCATTAAATGCCATCCAATTTATGCTTAAATCTTTTTTTTGTGAATATACCCAAGTCTGTAGCAAGAATCACATGCCTAAATTTATATAACCGTGCATCTATTATGGGTTTAGAAGCTGGGTGTTCATCATTACAAATACTTTAAAAGAGAAGAGGAGGTCTTCCGAGAAGTTTTAAGTTTCTGAAGGCATATTCATGTCACCACATCAATGTATGCCTTTAGAAATGTTTACCTAAAATTTTTGTTTTTTTTCTGAGTATCATTGTCTTATCCAAAAAAACATAAAATGACCTTGGAAATATTTTAGGAATAATTCAAGTGTAGAATTCCCTGTGCTGTGAACTAGCTATTTGACTTGGAATCTGGTCCCTGGTCTTCCACACCATGATTATTTGGCTGGTTGGTGTAGTCCTTTAATAATACATCGTACTCGTTCCAGTAACAGAATCATACGTCTCTTACTTCAATCTTGCATGGATTCTGATTTTATTTATAAAAAAAGCCAATAATTCTGGAAATGATTTCAAGGATTAATTTGCTGAATAATATAAGCAATCAAGTTGGCCTTTCACGAAATCCTTTTGCTTAAAGCTTTTTACAAAGCTTTTCCTGTTTTGATTTTGAGAAGCTGTAGAGCAGAAATTAGATAAATAAAAGAAATTATATAAATGTGTGGGCTGTTGTAGATACTCAGTAACAGAGTGTGCTTATAAGCAAACAATTCAGTGCAAAGGCCAAAGGTAATAATAACAATGAATATAGTGCCTCTCTGTGTATTTATAATACAACCTTGGAAAGCACTTTCATAGATGTTTGCCATAGAAAATAGTCAAGTTGAAAATTCTTTTTAAATGGTTATAATTAGGATGACAACAGAAACAAACAGGATGGGGAGTGAGAAGAATTGTGCACCAGTTCTGACTGTGCTTCTTGTTGACTCTAGTATCTTGGGCCATTTAAGTGTCCACTCTGAACTTCAGTTTCTTCATCTTCATAAAAAGATAATAATTCTGTCCTTCTCAGAGAATTATATAATAGGATTAAATGAAATAAGTTATGTGGTATCAGCGTAAAGTATAGAGGCACTATGAAAACATTAGCTGCTTTGATTGCTATAAATATATTACATATACTTGCTGTCATCTCCATGAAACATCCAAATTTTGAGCTTATTTTTGTTCAGTTTACTCCTAAATATCTGTTTTCTATAAGTTTTTTTTAAAAGCATCTTGTCATCTCAAGTTCTGTTTCCCCTTTACCTGTCACACCCAGGGTCCTATAGTTTGCCTATTCAAAAACATGTACTTCCCTTTTTTGACTGATACGTTAGATTGGAATATCACTTTTTGAAAACGTGATTTTATTTCTTTGCTTCTCGCTGAAATGTCTTTTATAGTACTGTAACTCTTCTCTCCAAAGTTAAGCTTCTCTTTATCTCTTCCCAAAAATGCCCCCCAAAGGATGCAACAGATTTGTAGAGCAGTTTATGTTTCCATTGGAATCTTGATAATTTCCCATTCATAGAAGCCAGTGTCCCTGTAATATATAAGTGAGTGTGTAGCATGTACGTGGGGATATATGAATACATGTATGTGTATGTATAAAATTGTAAGAACCTATTAATAAATGGGAGAGGAAACAAAGTGGCTTTATTTAAAAGCTGAGGATAGAGACAGCAGATTGGTGGAAACAGTGACAACAGAGCTTGCATTACACTGATCTTGCAGGAGACTCACAAACTAGCAGCAGCACTGTGTGCTGCCATATACCCTCTGGAGCTCCTTCCCTTTTCGAAAAGATCAACTGAATCTGGCAAATTATTAAATTACTATTTGAAAAATGAAGGTCAAGTAGAGGACTACTCAATTTGTTTCCTCTCACTTGCTGTTGTTTGTGAACTTCTGGGAGGTACGTATTGATTGAAGAACAGTTAAGTCAGACATCATTCTCTCCACTGGCATGCATACATTTCCCAATGTGGCCAGTAGAAGTACCAAAACTGTTTTCCCTAGATTGTTGTGCACCTCCTTTCCCAGGCCTGCCTAAATCAGACTTGATCCTGTTTCTTCAATTAAAATAGAAGGAACAAAATTTAAGAGAATTTGGAAGCAAATGTTATGAGAACAATCAACATTTTCCAAGGGAATGTCTTATAGTATTTCTACCATCTGATGAAAGACAGGAAAGACTTTAAGCTATAGAAAATATAGAAGACAGGCAAAGCTATAGAGAATATAGAAGACAGGCAATGCTTACAAAACAATGATGATTCTTAAATTTCTTTTTCCAGCCTGGATCACTCCCCTGAACTCCAGAACCATGTGTCCAGCTGCTCACTCAAGACCTCCCTTTAGATTAACCAGCATCTGTCTCAAAGTTAACATGTATACTCCACTCTCCCATCTACTCCCGCAGTTGCCTCAAGCCTGCTCCTCTCCTCATTCTTTCCATCTCAGTAAAAGCTAACTCCAATCTTCTAGTTGCATAGAAAAAGAAGTTTTTCTTTCACATTCCACATGTAATTTGTTAGTCCATCTTGTCTTTATTTTCAAATTGCATCCCAAATCCAACATCTTCTACCACCTCTACCATTATCACCCTGCCATTTCTCATCTGATAAATTTCAGCATCCTCCTAACTGGACAAGGTTGTCCCCCCACACATTATTCTCAATACAGAAGTCAGAGGATTCCTGCTAAAAGGCAACTAATGTCATGTCACTCTTCCTGCTCAAAACGGAAGCCTTCTCAATTCACCTAAAACAAGTCAAAGGCCTTATGGTAATCTGTATGCCCCTACGTAAAACTGGCCCCTCCTGCCTCTTTGATCTCATCACCTACCCCTGATCTCTTTCTTACCCTACTTGTGCTACACTGCTGTACACACTCAAGCCAGAATTCTGCCCCAAGTCCTTTGTACTTGCTGTTCCTACTGCCTGGAATACTTTTCTCCCAAATATCCATATGGCTTGTTCTCTTATCTCTTTCTAGTCTTTACTCAAATACTTCTTTTATAGTGTAGCCTTGACTGACCACACTATCAAATACAAACTTTCCAAGGAAGCCCTTCCTTCCAGAACACTTAACACCATCTATTTTATAATATATTTCACTTATCTTGTTTATTGTTGATCTCCTATTACTAACATATAAGCTTAATGAAGATAGGGATGTTTTTCTGCTTGGTTTCCTGTGGTGTCCCAGACTCTAGACTTTTATGTGATGAAAGTTGCTGCCAATTTTAGCAGAATGTCTACAGAAAATGCAGAAACAGTCTTCGTAGGGTAGTTTCTTCATACGATCCTTGATATACCAGAAGAAAAAAAAAACTTTAAACTGGAATAAAGGAATGGTGTTCAGGTAAGGATTACAGTAATATGGGTCATGATATAGAGTTATTTTGCTCATGAGGATGTGAGGGAGATAAAGACTAGAAATGAGAAGTAAATGAATATCATGTCACTTACAATCAAAATGGATTCTCATCCTGATTTCCTCTATAAATATTTGAGACCCATAAATTCCGCAGTTTCTTGAGTTACTAAGGAAAGAATTTAGTTTCTTTACCCCAGGCAGTTACACACCATGTGATTTTATGTAGGATTCCAAATATCAGAAAAATAGGGTATATCTAAAGTTTATGAGTCACTACATCTATTTCACATAAAGAATTCAGTCCTAGTAAACACTGGAAGAAAAAATCCAAAAACAGATAATTTATAACTTAGTAGCTCTTACATTTTTCTAACATTGTCACTTCATGAGTTTGCATCCCTTCTCACAGATTTCACACCTTGAAAAGGGAAATAAATGACAATCCTTAATTCAAATTTGTCACCAGAGTCAATTTCTAGAATGAGTTTTCTTAAAATAGATTGACTATTTGCTTTGAAAAAAAAAAGATGTTTGGAATGGTCTCTGATGGTTATATAAATCCTGAGAACTGCAAGTGCACAGAGATTCCAAAAGTCAAAATATTTTTCTAACTAAGTTTACATCATGGAATCTCAGAATCAGCTTACATTAAAAGCTTATATCTTTAGATATTCAAGCTTTAGCTTAAATTTGATTTTTCTCTATCTGTGGAAATCTAAATTTATTTTCTATACGACCTTCATCTTTCCCTTACATTTCTATGGCCTCTCTGATGACAAACGTTGATCTGGGGTAAAGTTCAGCATCTGACTATCTGTGGATATAATTTTTTAAATTTTTCTCCAAATTCAATCTCTAACCAAGGATTAAACATTTAAGCTTTTTAGTATCCACTTTTTAAAAACTCATTCTCTCTTTTCTACATTAATTTTGTAATTTAAGGACTTGTTTTATTTCTGGGTTTTATTTATGTGGAGCCACATATTCAAGTATTTTCATCTAAGGCATTATCTTTTCCCTGCATCCATTTCTATGGCAGCAAAGAATATTATTGAGAGGTAAGAGAACATATGGTGGTCAGAGTAATATATGTTAAGAATAGTGATGATTTGTGGATGGAGATTGGCTGAGCTCTGAAAAAGTTCAGAATCTGTTAATTAGTTAATAGACATAAAGCACTTAGCACAGAGCCTTGTAAGTGGAAAGCATTGGCTAAGCGTTAGCGCTGACGATGCAGTGACTGCTAAATTCCAGCCATGTAAGATGGGGGTCAAGATGTGCTGCTTCATTCAGCGGATTTCTAGATACAACTGTAAAATGATTTCAAATGCTTTCCCAATGAAAGCGATGAGAAAATTCTCCAAATGTTGAGAATATGCAAACTTAGCTCATATGATCAAAGTTATTTTGTCTGAGATCTCTTATGATATTAAAATAAATGACAGCAAAAGAAAGCCAGCTATCAGACAATGTTGAGTAAAGGAATTTGATAAAATTAACATGGTCCTTAACGATTTGGTTAATGTAATTGTTGCTATTTGATGCATCTTAATTACTAGGCCACTGGTCATACTTGCTACTTGATTTTAAACTTTTGTAATGAATAGTCTGAACACATGATCTGGTGCTCATGGTTAAGCCTGAAGACTATTCACTCTGAACTATAGCAGAGAGTACAAAACATATGAATGTCATGAACAACTTTTCAGTATTACAGAATCTTCTCCATTATTTGCGACCTCTTTACAACAACTATCAGGTAACACATGAGATTCTACATCTGGGGATTTCAGTAATAGTCTCAGATCTTCTGCTAAATAGCTGTTTTCTAATCTCTGGATTTCAGTAGTCTCACCCAGAAATTGAGAAATAATGAGTAGAATAATTTGTTTAGTCAATAAATATTTATTTAGTGGTTATGATGTCAGACATTGTGCTAGCTGCTGAGGATAGAGGATATTAGTGTTTAGAATCTTGTGCAAACACAGATATGCAAACAAAATAGTTTAAGTCAATAAAATGATGGCTATAAGTCAGGCAAGTTAAAGGTCTATAGGAGCAATGGGGAGTTGCTGAGGGAAGTATTTCAATATGGCCTGAGGATGACTGACTTGCCAAGCACACAGAAAAATTAAAGGAAAGAAGAAAAGGAGGGAGGAAAGGGAGAAGAGAGTAAGGGAAGAAGGGAAAGAGGGAAGGAAGGGAGGGAGGATTGGAAGGGAGGAAGGGAGGATGTGAGAAGAGAAGGAAGAGATGGAGGGAGGGAAGAACGGAGAAAAGGAGAGAAGGTTCTAACTTTGAGAGAGAACATGATGTACAAAGTATACTGAAAGCATGAGAATGTTGGCTATATCTGGAAAAATTCCAGTGGGAAAGGATGAATTATGAGGAGTACCAGAAAGTAAAGCTAAATAAGTAAAGAGGGACTGAAGGGCTTAGTTTAGATTCTAATATGTTTAATGTTCCTGTAATTCATTTAAATAAAAGAAGTATTTGAAGAATTTTGAGGAAAGAGATAACAAGCTCAGATTTGCAAACTCTAAGAATTTCTGTGACAGGTATGGGAAATATATTAAAGAGTAATGAGACTTAAATCTTAAACTAGAGATGACTATTACAAAGATTCACATGATAGGTGACAAAGGGCAAACTAGTGAGAGCTAATGTTTTTTAGTACTTAGTACTTACTATTTTGCATATTTTAAGCTAACTCATTCATTCAATAAAACAAACCTAAAAGATAGTCACTAATTTTATCATCTCCATTTTATAGATGAGGAAACTGAGCTAAATAGGTTAAGTAACATGGTGGAACTAAGCTCTGAGCCTAGGCATTTTAGCTGCTAAATCTGTACCCTTAACCACTACACTTTATTACCTTAAAGGCAATGCTATAATGATACAGGGCAGTAATAAAGAGGATAATAGGAAAAAAAATTGTTGTTCATCAAGTACACTTTGGGAATATATTTAGTAGCTTACGGTGTTTCACTCTCAGACTTCTGACTTGAGGTAGGCCAGTCAAAGGGGTGTATATATAGAAGTTATTCTTGGTAGAAGGCAATGAGATTAGGGTTAGATATTTATTTGAGATACATTGGGTAAATATTTATCTCCTACAAGTTTCAGGAGACTCTACTAATTCTCTTGAAATGTGAGCCGGAAATAAAAACTTAAATCATAGAAGAGTCAGTCCCAGCGTATGCCTAACCTCCAGCCCCAGCCTCCACTTGAAGTTGTATTCAGAAATATCATGCAGAAAAACACACTACTTTTACTTACTATTTTTCCCAACGTTACAAACCTAGGTCTCATTCCCACAAATCTCACTAAGAGGAAGAATTTGATCATCTGACATTACTAGTGGGGCAGCTGTCTACCACCTTCTTCCCTTCCCTTTTGATCATCTATTCCACAACTTGATAATTGGCCCAAACTTAACACTTGGCTTTGCTTCTATCTAAACAAAGACACAAAACTCAATAACTGGAGTATTCTGATCATTCTTTCAGAGTGTTCTCTCTTGGAAGAAAAAGTTCTAGGTCTTAACTGCATCTGTAAAAGAGGCTTTTTAAAGAGAAATGATCATTTTTTTCTCTCAATAATCTGTGTCAGATGAACCCTTTTAACAGAGATCTCTTTAAAATGGCATAGTTCACAGGCCTCCTTTAGCTGAGATGGCAGCTTTGCTATGTTACTAGTCTTATTTATGAGGGTAAATACTACCTCTGCAACAAGATTCCAGTTCCATGAGTGTAATAAAAGTTTAGTGGTATTATCACTAGATTAGAAATCAAAAACACTTTGATTGAATACTATTGTTTTTTGGGGTTGAATTCCTCATCCTAAAATTGTAGATAATAATTCTTACCTCATGAGGTAGCTGTGTGAATGATATGAGAGAATGAACATAAGGAGCACAATGTAGTACTTGGCATAAAATAAATACTAAACAGAAGTTAATAAATAATTATTATATTCATTTGCATTTGATTCTCACTGCATTTTCCTTGTTGCCCATTCTTCCCCAACATGATCCATCCTACTTACTAGACTATCCTTCTCATCTGTGGTCCTCATCTCTTTGTCTTCATTTATCATTGAATTATCTAGAAAATTCTCTACATTGCTCTTCATCTATATATTTTGATTTAATAAATCTTTTCCAGTAGAGTACTCTTCTCCTTTAGAGCTCTCAAGCTCTGCGACTGAAATAATTTTTCTACAATGCAATCTGATCATGATTGCTGCCAGCTTAAAGATATTTCCGGGTTTCCAGTATTTATAGGATTCTGGCTATGCTCTTTCACATAGGCTTTACACAATTTCATTTCCTCCTTCTTTCTTCCCCTCCCCCTCCTTTCCCTTCCACCTCGCCAGAGTCAACTGAAGATCCAGTTCCACCAAACACCTCTTACTATTCTCAACTACACATCTGCGCATCTTGTTTGCTTGTCTCAAACAGATCTCCTCATTCCAGAAATTTCTTAAATATTTTTCAAGATACACAAATAACACCTTCTCTGAACTGCAGGTAGAGTTGGTCACGTCCTCTGTGAACCTGCAGAATCTCTTTTGGCTTCCCCATAGCACTTGCTATTATGTTATAATTAAAGGTTTATGGGGAAAGTGAAGTTTGGATTGCACCACCAATGGCAGTGGCCAAAAACGGTCCTCTCCCCACTGAAGACCATTATAACAATCAGCGTCCGTGTGTCTCTTTCAGAACATAGTCACATGTCTACCTCTGACATCTCTTGAATTTTTTAAGGTCCTTATCTAGCATTTTGTGTGTATCTCTTATTGCTCTAACAAGGCCTTTGTCACTGCTTCTAAATTCCTATTCTAGTTACCAGCTTAAATTTCTGCTTCCACCTAGGAATAAACCCTAACAGACTTTGCCAATTCTAGTTGCAGATGTTGAAGTCCGTTGCTGAACATCATTGTAGCTGGAGCCCTATTACCACATAGACCACCTCCCAGTCTTCCTGAAAGTTTAATATTACATGCACCCTTGGTTCCCAACCGCTGTTGGTATAGAAAGTAGAATTTAATTCTGAAAGCCCAATTGATAACATTTTGTCTGGGCAATAGCCCAGAAAATACAAAAGTCCTGAGGCATTGTGCTTGCGCAGCAGGCTAAGTAAATATCACTCTCCACATCTGTAGCTGGATTAGCACCCACATCTTTTCCACCTCTTGGATGCCTTTTATTCAGTTTCTGATCTTTCCTTCTTTGCTCCATTTATATCCCGCTGAATCCTCGCATCTGACGGGTCTAAGAGATGGCTCACATGAAAAGGAATAAAATGGAGTCTATTAAAAAAAATCTGTTCAGCATTTTTAAAATAATGGATGTGGAAACATGGTTACTTAGGAGGAATAGAGTTTGCAGAGTCTTTTGGTGTTTCTCTATAAATACACACCCATATACAATACAGGTACATAAAAGACAGACTGAAGGAATGCAGTGTCACTTTTTCTAGTCCTTTCACTTTGGGAAATTGTATGGGAAAAAGAACAATAAGGAAAACAAGCTTTCAGATCAAACCTCTCACATTTAAAAAGCTCTGATTTCTTCCATTTTGGTAATTTTTATGGAGCTTCCACCATGAACTCCAACAGAGTTTGCCCTCTTAGCACAAGGTTACTAACAGAATAAACCATTTTCACTGTATTACTTTCCTCATCCCGTCCAATTTAATGCCTTTAATTTAACCACTCCCTCTTTTTCAAGAGTGCATGCTTGCTCCTTGCCTACTGCAAAATATCTACAGCTCTCCTTTCAAAAAAAGCCCCAGGAAGTGGACTTGTAAAGGTCTAATAGACTCATCGGATATGGTTCTCAAATGTTAAATGCCACACTGACATTCAAAAATTCATCTTGGGTCTTATACAGGAGAAAAAAGTCATGCCACTCAGAGTTCAGAAAAGTACATTATCCACTGAGTGAGGATAAGAAATCAGTCTCGTTCTTAGCAATATTTTCAAATCTCAATCAAAGAATAAAGAATGCAGCATATTCAGTGGCAAAATTTTATTGAATCTTATTATTTTGATAGACTTCTGAAGAAAATCCATTTTAATCAATTTCTGCATATAACCACAATTAAATTTGCAAATATGTTTATCAAAATCTGTTTGTCCTTGGTACACATTCATCATAGATTATAGGATTACAGAACTAGGAAGAAACTCAAAAGTAACAATGTTCTCATCCAGTTTTGAAATTATTAAATAATAGAGAACGCTGTGCTAATTTTAAGATAACTCAGTCACCATATACCTGATGTCTTTTCAGAAAAGGAGCTGCTGTACTAAATAATTCTTTGTTTACATGATAATTTCTCCCAAGGAAATGAGAACTTTTAAAGACAGAGCTGTGTCATATTCATCTTTGTATTGCTGATGTCTGACATATATTGTAGTTTATTTTATATACTCAATAAGTATTTGTGTGGAAAGAATGAATGAAAATAATCTTGAACACAAAGGCTCCAAATTTATAGGAATCTTTCTTTTCTTGAAATACATATCTACACTGAAAAAGCTTCTCCCCTTTATTATTCCTCATGCTGCAGCCTGCCCACAAATCCACATTCTTTGAGGATTCTATTGATATTTTGATGCAGTTTGTGCCAGTCTGGACATCCATCCACTCACTGATGCAGTAAGTATTCACTAAGATTCTACTATACATCATGCAGGTGGTACTCAACCCCTGCCCCTCCAAACACAGCATTGAAAGTTTGTCACACGAGGTCAAGATGTAGATAGATCATCCTTAGTTTTACACAGCACATAGCTCTCTTCTTTATGCCAGCATACAACCTGAGTTTGCGCTGGGTTTCTCAGGCACATGTATGTTATTGTCACATATTTATAGCAGAAATAAGCTTGGGAAAAACTGTGCTAGCAACCTTGGATGATCCCAAGAAATACCTTTGACTGACTGATCTGCTATGCTTAAAATAATAAAATTATAAATCGTTACCATTTTAGTAATTCCTTCTTCCCCATCCACACCCACCACACACATTTTCCCATTCATAATCCAAACTCACTTGTCCCGTTTTACCTTCTTTGAACCTTACAGTAAATAACAGCTAGAGTCACAGTACCCTGTTGGGTTTTAGGATATTTAGACTGGGCAAATATAGAGCCAAAATTCATCCCTTGAGAAGTCTTTCTCTTTCACAGTTCAACTCTTAAATTTTGTAAATGTTATTGGAGCTGTAACCCCATCTTGAATAGAAAGCAGGTTTTGCTTGAAAGATTTATCCTTGTCATATAAGATGGCTTTATAGCCATGCATACCATTTATTGAGCTGACACTGAGGTTGTAATTTTTCTTTGCAGAAAAAAAATTAAAAAGCTTTTTAGGGAGTGTGATGAGTGAAAGTGATGCTTATGGGCAGTTGCATCCTTTGTTTAGGGGATAATTAAGAGGAGATTTCTGACAAGGAAATCCAAATACCATGGCCCTCTCCCATAGCTCTCCTTTCCTGATCCTTTTATTCTTGCTTCCTCTTTTGGGGCTCCTAATCTTCGTAGTGGCTCCATATAAAAACCTATTATCAAAAACACTCAAACTAAAGCCATACTTCTCCCACAGGGGATTACATTTCTACAGAAATCAAAGTCTCAAGCTGAAGGAATCAACTGCCTAGGTAGGATTTCAAGCATGTCAAATGTACCAATTAGCCTCTTAAAGGAGTTTTGTTAAAGGAACCTTTTCCTTTACTTATAGCATAGAAGAAAGTAAGTGGAAATAGAAATAAGACGACTAACATTTTGAGTCTCTTGAAGGCCAAATCTTTTAATGTAGTACCCAGGGCATAGGCTGACCTCAGCTATTAAAGTAACAGTGCAGAGATGGACAACAGCAATTTAGTGCTTCTAGATATCTTTTTTGCACCATGTTTCTTTTGTTCTTCCTAGACACTCTGTGTGCTCTGATAATTCTTTAACTGCATCCTGAACCAGGGTCTGGCATGCACTTCAGGTAGCTGAGCTCTAATCCAGTCATTGGTTCAAAGATTCTTTGGAGTAGTTCTTTTTTGATCTTTTCCTTATATCTTCTCTTTCTAATTTTCTACTAACTTCTCACTTATTCTAGTATACTCATAGTTCAGGAGGAGAGATAAAAAGTATTTACCTTGAGGAGTTTAAGTTTAGGTTCATGATATATTAGGGCTAGAACATATTAGGGCCGCTACTTATCTGCTAATCTAAAAATCTGGTAACTTTTCAAGTGAAGAAACTGACTTCTAGAGAGATTAAGTGGTGGGCAAAAGTTCAAATGACTGCTTTTTGGAGAATTGGTTCATGTTATTTTATGAGATTATCTGCATGAGTAAGTCTGAGTTCTAGTTTGGATCTCATCACTTGCACTTCTCAGATGCTGCACTCTTGTCTGAGTCATTGCCTTAATTCCCTTGTTTTCTACAGCAAGTCTCAAAACACTGTTGGGTTGTTATTACTTGGGAGAGTGCAGTAAACTGTATTGATTAAACCATGCAGAAAGTCAAGCCAGGTACCAAAATTCTGGTTATCCCCATGGGATTACTACATGTGTGAACATGAGATAGATTAAATTTAGAAAAGACTGAAGTGAATACATTTCCATCTTCCATGATGCTCAGCAGAGTACTATTAATAGAGAAGAGAGTGGATGAAATTATAAAGAATCCTGAAGGTGAAGAGTTATTAGATGGTATCAAGCCCAGAAACGTACAAACCCTACTTAGCTTCTCTCTCCTTTATATTTCATGCAAGAAATAAATGCATAAGAGACATGACAAAAGGAGAAAAGAAGCCATTATTTTATCTAGACTTGCACCTCAACTTTTTATTTAGTTTTCAACATTAGAGAGGTTACCCAGGTCTATGACATTTCCTTTTTTCCCTTAATCCTAAACCTGAATTTAGGAATTTAGTCACCCTCTGACTGTCCCAATAGAAAGAGAGCCAGAACTGGCTGAATCAGCTTACCACTTATGCAGAATTCATACGATTTTACTCCTCTGAATGAGAGAGAACCCGAAAGAGGGCTGATTTTCTTACTATGAAGATAAAAGTCTCGGCCCTGATTGTATAAAAAGAGAGCATATATATAAATAATATATTAACATACAATTACTGTGCAATAGTTAATATAAGCAAGTCAGCATTATGGAATCAAATCAGTCAGAATGGTTTCTCCACGGGAATTACAGAAGTGGAAGTGAGAGTTTAAGGAAGAGCAGAAAAAACTAATACCCTTCTAAATGTCTATGAACATGTGCTTGTTTCCTGAAGACATAAATCATATTCCCAATACTCAATCTCTTGGTGTTAATAGAAAGTAACATTTATCTAAAAAGAGTTAACTGTGGAGATTCAATATAAAATAGATAATTCAATGCAAACTTCATTAGTAATAAGATTTTTTTTCTATATAAAATGTCTTTGTCATGAAGACATGTATTCTATACATATTTAGCTTCAAATTTACACGGCTAGTTCTACTCTATACAGACTAGAGTTAGAATTTTAAAATTTCCAACTCTAAGGCCACTTCTCCCCCACAGAAGAGTGGTTTCCAGGGAATCAACTGAGGTCAACCAGTGTCTGTGGTTTTTAATTTTAGCATAGGTCAAACAGTGACCTCAAGACCCTTTTAATGCCAAATATATTATGAAAGAGTTCAGGGTCCAATCATTTACATTTCCACAAGAAGCATGTTTTACTCTGATATGTTGGCATTGGTTCAGTGCAAATGTGCCGCTTTCACACATTGACGTTTTACAAGGCCTTAGAGCAACTGGCTTGAAATTTGGAACACTTATCTCTGAGTTTCATGCCTCTGGTGATGAAGGAATGCTTTTGTGGAATTTTGTCCAGTTATTTCTATTGAATTCCCACCTCCATAAAGTTCTAAGAAATGAGAACACTGCTTAACTGTCAAGTACAGATTTTGCTTTAAACAAATGTCAATTTATTTTCAGCCTGTTATATGCGATCAGATTTAGAATGGACACATTCCTGTATATGAACTGTCCTCATTAAATCATTTGAATCAGCAACACTTTTAAAGAAGCACATTCTATTAAAATGCTGCAATGTAGGAAAGACCATGTTAATGTGAAATCCCCCCGAAAACTAACTACTATGATTGTTTATTAAACCTTTTCAATTACAAGTCCTATTTTTATGTTTCCTCAATTATATTGAACGTCACAGAATAGTCTGGATGCCTTTTAAACTTTCCCCTGTTTTGAAAGTGTTCCAATCCTGAGTCTATTACCTTCTACTTGTATAACCTTGGGAAATTTCCTTAACTTCTTTGTATCTTAAGTTTTCTCATTAGAAGAAAAATGGGATAAAAACATAATTTCTACCTCACAAGTTAGTTATAACGATTGTGTGTGATAATGTATGTAAAATACTCACGGATTTTTATCCTGTGTTGTAAATACTCCATGAAATTTCAGTTAGTGTAATAACAGTTAACAAAGAGGTGATTTTTCCAGTACTTCTTTTCATTTTTATCCTATGAAGTATATGTGATTCAGCTCTTAGGATATTATTTTATAAATCCTAAGAAATCATATCATCAAAGGTCAATATGAGTGGTACAGAACGTGCTCTGGGCATTTAAGAAAGATGGAGATCAATGTAGACTAGAATCTGAGCCTTGTTCTTAACTTAGCAATTGCATGCTTTCAGGAGAAATAATACATCTCAGTTTTCTAAGTTTCTCATCTTTAAATTGAGTGTAATTATCTGTATCTTCCTTGCAGTATTAACAGGAAGTAAAAGAGTCTTCAACCGGAAAGTTATAATGCAACTTAATATTATTGTCTTTAAAGACATCTCACAAGATGTAGAGTTTAAACAACTTTGAGAAATGAAAAGAAGGAGTGAGGAATTTTCTCCACTGTGTAATATATGCTTCAGAGCTTCACTATTTATCTTTACTATTACATATCAAAATTATATTTTGAGAGCTAAAATATTGGAAACCAGGGTAAAATTTAGCTTAACAGTCCCATCAGCTTTGTTGTTAGTTGGATATATATTATAAATCTATATAAATGTTCTTATCAGATGGATGAGTTAATTAAGTTTTGTAATTACAATGCAGATCTTTCATCCGTGAATTAAAATATATTATGTAAAAACGCCAAATTAGATCTGGGGTTTATTGTAATAAAGATTCACACATGGCTAATGAGACAATATGACATTTATATTTTCATATCAGTTTTTGTGCCACATTTACACAATTATCAAATTCTGTGCAGGGTTTTCTAATTTAAATGAAAATACTTTGAAAAGACACAATCAATGCAAAGCTTGATGTTTAGGTAACTTTAAATTGTTACTTTATTTAGCTAAAAGTGACCCTTGCTTATATGTTTCTCAATTGCTCTGATATTTAATTTAGATGGTGTGTGATGATCTGCATGAAGATGATTCTGAGCTCAAATTGATTTTGTTCATATTCTTACATCTGCCATCCATCTTTGATTAGGAGTATATGTGTCTTTCTCCAGCTTCTTGCATTTATAAAAAAAGGGAAATGACTGTTTCCTTTTCCCTAATCATAAACTTGAGTGTTATGCACAGAGCACAGCCCCTGTAAGAAGGAAAATGGATCCCATAGGGATCAAACTTTATCAATATCAGCTAGCCAATCAGAATAAACCTTACTCTCTAACATATTCCAATTACACTCTGGGAAATCACATCTACTCTTCTGGTGCATCATGGTGCATCTGGCGCATCCTCTGAGTTCCAAAGCATTTTAATAGAATAGGAACCCATTGGATGATCACTTTTGTGCGTCAACTTGATTGCCCCACAGGTTGCCTGGATTAAACATTATTTCTGGGTGTGTCTGTGAGGGTGTTTCCAGATGAGATTAGCATTTGAATTGGTGGACTTGGTAAAATAGGTAAAACAGATTGCCTTTCCCAATGTTGTGGGCATCATCCAATCCGCTGAAGGCCTACAAGGAAAAAACAGTAAAGAAAGGAGGAAATTGCCTCCTTTGTTTTCCTGCCTGCCTACTTGAGCTGGGACACTGATGTCTTCCTGCCCTTGGACAGGGGTTTATACCATTGACTCCCCTAGTACTCAGGTCTTTGGACTTGAACTAAATTACACCACTCGTTTTCCTGGCTTTTCAGCTTGCTAACAACAGATCATGGAACATCTCAGCCTTCATAATTGCTTGAGCCAATTCTTCATAATATCTATTTACCTATCTAATCCATCCATCTAATCTATCTAATGTGTCTATCTAATCTATCTATAGTATTAGGATTCTCTAGAGAAACAGAATATACATTCAGACAGATATAGATAAATATACAGTCATGCTCTGCATAATAACATCTTAGTTAAGGAGGGACTGCATCTACCAGGGTGGTCCAGTAAAATTAGTACTGTACCATACAGCCTAGGTACGTAGTAGGCTATACCATCTAGGTTTGTGTAAGTACACTCTATGATATTCATACAATGATGAAATTGCCTAGCAATGCATTTCTCAGAACCTATCCCTGTCATTGAATGACACATGACTGTAGATCTCTCTCTCTCTCTCCTATTGGTTCCGTGTGTGTGTATGCGTATACATATATATATGCATATATACAAACCATAGGAGATACCTGTCTATCTTTCTATCTATGTATCAATAGAAGAACCTTAATATAGCCATTCCTAAAACTAATTTGTAGAAGTCATCCAACTTATAAATTCAATTAGGTTTTTGCATGAAATTCAGTTTTAGTTTATGCCTCATTGAACTAAATCCTTTCTGATCCCCAGGATTTGTTCTCAGGCTTCATTTTAAACAAGTAAGTCTTCTCCCCTATGTGTTTCTATCCAGTAATTCTTGTTTTCACTCCAACATAGCATTCTTCATCATTCCAGGCCTCAGTTGTCCATAGCCTCTCTGTATTCAGAGAATGTCCAACACATCCCTGGGCCAAGCCCATTGTTGGAGCCTTACATAGATTTCTAGAAAAGCAACCAAAGAATGATATAAAATAGGGATGCAGAACAATATTTCAAAAACGAATCTTTGTCAAGCTTGGGTTACAATAAGCCCTCTTAAATCAGCATGAAAATGCACATGGTGTAATTGTTATAAGGATGTACTCCAGCATCGAACTACCCAAATGAATACTAAAGGATTGTCAACTTTCCACAATTTTCCATAGTGTAAAAATTCTAGAAATTTGGAAACCATAAGCAAGAACACGTGTAATGATTTTTCATAACTATTGAAAGAGGTTCTAAAGGACAAAATTTAAATGAAAATTGAAGAAGGCATTGCTTTCTTTTTGAAGAGACCAAAACAAATGCCAAGGAATAACTTTTGCATATCAAGAAGACTTTCGGTTTCCTCCTCACCCTAAACCCTTTATTTTTATTTACCCATTTCCAACCCTAATTATCCCACATAAGAGTTAGTTACTATTTCCTGCCAGAAATCTAGATTGAGCCTAACATCTGACTTACCTTCAAGATATAAAACTTGTACAACTTTAGATCTCTTACTTCTCTTTAAATTAAGCTAATTTTACGTGAAGTAAAATGCACAGGTATTAATTACAAAATCTGGTGTTTTGATAAATGTATATTCCTGTATAAACATCATCTCAATCAAGACAAAACATTTTCCTTATTTTATCAGTGGATCACATATTTCTGCTTGCTTGTTTGTCTACAAATTTTTAGTGATGACCATTTTATGTGTTTGATTACAATGTCTTCTTTAAAGAGTACATTTTTTGTACATTGGCTGATTTTACGTATGAAGTTATTCAATCTCAAGGTCACTCTCTCATCTCTTCACCCTTCTTTTTATATGTGGCAATTTTTAAGGTTGCCATTTATCTTCAATATACAGTGAGATTAAGAGAAGTAGCATTTTGGGGAGAGCATACACTTTTATTTATTTACCTATATAAACCAGGAATTTTGAGGAAAAAATTAACTTTACAGCAAAAGTTCTAAGTACAGTTACAATGCAAGAGTATATATAAGTTACCCCAACTATAAGAGAGTAATCTGAAAATTATGTTTCTTCCCTGGTAGACATCTGCTACCATGTAAATAACCAAAGGAATAAAGCATCAGTGGGAGATTTGATCATAGGACTACATGATCTCTAGGGACCATTTCAGCCCTAGAATATTTTGATCTAACAATTGAGAAGATAAGAAAAAACAGTATTTATTTACAACTTATTGTATACCAGGCAATATATGGATGACGTTACATTACAATTTCATTTAATTCTAATCATAACTCTGTGACAGAATTAATACTATCTATGCTTTGTAGATAAAGAAAGTTAAAGAGACTGGCCAATGCCATGATGGAATTAAACGGCCAACATGGGAATTAAATCTAGACATAATCTGTCTCCAAATCTTAGTCTTTAATCTTTAACTGCCTTTTTCTTTATTCATCTTGCATACTTTCTTTGTTTTTAAATTGAACTGTTTATTCTCTTTTGAGTTATCTAAAGAAAATTGTGCCTTCTGAAGACATGGGAAAACTATTAAAACAATTCACAAAAAATGTCCCTTTCACCAATGGGTGAATTATAGCAATGAAATTGGGGTCCATTCCCTAAGCCAAGAGCTCATTTTCCTTTGATCTTCTCCTTAATATCATCAGTCTAGACAATACAGACTGGTGAAAATACATTTTGTTATCTCTTTTTGTCATTAGTGCAGCAGAAACAGAGGCAACATTTTTAAAGTCATAATTATTAGTGTCAGTGCTTAGACATAGATAGCATTTTTTTTGTTTTTTGGTCTTATCTCACCTAGGAACAAACTATTGGGATTCAAGATAGGTCCTTCTCAAAATAATGAAAAAGGAAAATATAATACCAAGCACACAACTGTAATCTTTAACTGCTGTAGCTGTAACTATTACTGTTGTTACTTACCACATCTCTTGGAACACAGGTAGATGGGCATCTACAATATCCTCTGACTCATTGTGCTGGATATGCTCCATTGCTCAAATGGAGGAGTTGGAAAGATTTTAAGTAGTCATTTGTTATCTCATATTATGGTGCCAAGATAAAATGAAGAAACTATTTTCCACGACAAAATACTAGAGTATTTTCCATGTAAAATACTAAGAGTTACTGCTAATGAGGTTTTCATCATATTAATGAAAACAAATGCCAATATGATATAACAATATTATGAATAAAAATTACTAATGTAGCAGCCTTCATAATAGGGGATAAATTGAATACAAAGCAAAGATATTGGGAGTGTGTGTGTGTATGTGTAAGAGAAAGAGGCTGAAAGAGAGAGAGATCCTGAGTTATTTTAATCACATCAAAGGTATGGAATCAAAAGTAATTAAGAAGGAAGAAAGATGACAATATTAAATATACAAAGAAACAAAAAGGAGATCCAATGGAAAAAGAGCTTATCATATAATGATCATAAAATGTGTCAGGGTAAAAATTAATTTATAATTTATATCTCTTTGTAGAAAGGAAGTAACGTGAAAAATACGTAAGCACTTGATCAGAAAAGTATGTTTTATCACTCATAAGAACTTATAATATTACTTATAAGAAGAGATTCTTATGAAATTATGCATCATGCCTTTGAACATATCAGTGGTTTTTTATCATGATGTAAACAACTCATTTTCCTTACTCTGAATGAATTTGCATATATTTAATTATTTAAAGAATCCGAAAGCTGGAAGTTCCCGGAATGCCCTTTATTCATGTTGTACAGCATCTCTTTGATTCACTACATACTTTAATGTTGCTCTAGCAACATTATCCATCAAGAAAAAATATTTACTTTGCACTTGTCAATAAATTACATGTGATAAATTATATGTGAAAATCGTTTATCAAAAGGCACTTATTGACTACTATGATAACATAACCACTTCAAGAGGTATATATTAATTCAGAAATATAAAGCCTAACAATTTCTCAGCATGATTAAAGTGGGGTATTTTAACTTGCTATTAATAAATCAGAATTGGGTAGTATTATAGTAGGAAGAGACTGTGGAGATAATCTGACCATCATAAGAATCAACCAACAGCATCTTCCACCAATGATTGACAGGCTCTGCAGATCGTCTTCATTCTTCCTTCCTAGCACAATCTCTCCTTTTGGTGGAGTCTATCTCCAGTAGTTTCTTAGAAAAGATGCAAGATAGATTTTGAGTCCTCAAATATTCAAATACATTTTTATACTTCCTTCTAACTCAATTAGTAGTTTCAGTAGGCATAGAATATTGGTAAATTAATAATTTTCTCTCAGAATTTTGAGATATTTTTATCTTGTTCCTGTTTTTGCTGTTGAGAAGTCTATGACATTTTGATTTTATTTTTTATAAGGTTTTTTTTTCTTTTTGTTTTTTTGAGGAAGATTAGCCCTGGGCTAACATCTGCCACCAAACCTCCTCTTTTTGCTGAGGAAGATGGGCCCTGATCTAACATCAGGGCCCATCTTCCTCGACTTTATATGTGGGATGCCTGTCACAGCATAGCTTGACAAGTAGTGCGTAGGTCTGCACCCAGGATCCGAACCAGCAAGCCCCAGGCACCCGAAGTGGAACATGTGAACTTAACCACTGCACCACTGGACTGGCCCCTAAGATATTTTTTCTTGAAGTTTTGAGGGCCCTCTGTTTATCAGTTTATCCTCAGTGTTTAGAAATTTTACAATTATGTTCCTTAGTGTCATATATATGTATGTACATATACACACACGTGCATGTATATATATGCATATATATGCCCATGTATATTTCCTCCAAGTTGAAAGGGTTCCAATAATTCCCTGACCAATCCTGAGATTCATATCCTTCAGTCTGTGGAACATTCTTGCATTTGTCGATAATTTTATCTCTTCCCTTTCCACTGTGGCCTCATTCTGTTATTACTAATGATAAGATATTGGTCCATCTGTATTAATACTCCAAAATATTATTTTTCTTATTGATTCTCTATTTTTAATCTACTTTCGAGGGATTTTCTTCATGGAAGCACCATGCTTCACCCTCTTCTTCCACAGTACCAGGTGACTCCAAGTACTGAGACTTCCAAATTTCTTTGGGTGAATCATCTTTCTTTACATCAGTCTTCTACTCCACTGCCATGGCACCTACAGGTTGTAGCTTCTTTGTCATTCTTAAGATAGTTAGCCATATTTCCTTCTTTCCATATCTGGCTTTCAAATCTTTGTAGAAGTCTCTTGCTAACCTTCTAGTTTTCCTTGACCTTAGGATTTGTATCTTTGTTGTCATGTTGGTGGTATTTCAGGAAGAAAGAACATGATTTTAAAGAACAAGTGAGATATTCAGGCAAGAAGGAGAAAGTCTTTATCTTGAAAGAATATATCTTGAATGGAACAATTTGAATAAAACTGGAATTTATGAGGATCCTTCACTTCTCATCATCCAGGTGTCCAAATCTGACAGCTGGTTCATTTCATTCACTATATGTACAGTGATATATACTATCCAGCCATAATTTTGGGTTCACAACTGTCAATAACAGGCAGTAAGCATACAGTTCATGCATTGTGCTGAGAATTTTAAGTATTTTTCTATGTATCATTTTGAATGTCACAATAGTGAAACCCATCTTCCTTATGAAAGGAATAGAAAATTAACTTATTTCAGTTCTCCAATTTTTCCTAGTACATAATGCATTCTGATCTCATATTCTTCCTATATTAATCTCAATGTAAACATATCCTGATACACATTTCAAACAAATATTGAATAATAAAATAAGCCCTATCAAAGATATTGGGTAGATCCACTCTTTGCTGCTATTACTTCAAAGAATAAAGTCTTAATTTCATGTTTCTTAGATAATTATAGTGTGACAGCAGTTGAAATTCCTGAATGATAAAGGCGGAGTCCTAGAAAGATGCACTCATGGTCTCTTGTCTCTCTTGCATGTGCTTCTACTATTCTCCAGTCTAGAAGACAGTAACAGCAGCAACATGTGGGAGAGGAATAACTGCCCATCCTCCTCTCACAGTGCTTAGCAGGTAGCTGTTTTGGTATAACTTGAGAGGGACTAAAAGTCTTGCCTGACTCGATATATCTAGATTCCCTTTAGCCAGTTAATGTTATTTTAAACATTGTGAACATGGATACAGGTGTGCTGTTTGTTAAGCAAAACTTCAATGAGAACCTACTATGTACCCAAAAAAGTATACTTGGCTTTACAGCATACGTCAAATCTGCAAAACAATCATCTAGGCAGTCTGCATTGTAACGGACGAGTAAACCATAGTTAAGAGTTTTTAATTAGTATCTCTAATTTTAAACAGTTAAAAAGTGGCATAGCAAAGAGCTGAACCTCATACATCTGACATTACACTTCTTATTCCATGCTTTCCCTCTCCAGGCATGCCAAAGGACAAGAGGAAACACAATATGAAAAGATAAAGCAAACGTGAAAATCAGACACAGATTTGGCACAGATTTTTGAATTATCAGACAAGGTGTTAAAAATAGCCATATTAGTATATAAAAGGTTCTAATAGAAAAAAATAAACAACACTCAAGAAGTGATGAATGATATAAGGACAGAGATGTAAACTCTAAGGAACAATAAAAAATAATGGTAAACAATAAACAATAAAAGAAAGTGCTAAAAATCAAAAATACTCTAATAGAAATAAAGAAGGTTTTGATGAACTTATCAATAAACTGAGCTCAGCTGAAGAAAGATTCAGTGAACCTCAAGATATGTCGATAGAAACTTTCCAAACTGATAAGCAATAAAAAATGAGAAAATTTAAAAGAATACCCAAAATAGTAAGCAAGTTTCAAAAAGTATAACATGCATGTGACTGAAATGCCAAAAGGAGAAGAGAAAGTGGAACACAAGAAATATTTGCAGTAAAAATTTGTGAGATTTTTTTCCAAAATTAATGACAGATTCTAAATCACACATCCAGAAACTGAAAGAATACAAAGAAAAATACTGAAAAATCAACAACTGGGTATATAATATGCAAACTGTAGAAAAAGAAAGAGAAAGAAAATTAGGAAATTATTCAGAGAAAAAAGAATACCTTGACTTTACAGAAACAACAGTAAGAATTACATTGGACATTTGGTCAGAAACCATGCAAGCTAGAAGAGAGTGGAGTAAGAAATTTAAAGTATGTAAACAAAAAAAAAATTAACAACTACAAACCTAGAATTCTACATCCAGCAAAAAAACTCTTCAAAAGCAAAAAAGAAGAAATTCTCAGAGGATGGTGGAATAGGAAGCTCCAGGAATCTATCTTCCTACCTAGGCAATAATTATACTGATGGAATCTGTCTGTTGTAATTATTTTGGAACTCTGGATTCTATTGAAGGCTTGCAACTTCCAGTGGGAGGCTTGGCAGTAAGTTGCAGTTAATTTCAGTCAATTTCAGCTCTTAGCACAGTAGCTGCTACCCATCCCCGACCCCTCAGCTGCATGGCAGCTGCTGTGTGTGTATTTGTGGAGCATGTTGCACACAGTTTGCAAGAGTAGGGGTGAGCAAAAGTGGACCCTGTACAGATATCAGAAATCTGTGTTCTAATCACTGATTGCTGCTTCTGATCACAGATGTGCAGATAAAGAGGCAGGTGGCCATTGTTGAATCTCCCCTCCTTGTTGCAAGCCCTTTGTCTCAGGCTGAAGTGACTTCCAGGTGACTTAAAGGGCTAGTGTCCTCCCCTCCTTCATTTTTCTCCTTTTCCCTTCTTAGGAGTCATACATCAAAGTATAGGACATTCAAAAACAACCACATACACAAGAAAAATTAGAAAGAGATATTTGCCCTGGAAAAGGCTAAGAAAACATCTGAGAAGGCCTTAAGTTTATGCTTCAGGAGGATCTTTGCCACAGAAACAGCCTACAACAATCAAAAATAAACCAATAAACAAAAACAATAACAAAACCCAGCAAACTCTCAGGAAGGGAGAGAATCTGATTTCCAGAGTAATGACATTATTAAATTCAAATGTCCAGTTTTCAACAAAAAAAATCACAAAGCATACAAGGAAACAGGAATGTATGGACCATTCAAAGGGAAAAATGAATCAACAGAAACTATGACTGAAAAAGACTGATGAATGATATACTAGACAAAAACTTTAACAACTGTTTTAATGATGCTCAGAGCTAAAGGAAGATATGAAGAGAAGTAAAAAAACAATGCACAAACAAAATGAAAATATCAAAAAGAGTTAGAAAACCTAAAATGAAAACAAAAAGAAATGCTACAGCTAAAAATCACAATAACGAAAATGAAAAAATTAACTGAAGGGATGTAAAGACAGATTTGAGCAGAAAAAAAAGAATTAGTCAACTTGAAGAAAGGACAATGAAAATTATTTAGACTGAGGAAAAGAAAGAAAAAAGGTTGAAGAAAAGTGAGCTAAGCCTAAGGGACCTACGGGATACCACTAAGCAGATTAACATATGCATTGTAGGAGTCCTGGAAAGAGAAAAGAAAGAAAGGGCCAGAGAGTATACTTGAAGAAATCATGGCTGAATGTCCCAAATTTGATGAAAGACATGAATATAAACAGCAAAAAGTTCAACAAACTCCAAGTAAGATAAACTCAAAGACCCACACCAAGTCACACTATAATCAAAAGTTTTGAAAGACAAGACAAAGAGAGAATCTTTAAAGTAGCAAGAGAAAAATGACTGATCACATACAGCGGATTCTCAATAAGATTATTAGCTGATTTCTCATGGGCAGTGAGCTGATACATTTGAAGTGCTAAAAGAAAAATAATGTCAATCAAGAATCTTTCATCCAGAAAAACTGCCCTTCAAAAGTGAGGGAGAAATTAAGACTTCCCTAGATAACCAAAAGCTGAGGGAGCTTGCCACCACTAGACCTGCCATGCAAGAAATGCTCAAGAGAATCCTTCAGGGTGACATGAGAGGACACGAGACAATAGCTCAAAGCCATATGAAGACATAAAGATCACAATTTTGATAAATATTTGGTCAATTATGAAAGCTACATTGTTGTAATAATAGTTTATAACTCCACTTTTCATTTTCTACATGATTTAAGAGACTAATACATTTTTAAACAGTATTAGTCAGAAAGTTAGTATTACTGTAATTTTGGTTTTTAACTCAACATTTTATTTCCTACTTAATTTAAGGGACTAATGCATTTAAAAGAATTATTAATTTATACTTTTGGGCATATAATGTATTAAGATGCAATTTTGTGACATCAACAACCAAAAGAAGTAGGGACAAAACTCTAAAAGAGTAGAGATTTTATATGTTATTAAAGCTACACTGGTAAAAATTCAAATTAGTGTGTTGCAACTTTAGGATGTTAAGAGTAATCCTCATGGTAACCACAAAGAAAAGAGCTATAAAATATACACAAAAGGAAATGAGAAAGGAATTTAAACATTTCACTGCAAAAAAATCAACTAAATACAAAAGACAACTAATGGAAAAAGTAAGAGGCAAAATTGTTATAGGGGATCTAGAAAATAAATAGCAAAATTTATTTATGGCAGAAGCAAGTCCTTCCTTATCAATCATTACTTTAAATGTATATAAATTAAACTATTCAATCAAGAGGCAGAGAAGGAGCCTGCCCAATGGCGTAGTGATTGAGTTCACATGCTTCAATGCAGTGGCCCAATGTTCGCTGGTTCAGATCCCCAGAGTTGACGTATGCACTGTTTATCAAACCATGCTGTGGCAGGTGTCCCACATATAAAGTAGAGGAGGATGGGCATGGATGCTAGCTCAGGGCCCATCTTCCTCAGCAAAAAGAGGAGGATTGGCAGCTGATATTAGCTCAGAGCTAATCTTCCTAAAAAGAAAAAGTAGGGCCAGCCCTGTGGTCCAGTGGTTAAGTTTGCACACTCTACTGGTGTCCTAGGGTTTCACTGGTTTGGATCCTGGGGGCAGACATGGCACCACTCATCAGGCCATGCTGAGGTGGCATCCCATGTACCACAAGTAGAAGGACACACAACTAAAATATACAACTATGTACTGGGGGGATTTGGGGAGAAAAAGTAGAAAGAAAAAAAAAAAGAATATTGGCAACAGTTCAGCTCAGGTGCCAATCTTTGAAAAAAAACAGAAAAGTAGAGAATCACAAAGTGTATTTAAAAAATCTGATCCCACTAGATGCTGTCTACACAAGACTCACTTTATATCTGTAACACAGATTGAAAGTGAAAGGATGGAAAAAGATATTCCATGCAAATAGCAACCAAAAGAGAGCAGGGGTAGATACAATAATATCAGACAAAACAATTTAAATCAAAATAGGTTTCACTAGATAAAGACATTATATACTTATAAAAGATTTAATACAGCAGGAAGATATAACAATTATAACCAATTCACACTTTATGACAGACCATCAAAATAAGTGAAACAAAAACTGACAGAATTGAAAGGAGAGATAGACAGTTTTACAATAATAGTTGAAGAATTCAATACCTCACTTTCAATAATGGATTGAACAATGAAACAGAAGATAAGGAAATAGAGGACTTACATAACACAATAAAGCAACTAGATCTAACAGACATATACAGAACTCTCTAACTGAAAACAACAGAAAACACATTTTTCCAAGTGTGTGAGACATTTTCCAGGACAGACCATACGCTAGCCCACAAATTATGACTAACTAGATACAAAAAGGTAGATATCTTAAAAACTATCTTCTCCAAACACAATGGGATGATGTTAGAAATAAATAACAGAAGGAAAACTGGAAAATTTACCAATTTATAGGAATTAAACATTGCACTCCTAAACAACCAATAGTCAAAGAAGAAATCAAAAGGGAAATCATAAATTATCTTGAAACAAATGAAAATCAAAAAACAAAATACCAAAACTTACAAGATGCAGCAAAAACAACGGTAAAGGGGAAATTTATAGCTATAAACATATTAAAAAACAAGAAAGATCTAAAATCAACAATCTAATTTTACAACATAAGGAACCAAAAAAATAACAATCTAAACCCAAAGATGGCAGAAGGAAGGGAATAAAGATTAGAGAAGAGAGAAATGAAATAGAGAAGAGAAAAATAATCAATAAAATGAAAAGTTTGTTCTTTGAAAGATAAAATTGACAAATAGCTAGATGAACTAAAAAAGAGACAGAAGTCTCAAATTACTAAAACCAGAAGTGAAAATGAGGACATTACTAATTCTTCAGAAATAAAAAGAATTATAAGAGAATACTATAAACAATTGTATACCAACCAACTAACCTAGATGAAATGAACAAATTCCTAGAAACACAAAACCTACCAAGACTAAATCATGAAGAATCAAAAAATCTGGGGGCCGGCCCAGTGGCACAGCAGTTAAGTTTGCACATTCCACTTTGGCGGCCCAGGGTTCGCAGGTTTAGATCCTGGCTGCGGACCTACTCACTGCTCAGGAAACCATGCTGTGGCAGGCATCCCACAAATAAAGTGGAGGAGGATGGGCACCGATGTTAGCTCAGGGCCAATCTTCCTCAGCAAAAAGAGGAGGGTTGGTGGCAGATGTTATTTCAGGGCTAATCATCCTCAAAAAAAAAAAAAAGGTAAAAAATCTGTGTAGATCTATAACAAGTAAGAAGATTGAATTGGTAATCAAAAATCATCTGACAAAGAAAAACCCTGGAGTGGCCAGCCTGGTGGCACAGTGGTTAAGTTTGCATGTTCCGCTTCTTGGAGATGGCCTGGGGTTCACCAGTTCAGATCCCGGGTGCAGACATGGCACCACTTGTTAAAAGCCATGCTGTGGTAGGCATCCCACATATAAAGTAGAGGAAGATGGGCATGGATGTTAGCTCAGGGCCAGTCGTCCTCAGAAAAAAGAGGAGGATTGGCAGTAGTTAGCTCAGGGCCAATCTTCCTCAAAAAAAAAAAAAAGAAAGAAAGAAAAACCCTGGACATGATGGCTTCACTGTTGAATCCTACCAAACATTTAAAGAAGAACTAATATCAATCCTTTTCAAACTTTTCCATAAAATTGAAGAGGAGGGAATAGTTCTTAACTCATTCTATGCAGCCAGCATTACCTTGATACCAAAGCCAGGAAAAGATGCTACAAGAAAAGGAACTACAGACAAATATCCCATATGAAGATTGATGTAAAAACTGCCAAGAAAATTTTAGCAAACTTAATTCAGCAGCAAATTAGAAGAATTATATGCCACAATCAAGTAGAATTTATTCCTGGAATGCAAGGATGTTTCTATGTACAAAAATCAAGCAATGTATTATACAATACGCTAACAGAACGAAGAGGGAAAAAACCACATGATAGTCTCAATTGATGCAAGAAAAGCAATTGACAAAATTCAACAGATTTTCATCATAAAAACACTATAAAAACTAGTAATAGAAGTAAAAGAAAGAAATAACCTCAACATAATAAAATCCATGTAAGAAAAACTCAAACAGTAAACATCACAGTCAATAGTGAAAGACTGAAAGCTTTTCCTCTAAGATGAGGAACAAGACAAGAATGCCACTTTCACCACTTCTATTCAACATAATACTCGCAGATCTAGCCAGAATTATTACACAATAAAAAGAAATAAAGGTCATCCAAATTGGAAAGGAAGAAATAAAATTATCTCTGTTCAAAAATGATATTATCTTATATGTAGAATACCCTAAAGATTGCAAAAAAGTTGTTAAAGTTAAAGGAATTTAGCAAAGCAGCAGGATATAATATTAACACACAGAAATCAGTTGCATTCCTATACACTAACAATGAACAATCTGTAGAGAAAATTATGAAAAAATTCCATTTATGATAGTATCAAAAAGATTAAAATACTGGGGCCAGCCCTGTGGCTGCGTGGTTAAGTTCACACTCCTCTTTGGGAGTCCAGGGTTTCACCTGTTTGGATCCTGGGCCTGGACATGGCACCGCTCATCAAGCCATGCTGAGGCGGCATCCCACATAGCACAACCAGAAGGACCTACAACCAGAATATACAACTATGTACTGGGGGTCTTTGGGGAGAAGAAGAAAAATAGAATAAGATTGAGAACAGATGTTAGCTCAAGTGCCAACCTTTAAAAAAAAAAAAAAAACAGAATAAAATACTTAGGAATTAACCAGTGAAGTGAAAAACTTATACTATGAAAATTACAAAGCATTGCCAAATGCAATTTAAAAAGATCTACATAAATGGAAACACATCCTATGTTTATGGATTGGAAGACTTAATGTTGTTAAGATGTCAATACTATCATAAGCAAACTACAATCCTTATCAAATTCCCAATGACTTTTTTTCAGAAATAAAAACTCACCCTAAAACTTATTTGGAACCTTAAGGGATCCCTACGGGTCAAAACAATCTTGAAAAAGAGGAACAAAGCTAGGAGACTCACACTTCCTGATTTCAACATTTACCACAAAGCTACAGTAATCAGAACAGTGTGGTACTGGAATAAATACATAATATACATCAAGTGAATAGAATAAAGAACCCATAAATAAACTCTCATGTATATAGTCAAATAATTTTTGACATCTACCAAGACCAGTCAATGGAGGAAAGGAAATCTTTTCAACAAATAGTGCTAGGAAAACTAAATATCCATATGCAAGATAATAAGTTTGGACCACAAAATTAACTCAAAATTTATCAAAGTCCTAAAACTATAAAACTCTTAGAAAACAACATAGGGAAAAAGTTTTGTGACATTGGATTTGTCAATGATTTATTGAGTATGACACCAAAGGCACAAACAACAGAAGAATGCCTACTGTCAAAAAAACAAAAAATAGCAAGCATTGGCACAGATGTAGAGAAACTGTTTGAGAAATCCATTACCTTCTTTCAGTAATTGATAGTTCAAGCAGGCATAAAATCAGTAAAGATATAATTTATCTGAACAGCACTTGATCTAGTCAACGTGATCTTACTGACATTTATAAAAACACTTCATCTATATTCATTTCAGGAATAGCATAAAATACGTCTCAAGTAACATGGAACATTTACCAAGATAGACCACCTCAGGGGAAAAAACACATATGATAAAATTTAAAAGAATACATGCAAACTATGTTCTCAGAACATAATATAACTGAACTAGAAATAATAGAAAGATAGCTAGGAAATCCACAAATATTTGGCAAGCTAAAATATTTCTAAATAACCTATGACACAAAGAAATTTCTTTCTCTCTCTCTCTACACGCACACACACACCTTTATATGATAGATTATTATTTTTAATTAAATGAAATGAAAATGCATCTTCAAATTTATGGGATGCAACAAAAGCAGTGCTTACAGAAAATTTCAGAGCATTAAGTGAATGTATTAGAAGAGAAGATCTGAAATCAACAATCTTTATTTTAAACTCAGGAAACTAGAAAAGAACAACTTAAAATTAATAGAAGCATAATAAAATAAATAATAAAAATTACAGTAGAAATAAGTGAAATTGAAAAGAGGAAAGTTATAGACAACTAACTAAACCAAAGCTGATTCTTTCAAACATAAATAAAATTTATAAACCCCCAGCTATGCTAACCACAAAAAATAGATAGAGGACACAAATCATCAATATCAGAAAGGAAAGATGGGTCTTTGCTACTGATATCATGTAATATAAGAGGACAATATAGAAATGATATGAAGTACTTTATGCTCACAAATATTATGAATTAGATTAAATAGACCAAAGTATCAAAATTTCATAAGAAAAAATATATAATCTGAGTAAGCCTATATCTATTAAATAAATTGCATTAACATTTTCTTCAAAAACCCAAAGCACTCGGCCCATATGGTTTCACTGGTGAATTCTATCAAATATTTAAGGCAGAAATGATAGCAATTCTCAACAATTTCTACCAGAAACTAGAAACACACAGAACACTTCCTAACTCACTCTATGAAGCCAGCAGTACCAAAATATGATAACTAAATAAAAACATTATAAGAAAGAAAAGTACTAATCACCATCTCATAAATACAGATACGAAAATATTAGCAAATCAAATCCAACATATGTAAAGAATTATAAACCATAAGCAAGTAAAATTTATTCCAGGTATCCTAGGCTGGTTCAACATTTGAAAATCAGTTAATATAAGCTGCCTCTTTAACATGTTAAGGAAGAATAGTCATATGATGAGATAAATTTTACATAAAATCTGATAAAATCCAATGGCAATTCATAATAAAATATTTCTGAAAACTATGAATAGAGTGAAACTCCTTCAACTGCAAAATATCTACAGCTAACATCCTACTTAATGGCAAGAGACCAAATTTCTCTATGATTAGGAACAAAGCAAGGACATCTCTCTTATTATTTTTATTTAAAATTTTTCTCTAAGTCCTGACTTGTGCAGTAAGATAAGAAAAAGGAGTAAAAGTTATACACAATGGGAAGGAAGAAATAAAAATATCTTTGTTAAAAGATGATATGATTGTTTATGTAGAAAATTCTAAAAAAATTAATATTCTTGGAATTAATAAGGAATTATAACAATACAGGGTTAATATAAAAAGTCATTTTCTTTCCTATATATCAGTAATAAACAATCAATTGGAATTTGAAATTAAAAACACATTATCATTTACATTAACACTAAAAAAATGAAATACTTAAATATAAATCTTACAAAATTCTATAGGATCTATATGTGGAAATCTGTAAAAATCAGATGGAGATGAGAAAAATCTCAATAAATGGGAGATGTTCGTGGTTTGAGAGACTAAATATTGTCAATATATCAATTCTTCTCAACTTGATCTACACAATTAATGCAATCAATTTATATCCGAACAAGTTCTTCTGTGTATATTGAAAGATTCATTCTAAAATGTATATGAAAAAGAAAAAGACCTCGAATAGTCAAGTAGTACTGAAGAACAACAAAAAAGATGCAAGACTGACACTATGTGACTTCAAAGATTTCCTGACTATAGAACTGGAATAATCAACATAACATGGTATTGGTGAAAGATGAGACATGTGGACTAACGGAACATGATAGAGTGCCCAGAAATAGATTCACACAAAACAGCCAACTGATCTATAACAAAGGAGAAAAGGCAATTCCACGAAAAAGGAATAATCTTTTCATCTGTGGTGCTGAAAAAGTTGGTTGTGTATATCTATATATATATAATTAAAAACAGAACGTACATATTTCACAAAGACTAAATCAAAAAAAATTGATCAAAGACCTAAATGTACAAGGCAATAGCATAAAATTTCTAGAAGAAAATGTAGGAGAAAATTTAATCGACCTTGTATTTGTCAATGAGTTTTTAGATATAACACCAAAGCACAATCCATAAAAGAAAAAAACTAGTGAATTAAACTTTATTAGAGTGAAAAACTTTTACTCTGGTAGAAACTGGTAAGAGTGTCAAAGTGACAAGTCATAGACTGGAGAAAATAGTCACAAACACACATTTGATAAAGGACTTGTAACCAAAATATACAAAGAATACTTAAAACTCAGCAATAAGCAAACAAAAACCCACTTAAATTGTCCAAAGATCTGAGCAGATATACTATCAAAGATTATAAACAGACAGCAATAAGGATATGCAAAGATTCTCAGTCAGCAGCTTTGGTCATGAGGGAATTGTTAAATTTAAACAATTATGATATACCTCTAGATGCTTATTAGAATGGCTAAAATCCAGAAAGCTGACACATAGTAAATGCTGTCAAGAATGCAGAGCAACAGGAACTCTCATTCATTGTGGATATGAATGAAAAATGATACAGCCACTTTGGAAGATGGTTTGGAAGTTTCTTACAAAGCTAAACATAGTGTTATCATATGATCCACCAATTGCCCTCCTAGGTATTTACCCAAGTGATTTGAAAACATGTCCTTACAAAAACCTGTATTCAGATGTTTATAGCAGCCTTATTTACAGTAGCCAAAAACTAGAAATGATCAAGATGTCTTTCAATAGGTGAATAGATGAACAAAGTAATGTTCATCCATTCAGTACAATACTGTTCAACAATAAACAGGAAAGAGCTGTCAAGCCAGGCAAAGACATGGATAAATCTTAAATGAATATTACAAAGTAAAAGAAGTCAGTTGCAAAAGGCTACATACTGTATGATTCCAGTTATTTGACGTTCTGGAAAAGGCAAACTATAGATACAGCAAAATGACCAATGGTTGCCAGGGGTCAACCTTGGAAGGAAGGAATAGATAAAGCATGGGAGATTTTTGTCAGTAAACCTAATCTGTATTAAACAGTAATGATGAATTTATAACATTACGCATTTGCCAAAACCCATAGAACATTAAAGCACAAAGTGTGGACCTTAATGTATGCAATTAAAAAATATAATTTTTGAGGTTGAGAGATCCCAGAAGGAATGCACAAAGTGACAGAAAAAAATCTATATGGCAACTATATGAAACAAGTTCACTGAAGGAGTTATGGGAAAAAGGTGCTATCCTAACTTTGGAAATGAGTGTAGTCTCATTTCCAAACAGAGCATAAATACTATAGTTAATGAAGTTTTTTCCCATAAAGCAATAGTTAATTCTGATACTGCTCTGCCTATATACTGGAATTGAACAATTAAAGAAATGATTGTTACCTCATGGAAGTGAAGTTTCTCTCTGTTGGAGCAAGAATTTACTGATAGCAAAGGGTTCCAGATGGTAGTGGATTACAGCTTCAGAAATCAATATGAACTCATTTTTAGCTTAATACAGATAGATGGTTTCATATAGAAAGATTTATAGTTCTGTGTATATATATATTCAAGGGTTAGAAGTTTAGAATACACACATACATTTACTGTCAACTAAGAGCACCTAAAAGAAATAATACATCAGTAGCAACAAGCACATCTAGGACCAAAATCTTGGGTTCTAATGCCATTCTCCAATCAAAGGAACCAAAGCTCTTAAGAAAAACGGCTGATTTACATACTGGGGCAGATTATGTAGAAGATGAGCCTAGAGTTTCTTCTAGTGCCACAAAGCAATAAAGAACTAAGGAAGGAAGGAAAGGAGAAAGGGAGGAAGAGAGGAAAGGAGGGAGGGAGGGAGGGAAGAAAGAAGGGAAAAGAGAAAGAGAACACAGAAACTACATTGTTGAAAGAGTTCCAATGACCAAAGCTGGGACAATTTGAGCAACCAAATAAAGTATCACTGGATCATAACCTGAGGTACAAAATAAACATCCGTGATCCATACTGATATATGTGAACAAATGATTGACTACATTGATGAATGAGTCAGAAGAGATAAACCTCCCAAGAAGAAGAATTTCAAATAATTTATGTAGATACTCTACCTTCAATGAAGTTAGCATAACTATCCACTCCTTAGGTATGGGTTGAGCATAGTACTTCCTTCCAAAAAATACAGAATGGAAGGAAGGAAAGAAAAAAGAGTAAGTTTACAGTGCAGATTTATCTAGCAAATGCTACCAGTCAGGCAGGTGATCAAGGTCAATATCACAGTCATAAGTCATGTTGATATTACGTACCCTTGATACAATACGATGAAAACAACACTTTTTCTCTGTGGTCCTCCTCCCAATAACCCATAATCTCAACCTTATCTTTCTATAAAATACCTGACTAGTACTTCTCAAAACTCTCAAAGTCATTAAAAACAAGGAAAATCCAAAACACTGCCTTAACCAATAGGAGCCTAAGGAGACATGAGAAGTAAATACAGTCAAGAGTCACTTAATAACAAGAATACATTCTGAGAAATGCATTGTTATTGATTTTGTCACTGTGAGAACATCATAGAATGTACTTACACAAACACCTACTACACACCTAGGCTATCTGGTACTAATCTTATGGGACAGCATTCATATATGCAGTCATCGTTGCCTGAAATGTCATTAAGCAGCATATGACCATATGATGTGACATCCTGGATTGGATTCTAGAACATGAGGTAAAAACTAAGGAAACTTGAATAAATTATGACTTCAGTTAATAATAATGCACATATATCAGTTTGCTAATTATAACAAATATACCACGTTAATGTAAAATGTTGAGAATAGGGTAACTGGGTGAAAGGTTGAAGGAAACATTCTGTATTATTTTGTCAAGTTTTCTGTAAATCAAAACGTGTTCTAATAATTTAAATCTATTAAAAGAAAACTATAGGAGGATAAAAAAAGAGTGATCTAAAGATAGAATGGGCTACTTTAGGATAAAGGGAGTTCTCTGTTATGTTATTAAATTTTCCTAATCAGAGTTTGGGTGATATATTAGTCAGGATTCCCCACAGATTAACCATCACAGGTGACTGCTCATAGAAACTGTTAAATTAAAGCTTTGTTAGGGTAATTGATCCCATCTAACCCAGAGATTCTGTGACTATATGTTTCCAACATTTTGAGCTACTCAGAAAGGAGTAACTGAGATAAATTCTCTTTCTTTTAACCCATAGATCAGGTTTCCAGAGGCTGAACAGAGGGTAATCATATGAATACTCACTTTTATAACGCTTGTTCACACACGATTTCAACTGATCTTCACAAAGACCCAGAATAATTGCAGTTATAGTTAATATTTTCAGGATATTTCAGGCTCTATGTAGGTAAAAATTATTTTCTTAAACTAGTCTAAGAATCTAGTATTTATAATTTTGATTCCAAGTGAAAATTTATTGTATTTCAAACAGTCACTTTAGAAGCAAACAAAAACCAGATATTTAAATTGAGAACTGTTGGTATAATACTTATCATGGGCATCTGACATAAACAACTACAGAAAGAAACTGGATTCAGGATTATTTGTATTCATCACAATACTGCCCCCCCAATTATAGACAAATATGAAATAAAGAAGCATAGGTTTTATCTTAACCATAGGGTAGTGATTGTCATTAATCAACTAGCCGTTAGGAGCTCCACAGGGATTGATATGAAATTAAGAAAACAAATTTGTCAATTGTGCTGTTGATTGTTGAGCGAGTGTTTAGCCATTGTTGAGCGAGTGCTTAGCCATTGAAATATACAGTATTTCTAGGGGGGATTTAATTTGGTATTCGGAACTGTCACCTTATAAGCCAACTTTTTAAAAACAGCCATTCATAAGTTGGAAATTGCAGGTATAATGTTTATCATGGATACCTATTACTAATTAGCTAAGGGAAATAATAACAGTCCTTACTAGCCAGGCCAGGCCCACCTGGAAAAAGTAATCAAAGTGATGACACACGGTTAGAATCCCTCTGTAGCAGCTTTATACCCTTCTTGTAAGCAGAGGGCAATACGTAAACCAGGCAAAGGTCGACAGTCTATCTAAATTTGCAATGTGTACCCCCAAACACACACCAACTTCCTTCCTGGTTCTATTTTTTTCCCACAGCATTTATCAATTTCTAACATATATACTAGTTTTCTAGAGCTGCCATGACAAAATACCACAGACTATGTTGCTCAAATAATGGAAATTCATTGCCTTACAGTTCCAGAGGCTAGAAGTCCAAGATCAAGTTGTCAGCAGGCTTGGTTCCTTCTAAAGACTATAAGTTAAGGATCTGTTCCACGCCTCTCATCTTGGCGTAAGCCATCTTCTCCCTGTGTCTTGACATAGTCTTCCCTCCATATTTGTCTGTGTCTGAATGTCCTCGTTATTTTTTTTTAATGAATTCCTTGCGACACACCACTGTTATTTATTTATTTATTTATTTTGAGGAAGATTAGCCTTGAACTAACATCTGCTGCCAATCCTCCTCTTTTTGCTGAGGGAGACTGGCCCTGAGCTAACATCCATGCCTATCTTCCTCTACTTTATATATGGGATACACACCACAGCATGGCTTGCCAAGGGGTGCCATGTCCCCACCCGGGATCCGAACCGGGGAACCTGGGGCCCCCGAAGCGGAACATGCAAACTTAACCACTACGCCACCGGGCTGGCACCTAAATGTTCTCTTCTTAGAAGGACATCAGTCATATTGGATTAGGGCCCACCCTAATGATCTTATTTTAATTCGATTGCCACTTTAAAGACTGTGTCTCTAAATACAGTCACTGTATTTAGATGGATGAGATACTGGGAGTTAGGACTTCAACATACGAATTTTTAAGGAGACACAGTTTAGCCCATACTACTATATAACTTATCTATTATGTTTATTATTTATTGACTCCTCCATGCCCACACTCATCACTAGCATACAGGTTCTGAGACAGTATTTTTCCATGTTTTGTTCAATGATATATTTCAATTTCTGAGAACATACCCAACACTTAATAGTTCCAAAAAATATTTTCTATATGTTGAACAAATATTCTTAATGACATCAATTATTTCTTGAGTTCTTAGGGCACGCCAAGTATTTGGCATGAGGTAACTGTCAAAAAAATGTGATGTAGGTGCTAGAATTAATATCTTCACTTTAGGGTTGAGGCAATTTAATCTTGGTGAGCTAAGGTACTCGTCCAATGCATCACAGTTCACAAAACTTGGAGCTGGGAGTTGAGTCTAGGATATCTGGCTACACGGCTATCATGCTTAGACTATGTACTGTGATGTCTCTCAACAAATAAAGCGATGAATTTGGGTCAGTGGTAGAGAGTGAGGAAAGGGATATGCTCATCTGAAAAACACTGATATAAAGTTTTATTGATATAAAATATGAAATCTCCAATAAAACAAAAAGAGGTTGTGATAAGCAGAATAATGGTTCTCCAAAGATGTCCATGTCATAATCCTGGAATGTGTGAGTTTATTACATTATATGGAAAAAAGGCCTGAAATAAAGCATATGACCTCAAGATAAGGAGATCATCCTGAATTAAGTGAGCCCAGTCTAACTATAGGAGTCCTAAGAAGTGGAACAGGGAGGCAAAAGAATGGGTTGAAGAGATGTGACAGACGGACTCAACCTACTTTTGCCGCTATGGAAGATAAAGGAAGGAGGCCACAGGCCAAGGATTTCCTGCAACCTCTAGAAGATGGAAATGGTAAGGAAATAGATTCTCCCTTAGAACATCCAGAGAAAAAGGCTGTTCTGCCAACATCTTGATATTAGTTCAGTAAAGACCTACGTCTTTCTTTCAACCTAGAATTGTAAGATAATAAATTTTAGTGTTTAAACCACCAATATAGGAGTTTCAAAAAGAAGAAAGATTAAAGCTCATCTAATATATTAAATTGTACTAGTACTTAAGTGAATAAAAATAAAACAAAATGAGATATCAGCCCCTTTCATGAGATAAACAAAGATTAAAAGAATAATATCTAGTGCTGGCAAGGCCCTTGAGAAATAGATACTTTCATGCATTTTGGCAACAACATGTATTGTAGCACTCACAAAATTTCAGGAAGTCCTAAGAAATTCATTAGGCAGGAGTACATGATAAAGATCAGAATGTCCACTGAAGAACTGCTTATGATTTTCAACATAGGTAACTACGTAAATAACCAAAATTAGAGAATTGGTTAAATGAATTATGACTTGTCTCTAGAAAGGGATGGGGTGAAGCCATTGAAAACAGTGAGGAGGAATCTATATTTATTAACTTGAAGTATGTGTACTACATGTTAAAGGAAAAAAGACATTAAAACATTACATATAGTTTCATCCCGTTTTAATAATACATATTTTTATGCTATTTTTCTTTATTTATTTAATTGCACTGGGATAATTCTGTAGAAACATGTTCCAAACTTTTTAATAATGGTTATCTCTGTGTAATGAGATTTCTGTATTTTCAAATGCATTTGTTCTTTTTTCCCGCTTTATTGAGATATAATTGACATATAAAATTGTGGAAGCATACAAAATGATGATTTGATACATGTATATATTGCAAAATTATTACAATAAGGTTAGTTAACACACCCATCTCATATAATCACAATTTTTTGTGTGTTGATAACATGTAAGATCTACTGTCTTAACAGCTCTATTTTTTCCAGCTTAATTGAGATAAAATTGACATATAAGATTTCATAAGTTTAAGATGTACAATGTGTTGATTTGATACACTTATATATTGCAAAATGATCACCACCACAGCATTAGCTAACACCTCCATAACTGCACATATTTACTACTTGATTTTGTGGTGAGAATGTTTAAAATTTACTCTATTTGCAACTTTCAAGTATATAACACGGTATTGTTAACTGTAATCACCATGCTGTGCATTAGAGCCCCAGAACTTATTCATCTTCTGGCTGGAAGTTTGATCCAGTCACATGGTGTGGGGAGATATCGGTGAGGCACACAAGGAGCTGGGTGAGCCCTTGGGCCAGCTGGGGAGATCCATGGGTGAGGTTCTCCCAAAGACTCAGGGGCGGGATTCCTGTTCGAGTCCAGAATGCAGTTATCAAGAACCACATCCCTTCAATGACCTACAAGAATCTTATTTTCTGTTCTCCCTATCTTCCCTTTGCCCAGTCAAGGAGCTCCCAATTTAGTACTCTAGATGCTGTGAGAGAGAAATGAATCTCTTTGGCATTATTCAGTACAGCTGAGGACCAGGCACTCACTCACTTGCTCTCCCTTTCCCCTGTCAGGGAAATCACAGGCCTAGAAAGTCTTGCTTAGCCTTAACCTGTGCTGCCTTGAGAGAGGGGTGATGCAGGCAAGGCCAAGGTGGTCCTCTTACTCATGATAATGTGTTCAAATTCATATTTTTTGGTCCAGTGGAGTCTGGAACTTCTCTGGAAAGCTGGACTTCCACAAAGGCTTTCTCATCTGTAGGTGACTTCCTATAGGTCAGTATTCTCCAGGTCCTCCCATACCATGGCTGAGAGGGGCTGGAGCCTGTCACAGGCTGCGGCAGGGTCCACAGCTTGTACCAAGGTCTATCTGCCTATTACCTGATGAACAGGAGATGTAGAGTCCTCCCGAGTCCCTTGGCACATGGTACTGAATCCCAAAACTCCCACAGAAGCACTTTTGTTTGTAGATGGATGCCAAATTTTTGTTAGGTGGGCAAAAATGAAGGGTGACTAAGTAGCCATGACACAGAGATCACTCACAACCTTACAGTATATAACACAGTATTGTTAACCATACTCTCCGTGCTGAATATTAGATCTCCAGAACTTATTAATCTTATAATTGGAAGTTTGTATCCTTTGTCAAAAGCATAGTTCCTGGAACCATGTCTAAATTATTAAACTGTGAGCCAAGAAACTGCATACAGTATACACCAGTGTATAGCAGAGGAGAAGAAACAAACTTCAGAAGGAAATAAGATTGAAACTGAAGATACAGAAACAAATAGCCAAAGTAACCATTTAGTGTAATGTACAAATCACATTGCTAAATGGTTTGCATGTATTAATTATTACTCTCTTATTTTCTTTAATCTTCTCAAGAAGTCTATGAGAATAGTATTATTTTTAATCCCATTTTACAGATAAGACAACAGGCTCAAATGTTGGAACCAGCATAACGGCAGCATAATCATTCCTCTTTTCTCTCCCCTTTTTTCAACAACTAATTAGACATCCATAACTGAACGAAAGTGCCTCTGCACCTTACACTAAGGGAGCTGGGAGGTTTCTAGCCCACCTCTTCATCTAAAAATCAACAAACAATACCTAGGTAAGGGCTGTGGATCCAAGGAAGTCAGCAAATCTGCCCGCACTCCCACTCCCCACAGTTCAGGGGTTGGGGAGAGTCTAGAGATTGCAAACTGGGTGATACCCACCAGCAAGAAGAATTTGTGAAAGTCTAGCCTGCTTGAGGGGGAGATTCCAGCATGCCATCAGAGCATGTTAGAAATGAGTTTGGACACAGAGGAGAGGGAGGAACTCGCCAAAACAGACTCCATCCCCAGGGTGACACTGCAACCAGCTAAACATTTGGTGGTGGCAGCGGGACCTCTCCAGCAGAGGAGGTGGACATGAGTAACCTATCTCATGAAGAATAAACTCCAAAAAACAGAGGGGCATAGATAATAAATAGGCCATGGTCAGTGGGCAGGGGAAAAAAACCCACAAACTTGAACTATAGTGCTACTTTCTGGAAGACAAAGGAAAGTTTTCTAATAGCCAGCCTGTTGAATTATATGAACCAAAGAAGACATAAAACCTTAGTTAAAGAGTTGTCTTCTACTTCAAATGTGAAAGAGGAACAGCATACCTACAAACACTACGAAAAATCAAGAAAATATGGTATGATAAAAAGAAAACAATAATTCTTTAGCAAACAAACTCAAAGGCATGGGATATTGTGATCAAACTAATAAACAATTCAAAATAGCTGTCATGAAGAAATTCAACATGCTACAGGAAGACTCAGAAAGACAATTCACTGAACTCAGGAATAAAATCAGTGAACAGAAGGAGTTATTTAGCAAAGAAATTGAAATTATATAAAAAGAGAAATTCTTTATATAAATTATACAAACATATAAATTATATAAAAAAAAATTCTGGAGCTGAAGAATTCAATAAATGAGATGAGAGCATTGGTAATAGGGCAGACCATATGGAAGAATGAATGATGTGGAGGATAGGAATATAGAAATTTCACTAAAAGGAGGAGAGAAAATTTTTTTAAAAAGTGAAGAAAGCCTAAAAGAGCTATCAGATTCATTCAGAAAGACAAATATTAGAATAATTGGTGCTCCTAAAGGAGAAGAGAGGGTGAAGCAGGCAGAGAGTTTATTTAAAGAAATGATAGCTAAGAACTTCCCAAACCTGGGGAAGGAACTAGACATAAAATCCATGAAGCTAATAGAACACCCCATTATCTCAATGAAAAAAGACCTTCTCCAAGACACATTAAAATGAAACTGTCAAAAGTCAATGATAAAAAAAGAATCTTGAAGCAGAGAGAAAAAAATGTGACTTACAAAGCGATCCCCATTAGGCTATCAGCAGATTTCTCAGAAGAAACGCTATAGGTGAGAAAGTAGAATGATGCATTCAAAGTATAGAAAGATAAAAATTGCTAGTCAGGAATACTTTATCCAGCAAAGTGATCCTTCAGATATGACGGAGAAATAAAGACTTTCTCAGACAAACAGAGCCTGAAGTAGTTAATCACCACTAGACTTGCCTTGCAAAAACTGCTGAAAGGAATCTTCAAGCTGAAATGACAAGATGCTAATCACTGACATGAAACATATGAAAGTATACAATACATTGGTAAAGGTGAAAATAGACAGAATTAGAAATCCGTAATTCTACATTAGGATGGTGTGTTATCCTCTCTATAGTAGAAAGGTTGAAGAAAAAGAGTGTTAAAAATAAATATAGCTACTATAATATGTTAATGAATGCATCTTAAAAAGAGGAAAATTGTGACATTAAAAATATAAAAGGATCCGCTCACAAGTTCCACATAAAATGTTACCTCTGCTCTGAAGCCCTCCCTGACTTTCCCAGGTAGAGTTTGCCACTCTATGCTACATCTTTTGTTTTCATAATACCAAGTGCATAATTATCATGGAATTTATTTACAAATTTTATATTTCCCAATAGATATTGTAGCTCTTCAAAATATGGTCTATATAATGTTCATCTTTATTTCTGCCAAGATTGGCCTCCCAAATAAACATATGTTCAATAGTTGAAATAGTGCTTAATAAATATTTATTGAGTGACTGTAAAAAATATATATATAAAAGGAGAGGAGTAAAAGGGTGGTGCTTTTATAGGTGGATGAAGATAAGTTGCTATCAGCACAAAATGGACTGTTTTATATGTGAGATGTTTTATGTAAGCCTCATGGTAAGCACAAAGCAAAAATCTACAGGAGATTTACAAAACATAAAAAGATGGGGAAACAGAGCATACCACCATGGAATACAACCAATTTACGAAGGCAGGCAGAAACAGTAGAAAAAGAAAATCAGAAAGCATAGGAGCAAATGGTAGTAGTAAGTTCATACATATCAATAATCACTCTAAATGCAAATAGATTGAATCCACCAGTCAAAAGGCCACAGAGTGGTGGATGGTTAAGAAAATAAAGTCCCACTACATGTTGCCTACAAGAGACTCATTTCAGCTCTAAAGATACTCATAGACTCAAAACGAAGGATGGAAGAAGATATTCCATGCAAGTGGAGAGCAACAGAAAGCAGGATTAGCCATGCTTATATCAGTCAAAATCGATTTTCAGCCAAAAAAGGTAAAAGAGACAAAGAAGGTCATTATATAATGATAAAGGAGTCAATTATTCAAGAAGATAAACAATTGTAAATAAACATGCACTTAGCATTGAAGCACTTAAATATATTAAGCAATCACTAATAGATCTGAAGGGAGAAAAGGTCAACAACACAATAATAGTAGGGAACTTCAATACCCAATTGTCAGCAATGGATAGATCATCCAGACAGAAAATCAACAAGGAAACATTGAAATTGAATCATACTTTAGATGAAATGGACTTAACAGACATATATAGAACATTCTATACAACAACAGCAGAATACACATTCTTCTCAAGTTCACACAGTACATTCTCCAGGATAGTTCACATGATAGGACACAAAACAAGTTTTAGAAAATTTAAGAAGATTGAAATCATATCAGCTATATTTTCTGACCACAATGGTATAAAACAGGAAGTCAACAACGAGGAAGTCTAGAAAATCTACAAATATGTGGAAACTAAACAACACACTTCTAAACAATCAATGGGTCAAAGAAGAAATCAAAAGGGAAATAAAAAATTGTCTCAAGACAAATGAAAATGAAACACAACACATCAAATCCCATAAGATTTTATGGGATGCTGCAAAAGCAGTTTTGAGGGAAAGTTTATAGGGATAAACGCGTATATTAAGAAACTAGGAAGATCTCAAACAAAAAACCTAACTTTACACTTCAAAGCAATAGAAAAAGAACAAATAAATTGAAAATTAGCATAAGAAGGAAGTAAAGATCTGAGCAGAAATAAATGAAATAGAAACTACAAAAACAACAGAGAGGATGAACAAAACTAAAAGGTAGTTTCTTGAAAAGTTAAAATTGACAAAATGCTAGCTAAAATAAGAAAAAATAGAAGACAGATAAAACTAGAAATGAAAGAGAAAACATTATAACTGATACTACAGAAACACACAAGATCATAAAATGCTTCTATGAACAACTATATGCCAACAAATTAGATAAACTGGAAGAAAGGTATAAGTTCCTAGAAACACATAACCTAACAAGACCAAGTTAGGAAGAAAGAAAATCTAAACAGACCAATAACAAGTAGAGATGAATCAATTATCAAACACCTCCCAACACAGAAAACCCTAGGATTAGATGGCTTTACTAGAAAATTCTAGCAAATATTTGAAGAAATAACATCAATCCTTCTCAAACTCTTCCAAAAACTTGAAGCGGAGGAAACACTGCCAAACTCATTCAATGAGGTTAGAATTACCCTGATACCAAAGACAGTTAATAAGGAGACTACACAAAAATTATAGACCAATATCCCTGATGAATATAAATGCAAAAATTCTTATCAAAATATTAGCAAGTCAAATTCAAGAACACCTTAAAAGGATTTTACACCATGACCAAGCGGGATTTATCTGTGAGATGCAAGGATAGTTCAACAAATGCAAATCAGTAACTGTAATATATCACATTAATATATTGTAAGATAAAAAAAAAAATCACATGATCATCTCAATAGATGCAAAAGAAGCATCTGACAAATTACAACATCCTTTCATGACAAAAACTCTCAACATTTGTGTATAGAAGGAACATAACATAATAAGGTTTATCTACAATGAACCCACAGCTAATATTATACTCAAGGGTGAAAAACTGAAGGTTTTTCCTCTAAGATCACAAACAATACAAGTATGCCCACTCTCACCACTCTTCTTTATTATATTACTGGAAGTCCTAGCTACAGCAAGTAGGAAAGACAAAGAAATAAAAGGTATCAAATTGGAAAGGAAGAAGTAAAATTGTCATTATTTCTAGATGATACAATTTTGTATATCAAAATTCCCCAAGATTCAACCGAAAAACTGTTGGAATAAATCAACAATTTAGGTAAAGCTGCAGGATATAAAATTAACATACAGAAATCAGTTACATTTCTATATACTAATAATGAAACATCTGAAAAAGAAAAACTATCCTAGTCACAAAAGCATCAAAAACAATAAAATACTTAGGAATAAATTTAACCAAGGAAGTGAAAGATTTGTACAATGAAAATTATCAGACTTTGTTGAATGAAACTGAAGAAGACACAAATGGAAAGACAGCTCATGTTAATGAATCAGAAGAATTAATATCGTTAAAATATTCATATTACCCAAAACAATCCTTAGATTCAATGCAATCCTTATGAAAGTTCCAATGGCATTCTTTACAGAAGTAATAAAAAAAAAACCTCATAAAACTTGTATTGGAACCAGAAAGACCTTGAATAGTCAAAGCAATCCTGAGAAGAAAAACAAAGCTGGAGGTATCACATTTCCTAATTTCAAACTATGCTACAAAATTATAATCATTGGAGCAGTATAGTACTGGCATAAGAACAAACACATAGACCAATGGTTCAGAAGAGAGAGCCTAAAATTAAGCTCTGCATGTAAGGTCAACTAATATTTGACAAGTGAGCCAAGAACCTAATGGGGAAAGAAGAGTCTCTTCAACAAACGGGACAGGAAAACTGCATAAACACATTCAGAACAGTTAAATTGGATGCCTATCTTACACCATTCACAAAAATTAACTCCACATGGATCAAAGATTTAAACATAAAATTCATAGAAGAAAACATAGAGAAGAAACTCCTCTACATTGGTCTTGGCAATGATTTTTTTTTGGCTATCACCAAAAGCACAAACAACAAAAGTAAAAATCAACATCCGGGACTACCTCAAACTTAAAAGCTTCTGCACAGCAAAATAAACAACAAATGAAAAGTCAGTTTATCATACGGGAGAAATTTTTGCAAACCATGTATCGGATAGGGGATTAACATCTAAAATATATAAAGAGCTCATACAACTCAATAACAAAAATAGAAACAATCTAATTAAAAATAGGCAGAGGCATTAAATAGACACTTTTCCAAAGAAAACATCCAAATGGCCTACAAATACATGAAAAAATGTCCAGCTTCACTAATCATCAGGCAAATGCAAATCAAAACCACAATGAGATAACACCTCACATCTGTTAGAAAGGACATCATTAAGAAGGCAAGAGATAAGTGTTGACAAGGATGTGGAGAATGGGGAACACTGTCAGTGGGCATGTAAATTGGTTCAGCCAGTATGCAAAACAATACAGAGTTTCCTAAAAAAGTTGAAAACAATGTCTACCATGTGATCCAGCAGTTCCACTTATGGGTTAAACCCAAAGGAAATGAAAACAGGATGTTGAAGAGATACATGCACTCCCCGGTTTATTGCAGCATTATTCACAATAGCCAAGGTACGGAAAGAACTTAAGCACCCATCAATGGATGAATGGATTAAGAAGATGTAGTATAATTATTCAGCCATGAGAAAAGAAGGACATCCTACCATTTGTGACAACATGGATGGACCTGGTGGACACTAAGCTAAGTGAAATAAGCCACACAAAGACAAATACTATATGATTTCACTCGTATGTGGAATCTAAAGAAGCCAAACTCATAAAAACAGAGAGTATAATTGTGGTTACCAAGTGATGAGAGGTGAAGGGATAGGACAGAGGTACAAACTTACAATGAGTGGTTAGTAAGTCCTAGAGATCTAATACACATACACAATACAGTGGATATAGACAACAATACTGTGTTATAATCAAACTTGCTAAGAGACTAGAACTTAATTATTTCAACCACTGAAAAGAAATGATAATTATGTAACATAATAAAGGTGCTAATTACTGCTCCCACAATATTACAATATATAAAATATATTGTATAGCAATCACATTGCAATATATAAATATCAAATTAACATGTACATCTTAAATTTATACAAGATTATATGTCAGATATACTTCAATATAATTAAAAAAAACAGGCTCAGAGATTTAAGCATCATACTGAAAATTAGAGCTAATAACTTTCCTAACCAAGATTGGCCACTTTGTCTATAGGAATATGATCATCTTCCTTCCTGCCAAAAAAAGCGTAACATTGGGATTTGTAGTAAAGTAAAAAAATGACATGTAAATAGGGGAACCGGTATGAAGCTGAAGCTAAATTAGTGAGTTCTAACCTAGATACTGATATCTAGGCTGATGGCTAGGATCCAATTGAAGCAAGCTCCCCAAATTCCTGAAGCCTTACAATGAACATGAGAGAGACTTGTTTGGGCTTGAGTATATTCTGGAAATGAGAGCTTTTCTAAATTCATTGACCACATAAATTCATAATGTCCATTATAAACATCTTCAAGGTTCACCAAAAATAATTATTTCTGAGTTTGTATTTGAAAATAAATATACCTGTTTGAAAATTTCACATCTCTGTCTCTTATCTACTTTCCATATAAAAAGACAAAAAATGAAAAAGACACAGGGTTAGTTATTACAACTGTATGAATGTTTTAAAAGTTGTGATTAAAATAAAATATAAAAGTCTCTCCTAGACACATAATATACCTACTCCTTCCCTGAATCATTGCAGACGTATTTCTCAATTTCTGGATAACATATTTGCTCTTCTATTGAAAGCTAATTGGCATTTCTGTCATTTGAATATTTTTTAGATTCACCAGTCTGACAGAAGTGTTACTTTACTTTCCTACATCTATTAACTAAAGGTGTGTGTGTGTTTTAACTAGGCATTCAATTAGCCAATCTTCCCTGCTGAACTTGTCTGACAAAACATTTGCTGCAGCAAATGACAAATATGTCTTTCTTTGAAAGCAGATACCAGTGGCATCCATTCATGAGCTGGCTGTCTTGTTATGTCACTAGTACATTGTCAAGCCCACAGTGTAGCCTGCTAAGGGCAAACCATTGAAGCTTTGTAGTTTTTGAAATGTTTTTATCTTATCAGATCATGGTTGCAATATCCCACTTAACAAAGTCATTGTCAACTTGGAGACTGCAAAATATCTCCTGGAAATGGTTACGCTGTTCATTCATCAGGGGACCAAGATAATTAAGTCATCCATCAACGCTGATGCTTGCTTGAATGTGTGATGTTTCCTTGTTGTCCTGACCTTCGTGTGTCTGGTGCTCAGATAAAGCCTTTGATGGATATGTGGGCAGTCATAACTACCTCAAGGCTTAAACAGCCCAGTATGCTCAAAATGAGAAGAGCACTCTATTTATCCTTCTGTTTTCAATCATCTTGACTTTCTCCTACGTTGTGCCCCTTTAGTACAACCACTCAAGCTAAATTAGTTATTTCTTCTTGGCGTTCTCACAGCCCTTTCCTTATTATAGTCCTTACCACACTGTTAAGAATGTTTGTCTCTCCTACTGTAACGTGATCTCTTCAGAGTATTGGATTATATATTAGTTTTCTTTCTCTTGCACAAGCCTACTGACAGGCATATAATAATTGATTAATAAATAATGGATATGTTAACTAAATAATTTTATTTGTGCTCTATCATCATTTGGTATAGATGCTAGAATAACAATGTTCTTTAAAAGAAAGAAAAAATTGGCAAAATAGTGATTTATTGAGTATCAACCATACGTCATAAAATATATTAGAAAAGATGCTGTCTCACTAGATTTAAAATCATGAAAACATGTTTAAGCATGGACTATGCCAGTTGGGAGCACAACAATTTTTGCAAAGTAATTTCACTTTTCTGTCAGTTTCCTCAACTAAAAAATAAAAGGTTCACAATGTCTAAAACCTAGGATTGCTGTGAAAATAAAACAAGGAAAATTATTTTTAAAGGATTTGTGAACCATAATGTACAACACAAAAAGATGCTATTATTATCATGAGTTTTACTATTGGTAATGTTGAATTTCAATTTTTTCTCTCACTTGATCTATTTAGAGCACTTGACACAGCTGATCAGTTGAAACACTTGGATTGGTTTTCTCCATACCCATCTAGCTTCTGTTTCTCAATTACCCTTGCTTTTAACTCCTCATATCTCTGACTTCTTAAAGCTGAAGTCAGTTTCTACATTTTTTGTGTTCTTTACCTATGCTTACTTTTGAGGGGATCTCATTTGAAATTATAACTTTAATTTCACATGAATGCTAAAAATTTCTAAATCTTCATTTTTAACCCAGTCATCTCCCCTGAACGTAGATTTACATAACTGTCCATTAGGCCTCTTTGCTTGGGTATTTAAAAGATGTAGCAAAGTTAGCATGTCCAAAACTGAACTCCTGCTCTACTCCTAACTCACATCCACCAGTTCTGCCTACAGACTTCAACTTCAGTTAATGCAAACTCCATTCTTCCAGGTATGCAACTCCCAAGATTGGGAATCACCCTTTCTCTCACACTCCACATCCAATTCCTCAGAAAATCATATTGACTCTGTCATCAAAATAAAGATTATATCTAACCACTTCCAGGACCTCCACTGTCACATTCTCACCCAAGCCACCATTATATTTTATCTAAATTATCACAACAGCTTTCTCACTTGTCTTTCGGCTTCAAGCCTTTTCCTACTCCCTGCTCAAAGTTTTTTTTTTTATCTTACAAATAGGAAAATTGAAAATCTTTACAATGGTCTACAAGCACTATTTGATCTGTACCCTCTCTCACACCATTACCACTATTATCTCTCTGATCTCATCCCCAAATTTATCTTAATTCCTTCCTCTACTTCAGCCACACTATTTCTCAAATGTACCATCCATCCTCCAGCCTCAAGGCCATTGCAATTTCTGTTCCCCCTGCTTGGATGCTCTCCCCTAAGATATCCTGAAGATTCATTTCCTTTATGCAAATACCACCGTCTCAGCAAGGCCTTCCCTGACTATTCTATTTAGAATTTCAACCACCAACATCCACGATTATCACCCTTCCCAGCTTTATTATTCTCTAAAGCATTCATCATGTCCTAAAAATATTTACTTAAATATTGTTTGTTCTACTTCCCCACCAAAAATAAATGCTCCTTTCAAGCAAGTATGCATGTCTGCTTTATTAGTGACTGCTTTCTAGTGCATAGTCAGGTATAGGGCCCGGCCAGAAAAGGCACTCGAGAAGTGTTTATTAAGTGGATGAATGAGTCATTATGAAAACATACCATACTCTCCAAGTACTAATTACTCATGTTTAGTGTTTGTTTTTCCCAATGTCTTGCCTCACACTTATTTTGTAAAGCCTACTATTTGAGATTGACTCGTGACTATTTGTTCCCCTGTCCTCTTTGGTAAACTGTTGAGCTGTAAATTTACATTCAGTCGAAAAAAACTTATACAATGCTGTAGTTTGCAAAATCATGACAAAATAAAAAAAAATACTAATTAGGTACAAATATTAGTTGCTTTCAAGGAGAAAAGCAGTATTCCTGGGTATAATCACTCTACATTTATCAGAAATTTTTAGCGGATAATCATATTGACAACATCAAACTAAAGAAAAGTAAAACGTATAAATATGGTAATAGGTGTCATAATAATTTCATAGGCTCTGGCATCTAAATTAGGTAATTATGGCAAATAGCATATGTAAGTCACTATGTTTATTTTACTCTTTTTGATCCAAACCAAATTTGTACAGGTCTCCTTTTCTTCAATAATTCTCTGGTGTGTATTAATAGTACCAATAATTATATTTCCCTTGATAGCTATCTGTTTTTAATAAATTGTATTTTGAATACCTTTAGATGTATAGAAAAATGATGAAGATAATACAGTTTCCCTGTATACCTCAATTCAATCTTCCCTTTTATTTACATCTTTGTTAGTATGGTACATTTGTCATAATTAATGAATCAATGTTAATACCTTATTATTAACTAGTTCCTATTACCTCAATTTCCTCAGTTTTTGCCTAATGTCTTTCATACCTTCCATGATTCCATTCAGCGTATCACATTACATTTAGTAGTCATGTCCCCTCAGGCTCTTCTCGGCTGTGAGAATTTCTCAAACTTTCTTTGTTTTCGATGACTTTAACAGTTTTGATGAGTATTGATCAAGTATTTTATAAAATTTCTTTCAACTGGAATTTGTGTCACATTCTTCTCATGATTAGGTTGGATTTTGGGGGTTTTCAGAGGAAGATCACAGAAGTAAAGTACCATTTCCATCACACCATATCAAGTGTAAATACTATCAGCATGACGTCACTATTGATGTTAACCTTGATCACCTGGCGGAGGTAGTATCTGTCAGGTTTCTCCACTGCAATTTTTTCCCTGTTTCATACTGTACTCTTTGAAATGAAGTCATTATTGTACCCATCCTTAAGGAGTGGATAGTTATGCTAAGTTCTTTGAAGACAGAGTATCTACATAACTTATTTGGAGTTATTCTGCGTGGAAAATTTGTCTCTTCTTCATGGATTTATTTATTCAACTGTTTATATATCAATATGGACTCCTGGATAGTTATTTTATATTTTGGATTATAATCCGATACTACTTTATTACTTGGGCTTTCCAAATTGTACTAGGTTTGGCCATTGGGAAAACTTTCAATGGGTTCTTGTGTCCCTTTGACCTACCCTCATAATTGTGAGTCTTTTTGTTTTATTATCTTGTTTTGTGCTTTTTCTTTTTTTGAGCATTTTCTTACTTTCTGGAGCTACAAGGTGCTTTCATAGTCATATTATATATTTCCCAGTCAGTCCTAGAAACAGCCATTTCTCCAAATAGCCCTGATTCCTTTTACCAAAGACTGGCATTAGAAACTGAGATTCAAGTGTTGGTTGTCCATATTGCTACCGGGTGTCATTGCTTCTAAACTATCTCAACATTCAGAATAATGATGTATGTGTGTATATACTAACTCATGTATATACACATATCTATAAATATTTCTGTATGTAAACATCTGTATCTATATTATGCTGAATATGAGCTCATACTAATGTTTCCAACTCTAATCCATTACTACGTGGATAATTCTAGCCTCTTCTTCTTGATTATCTGTAATTAAGCATCCAATTCAACAGTGAGGAACCTGGATTTCACTATCCATCAGCCAGTGTTCATGTATAATCTTTAAAAATTTTCAACCTCTAGATCCATTGGGTGCAGGGCGAGAGAATTGGCCAACTAGAGTACATTGCTTATACACAGTTCCTTTGCCTTGTCTTACAATCTCCACTCATTTTCAGAGTTACTTAGGAAAGCATCTTTTCCTCCAACCCTTTCAGTGAGGTTGTTTCATATCTGTGCAATGCAATTGGATTCTTTTGTCATTTTCTGCGTTCTCTTTTGTTATGCCCCAAATTCCTCAGTACTTAAAAAAAAAACTTGCATGCATTAAGGTTAATTCTCTGTTTTATAAAGTCCTATAAATTTTGACAAATGCATAGTGTTATATATCAAACATTACAGTATTATACAGAATAGATTTACTTCCCTAGTAATAATCCCTTGTGCTTTATCTATTCCTCCCTCCCACACTTGAACTCCTGGAAACTACTAATAATTTCACTGTCTCTGTAGTTTCACATATTCTAAAATGTCATATAATTGAATCAGAGTATGCAGCTTTTACAGTCTGGCTTCTTTCACTTAGCAATATGCATTTAAGATTAATCCATGCCTTTGCCTCGCTTGATTACTCATTTTTATTTATCACTGAAAAATATCAAATTGTATGAATGAAAATTCAATTTTCATCCATTAACCTATTAAAGCACATCTTGGTCTCTTCCGGCTTTGGGCTATTATGAATAAAGCTGTAGTAAATGTATGTGTACAGGTTTTTGTGAGGGCATACGTTTTTCATTTGGGTGAATACTTAGGAGGGAAATTGCTAGGTTGTGTGGTAAGACTAGATTTAGCTTTGTAAGTGGCTGCCAAACTGTCTTCCAAATATCTGTACCATTTTGCATTCTCACCAGCAATAAATGACAGTTTGTGTTGTTCTATATTCTCAACAGTATTTGGTATTGTCAATGTTTTAGATTTTAGTCAATTTAGCAGGTGTGTAGTAATATCTCATTGTTTTAATTTAGATTTCCCTAATGAAAGTATTATTGATTATCTTTTCATATACATATTTTCCATCTACATATCTTCTTTATCTTGCCAAGGGGCTCAAAAACTCAGTAACCATTGTTCTTTATACTCCAAGAGAATTGAAATGGCCAAAGGAAACATCAGATGCATCAGCAAGGTGTCCAGGTCTTGGTCTCATCATTTCATATGATGAGACTTTGTCTTCCTTTTTTGTTTTCTTATTGCTGCATTTTAAGAATTTGTGTATGTTGGATATAAGTCCCCTATCATATTTTTGTTTTGAAAATATTTTGTCCCAGACTATCACTTGTATTTTCATTCTCTTATCAGTGTCTTTCATAGAGAGGGAGTTTTAATTTTAATAAAGTCCAATTTGTCAAATTTTTCTTTCCTGGATCCTGCTTTGGTATTGTATCTAAAACCTCATCAACAAACCCAAGGACATGCATATTTTCTCCTATGTTTCTACCTCGAAGTTTTATAGTTTTGAATTTTACATTTAGGGCTATGATCCATTTTGAGTTAATTTTGAGAAAAGTTATGAATATCTGCGTCTAGGTTCTTTTTTTTTTGTTTTTGATTTTTATATGGTATCCAATTGTTTCAACACAATTTCTTCAAAAACTATCTTTTCTCTATTCGATTGTCTTTGTCAAATATCAATTGAGTGCATTTGTGTGAGTCTGTTTCTGGGTTCTCTATTTTGCTCCACGAATCTGTGTGCCTGTTCTCTCATCAATACCACACTGCCTTAATTACGGTAGCTTTATAGTAATTCTTGATATCAAGTAGTGTAAATTCTCCAACTTTGTTTTCCTTTTTCAGTATTGTGCTGGTTATTCTAGGTCTATTACCTTTCCATATAAACTTTTGAGTCAGTTTATTTTATATCTATATATAGCTTTCTGGGAATTTTTTTGAAATTGCATTGAATTTCTAGATGAAATTAGAAAGAATTGACATCCTTACAATCCTGAGTCTTCCAGTCCATGAACATGGAATCTCTCTCCCCTTATTTAGACCTTTGATTTCTTCCATCAGTGATTTGTAGTTTTCTGAACACAGATCCTATACATATTTTGTAAGACTGAAATGGGACTATTCTGGTTTAAAAGAAGTAATCTTACTTTATAAATTTAGTTTATAAATATAAATTTATGAAGGACCTACATTTATATCTATATTTTTATATTTATAGGGAGCTTCCATTTAAACTACACTTATATTTATAATTTACAATTATATAAAATGTATATTTAAATTAGCTGTATAATTAATGTTAAGGTCTTTAAGGTAGTACATAGCATAGCACACTAAGTATATCTGACTGGAGTTCAAGTAACATTAGAATAGGAGGGCAAAGACTTGCTAGGGAGAGGTAGAGTGGAAGGTACTAGTACCGGTTCAGCCACAAATTAGAGGTATACCTGGCCTGACTATTTCTGAGGTCATCATGGGGATTATATGAGATCTGTGAAACCATTTTGAAAACTTGAAATCTCTGTAAAACATAAGAATGAATAACGAGCACAGTCACCAACCAACAAATAATTTTAGCATTTGCGACTCTTGATTATTTAGTGCAGAATGTCATAAAAATAAATTTTAGGGATCATTGAAAGTTACATGTTAAACTCAATACCACACCCAGTCTACCTCCCTCTGCTCTAAACCTACTTCCAAAATTATCTTAATTTTTACCAGACATAATAAAGTGTTTGAATACAGGCTAAAAATAAGTATTTATAGACACTCGGTGTGAAGAACAGCTGGTACAGCCTTAAACTAGTATATTATATGCATTACTCCTCATAAATGTTTTAAAACTCTCATTAAAGGAGAAAAAAGAAAACTTTATCCAAAGAATCCTATTTCAGTGTTGTAGCATAACTGTAGCAGCATATGTCATAAATATATATTGAAATTCTATATAACAAATAAGAGAGTTACAAATGAGATCTAAAGGGAAACAAATCTTTTGAATTGCTGTACATTTTTCACTTTAGAATTATCATGATCAACAATGATCCATAACACATCGTAACCCCAAACTGTAATAAATGCTCTGCTCTCATAGCATAAGCATTTAGGGATGACTTAGGGCCACAGTGTCAAGGTTAATATTTCACCTTGTCTTCATATCATCTAAGATATACATCTATGAGCCTGTAATGTGCTTAACACATATTTCTATGCATGGCTGCAACTAAAATCTATTGCCGGTGGGCTCAAAAATTCAATAACAATTGTTCTTCATACTCCAAAAGAATTGAAATGGCCAAAGAAATCATCAAATGCCGATTTAATATTAGCGACACCAGATAACTTTTCACGTTTAACCACCCGTGGAGAGGGAAGCCGTAGAATCTGTAGCCTTTGAAAGTGGATCCTGATGTTTGTCTTCATTTATGTGTAATGTATCGAGTTACCTCTGAGTCCCATGACTCACATGTACAGACATTTTTCCTTGGCAGGGAGAGAAGCATCAGGAGATGAACCTTATTCCACTTCTCAGCAAATATGTAAAATTTACTCTTAAGAAGTTTTACATTATAAATATTATGTTCATAAACATATAAATTGAATTAAATCCAGTGGATTTAGACTAAGTAACTTGGTCAAATTTTACAGCTTATCTATTGGGAGCCAGGACTGGGACACAGGTCAGACTGACTCCAAAACCCATTTTTTTAACCACTTTGTCATACCATGTTTATTGAAAGTCAACTCTGTGCCAAGCACTGTATTAGTGATAGTGAAGTTAAAATTAATGAGACACTCTCCTTTTACTTGATGAGCCCACAACCCAGAAAGGAAACATGGAAACAGCATATTATACTATAATAAGTTAAGTGTGATGATGGAGTTGTGAATCTCATACTGTGTGAGAAAACACTGCGCAGAGGGGCTAATATTTGGGCAGTGATTTCAAGTATCTGTAAACAGTGCTAGAGTGAGAAAGGGGCTATGAGAAGCCTCTAGAAGGCTAATTATGATCATTAAGGGAGTTTGGCCTGCTTGTGGCAGTTGACAGAGATTATATATGTTGGTTGCAACAAAAGGGTCTAAAAATAGGAATGTGATGAAAGAGGTAAAGCATGTGTTCTGCAAAAATAAATAAGCATTCTTAGTTTACAGATGTATATGGCCTAAGGTAAGCAAGTCTGGGAAAGTAAATCCTGCTATTTTGGTTTTAGGAAAAGATACAGGTGTTTTGGGATCGAGATTGTGATTATTTGACAAGCAACAGTTGTAGAAAGCCACCCCAAGTCACTTAGATATTGCAGAAGTGACATCTTTTACAGTCCTTCCTTTTCATCAAAAGGAAGACTTTCCCTTATTGGCCATGTCGAGGCCTATGTTATTGAGAATCTTTGTCAAATCATGGTATTTGTAGTTTCCATCTGGATTATGAAGTGTTATTTGTATACTTTAAATTGCAGAATTATTTGCTATATCATTTGTTTAATGAACAGATAAACATCCACACTCAAAACTTCGCATGGCTGAAGAGGAGATGAACACAGGAAATAATGATTGGCAGTCCTTATACAGTTCCTCTTAACCATATTATGAGAATTCCAAGATTTAGCCAAGAAAAGTGATCCCATTGCCTGCTAGAAGATTCTCCAACTCCTTTTCTAAGGTAGATGTTTTCCAGCAGTATGTTAAACTTTCTAATTTTTGCGCTTGTTTCCCAGATCACTTTGTGATGTTGGAGATCCTGGACAAATCTCTAGCCATATAAGAACAAGAATCCTCCCTTAGGACTATACAGGCACAATATCCACAGGCTAGAATATTGTCTACGACCGCTTCAGTGTACTCCAACTTGACGTTTTTTGGCTACCTAAAAAGGTATATGTCTATGATTCCTGCTATATTATCTGCCTGGCTGATTTTATTTTAACTATAGCATGAAAAACTTGACCACAAACCAAGCCTTTTTAAAAGGCTTCTCAGTCATCATAGGTGCACTGGGCCAAAAGGCTACAATTCAGTAGTCTTCTTGAATGATCAATATGTCTAAATTAACCCCAAATTCTTTACCTGTTTCTGCTATAATTTTAGGCTTGTCAAACATACATACAGTATTACCCCTATGTGGAACATATATCTTTCTTGCTATACCATAAGCCGGATAGCACTTTCTAAAGCTCTTTTGTGCTAAATTTTATATACAAACAGGGAGTCATCCCAGGGGCTAGAATACAAGAGTAAAACATCAACCTACTGGGTAATGGCTGAATGTCTAGGACTTATTGTTTAGGTACTGATTTAAGATTTGTAAGAAATCTGTGGAGGCTTCAGTGAAACCTTAGGACATAATTGTCCAGGTGTATTGTTGATTCTCCCATATGGATGAAAACATATTGTGATCATGGTGACTAGGGTTTCTATGGAAGGCTGAGCTTAAGTCAACCACAGCAAAATAAATAGCATCGGGTGGAGAGGCAAAGAGAACAGTACTGGATATGAAATGACCAGGAAGGGAGGGATGCAGTTTTGTTAACGGCCTGGAGATAGTGACTAAAGAATATCATAGGCTATTAGATGTTATTCTTGTTATTTTTTTTTTTTAGCAAGCAAAATATAAGATATGGATACTTAACCTTTCGAAATAAGGTACAATATACTAAGCTATGGGTAGGCAAATTTTTTCTATAAAGGGAAAGACAGTAAATATTTTAGTCTTTGTTGCAACTACCCAACTCTGCTGTTGTAATGCGAAAGCAGCCACAGACAATATCTAAACAAATAGGCAAGGCTGTATTCCAATAAAGCTTTGTTTACAGAAACAGGCATTTGGCTGGATTTGGACCACAGGCCATTGTTTGCCTATTCCTGCCCTCTAGTGAGGGGCTTCTTGGCGACTGTATACAGAATTCTAAGAATGACACACAATTACCTTCACTCTTGTATAATATCCTCCCCTTTGAATGAAGATGGAACCTTACGCAATATGATGAATATGATGAAATATCATTACCGTCATTGTGTCACATTATATAGCAAAAGGGAGAACATTTGTGTGTTCCGATTCAAACATATAAGCTCTTTAAAATTAAACACTTTTCTCCAGTTAGTAGCAAAAGAGAAAGTGAAAGAAATTTGAAGTGTGACAGGAATTCAACATAAGGAGGTTTTCCATTGCTGAGACAGAGAAGGCCTGTGACAAGGAACTTCAAACAATCTTAAGTTCTGAGAGCAGCTCTCAACTGACAGCCAGCAAGAAAACAAGGGATCTCTGTCCTAAAGTCACAAGTAATTGAATTCAGCCTGTAACCTGAATGAGTTTAGAAGCAGATTCCTCTCCAGGCCAGCAAGGAAACAGGGATCTCCGTCCTAAGTCACAACTCATTGAGTTCAGCTTGTAACCTGAATGAGTTTAGAAGCAGATTCTTCCACAGGACCTCCAGATAAGAGCCCAGTCTGGCCAACACCTTGATTTCTGCTTTGTTAGCCATAAGTAGAAGATCCAGGTGAAACTATCTAGGCTTTTGAGTTGCAGAAATATGAGATAATAAATGAGTGTGGTTTTAAGATCTTAACTTGGCAATAAATTTTTACACAGAAATAGAAAACTAACATGTTTGACCTCCTTACGGATAAGGACAAGGTGCCTTATGGATGAGGCAGTTTAGGCAGTGGTCCAGAGGAGTCAGTGGTAAGCTTGAGTGATCCTTCACTTGATGTTCACCAAATATTTGTAACAGCTTTGAGCCCACAGACTTTCTGGGATTTCTGTAAGTTCTATCTGAAACCTGGTGAAACATTCTGACAATAGGTTTAGGATGACAGTAAGGAGAAAGCAATTAAGTTTCGCTCCTCTAGAAAATCTAAAAATGGGTCATCAGAACTACATATAATCATAGGATTTTATTTTCACAGTAAATATTTCTTCAACATGTTCAAGACAGAGGATGACAGAATGGCAAAATGGTGGGAAACATAGTTGATATGGTAGCCCCATATTAACAAGGAAATAAGTCTGTTTTCTAAGGTAAAAGCTGAAAGTTGAAGGATAGCATTGAACAAAGATCGACTAAGTCCCTCAGACGGTAATTGTAGGGCCAGAGTCATAGGTGGGATTTTTAATTTTGCTTGTTCCCTTTCTACTGGCTAGAGCTGGACAGTTATTTTTCCAGTGTTCCATAGTTGTCAATATCTAGTGTCTCTAGAAATGGGAGTTCTTTCTTTGGACTTTTAATTGTCCTAAGTTTGGTCTGGATTGTATCTCATTTATAGAATCTCTTCTACAAGCTCAGATAAGAGCTGAATTTCTGAAGGGTGGTGATTTACCATTCTATTTTTCTATTTTTATTTTCTAACTAAATTAGCCATTTCCAGTTTTAACCCAATTACAAATGGATTGGACAGAGAAGTTGATGTGAGAGTTTCAGGTCCAAGGTCTGACTCTTTTAAAGGTCATGACAATTCCTGAAATCTAAAAGAGAGCCATCTTTTTGATGCTCATACAGTTGAATCAAAGTTCATTTAACTTTGGCAAGAAACCCTTGAGGGATGGCAACCAAGGTCGCTTTTCTTACCCTCTGGGCTGTAGAGTATTCTAAACATGTAAATTTTAATTATTGGGGCTTTTTTTCAGTCTTCCTGATAGTGGACCCATTTGATCTCTTCAATTCATGTTTCAGCATCCCTGGGACCAATAAGGAGGTGGACCAGTTGACATAAATCAGACAGCCTAGGGATAAGTCTTTAGGATTGTCCTGAATTCTTTAATTATTATCTCCCTCTTATTTTGTGGAAAATGTTTAATGACATTCCAAAACTTTGAGAATGTTGTTTTAGAGTAGGTATCAGCAAGCCCATGAGCCAAATAAGGTCTGCTGCCTGTTTTTGTAAATAGAATTTTGTTTAAAGACAGCTATGCCCATTTATTTATATATTGTTCAAGGCTGCTTTCACACTACAGAGTAGAGCTGAGTAGTTGTAGCAGAGACCATATGACTCACAAACCTAAACTGTTTACTCTCTGGCCCTTTACAGAAAGAGAGTGTGGGTTCTGGGTCAGCCTTCCTGGATTCAAATCCTGACCTACTACTTATCATCTGTGTGATTTTGAATAAGGTACTCAATCTTTTTCTGCCTCTGTTTGCTCAACTGTAAAATGTAATAATGCTCATACAGTGTTATGTACTCTGAATAACATGTAAGTGCTCCAATCTTAACTATCGTTTTTAATAGTTTATTCCAAGTGAATATACTGTTGTAGAGGAAAATTTTTCATTATTTGGCATTGTCAAATATGACCATATATAACCACACTGTTGGTCATTTAATCTGTGTCAGGCAGTGTGTAAAATGATTCAGGCATATCTCATTTAATTCTTAAAAGAGTATTATGAGTATTAATTGTGATACTACAATAGTGTGAAGGTGAAAGCCAGCATGTATTTTTGTGATTACGTACACAAAGTTTATAAGTCTTCGCTGCTAACGTCTTCAGACTCTAGACATTTGCAGTTGTATTTTCTTCAAGATATTATAGAAAGAAGGACAAAGGATGATTATCCTAGTTAACATGTCCATACACACTTTACTTTGTAAATCTAAGGGTGAAATCTCTGTCAGTCTGTGACATTTACCTAAAGCTAGAACAATGGTCTTAACTCAATTTAGAGAGAAATTATGAGTGACATCAAATGGCTATGTAGATTTCATTAGTAGACAGCAGCACTAAAGAGCATAGCAGAGAATCTTTGAGGGCACTCTGAAGTGTGCTGAGCTGGGGGAGATTTCAGAGGAAGAATGAACTAAACCTATGAACTGTGGCTCATTTTAAAATATCATCCTCATTTTAAAGATACCAACACTCCAGCACCCTACTTAATTTTTCCAATGTCATATAAGATTGTCAGAGACAGTATTTTAACCTAGGGTTTCTGTTCCGTAGCCATTTCTGTATACTGCCCTCCAAGAAGTGCACAATTATGAAATTCTAACTCAAAGTCGTTTATTAGTGTTTCTTATTCTTCATGGCATTAAAAAGGATACGCTGTATGAATGTAGCAATTAATTTTAGTCCATTCAACACACATTCTGTAAAGAGAATCAAATATATGATATCATTTTGCTCAGTGCTGTGAACATATACAGACACTGACATGGTCTTCTAGGAGTTCAGGATCCAGTAGAAAAGGCAGACACTACATAAATACAGAGGATGACAATGATAAATGCTGTGAGTACAAACAACACGTTTTGATGATACCTTCATCGAGGATAAGGTGAAAGATCTTGCCCATTGGTACGTCAGTTTGCTGTTGTTCAACATGATATTGAAACCACAGTTACCTTAAACATATTGATGCCAGAAATTTTGCTAGTTCATCCACGCAGCTATGATATATAAAAGTTCACTTGAATTTTTATAGGAATAATATTTTTTCCACATTTGCTAAATGAATACTGGTTCTAAGCCATAGATGTATGCTGTAAAAATAGGATGTATATGTTCCAAATCTGACAGAAAATGATCAAAGATTAATAAATTGTAACTGTGACTCACCCCACCAAAGATCCATCAGACCAAAAATGCACAAACGCGGCTGGGTCTCAGAACAGCACCTATAAATTAACAAAAAAAAAGTTCCCAATTAGATTATATATGATGCACTCTGTAATTCCTTACTTTTTTTCTCATTTTACGTTTAACATGAAGAAATCAATCAAGACATCGCTATCTAGGCCAAACCAAAATGTAATTCAGTATGAAAATGTTAATCTTTTTAGTTAGTACAAACGCTATAAATTCTGTTATAACATCATAATTCATTTTATGTTAAAAGGGAGAAAAACCATCTGTGTGGTAAAGTTGAATTTTACCCCAATGACAACTAATAGAGACAAATCAGAATACTCAGAAACAAGGTTATCCTTAGTTTAAAATAGTGAAATCGACACGTACTGGATATGATGGATATAATGTTATCTGTATTAGTAAACTAAAATAATCTGTAAATAGACTGAGAAGTTTAGGAATACCCTAAATAACCACCAAGGTAACCTGGAAGTAATCTCAGTGTTGGATATTGGAATGTGAAGATTTCATGAGAGAAAATCTAATCAATTGTATTATATGCTATTAGAGACAACAGGAATGCTACTAAAAAACAAAAAGAGAAAGAAAGATTGTGAAAAACAGTGAGAGAGCAACAGAGATGGAGAGAAAAACCAAGAGAGGAGCAAATATTATCAGGTTTTTTCCTGGGAGGGAGAGTCTTGATTGAAAATATTGCCGTTTTCTTGGCTTGGCTATTTCTAACTGGATCAATTTTTTTTTCCCACAGACTTGTTTGAGAATTTGACTACCTCTTCAGAAATACACACTGTTTCAGAGGGGTTATAGTACCCTTAAATTCCATTTACGGGCCTGAGGTTAAGAAGACAGCTTATAGGAGCTGAAAATTCCTGAAGCCTCCTTAGTTGACTGCACTTTGCTACCTTGTACCAGCTCTCACACACTCTCAGTACACCAGCAAAACCAAATTTCTATGGACCAGACAGACCGTGATTTGTGGTTAATTTATTCATATAAATATCACCTTGGGGGTGTCCTTCCTAAACTGGCACCAGGCCTTTTGAAGGCTGTTTTTTGTTTTGCTATGAACCTCCTAAATGAACACTGAATCTTTAACAACCACAAAGAAAAACACTAAATTTATTATCTACCGATACTACTTACATGTGAATTATTCTTGACTATACAGTGCATGAGCTATCTATGTTTTCAATAAGAATGATTTTCATTAAAATTTCAAGACAATATTCTGAGGTATCACTTATCTCAGTGAAGCTTCTGAAATATACTTATATAATTTTCTTTCTTCTGAAAAGAGCTTTTTATATCTAAAGAATTTTGAGTGAATTCTTATTTAAATCCTGGTGTTCCCATCACCGAGTTAAAGAGAATACTTAATTAATCCATAAGGATTGTCCATGTTGCCCAACCTTTTCCTTATCGGCAAATATATTGAAAGATTTATTTTTCAACGTACAGAAATATGTATAGAAAGAGAACTTATTCATTAAATAATATATGTAATATAATACAAAATATGTAATCAATATATAAAATCAATATGAAATAAAGATCACCATTTCAACTATATACTGTACATAAACACACTCAATGCAGGATCCACGTAGATATACACGTACTACCACATAACAGTTCAATTTTCTGAAAGCAAAGAAGAGCGACTCCACCTGGAATTACCCTTATGGAAATGTGACCAGGGTGAAATGTGAATGTATTCATTCAGTTCCTCATAACAAGTAGTTCTAGCTTAATAGGTTTAATACGTCTTTTGGGACTTATGCCACAGTAATATAATTCTTTGCTTCCAAATTGCTACCCAGAAAAGGTGAAAAACAAGAATATAGTTCGGGGCTGTCTCTGTGGCAGAGTGGTTAAGTTTGCGTGCTCCGCTGCAGCGGCCCAGGGATCGGATCCTGGGCGCGGACATGGCACCACTCGTCAGGCCACGTTGAGGTGGCATCCCACATCCCACAACTAGAAGGACCTGCAACTAAGATATACAACTGTGTACAGGGGTGGTTTGGGGAGATAAAGCAGAAAAAAAAAAAATAAGATTGGCAACAGTTGTTAGCCCAGGTGCCAACCTTAAAAAAAAAGAATATAGGTCAACAGCTATGCCAATGAGAAATGACAGTGCCCCAGTATGACTCTCAGAGGGTCTTTTTCTTGTTTCAACAACACATGACATTGAGTTGATACTGATAACGAGAGAGCCCTAGAGAAAGAAAGAAACTACCTGGGTAAGGATTAAACCAGCATGGTGCTTAGAGGGACTGAAGTTCAATCCCAATCTAGAAAAACCGCAAAACAAGAGGAAAGGAGAGATGAAATGGTGAAGACTTCCATGGGAAGTCAGAACAAAGGTCACTATCATTTCTCATTTGTGATTAGCATATTGATGCACATAATTTAATATTTCTCAGGAATTCTCTATGCCCATGTAGAGTGTACATGTTTAACATCTCGCACATATACTACAAAGTTTGTATCTAAATGAAACTTCTTAGAATAACTTGGTGAGAATTCCTGCACATAGAATAGAGGACACTATCTGTTTTAGTGGAGACTATGAATATGCCCTAGTTGTATTGATATATCTAACAAAGAGGGATGATTTTAAGAAATCTGTATCGCTTAGCTGACCACATCTCTCTCTCCAAACATGAAAATCAATGTCTAATGATATCACCTTGTTATTGCTCCTTAGGCATTTCACACTCAATTCAATTTTCTCTTAGTCCAGCTCCTAATTTGGGATTCTTTGTCGTCATTAATGGTAAACACTATTTACTTTGAAATCCCTAAGAGGAACCTAAAAGTTATCTATTCTCTCATGCACTCTTCAGTTTCAGGCATTTATCAAATCCTTTATATTTCAACTTCTGAATACACTCAAATCAACCTCCATCATCCCCAAACTTATTGTCGCTGCCTTAGTGTATGCATTCATGCATTCATATCTCACCTGAACGACTCCATAGCTTTCTATGAGTTTACCTACCTCATTCTTGCATTAAGAACTTTGACAAGAACTTTGATGGCCTGTGGGATCAAGCCTTGATGATCAAGTTCAAAACCCACAGATTATAAATGAAAGCTAATCCCCATTTCATATTTGCTTTCCCCATTTTATACTATTCCTCCTCAAAACCCTCACATTCGCATATCTGTACTAACCCACATGCTGTTCTTTTTGCCCAGAATTCTTTTCACTTTTTAACTAACTCTACACATCTGTCAAGATTTCTAAATTATGGATTCCATGATGTCAAGCACCAAATTTGTCTTCTTGGTAGTTTTCCTCTCAGAGCCTGCTAGAACTTTTTGTTTTGAGTAAATGAATAAATAAACTTCAGCATAATTTCTTCCAAAAACCCTTCTTCACTGGATTTCAATACCTTTTCCTTGTGCTGCATCCAAGCATGTCTTTACCATAACCTATGACATTGTACTTTCATGTTTGTCTAGTTCACTGACTAAATTTTGACACTGGTAAATACAGTGTGATCATTAAAATTTATAAAAACAAAACATGAAGAAGGAAGATCATCAAGATTTATTGTTGCGGTGGCACTTAGTCCTGAAGCCACAGGAACAATGCCCTCATTTGCTCTTCAGAGCCAACACTATTTTAAATATTTAACCTCTGAAAATTTAATTGTTAAGCCTACCCTTGCAACCCTGCTGAGAGTGACATCCTCACTGGAAAAGTGCTTCTGGTGTAATACAGAAGAGCTTCAGATGCTGTGCGGAAATGAGTCCCGGTGAATTTAAGTAGCAATTCTTAACCATTGGTGCACCAGGAATCACCTACAACTGTAGTTTCATTGGTCGAAGGGCCCAGCATCAGTGTTTTCTAAGACCTCTCCAAGGGATTCTAGTGTATCCCAGGGGTTGATAACCGCTGAGTTGGAAGAACAGACTGAGTATGCCAAGATTGTAACACAAAATGTCATCTCCAAGATATTTACTTTCTCTGCTTGAATTTTGTGATTCCAAGTGTTCTTAACTGGCAAAGAGAGAAATCGAATTTTCATCTCATAGCTGACGGATTAGCCTAATGATTGTGATAGCTAGCATTCAGTCACTGTGCTGAGCAACTTATAAATATTATCTCACCTGTCTTCAAAATAACAATGTTATTATGGATTATTATCCTCATTTTGCAGATGAGAAAAATGAGTCTCAGTAAAGTTAAGCAACTTTTTCATGCAATACAGAAAGGAGTTGGGAGCATAGCCAGATCCATCTGACTCCAAAGCTCTTGCTGGTAACTACGCTATTTCTTTTTCTAGAAGCACAATGTGAACTGTTTTACCCAGTAATAAAAGAGTGCAATGCTACTATTTCTTCTGTTAAAAGGCCAGATATGTTAAAGGAAGACTATAGCTTTCTCCATCATAAAATTCAGTAATATCCAGATAGTCAGTGATGAATGACGTAACATTCCTTTCCCATCAGTTTCCGCATTAACAAACCTGTATGTGAGGTTTCCCAGACTTCCCAGTTCCTTTCTGAGCTCCCATCTCTTGCAGAGGTTACCTCAAGACAAATTCAAAGATTAACGATCTCTTGACTTTCCTCTGCTCTTTCCTTCTGATCATGTAATAAAGGCTAATTTGTAAGACCCTCCTTGGCATCTTTAATGCCTGTATGGTTTTGAAATTGGCAGCAAATCTCAAAGAGGGCACTGGTGTGGAGGATTTTCAATTGGAAAACAATTCCCATTGTCTAATTTCTCTATCTGAATATCATGTGCCCAGCATCCTACATATAGCACATACTCAACACCAAATAATATGATTACTTCTTTCAAAAGTTGCCTTCAGGAAGAGTTGTATTACTTTATGATTTTATGATGGATTATGTGAAGTGTTTGCTTGAAATCTCTGTTCCATGTGGAAAATTCCTCTCCTTTGCAGATTAAATATACTTAAATACAACAGAAGTTGCTCTTATTTTGAATAGCCCTTGAAAATGCCAGAAGGACCCACTCTCTTAAGGGCCATTATCCAACTGAAGACTTGGATCATCACAGTCTGTATTAACCAATTGGTCAAACAGTGCAACCTTCATCTTTCTTAAGCACAGAAATGTTAAGCAAATAGCCAAAAAGGCAGCACACTCTTAGAAGAATTAGATTAAAGGGCAAACCAACCAGACACGTTCTCTGAGCACTGACCTATAAGGGGCTTGAAAACATCATGAGTAATCTCAAATTGTCAAGAAAAAGAGGCGTCAGAATAGAATAAAATGTATGGCTGGAAAGAATGCTTCAGTAAGAACTTGAGGTCGGAGATGTGAGCAATAAGTAACCTTCTAGCAAAACGATTTGAGTAGCAAAACTGCCTTCTAAGAAAAGTGTTTTCCTGAAATCAGATGGCTTTAATTTTCCTTAATTTTGGAGAGGAGGTAAAGAACTATCACCAAAACATCTTTATTCTTCCCACAGTTCTCATCTTGTTCCTTAGCAAATGTTGGATAAATATTTGAGGATTATGTATTCAAAGTGGGAGGGGCGGCAAGGACAAGTTACTAGCCTGCTCAGGACAATGATAGGCCTCTTCCTGTCCCTCCTAGCAAGCAGGCGATGCCAAGATATGACAAATGCTTGCTCTTTTGTTTGTAGAGTGAGGAAGTTAAGTGCATTATCAAGGTTCCTCAAATCAAAAGCAACTCACCCATTAGCAAGAAAAACACATAGCCCATTTTCCCCGAGCTGACCGTTAAATCTGTTGATTATTCATACTCTAGTAGGACCTACTTTTGTACCTAGATTTCTACATGCGGCACAGTTAAGTTAACCAGGAAAAGCAGTCTATCCAAATGACACAATCACTGCAAGCTTAGAGACATTAAGTAATTTCCCTTAAATCACAATTCATTTGTGCCACAGAAGCTAAGACTTGAGTTCAAACTCTGGCTCTTCCATTTATAAGTTATATGACATTAGGCAAGTTTTTTTATTATTTCTAAGGCTATTTTTCTCAAATGTGAATTGGAGATCTGCTACAACTTCAAAAGGGTATTTTTAAGATGAAACATTATCAGCCTTGTAAAGTCTCTGGCTCTTGTATATTATTAATAATAAAAACTTCTAATTTTGGAATGTCTATTATGGATAAGACAGACTCAGTATTATCTATAACAGTAAATAAATTTACATGATGATAAGTTATGTAAACCTTTACTTTTGCCTTTACACAAATATGATTACACTCTGGAGTAAAAGAGATTGATTTTCAAAACCACACAGGAAGGCTTCATTGACATTTTACTTCTGTACTCGATTTGGGGCTACATTTCAATCCTGACAGATAAGAATTAATTCTCTGTTCGAAACAAGGACCCTTGGTGAAAAAGCTTAAAAGCAATACTTTCCAGAAACTACTAAGTTCATCCTATAAACAACCTCGTGAAATAAATTCTTCTTCTTATTTCCATTTTACAGATTACATAAATTTTCAGCTCAAAGTGACTCCTCTCAAAGACTTCTAGCTACTAGGTGGAAGACACAGGACATAAGCTCATGTCTTCTCATTCTAAATCCCTCTTATTTTGGAATATTTTTTAAGAAAAGTGGACACTAGTGTAAGCTGTCTCTTTTTTTCATTATTATCTATTTCAAGAATGAAATTTTATCAAGCTATCTGCAAAGTCCTATCTTTTGGCTTATTGTTATAGTAATCTCCTCATTGATCAATGTCCAGAATCAAGGAAACTCTTGACTGCAACTCAGGCCTATTCTTTCTTACCAGCAGCACAGGGCTGCCATCTACCAGTAATAAGGGAATTTGCAGTTTTCCTACTTGTAACAACACCGTCGAAAAGGAAATGCTTTTCACTATTTTGCTTTTGAACTAAGTTTCTAGAAAGGTGTTGAAATTATCAACACACACAGTGTTTCGAATCTCAGAATCAGGCCTAGAGGACATTTGTATCTAAACCAGGCCCTAGAAATTTGATAGCAAAGCCTGTTTTTGGCATGATCTTGAAGAAAGTTACCTTGGAAAGTTCTTGCATGAAGGGAAAACTACAAAGAGAAGAGGGTTTCTGAAGAAGTATGCAAATATTGACTGCACTAAGTAGACACTTGTCTAGGTGAACTAGACGGAGATGCAAAGCTCTTTAAGGAAAATATCCCCTAAGATGGCGTAAGTGGATGTTCCAATAAGTCCATATATTTGTAATAATAATAAATAATAAACATATTGTGTTTATTGTGTTATAAGTGCCAGGCTCAATTTTAACTGTTTTAAAATATATTAACTTATGTATATAGTTTACATATATTTATCTATATTTAATTAATTTCATTCTAATGAAAATACTATGAGGGAGTTAAAATTCTTACCATCTCAGTGATGGTTAATTTTCTGTGTCAACTAGGCTGGGCCACAAATGCCCAGGTATCTAGTTAAACATTATTTCTGGCTGTGTTTGTCAAGGTATTTCTAGAAGAGATTAGCATTTGAATTGGTGAATTGAGTGAGGCATGTGGCACTTCCCAGTGTGGGTGGGCATCGTCCAATCCACAGAGGGCCTGGATAGAACAAAAGGTGGAGGAAGGTTGAATTTACTTTGAGTGGTTGAGCTGACACTTTGATCTTCTTTTTCCCTTGGCACTCCTGATTCAAAGGCCTTCAGACTCAGAGGAGAATCTATATCATTGGCTCTCCAGTTTTCAGGCCTTCAAACTAAACCACTGGCTTTCCTGGGTTTAGAGCTTACAGACAGATGATCATGGGACTTTTCAGCTTCCATAATCATGTGAGCCAATTCTTTATAATGAATCTCTTTCTAGAGATGATAGATAGAAAGATAGAGATAGATAGCCTACTGTTTCTGTTTCCCTGGAGAACATTAATATACATCTCTATTTTACATAGAGGAAATTGATATCATAGTTAAGTAGTCCTCCAAGAGCCAACTTTCAAACCTAGGCATTCTGGATGGAGGCGATGTTCTTAAACTCTATGTATATTGCCTTGCTATCCCTAGAGGTTTAAGATGTGAACAGAATAAAGTGATCAGAGATAGTACCTAGGTTATACCTTACAAGAAGGAGATTGTGAAGTAGAATGATGTTTGCAAAACATTCATCAAGGTAACAGGAGAACTGAAGTTCACTCCTATATCTCTCACACAGCTTATGATTTTTGGAAAATCAATTTAGTTCTCTAGGCATTACTTCCTCATTAGAAAATGAAACAAAGGAGTATATAAGAATTAAACAACCCTTCAAGTATTAGATGGTCATTGCAGGATTATATGTCTTAGAGAGGAGATAAAAGTGATACAAATTCATTTGAACTGGTGTGTTTCATCACAGAAGCTTATCCTTCCAGGTTCAGCCCTACATAAGACCCTTTATGGATTTTAAGTTTGCACAACTCCATGAACTGTAAAATAAGCTTCCATTAGGAATTGTATAGACACTCTGTCCCATTCATAACCCAGGAGAGTTCCCACTTGGCATGGAAAGACAAGACAAGACAACAGAAAATCTACTTGAAAATCTCTTATGTGTTCATTGGAAATGCAATTGGAATATCCTTGTTTTATCCTATATGACCTGGAGCATCGTAAGACAAACAAATGAGAAAATATAGTGCTGTGAAGGGAAGGGATGTGCAAAGAGTCCAATGGTGAGATGAGAACTACACTGATATGGTATTGAGTCCAGATTTGTTTTGGTCTTTTTTTTTGGTCTATATACACCACACAAAAATAATTCAAGTAAATAAATAAAAGTTTGTTCATATGCTAATCTTTTCTATAACTAAATCTTCTTAGTTTCCATTTCCATAGAGAAGTGTTATTATTTAGTATTACCAGAGCTTTCTCCTAAAAGCAAGAAAGAGCTTTATATATCTTTAACACACAAATAAGTTCTGTGTTTGGGGGGAAAAAATCAAAATCAAGGCTCTAGGAATAAGGAAGTAAATTATCAATCCATCTTGTCACCACAATGGATATAGTCCCTATAAACTGCTTGATTAACCTTTTGGCACGAACATGTCTGAAACCTCATCATTATGATTATTTTACATCAATGTTCTCACTAGTAAGCCCCAATCTTGGGCAATGAGAGGTTAAAAAATCTAAAATATTATAAAATATCTTTAGAATAGCAAGCTGTTCACTGGGAGATCAAAGTTTTGATGAAAAAGTCCCAAATCTACCTAATCTAAGTTAGATTAGAAACAAACTTCCTGATCTTAATTTATTTTTCCACATGGGCAAGAAAAATAGCAAAAGTATGTGTTGAAAGGGCACCATAAATATCCCTCAGTGCTTGTTATTTACATTTTTCAATGTATATTTTATTAATTTGCATTTATTTTATATAAGCATACACAAATAGGAACAAAGTCAAAAAGCAAATATCAATAAGAATAAAGTTATATTACAATTAAAATATGAAGATTCACATCTTTGACACTAGATAGTGCCTTCAAGATCAATTAAGGCTTGTCACAGTTCTCACTGGTACAGGAGGTCAAGTTCCTTTGTGCCATTCCATAAAGTTTGGTATTTAAACTAAACTGATCTTGAAACTTTATGGATTGCTTCTTCGGGCTGCCCGTCATTGCAGGACATTCAACAAGAGTATAGTTCTCTTGCTGAAGATAACAAATGGTAATTTTGGAGTTGTATTGCATTGCCCCTGCAAGATCGAAGCCATCAAGAGAGTAATTTGAAGGAAGCAATGCCTGTTCCTTTTAAAGCAGCCTTCCTCTACTCTATTTCCCAAAGTAAATGCTGTACATAGTTGCACTGGAAGAAGTGAGACAGAAGTAAACCCAGGGGCTCGCCCTATGGCCAAGTGGTTAAGTTCGCACGCTCTACTTCAGTGACCCAAGGTTTTGCGGGTTCAGATCCTGGGCGTGGATATGGCACCACTCATCAGGCCATCCTGAGGTGGCATCCCACACAGCACAACCAGAAGGACCTACAACTAGAACATACAACTATGTACTGGGGGGCTTTGGGGAGAAGAAGTAAAACAAAAAAAACAAGAAGTAGACCCAATGGCCCTGATTGACATTTCTATTATGTACCTGAAAAGAAAATATGCACAAGAGATAAAATTTTGAATAAAACACTGAAACTGACTAATGTCCTTCATCCACTAGGTGAAAAATATTAACTAACTTATTTACACTATAAGTACGGTAATAACTATAGGCATATACTTACACATATAAGGGAGAAATAAATTTTGCTGATGAGGTGTCAAAGAAGGTCTTACAAAGGAGTAGACATCGAAGGGGTCTTGAAAGATAAGTAGGAATTGGGGTGGTATAAAAATTGTGGTGCTAAAATATCCCAAATTGAGGGAATGTTGTGGAAGCAAGAAAGTCCATGGCATATTGTGGAAAGGCAAATAGTTCAATATTTGAGAATACAGGGTGAATGGTTGAATGGAGGATGCTAAAACATGATGTGAGGTTTTAGAGGGCCATACTAGTAAGTTCAAAATGTGTCCTATAGACGACAAGGGATTCGCCACATTCCCATGTTCCAGTGTTTCTCAGTTTTATACGGATCTGGAAAATATTTGCCTTCTTAATTTTCAATTGTAATTTATTCTTTCAGAAATCATTTACTGAGGAAATTCTCTGGGTATAATGCAAAGATAGAAAAAGAAATGCAAACATTTAATTACTGTTCTCAAGGAGCTTAATGTCCACAGGAGGAAAGCAAGATTTACAAGAGTGAAAAGTTAGATGCAAAGGCAAAGTAGTTTACAAATAAATATCAAATCAGAGGCAAAGGTAAGTAAATCCAGTTTGGTTCTTGTGATTTCCAACCCTCAACTCCTCCAGCAACAAGGGATTTATGTAGGCGTATGTAAAATACTTGGGAAAGCTAAGCAGGTTTCTCCAAAATAGATTCTCACTTTGATTTCTCCTCTACTTTATATGTAGAGACACTTATAAAATTGATGAACACTCATTATTACCAATTATTATGATCTGGTCACATCAAGCTCTGACAGAAATAAACCTACGGATGAGCATTTTCCATTTCAGAACAATGATCTTGATGCCAAATGTAAATCAAACTGTCTGACCTCTCTTCCTTCCAATGAGTCACTTAATCACTGCGCAAGGTTCATGGATACTCACCCTTCAGCTCCTGCCCTCTGGAGAGTATCTATTGTCATCTTCTTCCTCCTCATCTCCTTCTCACCTCTCTTCCTTAGGATCTAAATTGTCTTATTTATTCTAACTTGAGTCTGTAGCATTTCTGTCTTTCGTAAGTGGACTCTCAAGATCTGCTCTTATTTGTTTCCCAGTCCTTCCACCCCTCACTTCCTTTTCCCTAGGCTCTCCTTCTTTGTCCATTAGTATAAGAGTGAAGTTACTCTTTATATTTTCTGGAAATACCCTTCTCAGTTTTGTTCCCTTTAAAAACAGATAGCAGCCTTGGAGAGAAACTAAATTTTCACACGCAATCCTAAAAATAAAGGATGAGGGGAAATTGATGTGCTAGTCTAATCCCAAAAGACCCCAGAGGCCTAGAGAGCCAGAAACTCCATAACAGGATCAATAAATATGAAGAGTCAGAGGTAAGATCAGTGAATATTTGAAGCCAGCAGAGGTCCATCCATAAGTCAGAAGCTGATAATCAGGTAAGCTGGCAATGATGGGCCGGCCTAAGATTTGGGTCCAGGGAAAGGCCAGATTATACATTATCGTTAAGGTATATTTGGAAATAATGCTAAAAATGAAATTTTATCAACTGTATATATTACTTTATGCTTTAATATATGGTATACTTCTATGCTGAGATGTGTTATACTGGTGATTTTGTACATATTTTTTTCCTATAGATGTAGTAAAATATAGACAAAAATTTGCCTTTTGAGAAATTCAGGAAAATTCACCTTTCAAAAAATTCAAGAAAATTTATATGAAAATTATTTCTGTGCCATTATTCCTTTGAAATATTTAATTGGATAAGGAATATACAACCATAAGGGAGTCACGAAGGGCCATTAAGGATCTAGTTCGTGAAGTTTCAGAATGTCTGAACCAAATATTCAAAGGAAAGTACACATACATACATATGTACATGCGTATCCAGAGAAAAGCAAATGTGGCAACTCAAACACTTGGGAACCTTGTGGAAGGCCATGTGGTTGTTCATTATAATGTTATTTCAGCTTTCTTATAGCTTTGATTTTTTTTTTTTTTTGTTAAACGAGGGAAAAAAAGGAGAAAAGAAAAGAAAAGACAGGGAGGGATGGAGGGAGACCATGTGCCCAGTATGCCCACCACCGCAGCCCTCAGGGCCTGCCTGATCAGTTGAACCACTGCCCTGGCAAACTTCAAGCTATTCAGTAGTAGTTGGCTCCAGCACCTGTCTCAGAACGGAGCTAACAGGCAGCCTTAGAGCTAAGAAAGATGGTTAAGAAGTTCAACACTGAGGATAGCAGCTTAGAGACTGGCAAAATGCAAAAAGCGAAGAGGTATATGTTTCCCACAGTTGCTGGATGAAAACAATGGTCATGTGATGGAACTTTTCACAATAGTCAAAGATTGTAAAGCTGAATCATTTTCCAGAATGACTGCAGAGATCTGTGTTTCTCACATACACAAGATGAAAAAGACATGACGTTCTCCAGTTGCTACAAAGCTTGTAGTAAAGCTGCATTCAATAGCCCAGGCAGATTACCTCACCATTCTGGACCTACATGCTTTTCAGACCTAGGCATTCTTTGACATCCCTGTAGATAACCTATTTGTAGAATTCATAATAAGTAGAGAGCTGAAGTCAGTATTGCAGAATGGAGAAACTATAACATGTTTTCCTCTAATGTAGGTGTGACCAAATTGTTAATTGGAGACTAAGCAAACACTAAAAGAAAACTAGTGAAATAGAAGGTTTAGCTTTGGTTAGTGATACTGTTCAATTTCTTAGCTGTGCTTATAGGAGATGCATGATGCGGTATTTAGAGGTGAAGTGTCAAGATGTCTGAAACTGATTGCAGATGGTTAGAAATATAAGTAAATATGTCAAAATATTATTTTTAAATCTAGAATTTGTATTTATATTTTAGTCTAGAATTTTTAACGAAAACTTGTAATTTAAATATTTAATTTATAAATCTAGTTGGTGGCTACACACATGTTGATTATACTATTCTTTCACATTTCTTCAATGTTTGAAAATTTTTATGCTAATATTTTAAAAGAAAAAATGTTTTTCTGGAAATAATTTGGCATCCATATAACTCATAAATATATATAAAAACTGACTTAGTTTGTGGTTCAACCCATCTATATTTAGTGTGTTTTTTAATTTTCAGCAGAGTTTTCAATGATTAATGTGTCCCTAAATCACTTTAAAAACATATTTAATCTCTGATTTGATCAAGAGATGAAATATTTTTATTTGTTTCTCCAACCTTTTGGGTTATTCTGTTCCCTGGTGGTTCTTAAAACCATCTCTTCTTAAAATGTTTCCCCCCTGCTGCTATTTAAACTGATTTTTATGTTACTCCAAATTAAATCCATTATTTCTAGTCTATCAATTTTCCAACTTGAATCAGCACCCTTTAAGATTCCCATCTGCTATCTATTGCGAAGCCAGTTTTTAAATCCGTCTTTGTGTCCTCTCTCTCCTGGCCTCCTCAGGTGCCTTGGAATCTCCAATCACAGACTTTCCACGTACTGAGCTTTGCCTGCCAGAGATGTCTGGACTGTTCTGTGCAGAATCCGGCACCAGGCACAACTCCACTTCCACAGATTTATTATCAGACTTATACATGTTCAAATTTCAAAGAGCTTTCAAGCCATGATTAAAGTTAATTCCCATGAGAAACATGGAAAATCCCTAGGATGTGGATACAAGAGAGTACAGTAAAAAGATATAAGAGAGTACTAATTGCAAATCCCTGGGTTGAAAACCAAGAGAATTGGAATCAGTCTGTGGCCTGAATGTATAGTGTAAAATGGGTCAAGCCAGTACACATTATTTCCCTCAAGTATCAAATAAGAGAAATGGATTGAATAGAATCTGTAGTCCATTACAACTTGATTTTAAAGTAATTTTATTGTTTAATGTATATAAAAGTAATTTATGCATTACTTGTAGAACGTTTAGAAATTAAGCATATGGAAAAGAAATATTATTCATATATTGCTTAGAATTGCCCACTTTTAAATTATTGATGTATATCCTTCTAACCTTGTATGTGCATTCATGTGTTTCTGTGTGTGTGCATGTAAACATAAACTTAGATTTATTACGAAATTGGAACATACAATACATTGGCCTTTGTATTCAATCTTATTGACATGATAATACTCCATGTGATCATTTTTCTGTATCATTAAATATCATTTGGAAACTTGCCTTTTAATGGCATATTATGTAACATGGATGTGGCATAATGTCTACTTGTCAAATCTGCTTTTTCAGACTTCAAAACAACATGCTAAAGAAATACCTTCATTAATACACAGGATTGCTTCCTACTTCATGGGCAAAAAATTTTGTCAAAGTTTAATACCATTAGCTTCAGGGGTCCATTATTTCTTATAGCAAAACAAAGTAAAGATTCTTTTCTGGAAACTTCTTCCTCTTGAAAAGATAATACCTTAGTAATTCTCACTAGAGCTTGGAAAGCAGTAAAATGGAATTTTATGCGGTTTTTAAAAGTTTTTATTTTTTTCCAAACAAATAAGATGTTCGATATGTGAGAAACCGTGGAGAATTGGTTCCCAGTAGCAAGAGAAGAGTAGTAGCTCTACTAAAGAGGGTGTGATTATTTGTTTTAAAACAAAGGAGTGAGGCTTCCAATAAGAGACTTATCTTCTACCACAGCAAACTATGAACATCCTACTTCTAAAGATAATTCTGACTATAAAGAAACTTTATTCCCTGGGGCCGGCCCAGTTGCATAGTGGCTAACTTCACAAGCTCCACTTCGGTGGCCCAGTGTTCCCCCGTTAGGATCCCCTGCATGGACCTACACACTGCTTATCAAGCCATGCTGTGGCAGGTGTCCCACATATAAAGTAGAGGGAGATAGGCACAGATGTTAGCTCAGGGCCAACTTCCTCAGCAAAAAGAGGAGAATTCATAGTGACGGTTAGCTCAGGGCTAATCTTCCTCAAAAAAGGAAAAGAAAAGAAAAGAAACTATATTCCCTGAATTTAATCTATTCCTTTATTGTATATCCCCACAGACTGCTCGTTCCCTCCAGCATTTACACGATTCAAATATTTGTAAGTAATTAGTACAAACTTCATAAGTTATTACATAACTAGCTTATTTGGAATTAGATTCTTTCTTCTCTTCTCACTAGTCTAAAGATAAACTCTCTCCCATATAATTTTAAATTCTCACCATAATCTTACCTATGAAATCTTTTCCTTGGGATTAAGCATATGTGGGATCTTGATTCCAGCTCACAATCCTGGACCAGAACTTTGATGTCAGCCAAGCAAGTAGGCCTACGGGTTCACCGTTTGTAGCAACCTATTTAGAGCTTGCTTGAACTTTAAAGCCCATCTGTCCTACACCTTCAATGAAGGGTAATGAAGCTGAATCTCTTGAGCTTAAGTGACTTGTCCAACTCACAAATAGACTATTATAGGAACATCTCCCTCTAGAATGCCAGTGATTGAGGGGAAAAAATAATACTCCAATATTAACAGGCAAATTTTTGAGAGAGTTCAGAAATTGTCAGCTCCATCCAAACCCACAAAGAAATGGAAAGTAACAGTTGCCATCATCACATTTGGAAGTTTTTTTGTTTTTTGTTTTTGAGGAAGATTAGCCCTGAGCTAACTACTGTCAATCCTCCTCTTTTTTTCTATTTTTGCTGAGAAAGACTGGTCCTGAGCTAACATCCATGCCCATCTTCCTCTTCTTTATACATGGGACGCCTACCACAGCATGGCTTTTGCCAAGTGGTGCCATGTCCACACCTGGGATCGGAACCGGTGGAGAAGTGGAACATGCAAACTTAACCACTGCACCACTGGGCTGGCCCCCACATTTGGAATTTAAGTGTATGTGAGTGACTTACAAATCCTTTCTAAAGCAAAAAGAAATCCCCAGGACTAGTAAAATAGGTCATAAGACACAATATATGAAAGTCCAACATAGAAATTACACTTTCACTCTGTGAAAATATCATTCAATTACAAATTATTACAGCAAGAGAAAAGTTTGACCTTAAATAGGTAAAAATACTTATGTTATTTTTGCAAAGAAAATAAACTGTTTTAAAAATACATTTGCCGATTTCAGGGGTTAGACCACAGATCCTAATTTGAGAGGCACTGGTTGAGAGGGATCTAGACATGTAAAAACAAAAAGGACGATAGTAGGTCACATCTCTTGAAATCAAAGTCTGCGCAGGATACACAGAAAGAACTATCTGTTCTACCTGGGGTTAGGGAGATAGGAAAGTTTTCATAGAGAAGTTGTTTTTAAGCTAAGTTTTGAAAGAGGAGATGGTTGACAGACCAATAGCATGTTTGAAAGGGGTCACTCTAGGCAAAGGAAGCACCAAGTAAATATACAATGGCATCAAGTCAGGGAACAACAGCATGTTTAGTGAAGTCGTGATGCTTGTTTGACTAATGATAGGTGTTGAGCAAGAAAACATGAAAGAAAAAACAGGGAGAGAAGGAGAAAAAAAATGGAGAAAAATAATGTTGAAATGGGAGGTGAAAAACATATGTAAATAGTTTATTAAGGAATTTCAACTCACTGGAATCAGAGTGACCAGCTGACCTGGTTTACCGAGGACTTAAGGGTTTCCCAGGACACAGGAAATCCATGTTAAAATAGAGACAACCACAGGCAAACTGAGATGGTTGGTGATCCTAACTAGAATATAAACAAAAATCTGTTTGGTTGTCATGGATGCTGTAATTTTCTCCAACTCTGTTTTAATCTGTACTGTATAAAATTCTCCTTAATGCTATTTTATATTTCATAGCTCTGCTCCCACATTTGGTTAATGGAATGGACTGAGTTCAATATCTAAATTCTGTCCCATTTATCATCATAAGGAATTAAAAAAAATCTTTCATCTCAAGCTTAACTCAAAGTTCTCCTTTCCTCCAGCCTAGGTAGAGGTGTGTGTGGCTCCAGAAACTGAGGGCCACACACCTCTCTAATTTTCCCCATTTTTAGTGGCTAGCTCCTCTAACGCATTGGCCAGGGAGGAAGCGTGAGAAGAAAAACAAGAGTTTTATTTATCAGGTTTAGATTGAAGTCCTTCCCTTGGTGAGCAGTTTCATTACCCATGGAGACCTACTTTTTATCCATCAACTGCCTCTATGTCCGCAGGGGTAGCTTCAAAAAGCAGCTGCAATAGGCCAGTCCACTAGTTTCTATACAATGTGCTAACTGGCTAACTGCTGCTTGCAGCTCCTCCCTCTAGATCAGCAACAGTTGCACAGTCATCTGCAAGTCACTTAGCCAGGCACCACTCAGAACTGTGGGAGCAAGAAGAGCCAAGTAGTTAAAAAACACTCTCTGGTGTCAGATGCAAGGATTCAAAAGCTCATTTGGCTAATTAGCAATTGTGGAATTTACTTTAAAAAGTCTGTGCATTTTCCTCAGCTATAAAATGGGGATAATAACAGTGTCTTTAGTATTAATTCAAGTAGCCTAAAGTGCCATACCAAATAGACCTACATATGTAAGAGCTCTAACAAATTAAGTTTATTTGTCACTCACATGGTCTAGGGCAGGGGTCAAAACTGGGGACCACAGTTCTCACTGTGATGATTCAGAAAGCTTGTTCCCTACAATATGTAGCTCTGCCACCCTCCCCCCGCAGGGTCTTATCTTTGACATATCAGCTAGCAAAGGGGAAAGTAATAGAGGAGAATGCACACCAGCTTCTTCAAGGCTTTGACTCAGAAGTAGCACATATCCCCTTCCTGTCACATTCCATTTGCAAGAATTTGTCACAAGGCCACATCGAGTCTTACAGATAGCTAGGAAATGACACATATAGGGTCATTTAAAGGATTAAATAATGTAATATATATAAAGGGCTTTAAAGAATGCCTTACATAGGCTAAGTGCACAATAAATAATAGCTATTATTATTATCAACTGTGACTTAGCAGGTCTATCTTGTCTTAAAGAGCCTACTCCCCAGTAATGTACACTAGAGGGTGTCACTTTGAAATCTCAGCAGCAAGGGTGATAATAGAGAAGATAAAATGACGTGCCTTTGCTTCATGAGTTCTAAAAATAATTTTTAAAAACTTGAGAAACTTAATATTCATATATTCATATTCTAAAAGTAACTTTAGCATCTGGTAAAATAAAATCTTGCTGGTAATCCAAAGAATCCACGCAAGTTCCCCTTATCCTTAAGGCAGTGACGCTTCCCACTTGGAACTTATGCAGCAAGATGCAGTCTTGGATTGAAGATCATTTCTTTTTATTGCTGTATGTGACTGTTTTCTCCTGGCTGTGCAAGACTGACACTCATCACTTCCTCTTAATAGTGAAGGAAAGTGGTGTGGGGATGACACTGCTGGGCTTTCCACCCTTTCTCTATGACCTTCAACAGAGTTGAAGCCAACTCCTCTCTAACTCTTTCATTAATGAGCTGATGCTTCCATTTTGAGTGTATTCCTGCAAACTCATCATGAAACTTCTGCCTGACAGTTTTAGAAGTTAATGGACTTCAAATTACCATTCAGCAAGGTGTATACAATTACAAATCACCAGGTAGCCACCATTATGGCTTATATTTGATTAATAAAATTATATTCCCAGACAAACAAAACATGTAAGCATGCTAATTACATTACTTGTTAGCTGAAGCTAGTAATTGTCTCCCCACTGGGTAGCTCCCCACTTTTATTTTAATAATTTTCTTTCTTGACAGGAAATAATCCCTTACAAAATTACCAGGTACTAGACAACATCTACAAAGCTAAACCCACACAATCAACTTTATTTCTCCCTTCTCTGACTCCAAAGTTTACAAAGGAGAAGCTGAATTAATCCTTTTTCTGAGTTCTTGATTTTTGTATCACGAATTTTTGTTTAAGAGCTCAGAATAGACACGCTGTTTTCTGAGATCCATCCAGCAGATATCAAGTTAGAAGTTTATCTTTCCTCACTGAAGAAACTTTTCACTTTTCTGTCATCCTAAAAATTCATTAACTTTATTAACAATTCTTTGAGTTCCTTGGCAAGTTTAACTCTTTGATGATGTTTTATTTTCTGTCTATTCAAATTGCAGCCAAAGAATATTCAGAAATTTGGAAACTCAGAAAAGTTGATTCATTACTTCTCCTTCATTCAAAAAATGTTAATAGGACACTTACCATGCATCAGACACTCTGCTGGATCCAGAAATGCTGTGTGAAGGTTGACAGGAAAGTCCCCCATCCACAGAGTTTACGGAGAACAGTTTGGAGTAGTATTTAAGTGGAAAACTGAAGAGTGGGTGAGAACTAACTTGGAAGAGAGAGTAGCAAGGATGTTACAGAGAGAAGAAACCTGTTGTGTAAGGGTTACTCTGGCCCAAAGATTGTCTTGCCTCACGTCTTTGAAAGGAACGTCTCTGCATATGATTAGAGAGAGAAAATATTTATCTTTTTGGAACAGATGTGGACTATCACTGGGAATACAGGGCCACGCTGCCTTAACATTTCATCAGCTCTTTAGGTGTATTTAATTTCAAAAATACTATTCTAAAATCATGCCAGTGATTGCTTTGCTAGTTTTCCAGTCTTTTCTGAGCTGTTTTCAGAGGCTATAAGATCCAACATTTAGAGAGCAATTAGAGTCTGGCCCTAAGATTCACTCTCAAAGGGAAAACGAGGGCGAGTCTTGAGAAAGCTTCCCTCCCAGTGCAAGCCTGAGGGAGAGGAAGGGCGGGGAATTCTGCCTCGCTCTCCCCTAACTCCCCCATGGGAAAAGAACCTCAAGCTGCAAGAGGAAGGACCATCTCCAACCAGTAAAACTGATAGCAGTGTTCTTTTTCCCTACAGGTTGGTTGTAAAATTTAAATATGTAAATAAGGCAATACATAAGAACATGCTTCAAAATGAAATGTTATAGAAATTGAACATAATACTATTAAAGTCTTTCATGAAGATAAAAATTTATGAATTCGGGAGAGAGGGTAGCAATAAATCAAATAAGTTACCTATCTTAAGAAACTGCATTTCCAGAGGAGAGAGGAAAACTGAGAATCACCTATTCTAATCCTGCTTTTCTCACCCTTAAGGTAATCATGGAAAGGGGGCATTACTCTTTTAAGGTTTCATTCCCTTTTCTTTAGAGTGATTTACAACAGTTTCCATAGCTGTAATTAATGGGTAATTTTTAACTAAAATTTTAAGTCAGTATACTTAAAATAATTACAGAGTACTGTATGATCCATAAGTGTTCAGCTGGATGAATTGTCACAAAATAAAAGAAAGACACAAACAAACCAAGGAATGTAGTTAACTCTCAGATCAGAAACTAAAATACTAAAAGCCCAGAAGTCCGACTTGTGTCCCTGGGAAGGTGAGCACAGGCTCCCCCTTTCAGGATTACCAGCACCCTGATTTCTAACACCTTGGGTTGGTTTTGCTATTTTTGAGCTTTATATACCTGGAGTCATATGTATGTACTCTTCTATCTGGCTTCATCTACCATTCTGGGTAGTTGTAATTAGTTCAGTGTCATTGCTGTAGACTAGCCCATTATGTGACTATACCACAATTTATGTTGTTTTCTACTTTTGAAGAATTTTTGTGTTCTAGTTTAGGATTAGTGTACTATTAACTTTCTTGTATATATCCTTTCGTAAACACATGTAACCTCCCCCCTTTTTTTAGTGTATACCTAAGACTGGAATTGCAGGATTATTGGATATGCAAATGTTAGCTTTAGTGGATATTGACAAAACATGCTCCAAAGTGATTGTTTTCTCCTACCAATGGCATATCAGAGTTCCTGTTGCTTCACACCCTTGTCAATATCCAGTACTGTCAGTTCTTATATTTTTAACCATTCTGATGGGTTTGGAATACAGTTGCTTTGTCGTTTTGATTTGCATTTCCTTGGTGACTAGAGATGTGGAGGCTTGCTAATTAAAATGCAGCCACCAGTAAGCATCTACACATCATCAGGGATCTTGTTAGAAATGCAGAATCTCAGGTGCCACCCCAGATCTACTAAATCAGAATAGGTCCCCAGCTGATTTGTGTGCATGTTAATATTTGAAAAGCATTGATGTAGAGCATCTTTTTATAAACTTTCTGGCAAATTGGATACCATATTGTAATAAATGCTTTTTAAATCCAGTTTCTGTGTGAGGATCTAGAGAACTGGAAAGAGCATCACTTTCAAACTTACAGCAAGAAAAAGCTAGGAAAAAATATAAGTTCCTAACTTATCTTGAAGCTATCAAAGAATTGAGGTATCAGGATAACTAACTAACCCAAAATCTGGGGGACAGGTGCCTGCAGGACATGAGTACCTGTTTACCTGTGGTAGGCAAAACCAAACACTGGTAGAAAGAATTCAGCTTGAATAGTTGATGAATTCATGAGCCCCAGTGTGGGGACAAGAGAACGTGAAGCCCTTGGTAACCACCGCACCTGCTAGGTACTCTAGTACAATGTTGAAGAGACATAATTATCTTTTCTTCATCTAAGGCAAAAACTTTCAGTAATTCACCATTAAGTACGATGTTTGCTCTTGGGTTTTTAAATACGCTCTGCATCAGATTGAGAAAATTCTCTCCTATTCCTAGTTCGCTAATGTGTTTTTGTTTTTACATGAATGACTGTCAAATCATCAAATTCAGGTTCAGTGTGTATGTAGAAGATTATACATTCTTTTTATGTTAATATAGTGAATTATAGTAGAGGTTTCTCTATGTTAAACGATGATTGCATTCCTGGACTAAAGCCATGAAATGCTATCCTATCATTTTAATATATTACAGAACTTGACTTGTTAATATTTTAACAATGTAATACAAATGCTAATGAGAAATATTGACCTACAATTTTGTTTTCTAGTAACAACTTTGTCAAGGTTTGGTATGAAGGTTATGACAGCCTCATAAAACAAGGTGAAAGTGTCTTAGTTTTCTTTTCTCTTGAGAATTTTTATGTTCACTAAGTCTTTAGAGGAGTTTATTATTTAAGCTGCCTGGAATCTGAATTTTCTTTTTGGAAAGGTTTTAAAAATAAATTCAAGGTACTATTTAATAAATATTGAGATTTTCTCTTTTCTTTTGTGTTAGTGCTAGTAAATTATTTCAGTGAATTTTTGTTTTTTCCCTTAACGTATGCTTTTTTGTGAGGAAGATTGACCCTCAGCTAACATCAGTTGCAAATCTTCCTCTTTTTTCTTCTCCCCAAAGCCCCAGTACATAGTTGTATCCTAGTTGTAAATCCTTCTAGTTCTTCTATATGGGACGCTGCCATAGCATGACTTGATGAGTGGTGTGTAGGTCTGTGCCCAGGATCTGAACCGGCAAACCCCAGGCTGCAGAAGTGGAGCACACAAAATTAACCACTACACCACCAGGCCAGCCCCACAATGAAAATTTTTTTTATTTAAACAAATATTTCAAAACTATTAGCTTCAAGTTATTTATAACGTTCTAATTATCTATTTAATGTCTAAGCTTTCCATTGAAAGTTTCCCTCTTGATTCCTGATGGTGGTAATTTTTGTGTAGTCATTTTTTTCTCCATTGGTTTTGCTAAATGTCAATTTTATTAATCTTTTTAAAGAACCAATTTGGGGCTTGTTAGGTTCTGTTTACATTCCTTTCCTTTGATTTCTGTTCCCAATTTTCTTATTCGCCACTCTAGTAGTTTGGTTTCAATTTGCTGTTATTTTTCACCTTTAGGAGATGGAGTTTTATGTAATTAATTTTCAGCCTTTTGCTTTTTATATTTTATGCATTTAAAGCACCACATTTTCTCTAAGTACTGCTGTTGCTATATCTCCCTGGTTTTGATATATCAGAGCTTCATTATCCATTAGTTGAAACTGTTTTTCATTTTCATTTTGATTTATTTTGCCACCTGGAGTTAATTCAAAGTGTACTGTTTAATTTCAAAAGAGTTAGAGGTTTTCTAATTATGTTCATAATTTCTATCTTAATTACGTTGTGGTTGGAAAAGAAACTGAATTCTATTAAAGATTATTACATGACTTAGCATATGGTCAGTTTTGATAAACATTTTATCATTTACTTAAAAATTAATTGAAACGTTGTTAGGTTTGGTATCATTCAGGTTGAATATCTGAATTATTTTCAACTCTGTGATGATGAAAATATTTCATATCTGAGTACTCAAATACAGTAACCACTAGTCACTTGCTGCTACTGAAAATTTGAAATGTGGCTAGTTCAACCAAGAAAGTGAAATTTTATATAAATTTAATTTAATATAAGAATAAATTTTATAGTCAGTTTAAGTATTCTTTCCTTTCAGCAAATACTTCTATCACTTCATCTTTTCTCTGTATCATTAGTTATACATTCTTGAACTCCTATCCTAGTTGTGGTCGTCCTAGAGATTTCCATGCATCTTGACTTATCACAATCAAATATAAATTAATACTTCTATTTTAGAATCTTATTTTTAGAATCTTTAGAACTTTTTTTTTGAGGAAGATTATCCCTGAGCAAACATCTGCCGCCAATCCTCCTCTTTGTATTGAGGAAGACTGGCCCTGAGCTAACATCCATGCCCATCTTCCTCTACTTCATATGTGGGACGCCTGCCACACATGGCTTGCCAAGCAGTGTGAAGGTCCACACCTGGGATCCGAATTGGCAAACCCCCTGTCACCAAAGTGGAACACGCAAACTTAACTGCTTCGCCACTGGGCCAGCCCCTAGAACATTTTAACTATATTTATTACTTCCATCCATTGCATTAACGTTGTTGTGTATTTTAATTCTATATATATTTTCAACTGGTAATATATAATATTCTGTTACATTATCTACTATATTTTTGTATTACATGGTCCACATTTACTTATACTTATGCAAACATATCCTTTCAAGCGTTCTTTGTTCTTTCCTGATTTTCCATGTTTTTGACATTTTTGTATGTGATAGTGTTTCTTCCACCTGAGGAAGTCTCTTATGTTTCTTTTGACAGTGGTCTGCTGTCAGCTGAGCTCTCAGCTGTTATATGAAAATGTCATTTTCTCTTTCAGATTTGAATGTTGTATATAGAATTCTAAACTGACATGTTTTCTGTTTATTTTGTTGTCTGTATTTTGGGTAGATTTTTTTGTTGTTCTTTTTAACTTTCTAAAGATGGCATTCTATTGTTTTCTTATGTCTATTGTTTCTGTAGGTACATTATTTGTCACTATTATTTTTGCCTCTTTTTGGTTGGCTTTTTTAAGACTTTGCTTTTATTTTTGTTTTTCAGCAGTTTGAATACGGTGTGCCTACATATAAGTTTTCCTTACTTTTAATCCATTTTGGGGTTCTTAGAGTGCCTTAAATATGTCAGTTAAGTTCTTTCTTGAGTTTTGGAAATATCTCATCCATTATCTTCCTGAATATTATTTCTGTCCCTTTCTTCTCTTTCAGGAACTCCAGTTCCAGGTACGTTGCAATGTATATATCTTTTTGTTTTCTTAATGTTTCATTCTTTTACTCTCTGTGAATCGATTTGGATGTCTTCTACTGTCCTGGCTTACAGTTTACTCACCTTCTCCTCCTCTGTGTCTAATCTACTTTTAAATCGCATTGATCACATTTGCAATTTTTTTGTATCTTTTCAGTTGTAAAATTTGTATTCTTTTTCACAGATTTCAATTCTCCTTGGAAATTTCGTATTTTTTTTACTCCATGCATAATTTCCTGTATATTCTTGAACTTATTAATCATAATGATTCAATACTCTTGTCAGCTAATGCCAGGCTCAAGATCACATATATATCTATTTCCAAGGTCTGATTTTTTTCTCTTCACCAATCAGTCACATGGTCTTTTCTCTTGGTTTGTCTTGTAATTTTCTTTAATTAATTTCTTGATCACGTTGTATAAGATCACTCGAAAGTTTGAGATTATGTTATCATTTATGGGAGAGGATTTACCTTGATTTGTTTTAGGCCTATAGTGTGGGGAGTTAATCAAGTTAATCCGTTAAGAAACTGAGTTGAAGTAAGGCCCACATTGAAGGTTTTTTTAAAGATTAATCAAACTCTGGTTCATCCATGTTCCGAAAGCTAGGCCTACAGGATTTTTAACTGAGAATTTGTCTCTTTACCATGGCCTCTTCCTCTAACATATTTTCTCAGCATTGGAAAATGGAAGAAAACTCTGTTCTGTTCCTTCATAACTTTTTTGCTTTCTTTTCCACCTCCCCTCACACATATGGCTTATGATTTCAGCAATTGGCTTGAGGGGAATATAAGCCATATATAACGTGTATGAGGAAACTCAACTCTCCAATTTTTGTCACTCCAGTGTTGAGGAGTGCCAACAGCTTGGTTGAATTCTTCTCCCAGTAGTGGACCTCTCCTCAGGATAAACCTGTACTTTTCTTAGTCGTAACGCATAATATAAAATGCTTCCAAGTAAAAAGCTATTGTGCATTATCGACTCACTACTCTGAGACTCTGCCTTCTCAGAAGTCTTAGTCCATTTAGTTCTGAATGATTCTCCAGGTCTCTGATACCTTCCATCACATGATCTGTCATTTTATCAGGGTCTTCCAATAGTCCTCAGCAGGAATGGTGAGATATCAAAAACTACTTCATCCTATCAGGAAATGATCATACCACTTGCTGTTTCTTTTCTTAGATTATTATTTTACATAAAATTTGAGAGGAGAAGTTAAACAGTCTTGGTTTCTCACCTTTATCCTAACTATATCAAATACAACTGCCTACAGAAATAATTTATTTCAGTGGTAAAATAGAAAATCAAGCTAGAACATAAAAACTGCTTACTCTTAAAAATTGCTAAGTTTTTACTTCTAGTTATAGATTTTGTAACAGCTGATCAAAATTCAATAGCACCAATGATATGGATGAAATATATGGTGACTTACTAGGTATAAATACCAGCTTTCAATGCATCATTCTCCCAAAAAACAATATCATCACCAGGAAAAATGATAGCAGTTGACAGGTCTACCCATAATCTTCTGAAGATCTACTCAAAGTTTTCTTTGTTCTTGAATATTTTTATTTCTACAGTAGGTTATGATTAATTATCATTTCATATATATATATATATATACACACACACACACACACACACATTTTTTAAACACTCAAGAAGGTAATACCATCTTCTGTCTTTGCAGGGAAAGATTCAGCCTGAACATCTGTTGCCAATCTTCCTCTTTTTTTTTCACCCCAAAGCCCCAGTGTGTGGCTATATAGCCTAGTTGTAAGTCCTTCTAGTTCTTCTCTGTGAGTCACCACCACAGCATGGCAACTGACAGCTGAGTGGTATGCTTCCATGGCTGGGAAACAAAGCCTGGCCAAAGTGGTAAGAGTGCTAAACTTTAACCACTAGGCCATCAGTGCTGGCTCCAATTATCTTATATTTTTAATTTAGATTGGTTATTCTCTTCACATCTGTACTTCTCAGAATACCTATATATTTCATTCACTGTTATTTTTTGATTATATACCTGATTCCCAAGAATGTTGAAAGCATATTTTGATCTTCTGGTACTAGTACCTGGTACACTGTTACATAATTGGTTCTACATAAATGTTTATTTTCTATTTGCTACCATCCCTGGTCATGTGTGCTTCCTTTGTATTTGGACATTCATTTATCTTAGATGTTTTTATATTTATATTTCCTGATTAGTAGCCAAATAATGCTGATTCTTTTCTGCAAAGTATGATTTTTGATACATGCTATTCAGATGGACTAAGGCTTACATGCCCGTTTAGGGGACCCCGGGAGATTAACAACCATTAATGCTGCCACAGCCTGCTCAACTGTGCTAATCAGATGAAGACCTATCAGAGAAACACTTAAGAGGCTCAAGATCTGAAATCAGATATTTTAATATCAAGAATCCATTTCTTATAAATTGCTTTATCTATAATGATTGCTACTTGATATGCATAAAATTCGTATTAAATAATATTCAAATGCCTCTATAGTCAAAGCTCTATATAAGCTGACTACAACGTACTTCAATAGTGTTCTCTCACTACATATATTCTAAATTGCAATCAAAGTCAAATACTTCTGATTGTCTAAATATACTACCACACTTTTCTGCCTCTGACTTTGCTTAGGCCTTTAAATCACTAATAATAATCGTTTTCAGCTTTTCTACCTCTCCACATTCTAAACTTCATCTTTCAGCTTATATAATTCTTCCATAAAGCCTTCACTGATCTGCCACTGAGAATGTATTTATTTCTCTCCCTATAAAGTTGTAGCCCTTCTTTTATATTTTGCTTTACATTTTATTCATTTATGTTTATCTCTGATTGCTCCTACCAGCTTTTAAGTCCCTGAGATGAGAACTCTATGAGTTATTTGTTGCTATATAACAAATTGTCCTAAAATATGATGGCTTAAAACAAACATTTCTTGGTCGGGAATTAAGGAGTAGCTTAGCCAAATGGTTTGAGTCAGTGTTCCATAAGGTTGAGGTCACAATTTGCCCAGAGCTGCTGTCATTTGAAGGCTTGACTGGGGCTAGAAGTTCTGCTTCCAAGTTGGCTCACTCACACGGCTACTGACAGGAGGCTACATCCTTCCTCAGTTACTTGTCACACTGATTGAGTGTTCTTACATGTGGCAAGAAGCTTCTCTCAGAATAAATGATCCAAGAGAGAAGGAAATCAAGAAGGAAGCCATAATGCCTTTTATGAGCAAGTCTCAAGTCACATACCATCACTTCTGTGACATTTTCTTTGTCAGAAATGAGTTAAGTACAGCCCAAACTCAAGTGGAGGATTAGGTTTTACCTTTTGAGAAGAAAGGTAACAAATAATTTGTGGATATAATTTAAAACCACCACAAGGATGATATTTAATTGATAGCCATAAATTGCATTACAGTGATGTGCATTTTGAATAAATAAATGAATAGGTGAATGAACATTATAGTTTTCTAAATAAATTACTCTTGTGGATTTGTTTTTAATACCCTCTTTATAGTCTCTGGAAATCTTAAAGTAGAATATTTAAATGGATATTTTTTGTTTGTTTTTTGTTTTAGTTTTTTTTTTTTTTTTGAGAATGATTAGCCCTGAGCTAACATCTGCCACCAATCCTCCCCTTTTTGCTGAGGAAGACTGGCCCTGAGCTAACATCCCTATGCATCTTCCTCTACTTTATATGTGGGACGCCTGCCACAGCATGGCTTGCCAAGAGGTGCCATGTCCGCACCCGGGATCCAAACCAGCAAACCCCAGGCCGCCGAAGGGGAACATGTGCCTGTAACTGCTGTGCCACCAGGCTGGCCCCTTTATATGGACATTTACATTTTGAATGACCGTGCATCCTAATTTTCCAAGAATGGTTCCAATTAATGCCTACTATCTCAGCATCTCATGCCATTTAATAATTGTCCTAGAGTTTCTCTTTAAATAAACTCTTGGTATCAACAGTGACATTAAAATCAATTGAAACTTGTTTGCTAGACCTCCATTCTTTAGTTTCAGCCTCAGCTATGTTTTTGTCTAGAAATCTGTGAGAGAAATGTGTGGTGAAGAAAGTTCTCTTTAACACATGCTTAAAACATGAAAGATACCTTTGAAAACCCTATCCAGATACAATATAATCAATACTTCCATTCAAGGGCAAATAGAGTACTAGTGAATTATGCAAAGCATCATCAAGCAAGAGCAGCTGGAATAGCTGACTACACACAGTCTTCAGTGTTCAGGGAAAAAGTATTCGACGCTGCTGCACCTGCCAGTCACTTCCTGTATCCTGTGCAATATTTCAAAGCCACCAGATGGCTGTCTCAGTGAGAACTGTAGCAAATTATCACCTAGTTGCAAAGAAATACAAACAGGAAATAGAGGTGAAAGAGCCCTACCTTGGAATGTGTTGAAAAAGTAGTCTGAACCTTCTTGCTACAAATATTCTTGCCATTTATTGTATTATCCTTTAAATATTTAACTATGATTTATACTTACATTTTATTATCTTGCAGCAAAGTCCTATGGCTGGAATAAACTCAGAAATACCATGCATAATGAAAAATTAGCTACTAAAGCTCCATTTCTCAAGAAAGTTGACAATAAAGGTGTACATTTCCAAAATGTTTGTTGCAATTTAATATTCACCATGGAAACTGCAGTAAAATCACAAATACCATGACTATTGGAAGACACAATTCTGCTGAAAAATTTTTGGTATCAACTTCAAAAATTAGTATTTTAAGAGGAGTGATGACAATGTCATGGTGGGTGGGGTAATTTCTTTCCTTCTTCTCTCTCCCCCCTTTTTTTTTTTTTTTAACAACTAACTAGGTATCCACAACTGACCAAAAGTGCCTCTACACCTTACACCAAAGGATGCGGGAGGTTTCTAGCCCACCTGTGCATCTAAAAAATAAACAAGACCTCAGTAAGGACTGCAGATCCAAAGGAGTTGGCAAAACTCTTCTCCCCCCTCACTGAGATTAGGGTAAAAAAGAATCCAGAGAGTGCAAATTGGGTTGATACATGGGCAAGAGAATCTGTGGAAGTATAGCCCGCCTGAGGGGACATTCCAACATGCCATCAGAGCAGGATAGAGATGAGTTTGGATGCAGAAAGGAGGGAAGAACTCACCAGGGCAGCCCCACTCGCCGAAGTGACTCTGCAAGGGGCTGAGTTTTTGGCTGCAGCAATATCTCTGGCAAAGGAGGTAGAAAGTGGTGACCTCTCTCACAGAGGAGGTAGAAAGTGAAAATGGTTAGTGACTAACCAGCTATCCCAGTTGTACAGTTTGCAGCCAGAGAAACCCATTTCTCTCCAGCAGCATCCAGCTTCCTGAAGACAGACCTTTACAACTGGGAGGAGGAAGGAGAAATGGAAGGAAGCAGATAAGAATATCAAAGGGCATTAAGGAAGGTATTTTCTATTGTCTGTTTCAGGACTTCAGCAGAAAGTTTGCCAACAAACCTCTAGAATAGTAACACCCTATTTAAAGATCCTCCCACTAGGCCTGTAGGCACCCTGAAAGCCCCAAGTGCTGAGCCAACATCTCCCCATACTCTGCTGCTGGCACTTTGTACCTGCTTCCCAGCATAGCCCTGAGATCCAGCTGCGGTAGACAGAGGATGCTCAGAAAATAGGCCAGGGTAAGTGGGCAAGGGAGAAAGGCACAAACCTGAGCTACAGTGCCACCTTCTGGAAAACAAAAGAAAGATTTCCAATAGCTGGCCTGTTGAATTGTAAGCAAAGACATAAAACCTTAAAGACTTGTCTGCTACTTCAAATGTGAAAGCAGAAGCATGCACCTACAAACACCATTAAAAATCAAGGAAATAGGAAAAAGAAAATGATAATGTTCCAACAGCCAAACTCAAAGGCAGGGGATATCACAATCTAACTTATAAAGAATTCTAAATAGCTTTTATGAGGAAATTTGACAAGCTACAAGAAAACTCAGAAAAACAATTCAATAAAGTCAACAAAAAAATGAACAGCAGTTCTTTAACAAAGAAATTTAAATTATAAAATAGAAGCCAACAGAAATTCTAGAGCTGAAGAATTCAATGAATGAGATGAAGAATGCAGTGGAGAGCACTGGTAACAGGGCAGATCAGATGAGTGAAAGAATAAGTCACTTGAGAATAGGAATATAGAAATAATTCGGTCAGAAGAAGAGACGGAACTAATATATTTAAAAAGTGAATAAACCCTACTAGAGCTATTGGATCCAATCAGAAAGGCAAATAGTAGAATAACTACTATATCAGAAAAAGAGAGGGAGAAGGGGGCAGAAAGTCGATTTAAGTTAATAGCTGAGAACTGTGCAACCTGGGGAAGGACCTGAACATAGAAGTCCACAAAACTAATAGAACACTCTATTATATTTCAATGCAAAAAGACCTTCTCCAAGACACATTATAATGAACCTGTCAAAAATTAATGATAAAGGATTTTAAAAGTTGCCAGGGGGAAAAAGGCAGTAACCTACAAAGGAAGCCCCATTGGGCTATTAGTGGATTTTGCTGCAGAAACTGTACAGGCCAGGAGACAGAGAAACAGCACATCCAATGTGCTGAAAGACAAAAATTGCCGGCCAAGAAGACTTTATTCAGGAAAGTTATCCCTCAGATATGAAGAGGAAATATAGGTTTTCCCAGACAAACAAAACCTGAGGGAGTTCACCACCACTAGACCTGCCTTGCAAGAAATGCTGAAGGGACTTCTTTAAGCTGAAATGAAAAGAAATTAGTCAGCAACATGAAAACATGTGAAAGTAAACGACACTCTGGTAAAGGCGAAAAATAGACAGTCTGAATTAGAAAACTGCAATTCTATGTTAGGATTATGTGTTAATAACTTAACTATAGTAGAAGTATTAAAGGAAAAGATTATTAAAAATAACTATAGCTACTATAATTTGTTAACGAATACACTGTATAAAAAAGTAAATTCTGACACTAAAAATATAGAAGGGGAGAAGTAAAAAGGTGGAGTCTTTATAGACAAACAAAGATAAGTTGCTACCAGCATCAAATGGACTCTTATCTATGAGAAGTTTTACATGAGCCCATGGTAACCACTTAACAAAAACCTACAGTAGATTCACAACATGAAAAAGGAGAGAAAGAGCACGCCACCATGGAAAACCACCAATTTGCAAAGGTAGGCAGAAACAGAGGGGAAACAAAAATGTGGCGAGATAAAGCAATCGGAAGGCAAACAATAAGATGCAGTGGTAAATCGCTACATATCAATAATCACTCTAAAAGTAAATGGATTGAATTCACTAATCAAAAGGCACAGAGTGGCTGGCTGGATAAAAACAAAACAACACAAGGTTCATCTATATGCTGCCTACAGGACACTCATTTCAGTCCTCGATACACAATAAGGCTCAAAGTAAATGGATGCAAGAAGATACTCCATGCAAGTGGAAACCAAAATAAAGCAGAGGTAGCCACACTTATATCAGACAAAAGTAGACTGTTAGTCCAAAAATGGTAACAAGAGACAAAGGTCACTATATAATGATAAATGGGTCAATACACTAAGAACATATAATAAATGTAAATATGTACACACCCAACATCAGAGCACGTAAATATATTAAGCAAACACTAACAGATCTGAACAGAGAAATAAATAATAAAATAATGGTAGGGGACTTCAATGCCCCAATGTCAGCAATGGATAGATCATCCAGACAGAAAATCAATGAGGCAATGTTGGAATTGAACCATACTTTAGACTGAAATAGACTTAACAGACATATGCAGAACATTACATCCAACAGCAGCACAATACACATCTTCTCAAATGCACCTAGAATATTCTCCAGAATTGATCATATGATAAGACACAAAACAAGTCTTAACAAATCTAAGAAAATTGAAATCATACCGACTATCTTTTCTGACTACAAAGGTATGAAACTAAAAATCAACAAGAGGAAAGCTAGAAAAAACTACAAATATGTGGAAACTGAACAACACACTTCTGAAAAACCAATAGGTCAAAGAAGAAATCAAAAGGGAAATAAAAAGCTATCTTGAAACAAATGAAAATGGATATCAACATATCAAATCCTACAGGATGCTATAAAAGCAGTTCTGAAAAAAAGGTTTATAGGGATAATTGTACATAATAGGAAATTAGAAAGATCTCAAATAAACAACCTAACTTTACACTTCAAGTAAATAAAAACAGGAGAACAAGTAAGCCCAAAGTTAGCAGAAGGAAGGAAACAATAGAGATCAGAGTGGAAATAAATTAAATAGAGACCATAAAAACAATAGAAAGATTAATGAAAATAAAACCTGTTGTTTTTGAAAAGAAAATTGACAAACTTTTACCTAGACTAAGTAAAAGAGAAAAGACCCAAATAAAATTAGGAATGAAAGAAGAGATGTTACAACTAATACCACAGAAATACAAAGAAGAATAAGAGACTGCCATGAACAATTACATACCCCCAAAATGGTATAATCTACAAAAAAAAAAAAAATACGGATTCCTCAAAACACACAACCTACTAAGGCTGATTCAGGAAGAAATAAAAAATCTGAACAGAACAATAATGAGTAAAAAGATCAAATCAGTAATCAAAAACCTCCCAACAGAGAAAAGTCCAGGATCAGACTGCTTCACTGGTGAAGTCTACCAAATATTTAAAGAAGAATTAACATCAATCCTTCTCAAGCTCTTCCAAAAAATTGAGGAGGAGTGAACACTTTCAACCTCATTCTGCCAGGCCAGAATTACTCTGATACCAAAGCCAGATAAGGACATCACAAGAAAGAGAAAACTATAGACCAATATCCCTGATGGATATAAATGCAAAACTTCTTGACAAAATACCAGCAAATTGAATCAAGAACACATTAAAAGAATTATAGGGGGCTGGCCCCATGGCCAAGTGGTTAAGTTTGTGTGTTACACTTTGGCAGGCAGGGGTTCACCAGTTCAGATCCTGGGCGTGAACTTACACACTGCTCATCAAGCCATGCTGTGGTGGCATCCCACATAGAAGAACTAGATTAACTTACAACTAGGATATACAACTATGTACTGGGGCTTTGGGGAAAAAAAACAAAAAAGAGGAAGATTGGCAACAGATGTTGGCTAAGGGCCAATCTTCCTCACCACCCCCCAACAAAAAAGAATTATATACCATGACCAACCAAGATTTATCCCCGGGAAACAAGGATGGTTCAACATATGTAATACATCACATTAATAAAATGAAAGAAAAAATTATGTGATCATCACAATGGATGCAAAAAAGCATTTGACACATCCTTTCATGATAAATACAACATCCTTAAACCCTCAAGTGATTGGATAGAGAAGGAACACACCTCAACCTAATAAGTCCATGTATGACAAACCCACAGCTAAAATTATAAAGATGAAAAATTGAAACCTCTTTCTCTAAGATCAAGAACAAGACAAGGATTCACACTCTCACCACTCTTATTTAATATGGTATTAGAAGTCCTAGTTAGAGCAATTAGGCAAGACAAATAAAAGGCATCCAATCAGAAAGGAAGAAGTAAAATTGTTGCTATTTGCAGATATGACTTTTTATAAAGAAAATTACAAAGATTCAACAAAAAAGCTATTGGAACTAATGAATAAATTCAGTAAAGTTGCAAGATATAAAATCAATGTACAGAAATCAGTTGCATTTCTATACACTAATAATGAAACATCTTAAAAAGAAACAAAACAATCTCATTTGCAATAACATTATAAACAATAATATATAAGCAATAAATTTAACCAAAAAAGTGAAAGAACTGTACAACAAAATCTACAAGACATTGTGAAAGAGATCAAAGAGGATATATACAAATGGAAAGATATCCCACGCACATGGATTGGAAGAATTAATATTGTTAAAATGTCCATACTACCCAAATCAATCTACAGATTCAATGCAATCCTTATCAAAATTCCCATGGCATTTTTCAAAGAAATAGAAAAAGAATCCAGAAATTTGTATAGAACCACAAACGACCCCAAACAGTCAAAGCAATCTTGAGAAAGAACAAAGCCTGAGGTATCACACTTCCTGATTTCAAACTATACTACAGAGCTATAGTAAAGAAAACAGGTTGATATTGAGCAAAAAATAGACACTCAGACTAATAGAACAGAATAGAGAGCCCAGAATTAAACCCCTGTATGTGTAGTCAACTAATATGTGACAAGGGAGCCAAGACATCCAATGGGTAAAGGACAGTCTCTTCAACAAGTGGTGTTGGGAAAACTAGATAAATACATTCAGAAAAAATGAAATCAGACCCCTATCTTATACCACTCACAAACATTAACTCAAAATGGAACAAAGACTCAAATATAAGACCAAATATCTTAAAACTCCCAAAAGATGACATAGTGAAGAAGCTCCTCAACACTGGTATTGGCAATGATTTTTTGATATGACAGCAAAGCACAAACAGCAAAAGCAAAAAATCAACAAATGGGACTACATCAAATTGAAAAGCTCTGCACAACAAAAGAAACAACAAAATGAAAAAGCAACCTACAGAATGGGAGAAAATTTTTGCAAATCATATATTGGGTAAGAGATTAATATCCAAAATATATAAAGAACTCATACAATTCAATAACAGTCTAACCCAAACAATCTGATATTAAAAATGGGCAGAGGAACTAAATAGACATTTTTCCCAAGAGGACATAACAGATGGCCAACAGGTACATGAAAAGATGCTCAATATCACTAATCATGAGGGAAATGCGAATAGAAACTACAATGAGATATCACCTCACACCTATTAGAATGGCTATCATCAAGAAGACAAGAGATAACAAGAGTTGGCAAGAAGGTGGAGAAAAAGGGAATGCTTCTGCACTATTGGTGAGAATGTAAATTGGTTCAGCCACTGTGGAAAACAATATGGAGGTTTCTCAAAGAATTAAAATTAGATATACCATATGATCCAAACATTCCACTACTAAGTATAAACGCTAAGGAAATGAAAACAAGATATTGAAGAGATATATGCACTCTCAAGTTTATTGCAGGATTATTCACAATAGCCAAGATATGGAAACAACCTAAGTGCCCATCAACAAATGAATGGATAAAGACGATGTGGTGTATATATATGTGTGGTATACATATATGTGGTATACATATATATGTGATATATATATATCACACATACACACACGCATGTAAGCACAATAGAATATTATTCAGCCATGAAAAAGAAGGACATCATCCTATTTGCAACAAAATGTATAGGCCTTGAGGACATTATGCTAAGTGAGATAAGTAAAGCAGAGAAAGACAGATATTATGTATCACTCGTATGTGAAATCTAAAAAAGCCAGACTCATAAAAACAGAGTAATATGGTGGCTATCAAGGGGTGGGGTTGGAGGGATAGGACAGGTGTTTAAGTTGCGATGAATAGAAAATAAATCCTAGAGATCTAATGTAGAGTATAGTGAATATAGATAACAATACAGTGTTATAATCACACTTGCTTAGAAACAATTATTTCAAGCACTAAAAAAAAATGATAATGTAATGTGATGGAGGTGCTAATTATTGCTACAATGGCAGTTACAATGCATCAATGTATAAAATTAACATCTTGTTTAAATTTAAGATGAACAATGTTATGTGTCAAATATTTCAATAAAATTAAAAGTATTTTAAGAAGAATGCCAGCAAGATAACAAGAAGGGCAAGCTCAGAAGGCACATTTATAATTTATTTGGTGAAGCATGGTTTTTTGACAGAAATTAATTTTAATGATTTTTTTATTCCTAGTATTCTTGTTCGTGTTTGAAAAGTGAAGTGATAGCTCTCAACACACTAGCTCCTTTAGCAGAAGAGCTTTTCAGACAGCTGAATGATTTCAGTGTTATTTTAATGTCATCTGATGATTGATAATAGAATGTAAGTTGTAATATTTGCAATAATTGTTCAATATTTTCATCGAATTCATGGAATCAAGATAAAGTTTTGAAAGTTCATTCTTTTGTCGACTAAAAATTTGATGTTAAATGCCACTCTGAATTCAGTTAAAAAGATTAACAGTGACGATAACGTTTTAAATATTATAATACAAATATAAATATTGGTGGAATACAGGATCAAAGTAAAGTCAATGTTCTTACTAAATTAAGAAACCTATGCAACATAAATCTACTTAAAATTCTTTATATGTTACACATTATTATATATTGTGTAATAATTAAACAAGGTATAATATTCTACCCAACTAAATAGACTTTGTAATTGATAAATGTACACAATTTTACATATACAAAGAAAAACTGACCTACAAAATTTTGATGATCCTCTTAGTGAGGCTGAATAAAAATTTGTAGAAAGTACTTCTGTTTACCCTCTTTTATCTCAACTGGATTTTAGAATTTTTGAACCTTTAAATAACCACTTTTTAAAATCAGTCCAGGTGTCCTACAGTGGAATTAGATTTGGGGACATAATTAATTCTCCAACATATTGACTACATTTTGTTAAAATCATTAGAAAGTCTTTAATTAAAATATTCAACAAATAGAATGTGAATAGAATAGAAAGTGAAGATTTAGCCACTTCGAATTATTGAAACAAATGTTTGAAACAGAAAAGCAATATAATTGGTTCACATAAAAGCAAGGGAGAAAGGGAACAAATTAATCAATAAGAGCACAATTTCATAAGTGAGCTGTGGGATATTTCAACTTGTAGGAAGGCTCCTTTATCTTCTGTACAAGAAGAGAATCAAATTGAAATCTTTTACTTTGGAGCACCTACACTTAGTAAAATACTCAAATGAACCATAAACAGAGATAACACATTTGTGAGTTTTGTACTGTAAAAATATTTGATTAGGAAAGTTAGTCTGAATGAAGGCAATGAAAATATCTATGAAAACATTTGCACCAAAATATTTACACATTTCAAGACAAAGAATTATTATGAAGAATTTTGCTACGTGGCTGATTTTTTTCAGAGCTTACTGTTTTGTCATTTAGAAATATTTAGAGAGTGGTCAATTGAAAGTGTCAACAATTTCAAATTTATTAACCATTTGATACAATAAGAATAATGCAGGCAATTTTGTGAAATATAGAATTAAAATGTCAGGTTAAAAATAATTTCTTTAGAAAAATACCTTTGACATGATATTAGAGACATTTTATAAGTTAAGATACTTATAATGTACATGAATACATTTTAGCCAAAAATTAATTATACTGCTGTTACTTTTAATACTCAGTTAATCAGTAAAGATTTTTTCATTTTTTATAAAATATGAGTTTATACTTTTTATATTTTAGAAATAATTTTATTTTTGAAAATAGTTGTTGAATAGAATTCTTTTATATGTCCATCAATATAAAAACCAAATTTGTTTCTCAACAAATGTTTCAAAATCTTAGAATTGTGTAAATATCATTCTAAATATTAGTGTTCTTTTACTCTCAAAATGATCATGGATGGACAATTATATGGTCAACCTACTTTTACTTTTCTTAAGATTCTGTTATTCTCCTCCAGGCCTCTGCTTTATCCCCTTAAATTACAGGTTTTTATAATGTTTGACATACGGAGAATGACTTCTTATTATTGCCTTAGAAACCAGTGTCTTTGTTTTTCACGTATAGTGACATGAACTACAACCACGAACCATCAAGTCTACTTTCCTGGGTAAATTTTGAAAAAGATAAATCTTCAATTTCCTCTTGAAAAATTACATGGGTTTGAATCTGGGTTCCACCAATGACTTATCGCTGAACCTTAGAAAGTTACAGAATCTCTTTGCAGCTCTCATTCTTTACCTATACTGTAAAGATAATAATCCTTGCTTCACAAAGTTTCTGTAAACAGAATACCATAACTCATCAAATTGGCAATGATTCAAAAGCTTGACAGTTCGCTGTGGGTGAAAACAGGGGGGAACATAAAGCCTCATTCACTGTTAGTGGGGCTGCAGATTGCCACAACCCCTATGGAGAGGCGTTTGGCAATATTTAATGAAACTACACATGCATCTACCTTTCAACTCAGCAATCCCACTTCTAAGAATATACCCTGAAGATACATCTCCATAAATAGAAAAATACATATGCACAAAGTTAGTCACTGGAGCATAATTTATCACTGGAAAATATTGGAAACTATTCAAGCATGGAAGATATATTGGGTTATGTACACGATATGTAATATTATAAAACTTTTTAAGAATACAAAGAAATCTAGGAACAGATATAGAGGAATTTCTAGGAGGTATTATAAACTAAAAAAAGTAAAGTGTAAACTAACACATATATGAAGTCATGTTTTGTTTTTTTTTAAAAAAAGAAGGGCTAAGAAAGCATATTCAAATTTGCTTCTCTCTCCAAAGAGAAATATAGGAAAGAAAAACCAAACAACAATGAACTTTACCTTGAAGAGGTTATGGGAAACAGAGTGGAATGGATATGAGATGGAGAGATGTTTCTCTGAGTATGCCTTTTTGCATAATTGTGGTTTCTGGATGCATGAAAATATTGTACATTAAAAAAGTCCATAATTATGGTTGAGGAGGAGGATCTAAAAATGAGAGAAAATGATACAGATTAATCTAATTATTTTCAAAGGAATATCATAGACTGAGAAAAAAAGGAAAGAACTAATATCTAAGTGACTTATATTATTTGGTTGTATATTCTCAGTCTTGGGTGGCAGGGGTTGGTGAGGGAAGAGGACATCTACTAACGAGTCCTGGGCTCTTTTTAGAACATTTCATTTTTGAGTTGTATGAGCAAAGAAATTCTGAAATTATTTTAGACACATTATAGGATTCAGAAAATTAGTAAATGTAGAGATGTTGGGAGCAAGAGTTTTCGTGTTAAAGGAAGAAAATAAAAATATGGAATAAGGGAATACAAGAAAGAATATTATGTGGATGTATTAGATTTGGAGGTATAGGTGTGACCTCATGATTTCTCAAATATGTGTTCGTATGTGTACATGCATGCACGTGTGTATATATACACATATGTACATATATACACATGTGTATGTGTACATAGATAAAGATCAATGAATACATGGACATATATCCATATGAATGTATTTCCCATCTCTGACCACTGAGAGGGCCTAGAAGCAAAGAATAAGGATAGCAAGCACTTAGAGATTTTGGTTTCTGATAATATTTCCCACTAAAAGGAAAAGCTTGTTTCCAGTGCTATGATGTCATTAAGAGGAAGCTCTCAAAGAGTGATGGGGACATGTTACAAAGGCACAGGTGCTAGCTTGAAGGGAGCCCAGTGATGAAACCTGGATAATCTGAACACCAAGATAATTAAATATAATAATGAATTAGTGGCAATTGAGAAAATAGAAATCAATCTATGTCAATAATTAATAGATAATACATACATATGTGAACACATAAATACATTTATAAATAAGAAGGGAGCTGTTGCTTACAATAGAATGGCAAGTGCCAGCTAGTGAATGTGGAGCAGGTGCTGGAATTGGAAAAATTATCATTTTCCAACTATATAGGACAGTTTTGTTAAATAAAAAGTCATTAATGGATGATAAGCTTTGGGGAGAAATTTCAATGAATACAGAATATTGCCATGCCTTAAAAGTGTTTCCTGCAAATTGCATAATAGTTGCAGTGGGGGAAACTAGTAAATTGTGCAGTAGAGAAATCAGACATCTTCTTCTCTGGGTATTCAAAATTGTTATCGCCAGTGGGGACAGATGGACATCATGTGCTTCCAAATGTGATCTTCTGAGAGGGGCACAACATTACTTAAACGTTATTCCAAGCAGAAATACATCAAGGGTACCTAATAATAAGGAAACATTGGAAAATGCAGATTGAGAAATTTTCTGTTAAATATAAGTAGGAGATAACTATATTCTTTTAAAAAGTCAATGTCATAAAACATCAAGAAAGGCTGTGGTAATGTTCTAAATTTTTTAAAAAGACTAAATAAACAAGACAACATACTGACTATATCCTACAGTGGTGCAAAAATTGCTATAAAGGAAGCTATTTTTTCAAGCGACAAAACTGAATTACACATTATTGATTAGATGGAACCATTGGATCACTGATACATTATTATAGTTAATGACTGTTCTGTAGTTATATAAAACAATATTCCTATTCTTAGGAAATACACAAAAAATCTGGTAGTAAAGGGCCATATTTTGCTCAACTTATTCAAATGGGGTAAAATGTTTACAGTAGGTGAATCTGTATAAAAGGGATAAAGGTGTTCTCTGTACTACACTTATTCTTGAAACTTTTCTGTAAGGTTGAAATACTTTCTAAGTTAAAAATGTTAAATTATAACAAAAAAAGCACTCATTAACATTGAGTATATGATAAGTGTACTAAGACCTTAAAGAACAATAACCCTGTTAGTTATGGCTCTTATTATCCTCTTTTTACAAGTGAAGGCACTAAGTTTAGGGAGTCAGTGAGTGGAAAAATGACTGGCAAATATTAAAAACTAAATAGTTTTCTTAACTTTACACATTACTACTTAACATTTTTAAAGACAACCCAACTGCTTTAAACCATTTGCTTCAGTCTCTCTCATACGTGCACACACACACACACACTAGTACACACCTCTTTTGTACGCTTATTAAATTGTTATGTGGAAATCTGCAGTTCAGAACAGAAAGACCCTGAAAGAACAAAAGGTTACAGCTGGTCTGTCATTTTTCTATTGTCTTTTTCTTTGGCTGCCTCACTATAAATTGTTTATTTCATTGACATTTGTGAGTAAGCCAAGGATAATTCTTCTGGTGAATTTCACTCACTGGTATTTTTATAAATACCAAGCAGTCACGACAAGAACCCCCCAGAGATGTGGATGAAAAACTAACTCTTAGCATAGACTTCAGATCATCCTTTTTGAGTTCAACAGCGTTCTCACAAAGCTATTTTAAAAATCAATGTAATTGAAAAACATCAAGGTCTCTCTATTTTGTGTCTGTGTGACTTTGATAGAAGCCGATCTTTATGTAAAAGCAAAATTTTATTTTTTAGATAAAGGATAACTGTGAAGTGATTTCGTTTTTTGAGATGCCAGGAAATAGTTATTCAGAAGAGTTTAAACCTCAAGAAAAATGCATTCTTTTTGGAATGCCATCCTTTAAGCAAGTAATAAATTCAAACGCCAGGCTTTGAATAATTTTCAATGCTTCTCCTAAATGCAAACAATGGGGAATCACCTTGAAGAAATCACTGTTTGGATAAGTTGAATACTGTATCACAATGTTCCGGTATTACTCACCTTCCCCGCAGATAAATCCCCAGACTCTAACATCCAGAACGTAAAGGAGAAAATGCAGTTGTGGAGTGTGTGCCTGGTTCTTTTTCAGTTATTATCATGACAATATGCTTCTTAATTTCTGTAACTCCCTGGTATGTTAAGGAAAGTAGAATTAGTCTGTCTGTGTTGAACTTGATGGAAAAACATGGAAGAATTTGGTTATCATCATCCTTCCTTACCAACAAGTGCCAAACCAATAAGTACTAGAAGCCTGGAACTATGGAGAATGTGTAACTATTGCTTGGATAGTCCCTGTATTAAAGGTCGTTGTTAGCAGTTGGAGTGACTTTTGTTGATGTTGGTGTTGCTGGGTTTTATATTTTCTTTGGACTATTTGAAACTGAGTAATATATTCATGTTGTCAATGTATATGACATTTTCTGTTTGACCCTTAATTTCTTTAAATTTATATTCTAGGGATAATCTAGGGATAATCAATGTCTAATCCAAGCATTTTTCACCATCTGCCAGGACTATCCCTACAATCTCTCGATCCAACTCTCAGTCTCTGGAGTCTGTCTATATTTCTTCCATTCTATTTCATTTTTCAAATATCATCCTTCACGATCCTAGTGCCTCATGCTTGAACCTTAGGAATTAATTCAAATTCATGTCTCCTCATTTCATCTCTCTTGTATGCGATTGAGAAAATAAGTTTTTCTACTGCTTTCACTGAGTATTATATGAAATTACAATGGGATAAATGTTACTATGTGTATGATTTTTGAAAAACAAAGTTAGAGCATATTCTTGGGGACTTGGGCTTTGGGAAAGAGGTATGTTCAACATGTGGGTTTATAACATGGTGATTCTTTTAAGGTGCAAATAGAGATTCATTCTGCTTCTGCTTTATTTTCTACTTCTCCACCCAAACTGGGCAACTAGCTGTTTCTCAAATGCCTTTGCATAATGTGGAATTTTGTGATTTCAACTTGTTCTTTCGGTTTATATTTGTTTTATATTCTTGGTATTTTTTTCATGCTTTAATTTTCAACTTTTTGGAGTCTTTTTCCTTCATGTCTCATAAATTGTTAAATTTATTTAACATTTAAATATTCACCATGAGAGTATCTTTTATTTAGAAAATTTATCTTCTGATGTATAATTACTGCTATAATAGGACTTATTTTGCCATTTTTATTTCATATTATCCACTTATTGCACTTGGTTATTGATTTTTTTGCCTTACCCTCCAGGCATTCACAATTTAATGACCCAATTTACTAACTGAAAAGAACCAACCACCAAAAATGCATAGAAGTCAAAGATAGCAGCCCCCATTTGCAGCCCAGTATCCACAGGTTACGCATTCAAATAAACAGTAGTCTAACTCCAGAGGCCTTGAAAAATAATGTGGCTCTTTGCAACTGGTTTCTTTAAAGGGGCATCACTGTGGATTAACAGCCAATCCCCCAGATAGCTTCATAAATTCCCCTTGGACATCTCTCCCTCTTTCATAACTATGCCATACACAGAAACTGCTAAAACTTCTTTCTCACCCTTTCCCTCTTTGCTTCCACAGGCTCCATCCCACTGCCCTTACACAAACACATCACTGTACACAAATACATCATTATCACACAGCAAGTACCTTTGAATCACATTGTTCTTCTGTCGGCTTTTTCTTTCCTCGCTGGACTACCCAAACTCACTACTTTCAAAATGTCCTCACAGACATTTACATGTTAAATAGCATTCCAGGGAAATCTAGTTCGTTGTGGAAGACTGAGTCATTGTTTCCAAATATTTGCTGCCCCTCCTGATTCCCTTAACCCTATTGCACACAGGCTTGGTAATGTGACTTTCATTAGCCAATGAAATATTTGCAAATGTGGTGTGTGTCATTGTAGGACAGTAGATTTAAGTGTTGTCATGAGGAGTGGTTTGCTATGCTCACTATTCCTTCGGTCACAACTATGAGTAAAGTTTCCACAATGGACATTTAGCACGAGTGAGAAATAAACATTTTCATTGGTAAGTTACCAAGATTTTGGGGTCAGTATTTTACACAGTGTAACCAAGCACTTCTTGATCAATACTTTCTGAATAGTGGTGTTACATGCATTAGTATCTCTGAGATATTTGGAGAGTAATTTGCTCCACAAAATATAAGGCTGATTGTGTAAAGTACTGTATTAGAAATATAAATAAATAAAATAATAGAGTAAATAATTCTGATGAAGAAAACTAAGAAAGTTTCATGGACGTAGAGCATAAATCATTTAAATCAGCTAATCTGTTAGAGAACTTTGAGGAGTACTGTGTACAAAGTAAGCGAGGAAAAGCTATCCACATTTGGCAAAATTGCTAATCAACTACTACTAATATTAGAGTCTTAGGACTTTGACAGATGCCAAAAAAAATCAGTATTAACTATATACCTCACTATTGGGTATGCCTACTAGACATTTTTGTTGGAGTAGCTTTTAAAGAAAAGAATGAAAATTCCAAAAGGACTCTGCAGCTGATATGTAAATGCATAGCTCATATAGCAAATGGATTTATATAAGATTTCAGCTTAAAGGAGTAATTAGAACAAAGACATGAAGTAGGGGGGTGTATCAGTTTTATATCACTGCTGTAACAATTTATCACAAATTTAGTACCCTAAATCAATACACTTGATTATCTTACAGTTTTGTGGGTTGTAAATCCAACACGGACCTCAATGGCTAAGCTCAAGGTATCAGCAGGGCTACATTCCTCTCTGGGGGCTCCAGGGGCGAATTCATTTTCTTACATTTTTCAGCTTCTAGAAATTCCAACTTCTAGAGTTCCTCTGTTTTCCTTGATTCATGACACATTCCTCAGTCTTCTAAGTCAGCAGCATCAGCAAAATGTGTCCTTCTCATTTTGCCATCTTGTCAGCTCTTCCTTTCAAGTCCCTCTTCAGCTTTTAAGGACTCTTGTAATTGCATTGGAGCCACCTGCATAATGCACGCTATTCGCCCTCTTTTCAGGTCAGCTGATCGGCATTCTTAATTTCATCTACAACCCTAATTTCCCTTTGCCATGTAACCTAAATCACTCACAGGTCCCAAGGATTAGGATGTAGCCATCTTTGGGGGTCATTATTCTGCCTACGACAAGAGGTAATTCTGTTTTCCAGCTAATACTGAGATTGGAGTATGATCATTCTTCAGGCGATGTGAGTATGGTCAGATGCTAAGAGAAATTGCAACAATACCTTCTCCCTTGGTTTTTCAAGGCAAACCCTTTAATCTCAGCTGAGACCCATCAAAGAACTCTGTTGCCCTACAAATATTAAGAGTAAAGTGAATTTCCACCAAGAGCTTTAGCACAAAATTCACCTGTGTCAGCCTAATTGACTCCCAAAGTTTTATTATTTATGGAACCTTGCTTCTGAAAGCATCTACATGACTAAGTGCCTTTTCTCCGCAGGGCTAAATACTTCATGAAGAAAGATTATATATGGTCGCTACAACTCTCAAACTGCTATAGCCACTTGGAAATCAAAAGTTTCCTTTACAACCTCTATCTCAGCTGTGGAAGAGAACTGTAGGTCTACAAAATGAAATGTAACTAACATCAGAGGATGAAAGCAATCAGAAAATCCCCCTAATCTAGCAAATGATATTAAAGTCATCCATTTTTGAAAATATTTGTAACAATAAAATATTGTTGACCGCAGGTAATTGCAGTTATCACAAAGAATCCAGGAACAGGGAGGGGAATTAACATGTAAATTACTTTGTTGTATTTGCAGCAGGTGAGGTGGTTTAACAAAATCAAGACAGATGATCCTGCCTTAAATCTATCCCAGGTTTACTACAATGTGTTCTATTATCAATTTTCTTATTACCTACTAGAATTGTTCACTGGTGTTAACCTCGCAACCTACCATAAACAATGTTTTATGCTTATGAGGCCTTTTTGGATTAGATTTTAATTAAAGTGGGCAGATTACAGAAGGACATGCAAAATAATAGGATGATTCAGAGAGCGAGTAGGAGGTATACACAGAAAAAAATCATACAGAAGTATTGAAAAGAATGATGCAATCAAAGGTAGGCTTTCTAAAAAGTCTTGGTGGAAGGTTACAAATCAACCTCTTTTTATCATTGATTTAAAAAAAAAAAAAAGGAAAAAAACCTCAACTCAAAAACTAGCTTCCATATCAAGATCAATGAAACACCACTGGTTGGTCTCAATTCAATTAATTGCTGACTAAAATTGAAATAAGTCCTGTATATCAGCACAAATTCCTCCCTTGACCATTGTAAATACTCCCGTGTTCCTCACACAGGCATCTTTAGGATCCAGTTAGTTTACTTTGTGTTATTACCTCCACAGACAATCACATCTTTCTTGAGGTATCATGTGCAATGTATTTTATAGTACTCCGGGTGAAGTCTAACTACTTTATATACAATAAGACCATCTCTTTGATTTATACCGTATTTCTCTAGAATTCTGCTTGCCTCTTGCAATACAGAATTATAGTGAATTTCAAGCCACGGGGAGTAGTTTTATAATAACTGCAAATTTATTTGCAACTGATCGTTTGCTACAGAATTCTTCATTTTTTTCCTATTAGGGTTTTTCAGAATTTGTTACTCTACTTTGTTTGAACCAAATTTTAGTTACATCTTAGCAAGTGCACTCAAAAAACTTATTTTTCTCAACCTTCTGTTCCATTTTTACACATTAAATCTCCTATCTACAATCATTTTCAAACCAAAGTATACTGCTTTCCACACAGTTGCACATATTGAGCAGAAATTAGTAAAAGGTTCTGGATATATTTTACTCATTGGTAAAAAGAAAGTTGGTTCAAAAGCAACTGAAGAAGAGCTTTTGATTTAAAAAAAAAAACACAAAAAAATAGTAGATGAACAACACCTGAAAGGACAATAGAAAAAAATGTGTTTTTTTCTTTCCTTTATTCCTTCTTTCCTTACCTTCTGGAGCTTGCAGAAGATATTGCTTCATTACTTTCCTCTGATCGATGTTAATTTCTCTTCCAAGCCTCACCTTTAGTTGGCTTCATCATTCTTTTAGGCTGGAAAGGAAAAAAGCAGTATGCTTGAATAACATATAGAAAGAATATATTTTAACTGTATCTGTGTTTATATGGATAATAAAAACCAATAGAGCCATTTTATAGTTTGAAGACAACAAAAATCAGAAGAAAGAGAATGATAGACTTGCATATCTTCTATTAAAAAATAAGCTATTGTTTTTTGCTTTACCTTATCTCAATAGTACTAAATTGGATATGTTAATAAAATTGCTGCTTTTCATTTTGGAGTTATGGTAGTCTGGGGAAGGAAAGGAAGAGGCCTTAAAAAGGGAGAGGTCAGTGGAGCTCAAATGTACAAAGGCCATGTAAACAGGAGCAGAGACAGCTTCATCAAACTGCCCAAATCCCATCTCAGTGAACACTGTGTGTCTCAATGACCGGAGAGCTTCATATAGAACATGGAGACTATTCAGGCACTTGAGTGAGGACTGTACGTCACATGGGAAGAGTTCCTTTATTAGCTGTCTTTCTTGTTTACATCCTGTGAATACCTCCTGTGAAAAGCAATCAATACATCACGGTTTCATTTTTCCAGGAGAGTAAAGTCTATCTACGACCTGAAACTTTGCTTGGCCCCAACCAAATTGCCCATTTGTAAACAGCTTCCTCCTTTATCAATGGTTAGGTTCTGTCCAGCAAAGATTAGATCCATGAACATCTAACCTTATATTTGAGCAGGACTGCATGGAATCAGTTTGAGATATCCCCTCAAATTTGCACACTTGTGAAAACACAACCTAAAATGTGAATTAATACCTTTGAACTATTAATGAAATATTAAAGGCATTACCATAAATGAGAGGCATCATTCTTTAAATAAGGGGTGAATTGTTAACATAGTCCCCAAACAAGAAGTTATTCTTCCTAGCAGAAGGGATTGAAACGTCCTAACACTTATAACACCACATCACCAAATGAGAAAACAGGCAAGAATTGTTCAGATCAGGGAAATACTTCATTTTTCATAATATCACCAAATGAGTGTATCGATCATAGTAACAATCATTCTCAAAAAGTTTCTGGCCATTTTTTATGTCCTAACCTAACTCCTTTAAACATTGCTTTGCAGAGATGTTAGGGCTAAGTTCAATTAGCCTCTTGACAAATACTTCAAGATTCCAGTAGCAAAAGGATGTTAATACTATTTTGTCCAGTCAGGATGAGGAGATAATAGGACATGATGATTAAAACTACAGAATCTGAAGTCATAGCGCAGCCTGAACTCACACTCTAAGTTAGAATTCCAGCTCTGTCATATGCACTCCTGGGTATTGATGGAAATAACTATATTAATAAAATCACCAGTATTATTATGTGCCAGGCATTGCATTGACTGCCTTGTAAATATTATCTATAATCCACATTCTTTGCTCATGTTGTTTTCTTTATCTGCTATGACTTTCCACCCTCAGTCTCTCATGCACAAATCCCATTATCTAAACTCTCAGGGCAAATCAAATATCATCACCTCTGGAATTTCGTAAATTTGCATCTGCAATACCCTCTTCCACCACTAGACACAGATATAATTGATTAATCCCTCCTTCTAATATGTTTCCATAATATACTTTACATAATTCTACTGTTTAACTTATTTATGTGCTTTTATGCCTAAATGAAATATGAACTTCACAATACTCCTTGTACAAGTTTCTCTCCTATTATTCCAGGCAGTCAGTATACTCTGAAAAATCATGGCTTATTGAAGATAGGAGTACATGACAGTGAACTGAAAATAGGAAACACAGAGAATAACTGGTTCTGGAACTGCATAGTATGGTTCACAATGGTTCAAAGTTGAAAAGGAAGAAAGTGAACACATCGTTCAGTGATTGCTTTGAAGAGAACAACACTGACAAGAGGGACACGATCAGCACGAAGAATCAGGCAATGTTTTTCAGACAGGGCAGAGATGCTTTTTCGTTAAAATAATTAATTATTTACCAAATTGATGTATGCAATTTTTCAGCAACTAAAATATGCAAATATGAGAACTAAGAAGAAAAAGAAAACACTGACCCAATCACCTGTGAACAAAGATCGGCAGGTCTCTACATTAGAAGGATCAGAAATTAAAATCAGAATAGTGTCTCTTCATGCAATGGCAGTTGATTCAAATGCTTAGGAAAACAACTTTTTGATTTTATAGAAAGTATTTTTATTATTAAATCATGTATGTCTATAGCCCCAATTGAAATAACACTGTAAATATTTATCATAATAGAACAACAAAAATAGATATTTCCATAAGAATTTTGTTCAGTGCTGGGAAAAATTTATTTAATCATTTATTTTTAATGGCTTTTTATTTTTTGTCTACCATTAGTGAGGCACAATTCTAGATACTAGAAATAGAGGAGTTGTCAAAACAAGGTCATTGGCCTCATGGAATTTATTATCTATCAGAAGGACACAGACCATGGCCAAGTAAACATATAGTAATAAAGCGTACTAAATGATGGTAAGTGCTATGGATAAAAATGAAATAGGTGAGAGGAGCAGGTGCTGGAGGTGTGATTTCGTACAAGGGAAGCCCACACTGAAAGAGTGAGGCTTGAGTAGAAATCTGATGATGGGATGGAGCACGCCATGTGGATTCTTGGGGAAGAGAATTGGTAAAAGAGACTAGCAAATGCAGAGTCCCAAGATTTGAAGCCAAACTGTTTGACTCCTGAGACTACGCTCCTATTTACTACTGCATCCTTCATTGTTGGGGTGATATGAAGATTAAATGAGTTACTATATAAGGGCGCTTATCATGGTGCCATCAGAAAATCTAATTATTATCAGAAAAATTGTAAACACTGACACAGACCAAAGCAGATTTTTGTTATACAGAACTTTTCTTCTTCAGTAACATAATAGTGGCACTCTTTATCAGCTTTAAAAATAAGGCAGAATTGAAGAATTTTGACTTACTAACAACCACCCCAAAATAATATGTTAAAAATAATTCCTACTTAGGCGTGAATGGGGCTGGCCTGGTGGTGTAGTGGTTAATTCAGGCACTCTGCTTTGGCGGTCCAGGGTTCGCAGGTTTGGATACCCGGTAGCACTGCTCATCAAAGCCATGCTGTGGCAGCATCCCACATAAAATAGGGGAAGACTGGCACAGGTGTTAGCTCAGCAACAATCTTCCTCAAGCAAAAAGAGGAAGATTGACAACAGAGGTTAGCTCAGGGCCAGTCTTCCTCACACACACACACACACAAAATAATAATAATTACTACTCAGGTGTGAAAATATTGGCAAAATAAAAGGAATTTTCCTACCAGGTTATATGACTTAGAGATAAAAATAAGAGTCAAAGACCAGAACAAGAAACAATGGAGTTTGCTGAGCAGTCATTGGTGAATATTTTTCTAGGCTTACTGCTAGCAGATTTTATCCAACTGTGTTTTATCATGAAACTTTCAACAAAATGTAAATAAAAACCTCATCCCATAAAATCTCCCTTTATTGGTAGAATCTACACATTCTGGAACTGCACATGCCCATCAGTGTCGTCAACACATTCCCAGAGCCAAGTGGCAGATGCACTAAGCTGACAGAGAATGCCTTGTCTGCCTGTGTGACTACTCATCATGACTAAATTTGCAACACCTCATCAGTTACAGAATGTTCTGTTGGCACGGCCTCTTTTGGCAGTGGCCAAACGGTTGCTCCTAAATTCACACTTACAGGAAGTCCAGGCAGTGTTTTTAACTGTGATGGCATAACTCATAGGTAAGCTCAGATGAGCTCAGAGGTACAATATTTTCATGAATATCACAGACTGGTTCAAATAAATGTCCATTTTGTTACTAAACAGAGGAGGTTGGGAGTTAAGATGGTCATTAGCTTCCATAAATTGACTGTCTCTGGGTCAACACTTTCATTTAAATGGTGGCCTCCATCAGTTTCTAACCTATAGAATTCAAATACAGCATTCAACACTACCTCTCCATATACATATCTGAGCAATGCCTTCTCTTTCCCTAGAGGCATTCCACTCCTGTGCACCTCAAAGAGGGCCACAGGGTGAGCAGACCACGCTGACTTACAATATCTTATTTTGATTATGTTCTTTTTAAGGGCAATACCAACCTATTTTACTTCTTAAGGTTGCCCCCTCTCTGAGACTTAGAGAACGTTACAGAGATTTTAGATATCTTGCCAAGTCATTACAATCTCTATGTCTTGTTGGTGGAGCCTATTCTCCTGAAAGCCCAAGTAGTAACTTTGCCTATATAATTCCTCAGTGAATTTTCTAGGTAACAATGTAGGGATAATTTAACGTAAATTCTCACATGCAATTCTCACATTAATAAAACCTTGTATGACAGCTCTTATTAGCTCCTTTTAAACCTAAGACTGAGGTTCAGACAGATTTAGATAATTAATTGATTTCAAAACCCTTGCTCACTCTACCGCACTAACACCTTTTCCTTATGATACGTTAGAACCTAAGAAAATGATGATGAATTAAGCATTCAAGAAGCCAGAGGTGGTCTTGCCTACAGCTGTTCTAGTGCAAGTCAGAGCTGATGCCACTTTTTCCCAAATGGCTCAGCTTTTTGTTTTTTCATAACCTGCTTCAAATTATCTGCCCAGTTTTTTTTCCTCTGCTCTTCACAGGCTTTTTTGATGATATTTAATTGATAATTGATTGGTTATTAAAATATCCCTTTCTCAGTTGTTGCAGGTTGTTTATAAAATGCCACCGCACCTATTACTACAATTTGATTCTGTTTTTTAGCAGAGGGAGATCAAAACAATGCAGAGTCCTTATTTTTGATCATTTGAATTAATTTGTGGTCTGATTACTCAAAATGATAGTCAATAGTGCCATTGTGCATTTAATGCCTCTGTCAGTAGCAAAATATTATTGCCAGCAATTTTATATTTTACATAGCAATGATATTTATATTTTAGTAAATATCTAAAATGTCCTGATTGATATGCTCTGCAGGTAAAATTCCCTAAAGTATAAATGTAAGCATATAAACTCACAATATTTGCAGCAGAGTGGCTCTCAGACTGTCAGAACTTTAGAACTAATGCCTTCTTCTAAGAAAATAAAAGTATTTTGAAATTCCTCCTTTACTGCTTGAAATGAAGTGGGTAGCTAATATAAAACATAGACATATATAAAAATAATTTTAATTCACTAATGGTAATATGAGATGAATAAAAACATTAATGTCTTAGGTCAGGTCCCCTAGAAGCCGAGTCTGGCATGAGGACTCAGGCACATATAATTTGTTGAGGGAGTACTTTCAGGAGAAGAAGAGTGAGGGAAGCAGGACAGGGCAGAAGAAGGAGCTAAATAAAGAGGATCTCAGCTGGAGTCCAGTTTCAGCCCCACAGTACACAGCAGCTACGAAACTGTGTTGTGCAATTCAGTAGCCACTAGATGTTTGTGCCTGTTGCAAGCTTGAATGTGGCTAGTATGATTGAGGAATTGAATTTTTTATTTGATGTTATTTTAATTAATTTAAATTTAAAAATTGACTGATTATTGGAAAACTTTTAAGCATACTTGGAAAATCTGCAGCATGTGACTCTTACTTTTCAACTGCAAATTTTATGAAACCTGAATACAGATGACGTCGTGGTCCAGTGGTTAAGCTTTGGCACTCTCACCACCGCAGCCCAGGTTCACTTCCCAGTCGAGTCAGGGAAAAGCACCACCCATCTGTTGTTGTTATACTGTGGCAGCTGGGTGTTGCCGTGATGCTAAAAGCTATGCCACTGTATTTCAAATGCTGGCAGGGTCACCCATGGTGGACAGGCTTCAGGGGAGCTTCCAGACTAAGACAGACTAGGAAGAAGGACCTGGCCACCCACTTCTGAAAAATTTGGCCATGAAAACCCTATGAATAGCAGTGAAACATTGTCTGATAGAGCGCAAGATGAGAGAATGTTGCAAAAAGACCTGGCAGTGTTCTGTTCTGCTGTACACAAAGTCGCTAGGAGTCAGAATTGACTCAAGGGCACTAACAACAAATTTATGATGAAAATTTAGTTGTCAAATTGAGATATGCTGTAAGTTTAAAATATATACCTGAGTTTTAAGGCTTAGTATGAAAAAGTAATGAAAATGTATTAATAATTTCAACATTGATTTCCTATTTAAACAATAATATTTTGGATACATTGGGTAAATGAAGTATATTATTAAATTAATTTTACCTAACTTTTTTCATGTGGATACTAGAAAATTTTACATTTCAGGTATAACTTGCATTATATTTTAATTGGTCAGCAGGATTCTAGAGTAATGCTATCCAATAGAACTTTGTCACGATGGAAAGGTCCTAATATCTCTGCTGTGCAATACAGTAGCCACTGGCCACATGTGGCTCTTGAGGCCATGAAATGTAGTCACTGAGACCAAGGAACTGAAATCTTAATTAGTTTAAATATAAATTTAAATAGCCACATGTGGTGAGTGGCCACCGTATACGACAGTGTAATCAGAGCATGACACACAGAACTGGTCACACCTTAAGGCAAGAGGCTCAGCTTTTCAACCTTAGCAGCAGCCATTCATTCACTGAGGACTTTCTTTGGGGGTTTGTCTTTGTTCATTCAGGCTTCTACAACAAAATACCACTGATTGGGTAGCTTATAAACAGAAATTTATTTCTCAAATTCTGGAGGCTGGACATTCAAGATCAGGGTGTCATCATGCTCAGGTGAGGGCTTTCTTCAGGGTCACAGACTCTGCATCCTCACAAGGTGGAAGGGGTGAGGGAATTGTCTGGAGTCTCCGTACAGGCACTAATCCCATTCATGAGGGCTTCTTCTTACCACTTGCAAAGCCCCATCTTCTAATACCATTACATGGCATTGGGATTTCAACACATGAATTTTGGGAGGACACAAACATTCAGATTATAGCAAGGGTTGAGGGACCTCCCATTCCAGCCAAAGGCGATTCTCTGAAGGGGCATCTTTGAGCAGTTAGCAGTCAACCTTCATAGCAGCCAGAGTATGTTGTACAGACTAGGTAACAGGAAAGTAGGCAAGGCAGGGTCCACAGCAGAAAGAAATTTATAATAAAATGACACACATTTTAATATATAAATTATCATATACAACTACACTTGAAAACAAAATAAAATATTCAGACATTTGAACCTATTCATAGAATTATAAAGAATGTGACAGCTACTTGGGCTGCCCGGTGGTACAGCGGTCAAGTTCGCATGTTCCGCTTGGGCAGCCCAGGGTTTGCTGGTTCGGATCCCGGGCGCAGACATGGCACTGCTTTACAAGCCATGCTGTGGTAGGCTTCCTACATATAAAGTAGAGGAAGATGGGCACGGATGTTAGCTCAGGGCCAGTCTTCCTCAGCAAAAAGAGGAGGACTGGCAGCAGTTAGCTCAGGGCTAATCTTCCTCAAAAAAAAAAAAAAGAATGTGACAGCTACGGATATAGGTCGATACAGGTGGGTTATGTGGAGGTTCAAACACTATAAACACTGTTTCTTTCAGAAACATGATTTTCTAAAATAATTTTCTAAATATAGGTAAATTTTGAGAAAATTCTGAATTAAGAAAGACTTTATATTACAGAGTAGTTACATTTTTCAAAATTCAGTGTACATTAAAACCACAAAAAATGTGCTGGATGAATAAAACCAAGTTAGGTTCCAAGATTAGATAATGACAAACAAGGCTTTCACTTGCAAAATATCTAGAGGGACATTTGAAAGTTGTAAGGAACATTGGAATATTCTTCACTTTGGGATTGTCTAAACAATGAGGGTTAATTTTCCTGGCTCCCCGACTAGTATACCCTCTCAATCACAGACAGATCAAATGTCCCTGCCAAAAATTTGCAACTCCTCCCCACAAAAAAATTCCCCAAACGTCTCTGAGGGTAAAGTAGAACCTCAGTGAGAACTGCTGCTATAGCCAAATTAATCTTGTCTAAGTGAATTGGGGACATGTGTATGTTTCATGATAAAATATTCCACATTCTACAGTTAAATTTCAAGGACACTCTCGAAAGACTCTTGCACATACACACAGGCACATACACACACGGAAGAGATGACTGTTAGAAAAAGTATGGAACTAATGTAATAACATAAAAGCAGGTTAAACACGACACATATTTAATAGGTAGATGCATGTTATTTAATCAAACTAAGTGGAATAGAAAGTTCTATTTACTGGTCTAATTCTTATACTCCCATGCATATTTATAAGAGAACTGTGGAATTCATGGTTCTAAAAATTCTGGATAACATTCCAGAAGAGTGCCAATTAGAACACAATGACATTCTAATGTTATGGGCAGAAATTACAATAATTAATGGAGGGAAAAAGGTCAAAATAAATTTAGAGAGAGAAATTCTTCCATTACATCATATTTGCTACTTGAGTTGCAATAGTTGGTCTCCCTTGGACTCTAGACTGCAGTTATTTTGATTATTATTTCATTTAAGAATTATAAGAAGAATGTACAAACTGCTTATATTGGGCACTCATACTACATAAAAATGTGTCCATTAAAACTCTCAGGGTCGAGAGGGCTAGCCCCATGACCTAGTGGTTAAGTTTGGCACAGTCCGCTTCAGCAGCCCAGGTTTGGTTCCCAGGTGCAGACCTACACCACTTGTCAGTGGCCATGCTATGGTGGTGACACACGTAGAAAACAGAGGAGGACTGGCACAGATGTTCATCCAGGGTGAATCTTCCTCAGCAAAGGAAAAAAAAAAAAAACCCTCTCAGGGTTGAGCCAGTTCTGATGGTCTAGTGGTCTAGTGATTAAAGTTTGGCACACTCCACTAAGGCAGCCCCAGTTCAGTTCCTGGGTGTGGAAACACACCGCTGTCTATCAGTAGCCATGCTGTGGCAGCTGCTCACATAGAAGAACTAGAAGGACTTACAACGAAAATGTTGTAAGAGGAGGAAAAAAAAAAAGGAAGATTGGCAGCATACATTAGCTCAGGGTGACTCTTGCCCAGACCAAAAAAAAGACTCTCAGGATCTTAGAGTTAAAAAGTAATCTAGCTTTCCCCTATTGGTGCATCAGGTTGTCATATATCTTAAGGACTATAATTTTAACAACTCTGAAATCCCCTACACTTGAAGCTATCCTAAAGGAAAATGAAGATCAAAAAGGACAGGCATAGAAGGAAAGCAAGATTGCCATCTCATTAGGCAGATGATTGAAGAAAATGTATTGGAATATGTCCGTGATGCCTAACTGCCTTCAAAGACCGTTTATACTTGCCCTATAAACTGAACATGCTGAAAAAGCCTTTTAGCTACTGCATAAATTATTTTCCCTAGAGAAGGAGCATTAAGGAACCAGAGGAGTCTCAGCAGGCAGAAATATCCAGAGAAAACTCGATTTATGGGGAAATAATTGTTACTAATAATTATAGTAATTACTACTCAGAGAAAAAGATATCATTCTTTATGAAAATCATCTTCTTTTCTTATGCTCTGAACTTCATAATTTCCTATATATTCTTGGAATACACTTCCACAATTTTATACAACCTCCTGTAACCATTTAACTTGTTTCTGTCCTCTGTCTTCCTTTAAATCCTTATTTCATATTCATTCCAGGTTGATCTTAAAATTACTCTCTTAGTTAACTCCAGGGGAAAAACTATAATATATTCATCCATACCAAGTTTAATAAGTGGGCTTTCAAAGTCCCTAACAATCTTCTCTACCCAACATTTTTGTCTGTGTTTTTTACTCTTCCCTGAAATCCTGTCTTCCCATTGTTCTACTCAATACTGTGCGTTTAATGTAGTTCCCAAATTCTAATGAGATGACTTTAAGTGCAGTGGAGGAATATTCTGGATCCTCAGTTAGGAGTCTACTGTCAGATTAGTGCTGGCTGAATAGTTCTTCCCTATTTTGCTCCGGAATTACAGTAGTATCATGTCATTTTGCTGTTCCTTATCTATTAAGTACAGAGACCTGGAATAACCTGCTACGCCATTTGTCTTGAAGAATCTTTACTTCACTTTTCATCATTGCTGTGGAGGATCAATATAATTTACATCTTCAACTGAAATATTGTTGCTCAATGGGGGCTTGATGAGGGGAAATTATTCAAGTTCAAGATTTTGAACTGAATGTCACAAGGAGATGGGTATCCAAAAGGAGGCGGCATTCTAGGACATATACTTGAAAGTGAAAGGCAAAAATTGTAGAAACAAGCTTAATTCTCCCACTTTTCCTGATAATGATTTCTACAATTCTTATCAAGTAATATAGTCTGTTATTAAGTCAAAATATTGTTAGGTTTAGGAAAATACTGCATAAGGCTGCCTTAGAGGAAAGATTTTTGCTTTTTCTTTGATGCTTTTCTATAGAAATCTTAATCATACTATCTTACTTTGGAGTTGGTCTGGAGATATCAAAAGCCCCAGTTCCCATAATATCCAAAAGACCTTCATAAAATCTCCTAAATTTCTGGAAATTGACTTTTTTTTTTGTTATGTTTCTCCAGGACTTGGAAGAGATATTATTACTGTAAAAGAAGTCCTGGAACTTGTTGCATATGCTATATCTAATGAATCTTAGTAGGTTTACTGATTCTGTTTTTTTCTGTCTAGAATTTCTGGGACCTCTAAATAGCAATTAAAAGCCCTAAAAATTATTCAAGTGACAATTCAGTCATGTGTTTTTTTCTATGAATTTCTACTAAATGAGAGGCATAACTTGATTACAAGGAATGAAAACTAACTAAAATAGAAAGAGGTTTTGACCTCATGGATATCTAACATCAAAAAATAAAGAATAGACTCCTATAAGGCTACTGGCTCCTTCTCTAATTGATTCTTTTTCTGTGTCTCTTTGAAAATCTACCCAGTCTCCTTGCTGTATAATAAAGAAGTTGTCTGGTCTTTGTCTCTGGTTCCTGAGAGATAACCTCTAACTCCTTGGAATTTCCTGAGTGATATGAGTGTCTTTGTCATTCATGGTTAGCCCTTGGACCACACCTGAGTTTATGCTAAGGAGATGATTCAGGATGAGAACTGGTTTTGATAGAAAGACGAACTACATGATTAGAGGATTGGGGCTTTGAGCCACTTGATATCAGGTCAACCTCCCAACAACTGGAGAGGATAAGGAGCTGGAGGTTGAGTTCAATCACATGGCCAAAGATTCAATCAATCATGCCTACATAATGAAACCCCAATAAAATCTCTGGACGCAGAGTGCAGTGGAACTTCCTAGTTGATGAACACATTGATATGTCAGATGCATCCTATTTCCGTGGGGAGAGGGCACAGAAGCTCTGCATTCTGCACCTTTTCAGACCTTGCCCTGTATCTCTTCATCTGGCTGGTCATGATTTGTATCCTTTATAATAAAACTGCCATTGCAAATATAGGACTTGCCTGAGTCCTGTGTTTTTCTAGTGAATTACTGAATCTGAGGGGGTTTGGGAAACCCTAAAATTTGTAGGCAGTTGGTAAGAAGTGTGGGTAGTCTGGGGAATTGGAGGCAAACTCTGGTGATCACTGGCAACTTTTTCTAAATTTTTACTAAGAAGTTGATTTAGATTAAGTAAGGAATTCTTTTCCTACTTAAGGTATCTTCTCAGTGAGGAAAGGAGTTCTCTACCCCCCTCACAAATTTGAACATCTAATGCAAAGAGTTCTCCTGCATATAAAGAAGGTCGTTTTTCGTCCTTTAGAGTTCTTAAAATGAAAGCAACAAACAACCCTTGTTTTCCACATGAAAATGAGTTTATTCAGCCTATCAAAAACCCACACTATAATCTAAAGTTGATACTTTCATGTGACAGTTATTAAGCATCTTCTACATCAGTAAACCTATTAGTACCATTGGCTTTGAATGTCAACCTTCTTCCCATGGAGATGAAGTCCTGCCCTTCCACAATATTGCCTTGTATATGTGCTACCTACTTCTAAGTGCTCCATTTAGCCAAAAGTGGAATAATTTCTTAGTCAATCAAATAATAGAGAAACCAAAACTTTTGGTTTAGTGAATCAGAAAAACAAATGCTCCTTAGTTCAGTTCACATGTCACAAATTTTAGTTCAAAGAGTGTTATGGCTGTTTGAACCCCCAAATAGATCCTAAGACAAATTCTCATTGAAAAGGGAATATGTCAGTGCTTTGAGCCAGTAGCCAGAAGATGACAAACTCTCCTGAACTAATATCTACCTAAACAACACATGACTTTGGGGATGAGTTCCTGATCATTAAATGGCTTCATCTCTCAGTATCCTTGGGTACAGCATCCTGAAAAAGAGAGAATATGATTGGCCCTGCTTGGGCCAGATGAACACCCTTGGTTCAGGGAGCTGTGAACAAGAAGCTGGGATTACTTGGTACCAATATGGTCACCTCCCCTTCTTCAGAAGCTTTAATGTGAAAACTCAAAAGGAGACGAAAATTATGATGGATACTATATACGGCACAGTGACATAATTCATAAAGTATTTCTTTTTTTGTTGTTATTGTTATTTGCTAGTTTTCCTATAAGTATTGACTGTGTGACTTAATTGGAAATATTTTATGCTCATCCTCAGGATCTAACACAGTGTAGGATCACAACAGATGATTAATATACCATTGTTCATAGAGTATTAGAAAATTATATTAGGAATTCGGAGATGATTATGAAAAAAGGAGTCTGGAAAATAAAGAAAAATAGATCAATATGTAAAACACCAAACATATGGTAACAGAACTGGTGTGATACTATGGAAAGGGCCCTCATTCAACAAGACAGGAGACCAAGATTCAATTCCTGGTCAGTTACAAATATTTTTGTATCCATTATCAAGTTATTCTCTGATCTTTAACTTCTTTAATGTAAATAAGACAGTTGGGGAAAGCAGACTTCAAGTTGTGCCCAGTGATTTAATTCCCTATAGACAACAAACTTTTCTGTTGTCTATGTGTGATAATTTCAGTGGTCTAAGTTAATATTGAAGAAATAGCAGTGCTCTAGGAGCAGGGTGAAGGACAGCATTAAGGAAGAAATTTTAAAAAAGAAACATTATTTATTGTGCCCCTAGTTTATGTTCTATATTGTTTAAAGCATTCTTAGTCATATTATTTCATTTTATCCTCATAAATATTCCATCAAAACTGATGGAAGCATTCAAGTGAATATATTGGCTTACATAGTTGAAAAGTCCTTCAGGCATGGCTGATTCTGAATCTAACAAAACAGCATGAAGACCCAAGCAATACTGATCAGTTAGCTCTGTTCTTCCCTGGGTTGCCTTCATTTTGAGAAGGGTGCTGCCCTTCAGAGTGACATGATCGCTGCTGCGGATCCTGCTTAACATTCTGCTGGCTCACAATGTGGTAAAAATAACAGCTAAAACCAAGATCCCAAGGATATCAAGGACCCAAATTGGGGTCCATGTTCACCCCTGAACTAGCTACAGTTGCTCAATGAATGGAATACATTGATTTAAATTCAATCTACCTGATGCACCTCTAGTAACACAAAACACATGTAAGAGTATGGGAAAGGGGCAGAAAATTCAGGGTCTAATTTCTCAAATTAGACTTAACGGAGGTTAGGCAGCAGAATTGTAGATTTATTTATTCAACAAATGTTTATTGACCACTGTCCATGAGCCAGATACTGTGCTAGGCACTGACGATCTAGTGCTAAATAATCAGATAATGACTTTAGCTGTCATGTTGACTAGATTGGTGTGGTGGGGAGATAGACAATCTATTTGAGAAAAGATATTTACTTCTATTCATCCAGAATCTCAGAGCAGGCAATTACACTGGAGGGAGCCCCACATCTGTGCCACATTTCCCATCATGCATTTTCCAATCCATAGGAGACATGGAGCCAAGTGACAAAGAAGCTGTGCTGAAAGCAGTGCTTAAAATACGTGCGATTGAATTGTAGACAGAATTCAAAATGTAGGATAAGGCTAAATGGAGCGAAAATGTTTAAGTTTCTAACTTTATTGAGAAAGCGTTAAAAGTAATAATTGATTGAAAGCATTTCAGAATTCCATATAGTAGCTGTAATGTTGTTTATGCTATTCAGATGAATAGTCCAAATTACTCTGTTTCTTAGTCTTTATCTTTAATATCACTTATTCTGCTCTCTAAGTTACTTATGTGCATAGTTATTTTTCGTGGGTCTTTTTGCCTTGTACACCCACATAGCCTACAGTCAATAGTGACATGACTTAACAATTGAACTGCCCTCACTAGCATGTCTTTCCATGAAACTCTTGCCCAGGAAGATAAAAGTTGCACGTAACTTTATCATTTATTTCAGGAACCTCCTAGGAAACCATTTAACCAACATCAAAGTGTTCAAATTTTCAACAGACAGTATCAAAAAGTCCCCAGGGTCTCAAGACTGTTTACAGTCTTGACCCTGAACTCCCACTTGTGTCCACCAATCCTCAGCTACTATATCACAACACTTACCTGATCTTAATCAAGCCCCGCCTTGAAAGATCCACCTAAACTAGACTCCAAAACCTTGTAACTGTCTTGAATTTGCCTTCCCCTCTCAGAGATGCTACTAGACTCTGTCGAGGTAGTGATCTCACTTACCAACTTTGCCTCAAGAGGTGGTGTTCCTGACATTTTCATGGAGCCAGAATTCAATAGACACGAGAGAGTTTAACCACTGAAATTCTACCCCAGAGTGCCTGCATATACCTGTTGAATGAATAGATGAATGAATTAGAGTTCATTCAGATTTAGAATAGATCACACTTTATAGTACTGCACTTAAACTACAAAAATTCTGTAACACATGATCAAGAATCATGTCAATAGGGGCTGGCCCCGTGGCTGAGTGGTAAGTTCGCGCACTCTGCTTCAGGCGGCCCAGAGTTTCGTTGGTTCGAATCCTGGGCGCAGACATGGCACTGCTCATCAAACCACGCTGAGGCAACGTCCCACATGCCACAACTAGAAGGACCCACAACGAAGAATATACAACTATGTACTGGGGGGCTTTGGGGAGAAAAAGGAAAAAAAATAAAATCTTAAAAAAAAAAAGAATCATGTCAATAAAGCTCTTGAGGCTATACCATCTCCACACTATTTCTGTTGTCTTCTTAAAAAATATTTCAGAGAATTCTGAAGGGAGAAGTATACACAATCTGGAAAGAGGTGTAAATCATTTGCAGACAAAGAATGGAATTAAAATTGACCAATTTGACTATTCATTGACAACTGACGAGAAGCACTGTATGTAGGATTACAAATTTAGATTTTTTAAGGAAGTGTTTTCTGATAAAACATAGATAGTCAATCCTCAAAAATCCCTGAAAAGCTTTTGTGCAAACATTTTCTTTTCTCATCAGCTATAAGTGCAAAAACTCTTGTTGGAACTCATGCAAGATAAAGAGGAATCAGAAACAAAACTTAGTACCCAAGGAATATTCATTTTAAGCATTTTTGCCCATTTAAGTAACTGGCTTGTCTACCGCCTCCTTAAGGGAATTGCCTCTGTAAAATATAAGCTAATTTTTTATGCGTAATTAAAATGTCAATTTTCCATGTTAACATTAATCTAAGTAGAAGGACTAGAACTCAAGATTTCGAATATTGGCCTAGGGTTGATTAGACAAGAGAAAAATAATAGCATTGACTACTCTGTTTTATGGAAAAAAATAATGCAAATAGGTAGAGCCTTAGGGTAGGAAACAATACATATTTGGCCAATCAGAGTCCTCCTGTCCTTGGGGCTCTGTATGGAGAGAAAGTGAATTCAATGAATGGTGGGTAAAGTAAGTGGCAATCTCTAGTTTCCAGCTTAAGTCTTTGCTTTTGAGAGAAAATGTCTTTTTCCTCCTTACAGAAAGGGGAAACCCATAACTGCATCCTAAAGTCAGGTATTCCCGTAAACAGGAATAGTTCAGATGGAAAACTAAGGACAAAAGGTAGCCTGGTGACTTGGGGTTAGCTCCTACTGGGCAGTTAGACAAAATAGAATGTGAAATGCTTTTGTAGACAAGAAAGCCCTCTAAAAATGCTAGCCCATTAATCATGGGTGATTTTAATTACTGTGATATTGATTAGTATAGCGACTATGCAAAATCTAAGCCAGACACTGTGCTTTCCTGAGCTTGCTTTTTTTTTTCTCCTCAGTTTCATGAACAGCTGGCTTAACCAAAGCCTATTTTAAGACCCAAAAAAGAGCAAACATGAATAAAGTAAAGTTGAAGGTTGTAGAGAGCTGCAATGGGAAGTTATTGAAGACAATGGAATTCTGGTTTCTCTGAGAAAACTTGGATTCTTCCAAGAATGTTCTACAAAGTATTACGCCTCTAGGGAATGATTCAGTCAATTTCTTAGAGTAAATGCATGAATGGTTCTTTTGGGTTTTATTCCCTAGATTGAACATATGTAATTTTAAAAGATATATATTTGCTGTACTTTGAAAGTATATATGTACACCCTGTGCTTTGGGGCCTATCCTGCCTGCTTTAGTGAGAACGTTGTCTTCCTACACACAATTTCAATTCACACAAATGGCAATAAGAAAAATCCCTAGATTTATAGTGAAATAATATGTCTAATAACATCATAGCAGATTTCCATAGTTAGGCACACTACAATTCAGATGTGCAGAGGAAATACAGCTTCCTTTCTTTTCTATAACTGATCTAATGCTCTTCACAAGCTCTTAACCTGCTGCGTAGTGATAAATAAAATTTAAATTTCAAAAAACTTCAAGCCTTCCATTTAATATCCTTAATTCCTTTTGCTTTCAAATAATCTTTTAGTTTATTTAAGAATTTGAGGAGTCATCTAGGCTTTCAGATTTAATTTCCCTGCCCACATGGCCCCACCATATTACCTCTGCAAGTCTAGGGGAGGGAACCTTAGCAGACATCGTGGAGAATGAGGTGAACAGATGGCAGGGAGGCCAAAGAAGTTTCAAGCTTCTTACGAGTAGGTCCTTGCTCTGTTTTCCCAAGCAGAGTGTTTAAGCAGCCAGGTCTCTCATGTTTTGAACCCTGAATTAACACCTCTTCAGATGCTTCACTTAATTAGCTTTAAGCGGGTACCTGATGATTTTCCCCTTTTGATCACAAAGTCTCTATACACGGTATCCACTTTATTCTCACTCCATGCTGCAGTTCCCCACAGGAACACTCAGAAATTAAGGGTCTTCTGCATTCTTAAGTGGGCTGTGGGGAACCTGGAGCTCTGTCTTAGGCTCATCAATCTAGCCTCTTCCCATAATCGCTCACAAACCACGCTGGACCGGCACTGGGACCAAAGAGGAGCTTCTCCTAGAGAACAGCAGCCTCTCAGGGAATATACCACAGAAAAGCAGCTTCTCTTGTAGTAACTGGTAGCGAGGTAGGATTGGGAAACACGAGTACAGACGAAAGACTTACCTACCTCCTTTCTTTCTTCCCTTTTCTCTGAATGATGGTACATTCAAAGCAACACGTTTAACAATATATTTTTAAAAAGTATAAAAAATAGTTTTCAGTCATATCTGAAAAAAAAGTATAAAAAATAGTTCCCTCATCTTAATAACTAGCATTTATATGCCATGCATTGTGCCAAAATGTCTTATTTAATCCTCATATCAAACTTGTAAATAAGTATCAACACTTTATCGATTTTAATGAGTGGTTTTAGGGCTCAGGCAGGTTAAACAGCTTCTCTAATGTCACACAGCTAGTATGTGGTAAAACTGGTATTCCTATCAGGTATGTCTGACTCCAGATGGATGTCTTTAAGTGTTATGATCAATGTAAGAGGGGCAAGAGCTGACTCACCTATACCTATGAGCCCATGAAAAACAAATATCCAGGAAAACAAAATAAAACCAAGCAAACATAAAAACTGAAAACTTAGAGTCCCTAAGTTTTAGTATATCGATTGTCTATTGTTGAAATTTGTAATGCAGGTTTTGGGCTAACAATACTAAGGAAGATCTACCAGCAAGTACATGAAATTAATGCTTTCCTTAGAGCTCCCAAGGAAAGGATACCCATCTATAGATGTAAATAAATCCCTAGATCTTGAATTCAAATTTCAATATTAGTCACTCTATACTGGAAATATCTGGAGTTGTTTTTCTTTCTCACAGTCAAGTGTAACTAATAAAATATATAGAACTGGAAGTGGTTTCAATGAAAGACCTTTAGGATGGACATTTTGTATCACTTACGTGACTTGGGTTGAAGAGAGCAATTGTCTCCTCACCAGGGAAATGGATTGTACATGGCCCATGACATGTGGCATTCATAGCATGCAGTTTCTTATCACCAAGTGGGATTTGGAGTTCAATGTCTGCTGCCAATGATCACTATGATTGTGATGAAGAATACAGAGATTGTGAGGCGAGCCGGCTTCTGCTGACTGAACTAGATGGCATAAAGACAGAAAATTATAGCACACAACCTAAAATACTTGGCTTTACCTCTTTCTTCCTTCTTCTACTCTACTTCCCAAACTCACCTGCACCAACAGGTTTAGACTTCTTTGAGTTCCTAAAGAATCTCTTATAACTGACAGTCACTGACTGAGACAACGATAAATCAGACACAGAAATCAATTTGAGGAATTACAGAAATACAGAGCAATCTGAATTTCCAACCTTGACAGGTCTCTCATGTAACGCCAGGTACTGACTGGGAAAGTTGGGCTCTCAGAATCATAATAGGAACATCTGAGTGAGTGACAATAAATACATGTCTCATAAACCTCCAAATCCCATTGATTGTCTCCTTGCCTATAGAAGTAGCTGCTCTTCACCTTTTGGGGAAGAAAGCCATGACCTGCTTGAAGACCCTGAAATGATCTTACCTGTATCAGTCAGAGTCTAGTCGGGAAACAGAAACCATAACAATTATTTGAGCAGAGAGAATTTTACGTGAAAAAATGCTAACTAGGAATAAAGTTCTTAGCCAGATAACTGAAAAGATAAAATGAGAGCTCTAAGGAATTGTAAAGGTAGCAATTGCAGGACACGGTTCTCTGAGAGAACAAAGGAAGTGATTATTAAAGGAAGGGAATTATTAAAACTTAGAAACTTATAGGAGGGGGCCTGAGAATCTGGGACTCACACCTCTGAAGAGGGGACACTGGCCAGCTGGGGCTGGTCTGTCAAGGTGGGTGCATGATAAAGCTGATTATGCCAGTGTTGGAAAAATTGCAAACTGCCTTCAGTTACTTCTGCTAGAAGGAACTGCTACTGCTAGAGTGAGGGACCATTAATGAGGCTACCCTGGCAGAAACCAGAAGCAAACAGGAAACTCACAAGGAAGAACCTGGAAGAAGCAAGAAACTTCATCCTCCTCTGGCCTTGCTGTCTCCTCCTAGTACCTTTTATTGCAGATTCTAACATACAGCCAGTTGGCCAATCAAAAATGTATTTGCAGAGACCTGACTCTAGCCTCATGAAAAGTGTGGAAGGTACTGGCACATCATCTTAAGCAGTCCTCAAGAGTACTGGCCTTTTATCCTCCTGCCCCACTCTTGTCTCTCCTCATGACTTTCAAATCCACAACCAGAGTCATGTCCTAACATGCCTCAGGAGGACAAAGGCAAGAGCTCACTTTGAAAGAGATGGTTTATACATCAGAAAATACATTTGCAAATTTTTTGTTTGTTTGTTTGTTTTTTGGTGAGGAAGATTCACCCTGAGCTAACATCCTTGCCAATCTTCCTCTATTTTTTGTATGTGGGATGCCTCCACAGCCTGGCCAACAAGTGGAGTAGGTCCACGCCTGGGATTCCAACCTGTGCACCCAGGCCACTGAAGAGGAGCACGCGGAACTCTAACCACTTTGCCACAGGACCAGTCCCATCTGCAAGATTTTGCTAATTTATATTGTCAAAAACCTATGGAATATGTGTGGGAATGGATTCTGTGGCTTCTGATACAGGATAGTGAACACAGCATTAGAGACGCTGAATTTATCAAGGATGAACATAGCTGAAATTTTTAATTCAGTTGCATCTCCACCACTTACAAGCTTTGTGAACTTAGACAAGATGCTTAACTGCTCTTTGCCTAATTTTGCTCATCTTTGAAATCAGGATAATAATTGTATTTACCTCAGGAGATTATTGTGAGATTAAATTAATATATGTATTTGCTTAGATAAGTCTCACGAACATATCAAATATAAGAATGTTAACCAATAAAAAGGACTCAAGCAGCTAGAAGCAACTCTAATAGTTTGTTTGAATACTTCGATGAAACTTACATTCAGCACTCACCTGAATTAAGTTAAGTTGAGGTAGAAATCACTTCTATAATATAATGGAAGAAATCCAGTGACTTAGGGAGACAAGGAGGCTGGAATGCGGTTTTCATGTGTGACCTGTTCATCCACCCCTTACATATATAACCCTGGAGGTCCACCAAATAAATATTAGTCTCGACTTCCCAAAGGGGTTGGGGGCCTTTTACCAAGATGGGTATTCATTTACAGTGAGGAAAGAGAACAACCTTGACTTTTCAAGGCTTACGATACAGTGGCTCCCAGCTGACAATAATATTTGAGGTCTCCCATGTGCTAGAGGCTTACCAGCCAGAATAGGAGTTTATATGAATTGGGTGATAAATGGAATTTGGCTTGAGTTCAGCTCCAACAGCAGGTCTGTAAAACAAACCTCTATTTATTTCTACCATTTTTTATTACATAATTGGAACAGACAAATTTGGCAGCCAATAGAATTCCCACATTGGTTCCCTTAGTTGTAGAATGAGGATTATTTTGCTTGTTAAGGCCTAAGTAAAAAACCTTGAATTTCCCCTCCATACCAAAATAATAAACCAAATTCAATCTGATAACCCTGGTGTACCCCAGATATTAGTGCCACCGGAAGTCTTGAAGGCTATCTAGGTGATTTCTAGCATATTCCATTTAAGTAGCAGAAGATAGATGAGTGTTGTGAAAAGAAGATGGATTGGCCTTAGAGAATGACAGTGAATTATTTTAAACCTGATCAGGTGGTTAAATGCAATTGGAGCTGCTGTTCCCCTTGCGGTCTCTTTATTCTAGCTAATTGACATCCTTCTGCAAAGTCTTTTTCTTCCTCTGTCTTAACAAGCAGATGCGGTTTGCTTTAAGATCAACAGTATACCTTTGCTTTACTACCCCTGGTTCTTTGCATAAATTGGCCTCAAGAATCTTGATCGCCTCACTATCCTACAGGATAGTATGCTGGTTCACCACATTGATTCACAATGCAGTGTGAATCAATGCTTCACATTGCATTGACTGAATTTGCTAAGCAGAAATACTCTAAATGCCTATTTCATAGATATATATGCCTGAGACTAGGAGGTAAGCCCGACAAAAACTCAGAATGTCACTTCAGTGTTAAACATTGGTCTGGAGATATTGAGATAACTCTCCAAAGTAAAAAACAATTAACTTCATTTTGCCAAACTGTTACTTCCTCAGTATAGGGTAGCAGGGATGCTGGCAATGGTGGGAGTCAACATTGAGTAATTTTGAAACCAAAAATCCAATCATATCGCCTTATTCAGTTCTCATGCTTCCAACGTTTGAGCAATCATCAAAATCTTATATTAAATTTCTTTTTGCTTGAAAAATAGTGATTTCTGTTACTGCACTGTACCATGATGGATACTGAATTAGTTTCACATTGCAGCTGTAACAAATTACTACAAACTTAGCAGCTTAAAACAATATCCACATTTTATCTTACAGTCATGGAGGAGAGAAGTTCAAAATGCATCTCACTGGGCTGAAATCAAGGTGTCTATAGGATGAATTTCTTTCTGGCTGCACTAGAGGAAAATTTACTTTCTTGCTTTTCCCGACTTCCAGAGACTGCCCACATTCCTTGGCAAGTGCCCCCATTCCATCTTCCAGGCCAGCAATGGTCAGTCCAGGCTTTCTCACATTGCTTTACTCTAACTTTCCTGCCTCTTTATTTTACTTATAAAGACTCGTGATTATATTAGGCAGACCCAGATAACCCAGGATAATGGACTTATCTCAAGGTCATCTGAGAAGTAACTTCATTCCCCCTTCAAACTTAATTCTCCCTTGTTGTGTAACACAGCACATTCACAGATTTCAGGAAATAGGACATGAACATCTTTGGAGGACTATCTTCTGTCTACTACAGCTATGTTTCCTTCCTCCTGACCTCAACTTTCTAGGAGAAAGAATTTCCGTTTAGTACCCTTCTTGATCTTTCTCAGACTCCTCAGTAGTAACTGACTTTTCCTGAACTTGGAAGATATAAATAAGCACAGATGCCTCACCTCCTTCTGTATTCCCCTAGGACACTGCTAGGGTACAGAGCATACATTGCACTATGTCTGTGCAAGATGGTACCTGGAGGAGACATGAAGCAGTCTAATATGAGCTAGGTGGATAATCCTGGGCTGCCTAATCTGCATCAAGTGTTAACCAGATCTATATCAACTTATCTAAGATACACTGCCTAAAAGTCGTTATCAGTAGTTAAGCATTATATCTTCAACTCTTTGTCTCCAGTATCTACATCTCGATTGGTTCCCACCTCTGATAAAGAAAATAGGAATGTAATGTATTAACTTTGTAAGATGCCAAAGAAAATAATAATAGCTGCTGCATGAGTGGTTATAAGTGTTAGAGATTGTATATTTTTAACTGCTACCTAGAAATTGATAAAGCAAAAATATAAAGAATTTATTCAGAAAATTAATTACCAAGTCCATTATGAGATAATTCATAGTGGTCTATTGAAGTAACTATAATGAACTGAGGTGGCCATTATATGAGGTGCATGTAAATCTTTTGGGTTCTGCATCCAATTTCAACATGTGAGAGTGTAGGGTTCCCACACACCAACAAGCAGTGCTCAGGGATACCAGCTGGGTGTCCTACAATCCAACTCAATTCTGACACTATTTACCCAGAGATAGCATCAGATCCCACAGGTTAAAGGTTCAATCCCACAAGACTGTCTTCCCCCACCTCACTTCCATTGCCAGTTGGAAGCCCAGGTTTTTACCTGCACTTCTGACCAACTAGCTATAAACCAGAGGTTTCCACAACCCCCTCCTCGAGTTTGATTCATTTGCTAAAACAGCTCACAGAACTGAGAAATATTTTGCTTGCTAGATGACTGGTTTATTATAAAAGGACATAACTCAGGTACAGCCCAAAGGAAGAAATGCATGGGGTAATGCATGGGGAAAGAGCTCAGAGCTTCCGTGCTCTCTCAAGGTATGCCACTCTCCTAGCACCTCTTTATCTTTGCTGTGAAAGATGACCTGAGTGTAGCCATGTTAAAATTGAGCCAGAGCAGCCATTTCAGAGGAATTGCCTTGTACATTTTGTTTTCTTCATCTTCCAAAGTGGACCAAACCACCAACATTCTAAAAAGTCAGTGAGGACCAGAATATCCTAGTTGTAAGGACTGATAAAACTGGACTTTGCCGATGACCCAAACATTAACTAATCAATGAAATACTAGTCTAGTCTTTTGCTTGATGATTGAATCTCAAACCAATCTATAAAGTATAAACCTAGCTTTACCTCATCTAGACCAACAAACTTTTCTTTAATATAACTCACCACATCCTCCCCTTTTCCCATAAAGACTTTTGAGTCCCTTTCCTGTGATCAGAATGCATTTTGGGTTTCCACCTGAATCTGTGTCTCCTGAATTGAAATTCTAATTCTCCAAGTAAATATCTGCTGTTTGAATTGTAGTGATTTCTATGTCTCATTTGACATCCACAACCTGGAAGTTCTTCAAACTCCATCCTTTTGAGATTTTTATGGTGGCTTCATTACACAGACATGGTTGATTAAATTATTGGCTATGGGTGATGCATTCAACCTCCAGCCCCCTCACCCCTCCCTTAACATGGGAGAGTGGGACTGAAAGTTTCAACCCTCCAATCACAGGGTTGGTTCTCCTGGCAACCAGCTCCTAACCTTAAGTGACTTAGGGGCATTCCAAAAGTAACTTCATTAACATAACAAGAGATGCTTTATCTCTCATCACTTAGGAAATACCAAGAGTTTTAGAAATTCTATGCTAGACACAGGATGAAGACCCAATATATATTTCTTATTATAAATCACAATATTACAATAAGTTTCTTTAGTTACCCGGTCTTGTCACCAACTTATTGCCCTCAAGAACTCAAGGCAAGTTTTGGAAGCGTTTAACTGTTTCTCCAGATTGTTTTGTTGTTGTTTTTATGTTAAGAGACGCAATCACCAGCCACCTTGAACTGGGTCAAACCCCACCACAAGCAGGATGCCTGTGAAGATGGGCTGAGAAGTGCCCAAGAGATGACCGTTTTAATACTAAACTTTTCACCCAATGAGAAGCCTAAGCCTTATTACCCTAAAATGTGATGTATAAGGAAGCATATTTTCCAACTGAAACTGCACAAGCGAATACCCCTCTCCCTTTTGAATATTCATTCCCCATCTGAAATAAAAGGCCCCCACTTCCCTGTGCTCAGGGAGCCACAGCTTGGGAAATCATTCCCTGTGGGATCCTTATTTGTGGCAAATAAACTTTACTTTGTGTGACAGCTACTTCTGGTGAAGGCTTTGATTTCAACTCACCAAGAATTGGACCTACTTTGTGTCGGTGTTGCAATCCAATGTACACATCAGGATAGATGCGGAGAGGGCTGATGGCCACTCTGAGTTTATTATAACCAGTGTTTCAATATATACATAGCTTACATCTGTTAAACATACACAGGTGTTCTGGATGAAGTAATTAGCGAATGCCAAGAATTCTTAGTGATTTCTCAAGGATCCCTCCCTTGGCCTCTGTTTTGATATTATCATGTTATTGCTGTGTTCCTATATTTTTATCTCAGAGCAGGCAAGGTCTCTTAGGCAACGGTCCCTCTTGCTCCCGATATCGATATTGTTTCTCCATCTGTGCCCCCGGGCGGCCGCCGCCTGGCTTAGGTTGCCCCCCGAGAGGGTCTTACCCGTCATTGGCTAAACGGCCTTCTCACCTCCGGGCCACAGTTTGTTGGCAAGCTTTTTCCAGTGATTATTAACCCTTCCTGTGTCAGGGGCGGCTACACTTTGATATAGATGTCTATCATTTACACTTTAAAACTTTGTTCTATGTCTTTTAGGATAAATACTACCAAAAGTTAATTGTCTAATTCTGTTGTCTAAGGAAAAAATATAATGAAATTTACTGCAACATTTTCTTGATCCATTTTTATCAAAATTGTGATCAAATACTTTATTAAACAGGCCAATAGAGGGCCATTAAGTGACATCTTTATTGACCTATAGACTTAATTTCCTGAATAAATTTCTTTTTGTTGAGGAAGATTAACCCTGAGCTAACATCTGTGCCTACCTTCCTCTATTTTATATGTGGGACAACTGCCACAGTGTGGCTTGATAAGCAATGCATATGTCTGCCTCTGGGATCCGAACTGGCAAACCCTGGGTTGCCAAAGTGGGGCACGTGAACTTAACCCCTATGCCACCAGGCCAGCCCCTGAATAAATTTCTTATATTTTTGCTTGTCATTTCCTAGATTTTCATAAAAACGAGAGACTGCTTTTTTGTAAAACAAAAGTATTAAATAAAAGATGAAGGCTGCCATTTCTAAAATTATGCTCTTACACTAAATAATATGATAAAATTATATTTATTATTGCTCTCTGACTTCAGCTGCATTTAAATCATTCCATAATTTTTTGGCATCAGTAAGCATTTCAATATTTTTTTCAAGTTTAGTCTATTTTATTTACAGCATCATCAAATTTGTTCATTAACCATGCTAGAGTCTCTACCCTTCCACCTCCAAAACCTGGCCAAATCCCACTACTGACTTAGTATTGACTTAGACACTCCTTTATCTGGGAAGAGTTTTCCGATATTCCTTAAACATTCTGGGGTACCCTTCCCATGCAACTGACAGGATTTCCCTTATCAATTGTCTCTGTTTTTAATACACCTTGTTCATTTATTTTATTTTACTTTATTTATTTTTCTTTTTGAGGAAGATTAGCCCTGAGATAACATCTGCTGCCAATACTCCTCTTTTTGCTGAGGAAGATGGCCCTGAGCTAACATCCATGCCCATCTTCCTCTACTTTATACGTGGGACGCCTACCGCAGCATGGCTTTTGCCAAGCAGTGCCATGTTCGCACCCAGGATCCAAACCCACAAACCCTGGGCCACTGAGAAGCGTAACGTGCACACTTAACCGCTGCACGACCTGGCCAGCCCCCTTGTTCATTTACTGATCTCCCATTAGAAGGTAATGTCCCTCAGAGCAAAAATAGCATGTAAACTTGCTTACCATTTTATCTACAGTGCCTAGCACAGTGACTTACACATTATATTGCATTTACTCTAATATGTATGATTTATCATTTATCTTCTTAAGCTTTCAGAATATTCATCACTGACTTAGTGATTCATAATAGAGACCTGCACAATTAAGGTAGTGTTGTAGCAATACAGTTGGTACATTTTAGTTTCTGAATTGAACTGACAACCAGCAAGGTTTTTTTCTTTATCTCTTTTCTTTTTTTTTATGAGGAAGATTCGTCCCAAGCCATCATCCATTACCAATCCTCCTCTTTTTTTTTTTGCTTGAGGAAGATTGTGTCTGAGCTAACATGTGTCAAACTTCCACTACTTTGTATGTGGGATGTCTCCACAGCATGGCTGATGAGTGGAGTTGGTCTGCACCTGGGATCTGAACCCATGAACCCTGAACTGCCAAAGTGGGGTGTGCTGAGCTTTAACCACTCAGCCATGGGGCTGGGCCCAGCAAGGTTTATTTCTTAATGGACATATTTATATTAATGTCAAGAAAGAAGACAGAAATGATTCATTAACTTCTTCCCATTTTTGATGCTAATTTACATATGGCATGGTGGTCAACTCTTTTCCCTTGTCTCTGGAAACCAAGAGATAAAGCTTGATAATTATGATGGACCAGCCAAAGTAGCAAATGGAGAGCTAAGATGTTCTTTCCTCAGGTTACCATGTTTTTATTCTTGTCATTATAACAAAACCATGACTCATGAACTAACTCCCGGTCACTTCTAAATAAAGAAGGTACTTGCAATTACTAATATTTAATTCACAGTTTGGAATACCCATTGCTTTCACTCAAAATAAATTAGTTCTGGTGATATATTCAACAACTTTGTCAAATCTAATATCCCTCATTCCTCTCCAAATCAGCATACTGTTTATTATATAATTTCTGTAGTAGCATTTTTACTTGTACTAACTGAAACTTCACGTTAGAATAAATAAGGCCAAGCATTGGCTGAATTACAAAATAAGGAGTTTATCTTTAGTAACTTGCATTCTCCTTCTTTTAAGTGTCCACTTTTGGTTGTATTAACCCAAATCACCTAATATTCTCCTATTGTACTATAATTTAGAATCCCATGAAACTAGGCAACTTTCAAAACCTTTCTAAATACACATACACACATTTAAATCTATGTACCATTCCTGTCAAATATCCCATTATTTTAAGTTTATGGTAAATATTAAATTAAACAAATATGCTAATCTAGCTAGCTTCAAATTGTATGTACTCCTCACCCTAAATGTTAGAATATATTAGTTTAGAAGCTAGATAAACGTCAAGGTTCTTTAATATGTAACATTCATTCCTTCAATAAATGTATATTAAGCTATTATCATAGATGCCAGGGACTATTCTGGGCACTGGGTATACAGTAAAGAACTAAATAGACAAAAATCTCCTCCAAAGTCAATGCTTCTTCTAAACAAAGCAGGAAAAATATTATTTTATCCTGCTTTGTTTTTAAGTTTATCTCATTGTCTTAACAGCTTGTCCTGATGTTCAGCCCATCTTACTTTCACACCCCATCAGGTCTCCAGTCCCTATTAAACTCTCTTGTTCTACAATTTTCCTCTGTATATCCATATCTGTCAAAGCATCGTATTCTACATCTTATTCACTCGTGTCCAGATAGTGAGATGACTGTAGGTGTCAAAGATTTTAATGCTGATAATGAAGTAAAATGCAAATCATCCAACAGCCACTGCCCCCAGCATATTAGCATTGCAACAAAGGTTTTAGGGGTAAAGAAAGAAAAGAAAGAGAGAGAGAAAAAGAGAGGGAGGGAACAAGGTCAAGCATGAAGGCAAGCAGGAAAGGAAGGAAGGAAGGAAAGCAGGAAGGGGAGAAGGAAAGAGGGAAGGAAGTGAGAGGGAGGAAAAATAACGACAGCAACAATAGTTGTTGCTATTTCTATACTAAATATTTAATATTGGAGGGTATTTGAAGAATTCACAGGCTCTTCCGTACTTGGCATATTTTGCAGTTCTGAACTGAAAAATATAAACAGGAAATGTGGTACTACGTTTTGGTCCAAAAGACTCCTCGTATCACAATATTAGGAAGGGAGCTAGAACACACCCCGTTCCATAGAAACCACTGACTTGAAACTCATGCTGAATAACATAGCAACATAGCTGAATATTAGTTGATTGTCAGTAATCCTCAGAACCATACCTGCCATTTGTAGGCTTAAGCCTTATTTTATGCAGTTTTCTTCATTCTTGGATAGAACTTGGCCTTCATTTGTTTTCTGAAACTATTGATGGTTTTATTGGACAAAACCTGTAGATACCATCTCAGAGTGATGGTTTAAGTCCTGCAATTTATGGGCCAAATTTATGGAAACTACCTGTATTAGTTTTCTATTGCTGTGTAAAATATTGCCATAAAGTTAGTAGCTTTAAACAACGTATATTTACGATCTGACCATTTCCATGGATCAGAAGTCAAGTACTGGTTAGCTGGGTCCTCTGTTCAAGGTATCACAAGATTGAAATCAAGATGACAGCCATGGCTGCAATCTCATAGGAGACTCAGAGTTCTCTTCAAAGCTCTTTCAACCTAATGGCAGAATTCAGTTCCTTGTGGTTGTAGGACTGAGGTCCCATTTTCTGGCAGTTGTCAGCCAGGGATACCTCTCAGCTTATATAGGCTGCCTTCAGGTCTTAGCCATGAGGCCCTCTCACAACATGGCAGCTTATGTCTTCAAAACTAGCAGAGTAATATCACTCAAGTCTGCTAAAATAGAATCTTACATAACATAACATAATTACAGATCACATTCAAGGGAAGGGGATTATACAGGGCATCTACAGCAGGTGGCCAGAATATTGCCAACTATCTTAAAATACTGCCTGCCATAATACTTCTAAAGTTTCCTATTTTATGTTTTAAAAGTAGTTTTGTTCTTCAAAAGATATGCTTGTAGATACATAATATGGAACAGGTATGGATTTCATAACACAGAAACAATTTAGCTCAATTCCGAGAAAACCTACCCATTTCTCCAGAGAATTTTTCCTTCCAGAAAAGCATTTCAGCTTACTTTCTCTCCTAGCAATGGCAGCAAATTATTTTATAAAAAGCAATCTATGAAATGTTATTTAGGATTATGTTTATTTTTTTATGTGTTTATTTTGGTGAGGAATACTGGCCCTGAGCTAACAGCTGTTGCTGATCTTCTTTTTTTTTATGTGGGATGCCGCCACAGCATAGCTTGGTGAGCAGTGTTCGGATCCATGCCCAGGATCCGAATCTGCCAACCCCAAACTACAGAAGCAAGGTGCACAAACTTAACCACTACACCACCAGGCTGTCCCCTACGATTATGTTTAAACTATATCAATGATAATGGCTTATAGACTTAAAGCATGAGTTTCAAGTCAATGGTTTCTATGGAACAGGGTGTGTTCTAGCTCCCTTCCTAATATTATGATACAAGGAGTCTTTTGGACCAAAACGTAGTACCACATTTCCTGTTTATATTTTTCAGTTCAGAACAGCAAAATATGCCAAATACGGAAGAGTCTGTGAATTCTTCAAATACCCTCCAATATTAAATATTCAGTATAGAAAATGAAAAATATTTAAAATGTCCAGAAAAACAAGACTGGAGCTTTACAGACCTAAATCATACAAAAACCTGTTCAAATTCAAACTGTGCTGAATTCTGTGTATACCTAACAGATAAAGAAGTTGCTTTTTTTTCTTTTTATTTCAAACACATGCACTGAGTGCTGAAGCACATTCAAAGAAAATTATATTTTGAGTATTGAAAAACTAGCTATAAGTCACATAGACACACTGAACCATGACAAAATAAGCTATTTGTTAAAGTGTGTGGTTTCTTTGCACATGAGTGATATCATTAACAAAAGGGCTTTGAATATTATTTTTGAAATATATATTGCAATGTAAAAAAGGTAAAATCATGGTTTATTGTGTTTCTTGTGAAGTAGATAATTCTAATTTATGTTTTCTATTTTTCTCCCCCACTCACTGTAGAAATTGAGAAGAGCATAGGGATGGGGGAGGTGTGAGCATGTACATACCTGGGGAAAAACAAACAGAGTCACTTCCACAAAGTTAAGGTAATGCAAAGTAGCATAGAAAAGGTCTGACTAGATATTGGATGGATTTAAAACAAAAGCAGAATTTTTTTTCTTATTTGGATATGTAATCATGGAAAAAATGTTTTCATTTAAAAAGAAAATCTGACATGTGAGTTAATACCACAGATTTGATACATTCTAGTATAAGCAGAATTGAAATGAAATGGAGGAGTAAAGTTTTTTGGCATTGGATAGATCTGTGATTATTTGGCTGGTAGAAAACAAACCAAGGAAGCAGGACCATAAAGTAAATGATTTAGTCTAATGACAAAGTGTTTCTTTGCGTGACAGAATCAGGACGGTACTCTAACCCTTCTCACCAGCTAAATACAGGCTTGGTCCCTCCCTCCTGAATTGGAAATTATGAAAATGTTTAATTCTGAATTTATAGACAAGGAAGCTAATTCAATAAGCTGAGGGTGTCCTTTGTCAGACGTTTGAGTCATCTCCAGGTCTTCTACACCATGCTTTAGTCAGGTCCTGTTGAATTTACGTATTTTTGCCATTGTTATGCATGTTTGCCCCTCTTTCCACTAATCAATTTTAAAGCCTTTTAGCTTTCCCTGGAAGGAGGTCATAACCATTGGTCATAATCACTAACAGAGACTAATATGGGTAATTATTTATTTATTCATTCATTCAATTATCCTTTTATATAAACATCCATTCATTTAATATTTGGAGACTATTTAGATCAGTCAGTGTTCCACTACAGAAATGTAAGTAGTAGTAGATATTAGGAGACATATAAATATATATTATATCAAATATCAGATACACACACACACAGACACATAAATTCATTGAAAATAATTGGCTTAAGTGACTGTGGGGACTAGCCAGGCAAGCCTGAAATATGAACGCAGGTCATCAGGAAGGGCAGTTGGAAACCTTTCAGGAGGAGCTGAAGCTGCAAACCACAGGCAGAATTTCTTCCTCCTAAGTTCTGGAAACTGAGGAAAGTTCAGTTCTGCTCTGAAGGCTTATCAACTGATAGGATTAGCCTCACCCAGGTTAATGAAGATTATTTCCTTCACTTAAAGTCAGCTGATTGAGGATGCCAATCACATCTACAAAATACCTTCAGAGCATCACTTAGATTAGTAGTTGATTGAATCACTGGGGACTATAGCCTAGCCAAGTTGACACATAAAACAGACCATCACAGTGTCAAATATATGTAAAGTACCATGATAGGAACAATGGGAATCACTACATGATGAAGCTGTGTTCGACTAAGAATGTACTTCCCCCAAGTGGAAATCTCTACTATTGACAACATTTCTGACTATTCTGTAAAGTGGCTACATAATGAAAATCAATTTGATTTAATTGGAAGAAGGACCCCTGATAACTCATGGATCAAGATCTTCTTCATGTGGCCTTCCTGACTACTTCTTATACAACTACTACTTCTGATATCTGCTACCTCTCCTACAGAATTCATATAAGGAATAATTTTCATGTTCAACCAAAAATATTAAGTTGTCATATTTAACTATTTCATGAGCAGTCTTGCTCCCCTCTAGTAGTTAAGCTCCTTGAACGAGGAAAATATGTAGTGCTTGCATATTCTTTTCACCTCCTACCATGCTTTTAGGGACATGATAAGTTTATTGATAAAAAATGAACAGCTCAGTCCACTACTTATTTAAGCCACAGTTTTTAACATTTAAAATTCCTGGAAACTCATAAGTAGAGGATATGAGTTACGTTGATTTGCAAATAGGAATTAAAACAAACCCCAGCTTGTCTTCCTAGCCAATAACTTCACTGATGTTTTTATATAAACGTTTCTCCCTAAGGATGGGCTGACATACACCAAAGCCTGTGAAGGGCTATGCTGAGATGCCTAAACTTGACTTCCTGTTGCCTCTTCCTAAGAACGTCATTACTAATCCAAAGAGCTCAACTAATGGAGTTTAAAGTGACAGAGTCTTTTATAGAGTACTAAAACCTTTTAAGATGTACTTCAGGGGCTTCTAATCCTCCCAGTAACATAGTAAATATAACGAACATAAAAATTATCTTGCAGCTGTTGTGTGTGTCAGTAGCAATAATAAACTCCCAGCACTGCAGAAGACCAAAATAGCATCTGATATTTTGATTTACCCAATTTAATCACATGGAGTTCGAACATTTACCATTTTACAAGTTTTCTTTATTGATTTATCACATTTTTATAAGATTATATGAAGTCCTGTGGAACACATAGTTAGCAAGGACCCATTCTTCTTACTCCACAGGCTCATATATGATACCAAAAGAGCTCTCATGTGTTGCCTCAAGGAGAGATTTAGCATTACACAGTAAAGAGTGCTGAGTAAAAGAAAGAAATCAGATGGTGGAGGTGAATTCTTACAGTTTGTAAGGGTATGATGATTTCTATCACAATATTAATAGGCAAAATTAATGAACATTCCAAAGCCTCTAACTTTCAAATATTCAGGTATTTTCTTGATAATGACTACAAAAATTTACCAATAAGATCACCAATGATGCCTTCTTTCTACACAAAAGCTCTTGAGTCAGAATTTAAGATATAATATTTTTTATAAATCATAATCTTTTTTGTTTGTTTGTTTCTTTTATTGTTTCCAACCAAGACAATAACAAATTGACTTATAAAGCTTGTAGTCTGATTGACTTCTTCTGGAAATATTGAAAATCCACGCCTATAGTCCAGATTCCTTGTCTGTGGATTTTTATGGCTTCCTCCACATTGCTGCTTTACAACACCAGGAACTGTGGGACAGAAGTGTCTTCCACATCGTGAAATTTAATATCATCTATTAATCATTATGTAATATCAAACAGCTCTCATTAAACCCATATATTTAATATCTAGAAAATATTCTCAGTTTAAAAGTAAACATTTCTTTTTTTCTTTAAATTTTTATTCATGTTATCCTTCCCTTTATATTGAAAAATAGAAGTTGACCAAAGATCTTTGTGTTTTATGTACTAGCACTATGCTAAGCATAGGAAGTTCAAAATTAAAAATGACATGGCTCTTGGTCTAATAGAGAATGATGGCTTTGAATGAAGAAAGTGAATGAAAAGATGGAACCCTTTCTTTTCCAACACTTTCTCTGAACATGAACCCCCATTAATATTTGCTCAACATCGTTAATCAGAGATAAAGTTTCTATAGTAACTGTGTATAGGGAGATCACAGAATTTTATTTTAAACCTAGAAGATAACATTTAAAAAGAGATATAGTAAACTAAATTAAAGAATTAAAGATAGGGATATCAGCATCACGGCAGAGTGAACATTCCTGGGACTCTCTCCTCTCCAACATACAATGAAAAGGTCAACTATACTCAAAGAGAGGACATCCTAACACAACACAAAAATGTCGGAGAGATACACAGCCATGTGATAGAGGGCAGAGAGGCTGGAGTGCACCCCCCCCCCCCCCCCCGGAACCCCAGAAGCTCGAACAGAGTAGGAGGGAACTTTGCTCCCTGCCCTAAAGACTGTGGGAGGCTCTGTGAAGGAAGGAATGGGGGAAGGGAAATTTGTTCATGGGAACACCAAGGACCCCCAAGGGGCCATGCAGCCTAGAGGGAAGACCTCTACCAGGGCAAGAGCTTTTGAGGGGGAGTGACCTCATCAAGCCAACACCCCAGGAGACCAGACAGCAAGAGCAGAGCAAGAAAGCCCAGAGAGCATGCAGGAGAAAGCACCCCTCCCCTTACCTGCCTCCCATGCTCCATTACCTGGGATCTCAGCCGAAGGCGGAGGGCTCAGAATATGGAGCTCTTGACCCCCACCCAGTGGCGATAGGCAGTAACTGCAAACAAATAATATCAGGATGCATAAGATGGAACCCACTTCCTATAGCAATGTCAAATACTATATCAAATCTCCAGACCAGAGAGAAAATGACAGGTACGCAGAATTCAGTTCTGAGGACACAGAAATATGTAATCTAAATGACAATGAATTCAAAATAGCTGTCATCAAAAAACTCAATGAGATAAAAGAGAATGTAGAGAAACAATTCAACAAGATCAGGAACTATTTCACAAAAGAGATTAAAACTATAAAGAAAATCAATTAGGAATATTGGAGATGAAAAACATAATGGAAGAGATAAAACAAAATATGTATTCCCTGAACACTCAAGTGGACATCATAGAGGAGTGTAGCAGCATAATCAAAGATAAACATGTTGAAATGCTCCAGACAGAGGAGGAGAGAGAACTAAGACTAAAGTCTCTGAGAAATATCTGACTCAATTAGGGAAAGCAATATAAGAATTACAGGCATTCAGGAAGGAGAAGAGAAGGAGAGTGGAGCAGAAAATGTGTTCAAAAAAATAACAGCAGAGAACTTCCCAAACCTACGGAAAGAGAGGGCAATGTGTGTGGAAGAGGCTTCCAGATCTCCTAGATATGTCAATGTAAAAAGACCTACTGCAAGGCATATAGTAGTAAAAATAGCAAAAATGAATGACAAAGAAAGAATACTAAGGGCAGCAAGGCAGAAGAAAATAACCTACAAAGGAACCCCTATCAGGCTATCAGCAGATTTCTCTGAAGAAACCTTATAGGCTAGGAGAGGGAGGAATGATATATTCAAAATTCTGAAAGACAGAAATTTTCAGCCAAAAGTACTCTACCTAGAGAAAATATCTTTCAGATATGATGGAAAAATAAGAACTTTCCCATACATAATCTTAGTGAGTTCGTAGCCACGAGACCCCCACAAAGAAATCCTCAAGAAGGCAAGCATACCTGAAAAAAAAAGAGAGTAAGGGGTTACAAAGCAGGGAGTCAAGAGATAGATAGACAGAATCAGAATAGGAAGCAAATACTCAAGTATAGCATTAAGCTAAAGGGAAGGAAAATACCAAAAACACAGATAATCCTGTCATTTTAACCACAAACCCACAACATAAGTTTGAATAAGATATGACAAAAACAACTTAGGAGGGGAGGAGGAAAGGGACTGAATCGGTTTAGACTAAGGTAATAATGGGTCATCAGAAAATGGACTATCTTATGCATGAGATTTGGAATACAAACCTCGGGGTAACCACTAAACAAAAAAGCAGAACAGAGACACAAAGAATAAATAAGGAGGAAAAAAACACATCATTAAATAACTACATAATTCAAAACACACACGACAAGAAACAAAGGAAATGCAGGAAAATCAGAAAATGAGTGATAAAATGACAAAATTACGCCTTCATTCTTCAATAACCATCCTAAACATAAATGGATTGAATTGTCCAATAAAAAGACACAGAGTGGTGAGATGGATTAAACAACAAAACTGAACAATATGCTGCCTCCAGGAGACACATCTCTGCTCCAATGACAAACACAGGCTCAGAATGAAGGGGTGGAAGATGATACTCAAGCCAATGGCAAACAAAAGAAAGAAGGTGTTGCAATACTTTTATCAGACAAAGTACATTTCAAGACGAGACAGGTAAAGAGAGAAAAAGAGGGGCAGTATACAACGATCAAAGGGACACTCCATCAAGAAGAAATAACACTTATAAATATCTATACACCCAACAAAGGAGCACCAAAGTTCAAAAGCAACTATTAACAAACCTAAAAGATATTAATAATAACACAATAATAGTAGGGGACCTCAACACTCCACTCACATCAATGGATAGATCACCCAGACAGAAAATAAACAAGGAAACAGTGGAATTAAATGAAAAGGTAAACCAGTTGGACTTAATAGACACATATAGAACACTCTATCCAAAACAGCAGAATACACATTCTTTTCAAGCGTGCATGGAATATTCTCAGGAATAGACCATATGTTGGGAAGCAAGGCTAGCCTCAATAAATTTAAGAGAATTGAAAGCATCTTTTCTGATCGTAATGCTATAAAGTTAGAAATTAATTAGAAGAAAAAAGCTGAAAAAGGGACAAAGATGTGGAGACTAAACAACATGCTATTGAACAAGCAATGGATCATTGAGGAAATTAAAGGAGAAATAAAAAAATATCTGGGGACAAATGAAAATAATAACACACCATCCCAACACATATGGGATGAAGCAAAAGCTGTATTAAGAGGGAAATTCATCACAATACAGGAACACCTTAACAAACAAGAAAAATCCCAAATAAGCCATCTCAAATTACACCTAACTTAATTAGAAAAAGAAGAATAAACAAAGCCCAAAGTCAGTAGAAGGAGAGAATAATAAAAATCCTAGCAGAAATAAATGCTATTGAAACAAAAAAGGCTGTAGAAAGGATCAATGAAACACAGAGCTGGTTCTTTGAGAAGATAAATAAAATTGACAAACCCCTAGCCAGATTTACAAAAAAAAAAGAGAGAAAGGTTGGATAAATAAAATTAGAAATGAAAGTGGAGAAAAAACAAGAGACACCACAGAAATACATGGATTATAAGATAATACTATGAAAAACTATATGCCAACAAAATGGATAATCTAGAGGAAATGGATAAATTCTTAGACTCTTACATCTTTCAAAGCTGAATCAATGAGAAACTGATAATCTGAATAGACCAATCACGAGGGAAGATATTGAAACAGTAAACAAAAGCATCCCAAAGAATAAAACTCCAGGACCAGATGGCTTCCCTGGGGAATTCTACCAAACTTTCAGAGACAATTTAATACCTATCCTTCCCAAGCTATTCCAAAAATTAGGGAAGACGGAGTGCTTCCTAACACATTCTATGAGGCCAACATCACTCTGATACCAAAGCCTGACAAGGACAGCACAAAAAAGGAAAACTACATGCCAATATTGCTGATGCACATAGATGCAAAAATCCTCAACAAAATTTTGACAACCTGAATTCAGCAATTCATCAAAAGGATCATACATCTTGATCAAGTGGGATTTATACCAAGGACACAGGGATGGTTCAACATCCACAAATCAATGAGCATGATATACCACATCAACAAATTGAGGAATAAAAACCACATGATCATCTCAGTAGATGCATAGAAAGCATTTGACAAGATCCAACAGCCATTTATGATAAAAACTCTTAACAAAATGGGGATAGAAGGAAACTACCTCAACATAATAAAGGCCATATATGACAAACCCACAGTCAACATCATACTCAATGGGCAAATCTGAACACCATACCCCTGAGAACAGGAACAGGGGAAGGATGCCCACTATCACCACTCTTATTCAACATAATCCTGGAGGTATTAGCCAGAGCAATGAGGCAAGAGAAAGGAATAAAAGGAATTCAAATAGGGAGTGAAGAAGTGAAACGCTCGCTGTTTGCAGACGACACAATCTTATATATAGAAAACCCCAAAGAATCCATCTGAATACTAGTAGAAATAATTAACAGCTACAGTAAAGTTGCAGGGTGAAAAATAAACTTACAAAAATCAATTGCTTTTCTATAATAATGAACTTACAGAAAGAGAACTCAAGAATACAATTAGATTTGCAGTCACAACCAAAAGAATAAAGTACCTAGGAATAAATTTAACTAAGGAGGTGAAGGACTTATACAATGAAAGCTATAAGACATTACTGAAAGAAATTGATAATGACATAAAGAGATGGAAAGAAATTCCATGCACCTAGATTGGAAGAATAAACATAGTTAAAGTGTCCATACTACCCAAAGCAATCTACAGATTCAATGCAATCCCTATCAGAATCCAAATGACATTCTTCATGCAAATAGAACAAAGAATCCTAAAATTTATATGGGGCTACCAAAGACCCTGAATTTCTAAGGCAGTCCTGAGAAAAAAGAACAAAGCTGGAGGTATCACAATCCCTGACTTCAAAATGTACTACAATGCCATAGTCATCAAAATAGCATGGTGCTGGTACAAAAACAGGCACACAGATCAATGGAACAGAACTGAAAGCCCAGAAATAAAATCGAACATACAGAGGAGAAAAGATAGTCTCTTCAATAAAAGATATCGGGAAAACTGAACAGCCACATACAAAAGAATGAAGGTAGACCATTATCTCATGCCATACACAAAAATAAACTCAAAATGGATAAAAGACTTGAAGATAAGTCCTGAAACCATAAAACTCCATAAAAGCAAAAAAACCCATAAAAGCAGATAATATAGGTAGTACACTCTTTGACATCAAACTAAAAAGGATATTTTCAAATACCATGTCTTCTCAGACAGGGGAAACAAAAGTAAAATAAACAAGTGGAAGTTCATCAGACTAAAGAGCTTCTGCAAGGCAAAAGAAACTAGGATCAAAACAAAGAGACAACCCACCAAGTGGGAGAAAATACTTGCAAATCGTATATCTGACAAGGGGTTAATCTCCATAATGTAAAAGGAACTCATATAACTGAACAATAAAAAAGAAACAGCCTGATCAAAAAATGGGCAGAGGATATGAACAGACATTTTTCCAAAGAAGATATACAGATGGTCAATAAACACATGAAAAGATGTTCAACATCACTATTCACCAGGGAAATGCAAATCAAAATTACACCAAGATACTACCTTACTCCTGTTAAAATGGCTATAATCACTAAGACTAAAAATAACAAATGTTGAAGAGGGTGTGGAGAAAGGGAACCCTTGTACACTGCTGGTGGGAATGCAAACTGGTGCAACCACTATGGAAAACAGTATGGAGATGCCTCAAAAAACTAAAAATAGAACTACCATACGACACAGCTATCCCACTACTGGGTATCTATCCAAACAACTTGAAATCAACAATTCAAAGTAACATATGTACTCCTATGTTCATTGCAGCACTATTCACAATAGCCAAGACATGGAAACAATCCAAGTGCCCATTGAATGATGATTGGATAAAGAAGATGTGGTGTATATATACAATGGAATACTACTCAGCCGTAAAAAAGACAGAGTCATCCCTTTTGCAACATGGAAGGACCTGGAGGGAACTATGCTAAGCGAAATAAGCCAAACTAAGAAAGACAAACACCAGACGATTTCACTCATATGTGGAATATAAACAAACACATGGACAAAGAAAACAGTTCAGGGGTTACCTGAGGAAGGGGTGTGGGGAGTGGGCACAAGGGTGAAAGGGAGCACTTACGTGGTAACAGACAAGAAATAATGTACAACTGAAATTTCACAATGATGTAAACTATTTATGAACTCAATAAAAAAATTTAAAAAATAACTCATAGAGCACCCTATATAGAGTAGGGACTCAATAAATATTTTTTGTTTGATTAAAAAAAAAGATACGTCATTTTTCACCCCAACAGATTGATAAAAAGAAAAAGAGTGATAATATCCAGGGACCAAAAAGCTGAAAGAAAATGGCACTTTTGTATCTTGCTAGTGGGAATATACGTTACTATATTTTCTAAAAATTAAAGTGGCAATATATACTGAAAATAGAAATACACATTCACTTTTGCCCAGCATCTCCACTTTTAAGATCTATACTACTGAAATAAAACCATCAGTACATAAGGACAAGTGTATAAAAATGTCTATTACAACATTGTAGCAGCAAAAAAGTGGAAATATCTTGAATGCCCATCAACAGGATAATGATTGAATAAATTATAGTATGTCTCCACTGTGGAATACTAGACAGCTATTTAAAAGAACGAGATAAATCTATATATACTCATGTAGTTCTATCTTATAGCATTTGTGATTCCTTTTGATTAGCGAGCCTCTGAACCTACTGCCTACGTTTGGGGGATCCCCCCTCCATCTTATAAGATACAGCTCATCTCACACCATAAAATGCCAGATATTCACTTTTCTAGCTGCCGTTATCGCTGGAAAATCTGCAGATTAGATACACCGGTCCCACATATTGAATTGGAAACAGGTGAGGGGAAGAAGCAGGAAAGGTGGTAAATCCATCCTGGTGAGGGTTATGGCAATAGGGGCAGCTTCATTCAGTTTCCGGTGGTGGTGACAGTGGCTCTAATAGCAGCGCCTAATGTCCAGAACCCAGGAGTTTAAAAAAAAAAAAAAAAAAAGAATTAAAGAACTGACTTTCTCCCAGCTACTAGAGAAGGCATGTACTACACTCAATACCCATCCTCCCCGGCCCTGGAAAAAGAAAAAAAATGGTGAAGCCAAAACATGTTTGCGTCTTGTATTCGTTTGTTTTTATTGATGTCCTGGCTTTGAGGACAATGTTCTGCAGTGAAGTGTTGCTGCTTAGTGTGTGTCAAATGCTGTTTTGATAGTGTTCATGTTGTATATCCAAATTTGAAGGATTATTCTCTCTGCATGAGGTAGCCATGATTGCTGTTGTTGCTGCTTGTCAAGATTTACTGATCTGGAATATTCTTGTTAAGAAGAAATAGGAGAATTTAATATCTAAATTAAATTAGTCTCTGGGTCTCCAGGGGATATTTTACATGTATATTCTTTTCACACACAGGAATTGATTATTTTCTCTGGAAAAGAAAGAGCTAAAAAATGACCCAAAATAGCTTTCAAGTGTTTATAGGGCAGGGAAGAAAAACAATTGACGAAAAAGAGAATGCCACCTTCCTCGAGGTCATGACAGGAGGATGTGGACTTTGAAATTCAGCAGGCGAGATTTAGATTTCCACATGAGGGGAAGCTCACTGATAGAGATAAGAGACTGTCCTTCCTGACTTGTCTTGAATAATTAATGTGTAATCCTGCTTAGTGGATGACAAATGAATAAGATAACAACGTGTAAGATGCTTCACAAGTTGGTACAGATTCTCCGTCACCACCTTGCAAACCAAGTAACTGATAATTAATCATTGTTATTATGAGAATGGAAAACAAAGGGCTAGTATGCCACCTCAAAACATGTACTGAGCAAAGCAATGACTCTAAGAGTCTCAGGAGAAATATGAGAGGCTTAACATACTCGGCCACTCCTCAAAGAATTTACCAAGTTCTACAAGAAAGAGACGAGCTGCGTGCCTGACTTAACATAGAAAAAGAAAAGAACTTTAAGAAAACACTTTTGCCTGCAGCCAAAAATTCAAGACTACTGATCGTCTGATAATCATAAATTTTGTAGCACTGAAAAATCAAAATTCTTTGTCTCAGGGTAAAGCTAGCACACACAAAACCAGGAGGTGAGAAGCAGGATAAAACTGGATTCAAGGAGGTCTGAAAAAATCGGTCTGACCTGCCAGGCATCTCTCAGTTACTTTATTGCCAGCAGAAGTAATTTGCTCCATCATCTAGGATATAGCCAGTGAGTAGGGCCTGATTTGTTATGCTTCATCATCTTAGACTGAGAGACTGGGTAGGGCCCTGAGGCCTGCAATTAAAAGAAAGATGCTGTAAGAGCAGATGCAGTTTCAAGGGATCTTTCTCTATTATATCTCTGGCTGGGTTTCTAGCCCAGGTTATGACCAGAAATTGAATTAGCCAACTAGAAACTACAGTAAATCCCAGGAACAATATTGGGACTTTAATTGTTCAGTGAAGATGTCTATCCCTAGACCTGCATAATTGTACCAATATGAAGCAGGCTTTTAATGTGATGGAATTCCTAAAAATAGAAATATGTCTCCAGTCTTCCTGAGTCAAGGTCATGAAGGACGAGAGAATATGGATATTCTCCCAGAAGGCAGGACCTGGAGGAAGAAGTGGAAAACCAGGCACTAACTCCCCTGGTGGGAAATTAGTTTTTCTTATTTCTGTCCAATAAAACCTGGAATATGATCTAGAGCAGTGCATCTTGTTGTAGTCAAGCTCCAAAGATGTTGCCCAGTGACCTACTTCTCCCAGTGTTCATGCCCATATGTGGTCCCTTCCATATTTAATCTGAGATGTTCCTGTGACTAGCTTTAACTAAGAGAATGCAGTAGAAGTGACACTGTGACAGTTCTGAGCCTACACTTTATAAAGGCCTGGAAGAGTTTTCTGGAGAGCCCTGAGCCAGCATGTAAGACTTCCCTCTGTCTTACTGGAGAGACCACAGAGATGTGACTTGTGGAAAGAACAAGCAGAGAGACCACATGAATAGAGAGAGGCACCCCTACATAAAAAGGGAGAGAGCCCAGCTGTCTGAGCATGCCAGTCTAAGCTCCAGGGGAGACCAGCTCCAGCTACCGTTGGACTGCAACCACAGCTGCAGAGAGAAAACAAGTGCGAGCGACAGAACCATGAAAGATACAGTGATTGTTTCAAGCCACTAAGTGTTGGGTGGTTTTGTAAAAAGCAATAGATAACTGGAACAGAAGTTGTCAGCTTCTTTCTTTTTTTTTAATTTCCAAATAAGTGCTATGATTGTGGTTAGCCCATTTATCATCCCATAGTATATGGAAGGTCTTGGAATTAGTTTAAATTAATCATTTATACATAGACTATGGACTGTGTGAAGCCACATTTAGACAAGGCTGATTGAAATGCTCACCATCCATTGATCTCAAATCTGGAGCTGAATGCAGCAACTACACATGAGTTGGATTGTGGGAAAGATAATTATCAGAGCACTTTTGGTTTTACATGGAATAATTGTAATATGTTATGAGGAAGCACGCTTGAAATAATTTGTGTGAGGAACACTTCATACCTATGGGGATTGGGGAGGTATTTATTTGTTTGCTTTTTCTAGCATTACTTCTCTGCTTTTTCTGGTAACGGAGCTATCTTTGGTGGGGAACCTCTTGCACGTGGTTTGGGTGGTAGAGAGCCATCCTAACATGACCAAAGGATTCTGAGCTTCTAAGGAACACTATCTACGTAGGAGTTGCTTATCTAGAAGAAAGTGAGTCTAAGACTTCTACCAGCCTGCTCGCCTACCACATAGGGAGAGTCTGAGGGAGAAGCCAGACCAGGCAAAGGAAAGTATGTCTTGAATAAAGATGGAGAAAGAGAGAGAGAAAACTGACATTATTTAAGCTCCTAAGGAGGTGACAGCTAGCCTTCCCAGGAATATAAGCCAATAAATTCTCCTTCTTCTTTCTTTATTATTGTCATTATTTGCTTTTGAGTTGTTTTTCTGTTGTATGTCATGGCAGGAGTATGACTAATGTCATTTCCATGAAATTTTACTATAAGTTTCTTTGAGAATCAGCTACAATTGTTATACTAGACAAGTGAAGTGTAAATAATCTGAACTGTCTCCTTTTCCTGGGAGATGTATTACAGCGTCCTATCTTGTGATGTTGCCTAATGCTATGATGACCCCTATGAATCCTCTCCAACAGAATTTTGCACATCATTTTTCCCCCTGGAATATGTCTGAGAGAGGATCTGACTTTCTGAGGTGTGTTTCCTCATGGCCTCATTTCAGATTGTATGCCTGGAGGCTTGTGTACCAAGGAGAGCATTATCAGCCAAGCACAGGGGCGTGCTTGGTTTAAAAACAGGAAGTCACGTGAGGTAACCTAGGCTGCAGGCTGGGAGCGAAATCATTGGGAGCCAGAAAAAAAGAAGGAAAACTTTTTCCAAAGCTTAGGGGATTTAAGCTAAGTCAAAGACTTGTGGTCAAAGTCACAATAGGATGATGAGAAGAGCTCTAAAAGCTGGATAGCAGAGCCTAGTCATGAATTAACAGGGAGTGAATCCCCATAATAGGGTCAGAGGATGCTAGGGTCATTCCCAAAGGAATCTTGCTGGAGACATGTGTCTTTCTTGCTCGGGGTGTGTGTATATGTGTGTGTGAATAGAGGTTGAAGGAAGACGTCATGAAGATGGTCACAACAAAAAGTGAGACCTGAACTGCCTTATTAAAATATGACCCCTTTGACTTTGCTTTTTAAACAAGTATTTTCCAAAGTGTGCTCCATGGAACACTATTCTCATATCATGTGCCATAACCACAATGCATAAGATTGGGAAACAACACATATTACAGGCTTCTCTTAGAGAGCCCCTATAGACATAGCAACAGTAAAGATTATGAGATGTTCTACACTAAAGAGACCATTTGACATTTGTTAATTTGAGATTACTCAACTCACTCAGCAGATACTAAAATCTCAGAAAATCAGTCTACTAGCTCTTCCTCTGGGAATAGATTGGCCTATTGAATGCTTCCTATGAAATTGTCATGCTTTTTAGCATGGCATCAAGGTTCTACAACTTAGTCTAAATTATCTTTATAGACTTTTCACCTACTTTATGCCTACAGAAAAATACTGGTTCAGCCACACTGATCTACTTTCAAATGTTAAGTGGGACATACACTTTTATGCCACCATAGTTTTTTTATGGCCAATAACAGCTTTTGCCCATCCTTTAATTGAGGCCAAAATTCCACTTCCTCTGTGAAGTCTTTTCCAATTCCGCATTCAAAATGTGAAGTTTCTTCTTCTAAATTTTCAAAGCCATGCTTGGGTCTCTTTGAAGACTAATTTGACCTAACATCAGCATTATTTGTTGTTACATAGTATTTTTAGGAAGGATTGTAATTAATTTATCTACTTGTACTCTGATGCCTAGCAGAGTAACATGAATATATGAGGAAATCCATAAGTATGCTGAAGTAAATTGAATCACACAATGTCATATTTATGTATTTACTAAATGGGAGCATTGCACAATGATGAAGTAAGAAACATATCGTGTGGTGACGATAATGATGTGTGGCTGTATCTAGGCATAGAGGCTCTTTACTATTTCATATCAGATAAAAATACAATGCCATGGACTCCTCAAGGTTAATCAAGTTGGCTGACTGCTACTCCCTTGAGATAATCTGGCATCGCCTCTTCATACTGCACTTTTTAAAACCAGAAAAGCTAGAAATGACACTTTGTATGTATTTAAATATCAGAAATTCTCCAGTGCAGTCTCTGGCTCTCAACTTCTTCATTCCACAATGCTCTTCTGGAAATAATGAGGCACCCGGGCCTCCTATGTAACTCATCCCCTCCATCAATGTAATAAAAAAAAATCCTCCTTCAAAATTAATGAGGAATCTTATATTGATTTGTATGCTAAAATCTAATGGGGATTCTTATGCCTGTACCTGAGAAGAGACATTGTCACAGCAAGGTAGCACAGGAAAGAAGTCCTCAAGCTTTTGGTGGCAGACAGTCCTGAACTGAGCTCATGAAACACCTCTTAGCTGCTGTGTCATAGCAGGTTTGTTACGTAGCTCTCTAAACCTACTTTCCTTATGCATAGAATGACAGCAATACCATCTACTTTAGGGTATTGTTATATGAATTCAATGATAGATTAAATGTAAAGTGCCTTACATTTAGTCTACCTTCTGTCAGATATTTCCCATATACAGAAACTTGATTTTTTTATACTGATAAGACATAAACCTATGACATATAGAGCCTAGGTATATGTGGAAGAATCAGACATTTGTTCATTCTGTAAATAATATTTTCTTGAGAAGTTGTCTATAGTATGCCAGTCACTATGACTAGGAAAATGAATAATATTGCTTCTATCCTTAAGGTGCAGACAAATACATAATCAGATAATTATCAAATTATCAAAAATAGTTAAGATGTAATGATAACGGAAGCAATGATAGAGCTATTTTGAGTAATATGAGAACACAAAGAACTGGTAACTTTTAGTGTAGTAGAGGGTAAATAGCACTGCTCTTCTCTACTTGTCTCTTGAACTAATTAAGAAAAACAACAAGGAAGAAAACAAATGGAAGTGAAAAGAACATCGCTTTTGGTACTGATAAAAATACGTGGTTGTGGGGGCTGGCCCCATGGCACAGCGGTTAAGTTCGCACGTTCCACTTTGTTATCCCAGGATTTGCCGGTTCAGATGCCAGGTGCAGACCTACGCATCGCTTGTCAAACCTTGTGGCAGGCACCCCATGTATAAAGTAGAGGAAGATGGCCATAGATGTAAGCTCAGGGCTAGTCTTCCTCAGCAGAAAGAGGAGGATTGGCAGTAGATGTTAGCTCAGGGCTAATCTTCTACTTCAAAAAAGAAAAAAGGTGTGATTGTGGCAGGCTTGTTAACTGAATCCTGTTTTAGACAATTACCCATTCATAAAAACTGTGGTCACCTCTAGGAAAGGGACCTTAATACTCTGCTAATGAAATGGCCCAGAACAATGATGATTACAAGCTCGCAGCTGGCAGACTGAATCCTGGAGAAGGAAGGAAAAAGTGGATCTCACAAGCTAAGCTCATTCTTTAAAAATTTTACCAAGCAAGAAAATCTCTTACCTTCCTGGGGTTGAATGAGGAGAGAGAAGAATGAGGCTAGAATAACTCACTAGAATTCTCTCCACATTAGCGAGGGAAAGAAGGATTTTCTCCATAAAAGAACCTAATCTTTTTTAGATAGGATGACCATGCATCTGTGTTTGCCAGCAGTTTCCTGGTTTACACCTGTTTTCTCAGTGTGATTATTAATTGTGTTCCTTTTCACTCTCAGAAGAGCTCAAGTTTGTTTTCACAATTTGTTTGACAAATTATGTGATCCTACTATCAGGGGATAAGGTAGATTTTTCTGGAGGTAGAGATTGCGCCACAGTCTTTGGGAAAGAATAAGAGTTACAGAGGCTAAGAGAGAGGGATGAGGTTATAGGGAAGAGGAAATGGGGAGGGATGGGGAGAGGGAAGTACAAACCTCAGGAAAGCATGGAGAAAATATCGGAGCGAGAAACAGTGAGGTTTCTGCGGAAATTATAAAAGTGTATATGCTGCTGGAGCATAAAGTGTAAGGCAGAAATGGTAAGAGGCTGAATTTAGGTTCTTATGGCTGGGGAGAATGGAGGCGGGATCCTTTGTTACATGATGAATTTTTATAGCACAGCTTAAAACATCATTAATTCTCATATTCAACATAGCTCCACTCTCTTGTTTTTCCTTAAAAGTATCCACAAAAAGATTGCTAAATATGGAATATCCAAACTAATTTCCCTTATTATCCCCCTATTTTATATATATATATATATATATATATATATACACACACATAAGCTGATAAACTCAAGGAATATTTTAAGACTGTTAAAACATACTGTCAAATATTTAGCTTTGTTTTAAGGATTTTTATTTTTTACTAGAACAATTTTAAAATTCATAATGTATTTAAACATCATGTACTTGATTGAACAGTTCATTCAGTATTATGGAAAATTGTTTCCTAATGGGATAAAACACCAAGATACTCAAGCACATCTATTTACAATTCAAAACAATTTGTCAAATCTTTAGACAATTTTGGATACTTATTTCTGGCATTGAATCATAAAATTGAATTGAATCATAAAATTCAGTTGTATTTTTTTCATGCTTGCCCGTGAAAGAAATTTCCATGGAATTCAGAAAAACTGAAAATTTATAATTCTTATCTCCAGACAAAATTATGTCTTTCAATCAAATTTCATCTTTCACATTTAATGAGTGGTAAATTCCATCATAAAAATATTTAATACCTTACCAGCTAGAAGTAGGAGGACACTTCTTAATTTCAGCTCATACTACATTGTCTCAGTTTATATCTATTGAGTCCCCACTAATCTGCTAGATATTTTACATATTATCATTTTATTATTCACAACAATCCTATGAGATACGTGTTCTAAGTTTAGACATGAGGAATTTGAGACTCAGAGCCAGATAAGATAATATTTAACCAAAATCATACCACCAATAATTAACAGAGGTGGATTTTAAATCTAAATCTCTTTGTCCCAAAATCCAACAGCCTTTTGACTATGCCACATTGCCTCCTTTTCAGTACCATGTTTTTTATTAGCAAAAACAAGTACAAACATAGAGTTTCATTTAACCATAGTCTAAGCTTCAGGTGTTTTTAAATTATTCAATTTACAGAACTGTCAGATTAGTCAGAAGAGATCAAGTGATGATTTAATGATAATCACGTTAAAATCAGTGGTACAACTGTAAGAGGAAACAAACTACTACTTCTTGTTCCCAGGAAGTTTCCTTCCCCCTATAATTTTTAGTTTCCTGTAGAGAAATTAACAAAAAGAGAAAGTAGGCTTTCCACTGTTTATTTTCTATCCCCCTAAAGTGTTGTCTTTTGTCTTCCAGAGTCTGTACTGTTACCTTTATTAATAAATCATTATTTAGGGTAGTGCAATATTATCCCTCATTGCTATTCACTCCTTCTTACTTCCATCATTTTAGCTAATAAATCTTTTGATTGAAGGAAAAAAAATCATATTTAAATTGTCCTGTAGCACTGCTGAGACTGCTCCAAACTTCAAGCTAATCCATTTATATTTTGTCATTAACTTTGCATTCTTTAAAGGGATTTTCTAATTCTTTTCCATGTGAAAAAATTCCATACAAACCCTTAAGAAAAAAGTTCTTGTAAGCCGGGGTGAAGATATGTCTACATGTTTTGACACAAATAGCGTCTGTGCATTATCAAGCGCAGTCGCAAATTAGAAAGCATACCTTCTTCATTCTAAGACCTGACTCTTAGCCAAGAACAAATAAATATAAGAGGCTGTAACCCTTGAACTGTACAAAAAGAATCCTAATATTTTATGCTTTTGAAATCTGTGAGTGATTGTATCTGAGGATAATGTATTGAAATGTTGGAGGGAGGATGGAAAACAAATTACGCAGGACTAAGAGTAGTCGATCAACGTGATTGTGTTGAGTTCATTTGTTCATGGATACAGTCCTGGGATTCCAGAGGAATAAACTTCACAAGAGACTTCAATGTCTCCCATCTTTAAGCCAAACTGTCTCTTATCATATTTAACCTAGATCCCTCCTGGTATATTTTAATCTAGACTTTTACTTCTTCACAGTGTCTCTCATTCAAAACACTCTAGAAAACCAAATCTATAACCAACTCTTCCAAAGACTTCTCCTTTATATTCCAAAAGTGAAGTTATTTTAGCCTTTTGTAGAGAGCCAATTTGGCAAAATTCTAACCATTTTTTTAAGGTTCTACTCTGAACTATTTCCTAATTATACCTAACAGTTATGTGATGAAAACATGAACACAAGATTCAATAAGAGTCCCACTGATGACTAAGAGATTAACTGTTAGTCTTAACATGGTAGATTCCAACATGACTCTTAAAAACTGTAACAAAATCTACGTTACAGCCACGTAGAGACAAGCCCAAAATATGGACCATGGCTAATAACGTTTGCCTTGGATTTTCTCTGCACTCTATAGATAATGGAAATATGTCAGTTATCACACCCTGAAAAAGTTTAGTTCCTATAATTTATGCATCAGTTTTGTTTCTTGTATCTCTTACACTTCAGTTAGCATGAAACTATATACCCACTGATGCAAGGAAACAGAACAAAGAAAAGAAAAGAGTCAATTTTTGGCTTTCGAGTAAGGGTGTATAGAAAAATGAGTGGAAAAGCACAAGGACTACTGCTAAATATAAGAAAATATTTCCTTGTTGGGGAATGGGGCAGTGCTGGAAGGGAATGAAGACATCATTGAAGTGACTACGGCTGAGAAAGGAGTCTGAGGCCCACGTCCCACTGAGACCCTCTCCTGCAAAGTTCCAGTGTGGGAAGGGATCATCCAGGCTCCTGATTTTATGAGGAGCCGAGAAAAAAGTGGTGACCCATGTCTTATGTCAGTATCTCAGTCAGGCAGAGAGACACCAGAGATGGCTGTGTGATATATTTGGGCAGTTTCGTCACTTATTGGTAGGAAATGAAAATAATAGAATTACTTGTGAGCATCTGGAAATGAAGCAGAACTTTGAAGATATCTTTGCAGAAATACTATGCTTACTGTGAGCCTAGAGAAAAAAAAGGAGAGGGGTTTCTTAGTAGTGTCTACGCAGATGTTGATTGAGGACCAGAATACCATCTCCCATACAGATATATTAACATATATAAGCATCTCCAGCATGCATATGCATGCCTGAGAACATGGAGAAAGACAGTATTACTGAGGTGTTTTTTTTTAATCCCCCTCAGAATGGAGAACTTAATCAAGATAAATTACAAAAAAAAAATGAGAAAATGCATATGTTTTGTTTTATACCTAAGTTTCTGCTTAAAATTGGTACCTACAAATAAAATATTCCTCAAGTATTATATTAATCACTATCCCCTTTTAACTAAATTCAAGTTTAATAAAAGTAGATAATGTTCATTGTACATTTACTATTACCTAGTCACTATGTTAAACATTTACAATTTGTTATCTAATGTAACGCTTAAAAAAGTCTGTTAAGGTAGGCATTATAGTTCCCAGTTTACTGATGAAAATGATGAGCCTTAGAGAGGGTTAGCATATTACAGTGCCTGGTAAATTGCCTAAGGTCACAGAGATAATAAGAGGAAGAGTTCAAGCTCAAATCCACCCTTGTTTGCATCCAAAATCAATGCCTTTAACCCACGTACAGTGCCAAGTTAATTCAGAGAGGAGACACTGTTTAGAAATTTTCTAGAGACATAAACCTTTTTTTATTCCTTCAAAAAATGCAACTGCTTCAAGCAGATCTTTTTCGAAAGAAAACACATTGAAGTTTCAGCATCTCCTTCTTTTCTACATCTATATGTAGCCCACACAGACATTACATCCTTGTCATTGACATGATGGTTAAAGACACACCACCCCATTCTTTTTTATTCAGTTTTATTTACTCTCGAAAATAATTAAATCGGAGGTAACTTTTTATATTCATCAGCTTCTTCTCCCTGAACGTTCTTCGGTGCCCTCTACGGTGTTAAAAATTTATTCTTAAGCTGTTGTCCCAGGTAATTTTATTAAGCATTCTCTTTGTTCCATCATAAAAGGCATTTGATTTGGGGGAAAAAAAAACACCTCTCTTATTAAATGCACCTTTATATCATGATTACTGTTCTAGCCCAATTGTCTGAGTAGGAACTCGGGGAATATTCATGATATGAATTGAATTGGGTAAGGGAAAACAGTCAAACCTGATCAGCTGGGAGAAAGGTGATTTACAAGATTAATGACAAGAGAAGCAGGGAAAGATTTGGGGAAAAGTTGGAGATTTCTGTGTAGAGCATATTAAGTACAGAGGTAATTTGGAGATGTTCAATAGCCTGGGAGAAATTCAGATGTCGGTCTCTGGAAAGAGGTCAAATCTGGAGTCAAATATAGAAAACAAGAAATGGGTAGATTGCCAGAGTCCAAGGTAAAGAAGTTTCTGACACTCAAGTGTGGTGACAGGAAGATTATGGAAACTCCAAGGTCACTAGAGTAACTGCCCAATTTATTCTGAGTCTCTTGTTTCCTGTCACTTCTTCTACCAATATTCTTGATATACTTTTCTCCAAACACCTTTAAAAACAAATTCCTCTATTTCTTACATGCAGAGAGCTTTTCCAGGACAACAAGACTAGTATCAATCACTCTTAATGATGGAGAAAAAGCAAAAGTTATGTGAGCATCAAGATATCAGAAAGAAATTAGACACAAATGCTAAAAATTTTGAAATATACAAACCAGAATTAAAGCACATTTTTTCCTCCTGTCACAGAAAAGTGAAAGATAGAAACATTTCAATTTTGTTGTGTTTTTAAAAATATTTATGTAAGTCCTTTCCTTTCTTGTGTTTTGGTTAAGATGTGTTTATTTGAGGAGTAGCTACATCTAATGCTAATAAAAATGATAGGTTAAGCATTTCCTTTCTGCTTCTCATCCCACTGAACTAACAGTTCTTATACTCAGATATCTGAGTGTTTCAAGCTTTAATGCTCGGAATAAAACATCATTTGTTATATTACTAAACTTGACAAACTACTGCAGACAGAGATTATTTCCATCACTATACTTTTAGGTTTCTGCCCATAATGAAGCAATACAAGCTGGCTTCCCCATGAATTAGCAAAAGTGCCATTAACAATAGTGTTCAATTAATGCTAAAATTTTCACTTTGTCTCGTACCTAAAGCTATAATGTTTCTGTCTTAAATATTAATAATATTAGGCACTATTGTAATAGCTGCTATAGAAACTCCAAGGGAGGTGTTAGCTATTATTAGTTTAAATTAAACACTAAAGAAACTCAGATATTCCAATTAAAATCCTCCACTATACACCTGAAAGGAAAAATCTAAAACTCTAAAAAAAAAGAACTGCAGAGAATAGAATTGAGGTGAGAAAAAGGAAAGGAAAGTTTTTCTAAATATTTTTTATTTTAACTTCGTCATTTAAAGAGAGAAACTTAGGAGCCTAACTTGTTCCAAGCCTCAGAAAAGTATAATTATTCATATGGAACAAAGAAAGAGTGCCCTAGATACACTGACACCTGGTGGAGCAGGCTCCCGGAAGGAAACTAAGGATACCTAGTGTTTTTTCTTTTATATCCTTACAGCAGCTCTATGAAAGATACAGCCACATCGTATGTGAGACGAGCAAGGAGGAGACACACTGTAGGCATTTTTACAGAAAGTTGGGACTTTTTGATTGGCACTCTCATATAAAAAAAAGTAATCTACAAGTTTTATGTTTTTATTCTTTCAAGCTCACTATCTTTGAAAACAGAGTAACTGACCTTCTTCCAATTAACATTAAGAGATCTAGATGAGAACTTCTGGTGGTGTAGCCTGAAAAAGTTACAAAGACCACAAGGAAAGGTAAGCATTTGACTTTCCCTCTGTACAAATAAAAAAATAGCCTAAAAGCCTCCAAAAGGTTAAGGAAAATATTCTGGGACATAATTCCTATGTGGTTCCCTAATCTGATGAAGACCTCTTACTCTTCTCCCCAGCTCTGCTCAAGCTGTTCTCCTACTGGAGCTCTTTCTCTCTCTCTCTCTCTCTTTTTTTTTTTGGTGAGGAAGATTGGCCCTGAGCTAACATCTGTGCTAATCTTCCTCTATTTTTGTATTGGGATGCTGCCACAGCATGGATTGATGAACAGTGTGTAGTTCCATGCCCAGGATCCTAACAAGCCAACCCCAGGTTGCTGAAGTGGAGCAGGCGAACTTAACCACTGTGCAACAGGGCAAGCTCCTGGAGTTCTCTTCATACCCTTCTTGTCTCCTCAGACCACAGTTCTCATACAAAACCAAGTTTATGTTACCTCACTTTGGAAAATACTAATTCAACTATTCTAACTTCAAAAGGGCTGCCTTTCCTCTTTCTGTACTGCTGTCTTTTGTATATCTTGGTGTGTAGTTTTCTTTGTTTAAATTATCCACCAGCAAAACATAAATACTGTGAGAACAAATAAACCTGTCAGTGTCAAAATCACTACGATCTCCATAGCTCTGACTTCTGTCATAGAGGAATCTATAGACACCTAAACCAAGTACACGCTGGGCTCTGAATCTTAACTCCTCTGTTACCAACTATATGATCTTGGGCAAACATTAAAATGCTATTTGCTTCAGTGTCTTATTTATAAAGACTAAGTGGGATCTTATGTGTAAAGTACTTAACACACGCCTCGCACGCAGTAAGAGTCCAATAGGTGTTAGAAGGTATATGAATCATTAAGTTATTAAGGAAAGCATAGATGTGCCAATTTGCACAACTCTGGGGGCGCCATTTATACTGCAGTCTGTGTGAATAGCAGGAGGGAGCTCTGCCTTTATTCCGTGCATCACATAGGTATATCATATTCACTATTTTTTTTTCTTTTAGTGCTGTTTGGCCTTGTGCTAAGCTGTAAGAATACAATAAAGAAAATTACACAATTTCACTGCCCTGTAAATTACCATTCATTATCAAAGGGAGTCTCATTTTATTACCATGAACATGGTAGTTGTAATATTCCCTCAACATTTAGTGTAGGAGTTGAGTTCTTTATCCTGCAATCACTTTGTGACATTTCTTTGCTGCCGACTACTAAGTTCAAAGTTTTGATAGAACGTGTCAGACAGACTTTACCTGTCAGCATGTCTCATTTGTCCCTACTGATTAATCTATAAAGATAAAATGAACATGTAAAGCTATGGGATTCTCCAAGCCCAAAAGTGAACACACCTCCAAAAAGGTAAGGCAGACTTCAATCTTTTTTCAAAACCCTTTCTGTCAGCTTTGCCTTACAGGTTGTGAGACATGTCTCTCAGTGGCTAAACTTTGACTGAGAATTCATCTCTGCTTTAGTAGCTTTTCTTTTTAACTTTTCATTTCTTTGCCTTGTGCCATCTCCTTTCTTGTTGGCCCTTTATCTCTAAATAATAGCTTTGTTCAAACTGAGATAGGTACCTCAGGTGTGGTAACCAGTAACTGATGGCTGGTAGAGGATCATTTTGTGTGAGCATAAGTGGCCATTTAGGCACAAAATACCCTTGCACATCACTGCTCTGTGCAAACAGCAAACCTTGAGTGCACTCCTTTGAAATTATCCCCTAGGTTTCAATTATAGCCGAACATCAATAATTTTGCCCCATTGAATATTTAATAGAGATATCGCACACCTATCGTACTCAAAGTTCGGAATCCTCTAAGGCAAACGAGGGGGTGGGCAACTATTAAAACCATGTGCTTGAGTAGTAGATTAATTATAAATGCATCTTAATCTCTGTTGGGGAAATATTCAAGTGGGACCCCTGGAGCTCTGTGAAATCAGAGTAAGACGGTTCTCCATGTCCACACTACGCCCTCCAAGTCTCTATTCTCACTTTAGCAGAAGTCAGATTGAGGCTCTGTAATCCCATGTCGTCCTAGAGAGAGCCTCTCTTCTGCTTCCCTCTAATACCCTAACCTGGCCACCATTCATTTGCTTTGAGACCATTAACATTAATCATACTATGTCTTTGTCCCTATTTTGATTAGTCACCTTAAAAAAATCATCTCCCAAATTACAGCTATCACTCACATTCTAATCTTGACATAGGTTATTATATTACTTTTTTTTACTCATCTCCCACTATTCTCCACTTCCAAAAATCTTCTCACTATGTCCTGTCAAACTCATTGTCATTCATCAGAAAAATCCTCTACGTCTTCCTCTTCTCTGAATGTTTCCTTTGCCTTATTAATGTTTCTTTTTTTTCTTTGCCTTCTAACAGAAATCTTCTTCTCTCAGAGGACTTTTCTTCTTTGTCAGTCTTCTCGAGCGGAGGATGCCTACACTCCTGTTCTCTAGATGGTAGACAGGTGTGCTCCATGGGCTTCATTGCCAATTTCAGGTCATTCTTACTCCAGGCTCCCTAAAAACCAGAAACTTTGAATCTTATTCTATAAAGCCATAACACTCATTAGTCCCCTTTACTCCACTTGTCTATAAATTCTGGTTCTCACCAACTTGTGCTAGAAGATTTTATATCCTGACTCACTGTCACTTTCTCTAACACTACTACTGTCATATTTTGAGTGCCTACTGTATAAAAAAGTACCAGGGGTTTTGGTTTCATTCAGGTACGGTAAGGCCAACAGATCAAGTGACAATTGCCATTGAAAAGATAGTTTGTTACTTATAGTTCTCAGGGGAGGGGGCACACCACGCTAAGCAGGGCCATATGGGGAAGGACTATGGTGGGTCAGGAGGCAGAAGGAGGCAACAGGAAAGCATGGGCCAGAGACTTTATTGAGCTTTATTGGGGGAAGGAATGGGCAAGGCAGAATAGGTAGGCTGAGTAAGCTCAGGATTAGATTGTTTTAATAATTTCAGTGGGTTTTTGGCTATAGAGGTGGTTCTTAGTCGTCCAATACCTAGCCCTGAGGTAATTTAGGGCAGAGGGAATAGTGGTTTGGTGTGTCTTGTCCCTCAACCCCATTCTACATTCATTTTCCTCCTTAACATGTGTAAATTCCATTGTCCATCATTAAAATCACTCCCTTGTATCCACCATCAATTCCTTTGGCTTCCTTTCATTCCCTCTATTTGCTTGACGAAATCCCTACTGCAGATACATCTATGTATCCACTCTACACAACTGTACCTCATCAGCTGAACACAGAGGCAAACACACCCACACGCTAACTAATGTCACTTTAATTTCATAACCATTCTTCTGAAGACCATTATCCTATTACTGTCAAGCAATTGTACTGTTTCTCTAATCCAATCAGTCTCCCAGCTCCTAGACAACTATTTTACATCTTCTCTCTTCCCAAATCTCCAAACCCTTCTTCCCCACGCTCACTCTCAACTGATGACTTTGTTTTCTATTTCACTTCCACACATTCCTAAGATCACATTTACCCAACATTCTCTGCATCTGTGCTCAAGTACTCTGCCTTCCTTCTGCCTTTCCTTATGCTATTATAAATGACCTAAATCGTAGGTCAGGCCACCACTTCTGATTTTGAACTCTATCTCATCCCTTCTCCCCTTGTTAAAGCCACTGCCCCTACAATCGTCCCTCACTCACACAACACCAGTTTCTCTCCCTCTCTGTTGGATCACTTCTATTATCACACCAGCATACTGTAATTTCTGCCCCTGTCGCCCCCATCTCCTAAGAAAATTTCTCTTTTGATTTGGTTTCTTCTCCAGCTAACTCCACATTTTTGTGATTCCATACAACTCAAGCCTTTGAAAGATTTTCTATACTTATTTTCTTCCAATTTGAACCCTCTTGTTTTTTCTTGAACCCGTCTAGTTTAGACCTCCCCCTCCTGCCACTCCACTGGAACTTCTGTTGTTCAAGATCACAAATAATCTCTGAGTTGTTTATTCCAATGATTACATTTCAGTTTTCATTTGACCTATTAATAGCATTTGACACCATTAATTACTCCGTCCCATGGAGGACAGAAAACAAATTTTCTCTCTCAGTTTCCTAAATTTAACACTCTCCTGATTTTCTTTCCTCCCTGATTGGTTCTTTCTTATCACACCCTTTAGATTATTCTTTCTCACTTCCGCAGTATTTAAGGTCAGAATACTCTAGGTCTCAGTACTGGGACATCTTCTCTTCTCTTTCTACACTAATTCCCTTGTGATCTTACCCAATCTTATGATTTTGAATAATATCTAACGATTAGAGCCCCTCATATTTCTCAAACATATAAATTCAGGTCACAGTTCTCCACAATCCCAATCTCATACCAAATGTACAAGTAAAAATAATGTTGTCATCTCCCTTTGGGTGTCCAATAGACATCTCAAACTTTAAAATCTATTCTTGACCTCTCCCTAAAAATATGCTTCTACTTTAGTTTCCCCCCATCTAAATAAATGACGACACCATCATTCTGGTTATTCTGTCAAAGAAGTGTTTTCTTTCATATCCATCAACATCTCTGTTCCAAATACTTCTAGAATCTGAACATAGGTCTCCACCTTTACCATTAACTCCCAGGTTCATGCCACGATCATGTCTCATCTGGATTAATGCAATAACCTCCTAACGTCTCCCTAGTTCCTGTTCTTACCCCCCACAATCTACTCTCAACATAGAAGCTTAGCTCCCATGTCACTCAAGATAAAAACTAATCCCTCACAGTGGCCTACAAAGTCCTACAGGAATTGTCCTTTCCCTTCAGGTCTCCCATCTCATTTCTTCCTACCCTCCCTGCTGTTCACTCTGCTCCAGCCACACTGTGCTTGATACTCCTCAAATATGCTAGACTCATTCCTGCCTCAGGGCTTTGCAGATGTTTTTCTCTGCACCTGAAATGCTCTTTTCCCAGATGTCCACATCGTTCATTCTCTCACCTACTCTTGGTCTTTGCTTAAATGCCTCTTTTCCTTGAAGCCTCCCAAAACACATATTTAACCTTGTAGGCCTCTCTCCATCATTACCTCACCCTTTTCCCTCCACTGTTGCTCTTCATAGTGCTTTGAACTGTTCTACATACTTTATATCTTAATTACTTATTTCATTTGTTTTATGTCTCTCTACACACGCCTTCTCTCCCCTCCCCAAAGATTCCACCAGAATGTAAACTCTTTGGGCACAGAGATTTTAATCTATTGTTTACTACTGAATCTCCAGTGCCTGGAACAGTGCTGGGTATACAGTAGATGCTCAATTAACAAGCACTGAATGAATGGATATAAATCAAAAGATGTATGAAAGAATTAAGCACTCCACTTTCCCCTCCTTCAGGTACTCAGAGCTCTTTTATCTTTCCTCTCCACATCTTATAAGTAGTTCCTTATTTTATGAACCATTTTCTACTAATCATTAAAACCTTATTAAGAACCTTAGTCCCTAAATTTCTGTTTCCATGATATTTTCTCTTAAATGTCCAATGTTTCCTATAAATTTCAAGAGTGTGTGCCCTCTTAAACAGATATCAGGTAATAGAGGAATGATAGTGCCTCTTTTCTGTGCCCCTGAATTTACAGCCTTACCGAGGGCCTCTCTGAATCATGTCTTCTGCCTCTCCCTTGTGCACTTGCTAACATTGTAACTTGTATAGTACAACTGAGAGAAAAATGGGGTGAGTGCCTCATATTTAAACCCACTTATGTAGGCACAGCTTTTGCCATCCTGGATAAGACTGGCCAGGCTTACAGCTAGCTATTATCCGCTTGGCTGATTTAGTCTCCTCTTTCAGCCACATAAAAATGCCACCTGCTATCACTTGATTGAAGATGGAATGATGTGAGCATCTAGTAAAGAAGGCAGGAAAATAACACAGCATTTGTGATTCATGTGTTCATATTAATTCTCATTCTCTCTCCTCCCCTCCTTCCATCTCTCTCCATCATCTCTCTTTCACACCAGACTATGTTTATCCAATATTGAACCCATTACGTTATTGCACTTTTATTTTCATTCCAGACTATTTGTTTTCAAAATATTTCTATATATTCAATTGGCTCTTCTATGTAAAGATTATTGATAGCTAAGTCCACATCACAGATTTTCAGTGAGATACAGCATATTCCCCCAACAGTCTAAAGAAAAGATTTATAATGTCATTGTAGAATATCATTCAGATACCTTGGCCCATTAAGTTGCAATTGATGCTTAACTTACGTGCTTTTTCTTGAAGTGCCTATCTTTCCACAGCAATGGATAGCAATATGCCAAGGAGATGGAGACGTGATGGGTGAGAGTTCAGCTTGAGGCTGTTATATAGGAGAAAGGCTAACTAGAATTCAAAGGGAATTTTATATTCATATACAATCATATCTGAGGCAGTTGACTTTCTTTAATCAGATTAAAAATCCTTACCTACCTAGACTAAATCTCATATTTTCACTATTTTTAACTAAAGAAACAGAAGAGAGAATAGTATTTGGATTTATAAAAATGTAAATAAGTTATCTAGCAATTGAAGAAGGTCAGTGCATACTCTTTATTTCTTCAGATCAAAAGAACTGTTAGTAGTTCGGGTTCATTTTTTACTTATTTCTTTACGTTTCAAAGAGGACACTATTGACGGGTCCAGTTGAAATCATTCTCTTAAACAGGAGACTCAAATTTTCCGCAAAATTCTTGCCGGACATTCTCGCATTGATGTCTAGACAATATTGAAAATGTGTCACCTTAAAAACTCACTGCTTCCCTGCCCCAGGCTTCTTGTTCCTCTTTCTTTTGGGGAACCAGAATGGCATAGTGATTCACAATCAGAACTCGGGTCAGAGGCTATGCGAGTTTGACTTCCCGCTTTGACACTAACCAGTTCTTTTACTCTCCGCGGGTCTTTTAACCTCCCTGGTCCTTAGTTTTTTCTTCTGAGAAATAAGGATAATAAAAGCTTATATGCCTCAGACGTTTGTTGTGACTCTTAAATATTGAGCTCATAGAAAGCTCTATGTGAGTATTAGTTTTTTATTATTATTATTTCTTGTTTCCTATCATGATTAATAGCAGTGATCATCTTTCAAGTTACCCAAGCTAAAAATGGGAAGGTCATATTTAATACCTGTCCTTCGAAAGTAATTTAGTTACCAAGTACCATTTCTACCGCAGTAAGAGCTTTTTTATCTGCCCCTCTCCTTTTCGTTCTCTCTGTCATTATAGTAGTTCCTATCTAAATTATATTTCTCTGGATTATTGAATTACACTCAACTGTTCTGCCTCTTTCCAATCTGTCCGTTATACTGTCTTCTGACTTATCTTGCTAAAAAGTGAACCAAGATCACATCTCTCTCATTCCCTAAAACCTTCCATATCTCCTATTACCTACAGAAAAAGCTACAAATTGTTTAGAATGGTATTCTAGGTTTTCTACGATCTGGTCATCAGCTACCCTTCCAAGTTTTATATTCTCGTACAAACTCTACCCTTTCCACACCTGACTTTTAGCAAGCATTTCCATACATCCGTATCCTTTTATCCTTTTCACACAGTTCCCTCAACCTTCCTTACTTCTCTACCTACCAAAATCCTATTCATTCTCTAATCGTATCTCAAATTTCCTTGGGGAAATGCTTTCTGATCCAGACTAATTAATGTATTATATCTTGTCTTTCTCCACGACTTGCCATTATTAAATCAGCTACTCCATTTTGCCTTGCATACATTATTAATTTATATGTCTGTCTCTATATTCAATTATAAACTCCTTGAGAGCAGAAATCATATCCTTTTCCAGTTTTTACTTCTAGCACCTTTCATACTGCCTATCACAAAGACATTCAATAAATGTTTGTTAAATAGAACAATTGAATTTAATTCCAGAGGCATTTATTAATGACATTCATTTGTCAAGCATTCTGCTAAACAATAGAAACAAACGTGGAACAAGACAGAGTTCTTGCTCTTAAGGAGAGGATAGTAAGTTAAACTCCATTTTTTGAGGTCTATGAAAAGCAATTCAGATGTGTGTGATTCTTAGTTTCTGAGATTATTCCATGTAGACATGCCTGACAATTGAAAAAGACCAAAGCAACCCATGAGGAGGAAAAAGAGCCCATATTTGACCTAACAGAGAAAACAATCCAGTCATATTAAGGATAGTATTATGGACTGAACATTTGTGTCCCCCCAGTATTCATATGTTTAATCCCTGCTCCCCAATCTGATGATATTATGAGCTGGGGTCGTTGGCAGGCAATTAGGTTTAGATGAGTTCATGAAGGTAGAGCCCCCATGGTGAGATTAGTGCCAAGATAAGAACTATAAGAAGAGGAAGTGACACCAGAAATTCCTTTCTCTGCTATATGAGGATACAGCAGGAAGGTCGCCATCTGCAAGCCAGGAAGAGGGTCTTGCTAAGCAAGGAATCTGCTGGCACCTTGGTCTTGGACTGCCTAACCTCCAGAACTGTGAGAAATAAATGTCTGCTGTTTAAGCCGCTGAGGCTATGGCGTCTTGTTATAGTAGCCCAAGCTGTCTAAGATAGATTGGCTTCTGTGTTTTTCAGGATCAGTACCCAAGGACACTGAGAGTCTTCCCTCAGCCTTCGATTGACCCACATCCAAATTATAAGAAGATTTGGAGCACTTGTGGAGAAGCTCAATCACAAAACACTTTACAGAGCTGTTCAAACCTAGATTTCCAGCACAGATCAACCTAACCATTTACTGCGTTCTCATAGCACTTGATGCATAACGTTACATTTTTCATTCAGCCATTTGAAAAATATTGGGAAGCACACCAAACAGAATTCACCCATTATACCATGGCTTTTTAGTTCAGTTTAAAATAAATTTCTGTCCAACCACCATCACTACTTAGAAGTAAATTTATGAGGGCTCAGTTTTCCCTAAGCTTAGGTTTTAAAAGCCCTTATTTAATATAGGTATCTTTTCCCATAAGCCTGAGAATTTTTAGTTTATCTCTGTATCCACAGTACCTAGCATGGTGCCTCATAGGTATGTTGCACTTAATGTTAACCACTATCATCTCTTCAGTGTTTACTAAGTGTTTGGAACTGTGCTAAGTATTTTAAACATACAATTTTTTTCTTTCATTTTTTTTTTTTGTGCCGAGAAAGATTTACCCTGAGCTAACATCTGTTGCCAATCTTCCTCTTTTTTTCTCCCCAAAGCCCCAGTGCATAGTTGTATGTCCTAGTTGTAAGTCCTTTAAGTCCTTCTAGTTCTTCTATGTGAGCCACTGCCACAACATGGCAACTGACAGACAGGTGGTGTAGTTCTGTGACCAGGATGTGAACCCAGGCCACCAAAGCAGTGAGAGCACCAACTTTAACCACTAGGCCATCAAGTCTGGCTCTAAAAATATAATTTTAATCTCGTAAAAATACTGGACAATAGACGTCACTGTAATTCCTGTATTTCACAAGAGATAACTAAAGATTAGAGAAGTTAAGGAACTTGTTTTACTACTCGTGAGTGGTAAGTGCTAAATTTAAACAGTAAATCTCACTCAAGAAACCCTGTGTCAAACTATTATGTTATAATGTTTTATCAACTATTTGTTTAAGCAAATAAGTGCATAAACCCCATATATAGATGGTTTGAGAACATAAAATTCTGTTTAGTTTTGTCATTCTGCCCTATGCCTCCACTTTAAATCTATTAAACTAACAGAGACAACTTAAATTTCGAAAACCCAATGAAAATGAAAGAATGCTAATTCTTAATAATTTCTACTAAAGGAAATAAGCTATGGAAAAAATACAGAGCACACAAAACTCCCTTTTTGTGCTCTGAAGGTAATCACATGACTTGTATAGAATGTTTACGTTTCTAATTATATATTGCTTAGACTAATACTGAAATGAGTCTGTGCCCTGGAATAACATTCTTTTGAGCCTCTCATGATAGAAAAATAGAAGGGAAAATTCAGCCCCACTAACTATTCTAAAATTAAATATTTTCAACATATAGCTCTTAACATGGTATACCCACTTATGGATAACCCAGAGATTTAGAACCCAGCCTCCAAAAGTGATTAGGATATGCTTTGGTGTGACATCTGCATTGATTAAATGCCTTTCCCCTCTGAAACCAGGCAGCACATGTTACCTTTACTACACATTGGCACTTAATTATTCCTGATCTCAGCTATGATAATTACTAGCAAATACTCTTGGGATACTAATGTCAACTCAGCTTCTCTGTAAAATGGGAGGATGAGGGTATTTAGATGAGCTTGGCCTTTCCCTTGAGACTAATATTAATTCTTAAAGTACTTCCACAGAGCCCCAGCTCTTGAGAATATAGCAGAAAAACCACTAGAATATAGAACCTCTAAGGTCCATCTCTAATGCCAACAATTCTGAACTTCATGACACACTGCAATAAAAGAATATTTTATTTTGATTTGTGCATGTCTTGATTCTTCAATTACCTTCCGGTTTCCCTTCAGGTCAAGATCCCATTTTACATAGCTTACTGATTCCATGTTAAATTTTCAGACAACATTTGCTGAAACAATGAAAACAGACACTACTCCACAACTCCCCAGACCCAACATACTCCTGAAGAATATGTTTACCTCAGAATGTTGTTGGACGGATAATCAAGGTAATGTGTGTAAGTCATTTAACATATTGCCTGGAACAGAGCAGGTTCTCAATAATCATTAACTCTTTGTTGTGTAATTATTATTACTATTTTGTCATTATTTTTACTATTATTATTTGCCTTATCTTGACTAATTTAGATCTTTTCCCATTTCCTTGGCAGGTACGAACCAGCATTCTGACTCTCAGTCATTAGTCTTCCCAACTCAGCGATCAGCATTTGCAGTTAGGTAATTCTTCAGGCTATAAATGGAACCATTTATCAAAACTTACCAAATTTCTTTCTCATGTACAAGAAGAAGCCATCCTGGAATATTCTCTGTCCATTGCAATGTGCACTCAGGCAGTGACATGGAAATCAGCATAGCAGGAGCTAATGATCTGGTTCCATTAACAATTGCTCATTTGGGTGGTAAGTGACCTGAGACGAAAAGAAAATGCAATTTTGCCTGCCAATACAGTAAAAAATGGTTGCCATTATAGTTCTAAAGAGATTATAATCAATGATACTTTTTATTGGCTCAATGGAACTACATTGTAGCCAATTAAATCCTTGTTTTGATGATATAGAGTAAAACGAAAGAGTCGAGTGTCTTTCATGGCTTGTACAAAATTAGCTCATGTACAACAGCTGTAGCCTTAAGGCCTTTTTAATGGCAGGAAGTCTCCTTGTTCAATTGACAAATTAACCTTCTCCTTAACCAAACAATTTTGATCTCTACATTAAACAAAACGTTTACAAATTTTCACATCTTCAAAGAAGAAAATGGTTAACCTCTCCCTATTCCTAAGTTAAGGTTTTTGTTGTTCCTTTCTTTAAATACATGAGGAAATTTTGTTTCATACGGAAATTGACTACTTTGAGATTTTATTTCCAACTGACTTTACTATGATCAAATTACTGAGAGTTTTAAAGCTGTCACATCTTTTTAATATCCAGAAAGCTATTTTATTAAACATCCATGTAATATCCTGTCTAATAACGTTGTTTGGATCTAATCATGCCGAAGTATATTTTTTTCACAAGAATTGTTATGGAACGCACATGTGAGTATGTAAGATAAAACTTTTGGCTTAAGTAAAGTTTTTCAAACATTTGGGTTTTGCCTTATATTCACCATGTTTTCAAATCAAACCACAGTTTTACTTCTAGAAAGACATGCACCCTGGAATTGCCTAAACCTAGTTAATTTGGTATGACCTATGATGGTGATATTTCCTAAATTTCTTTATTATCGGAAAGCTTTCATAACGTAAAAAAGGGCGTATGTCACTAAATTATTAGCTAGATCCATTTCTCATCCCAAGTTTACTGAGAAGAGAAAATGAAATAGGAGAGAATTCTGTTTCTTCTATGCCCCTATTCAATTTTTTTTTATTTTTTGAGGAATATTAGCCCTGAGCTAACAACTGCCACCAATCTTCCTCTTTTTGCTGAGGAAGACTGACCCTGAGCTAACATCCATGCCCATCTTCCTCTATTTTTATATGTGGGAATGCCTACCACAGTATGGATTGCCAAGTGGTGGGTAGATCCACACCAGGGATCCGAACAAGCGAACCCTGGGCCACCGAAGCAGAACTGCGCCACTGGGCCGGCACCCCATTCAGTTTTTAAAATTTATTGTTTCAAGCCTTACTGGGCACTTAGTTTGTGACAGAGTGTCTGTCACAAGCTAGATATATACAAATGAACAAAATACAATAATTTTCTTACAAATGTTTACAGTCTTGTCTTTCCATACACAGATAAACCAATTTTGCCTTTAATTGACCAGATGTTGCCAAAGGGAAGTTGGGAAGTGTTATCCAGCAAAAGGTGAATGGAGACACTTGGAAAGCTTTAAAAATCCTGTCATTGACATGGATACTGTGGCTATTTTGTTCAGCAAAATTTATGTCTGTTTTGAAGGAACACATCCAAATCCTTTTATCAAAAGACCTGTTGGGATGCTGATGGTTAGGATCCTATTTAATGACAGACCTAGGGAACTGCTCTCTTCTAAGGAAGAAACTGCAAAATAGTTAGGATAAGAATAAAAAATCAGTAAATAAAAATTTTTGTCTCATAAGGAGATTTGTAGTCCTAAATACCTTTATTACTTCTTTCAAGTTGTAAGTACCAAGAAAAACACACGATACTTTCTTTTTGTTATTACAGTTGGTTTGGTTTATTTGATTTTTTTAATGCACATAAATATAAAAGTTGATAGCTCATTTCAAATAGAATCCGAAAAAAATCCCCTGGTAAAACAAGTGCCAACATTATTATATTATGTATCCCAAACATGAGTGGAAAGATCCCTCATTAATCCCTTATAATAACCTGTATCAGAGAGTCAAGGTCTCTACCAAGTAGAACACTGATCAAGCATTCCTCTATTGCCAGAATGTCATTTCATCTCTTTGATTGCACATCTTCCCTCATTGGTACCTTTCTTTTAAAATCTGAATACTAAGACAAGCAGAAACAACTAGGTAGAAATTATGAAAAGTCCTGGAGGATATAAAGACATATTCACACAGTGACTGTCCTGCATTTTATTTATCTTACAACAGAAAAGACACTAGATGAAACCCACTAGACGGCACCCCTTGGCTAAGAACCTTGAATATTAAAGAGCTGTCCTTATACAGATAAGAAATTAGGAGAATTAACATACACTCAAGAAGATATGAAGAGAGGCCTAAGGGATCTCTGCACATTTTAGGTTGAATAAATAGAAACTTAAAATAGAATAAAATATACTCTGTTACTTAAGAAGAAAACTCTCCACAAGAGAAAGAGACGGGATATAATACCCTGAGCTTTTCTTTGAATCTTCTGATAGCTTTCCAGGGCCATGCCAAGTTCTATTGGAGCCTGAAGCAAAATGAAAAATGTTTGCTATTATATAAATATTTTTACATATTTTTAGTTGATAAGTGTTTCCAGATCATCAAAATAGTTTTTAAAAATGTTGAAAAGTATAAAAGTAGGTGTACTAAAATTTACATTATTTTAAGTTTAAATATTTATTTATACGCAAATAGAATTTATTATAATTTTACTTTCTTGGTTTTAATAGAAGAAAACTCATATATAACACTATTTTCAAAACCTACTTTTTCCTTATCTCACTTTCAGATGAGAGAATGGCCATGTTTGACAATTTATTGTGATCAAGTGATAATAATGAATAATTTTAATTAATTTCATTACTTAATATCACTACATATCTAAACTTGTGGACTACAACTAAACTGATATTTAGAGGAAAATGTAAAGCCTTAAATGTTCATGTTCCAAAAGGAAAAGGCTAAAAAATATTGAGCTAATTATCTTTCTTAAGACATTACAAAAAGAACAACAGAACAAATTCATGTAAAGAAAGAGAAAATAAATATAAGAGCAGTAATTAATGAAATGGAAAACAACACACAATAGGAAGAATCACAAAACTCAAGTGTCATTTACTTGGAAAGACAAATATAATTTTAAAAAAACCTATTGAAGTTAAGCAAATAAAACAGAAAGATGTCCACAAAAACATGATTAAAAGGGACAAATAAGTTCAGCACACTTTTCAAGAATATTAAAGTAGTTGAATAATATTTCAAATTGAGAGGTAGCTATACCAAACAATAAAAACATCTTTATGCCAATGAATTTCAAAACACAAAATCTACAAATCCCTATAAAAATTTAACTTGCCAAAACTGAGTTAAGAAGACATATAACATACAAATCATACTCTATATTTTAATGAAATTGAAGCTGAAGCTAAAAGTTTTCCCCAGAGAAAACACCGGAACCTAGGAATTTCCCTCCAAAGAGAAGTGAGTTTTTATATCCACCAAAAGACGTGTACAAGATGGTTCGTCACACTTTAACAGTCAAACTCTGGAAGCATCTAAGTTCCATGAACACTAAAATGGGTAAATAAATAGATTGGAGGTTAGGTGTTCTAGACAGAGAACACATGTGAAATAAGAGATAATATGGCACTTTTAGGGCTCTGAAATAATTTTTTTATGACTAGAATGTAAATATTAGGGAGAGAATAGAAAGTGAGGCAGCCCCACTAGAAAGACACACGTGGCAGAGAATCATAAACACCATATTAAGGAGTGTGGACTTTTTACCAAGAAAGGCATTGACAAGTTTTAAGCAAGGAAGTACACTGATCACATGAGTTTGTAGTTTAGAAGGAGGCTATGGCTGCAGAGAATAAAATGGATTGATACAGAAGGTACTACTGTGCATGTAAGAATATTTACACGGCTGGCTCCTCCATAACATTCAGGAATCTACTTAAATTTAACTTCTTAGAGAGGCTTTCCTTGATTTTTCTAAAATATGTATCACTCTTTTACTCAATCTAGCTTTACATCTTATACTCCTAATTTTTAAACACTTTTGTCATTAATGAAATTATATTATTTATTTATTTTCTACTTTCTGTGCTAAGACATAAGATCAATGAGAGCTGAACCTTTATTGGTCTTTTACTTGCTGAATCACCAACACCAAGAACAGTGTTAGTACATAGCAGGTATTTAATAAATATTTGTTAAATTAGTTAACACATGAATCCCCAAAACACTGCATTATATTGTATGTATAGTTGAGCTTTTGTAGATGAGACTTTTATGCTATTCCTCACTCTTCTGCTTGCACTGTAAATTCATACTGACTTTTAATAAATGATAACAGTAATATAGGCAATATGCATATGTATGTTATATATTATCTCATAATATATAAATATATTATATACCTATGATAATATATATTCCTATTAATATAGGCAAGCAACTGGAGAGAGGTGAAAAGGGATTTCAGCTATCTGAAAACAAGCTCATTCATACAATAGCCCCTCAATTTCTTTGCTGACAATATCATTTCCAGGAAGCAAGGGAAATTATCAGGGAACTTTGGTGCTTTCCTGATCCTCATCAGACCATGAGAGAAAAACTGTCAAAGTTGAACTGACAAAAACATTAAACAAAAATGACCATTTTGTTTTAGAAATTGTGAGAGGGAGTAACGGTTGAAAAAATGTGTATATGTCCCCTAGTACTTTGGGTAGCACGGTCTTATGAGTGCATACAAAAGAGAGATGATTTTTTAGTATGAGATTCTGAAGAGATGGATTGCACTGGAAAGCTCTCATAACAGCAATCTTGACTATGTAATTAATAATGCGCTACAAATTATATCCAGGAGGAGTTGGAGAATAAGAATAAAGCAGCTAGTTTCCTTCATTTATTCAATAAATATTTAAATGACTGCTATATGACAGACACTATGCTTAGTGGTATTGATGGAGTGCCTCTCCTTGTAGAGCTTATGATCTAGTGGGGAGCACAGACAATACAAACATAGTGTCAGCAGTGCTATGTGGGGGGAAGCCGATGATAACATAGTACCTGCATGTGGATCACCGAACCCGGACTTAAACGGAAAATATCCTTGTAAATGAAATTCACATGAGGACTTGAGGAATGAGTAGGAGTGAGTTAGACAAAGAATGGGGAAAGAGAGTTCTAAGAGGAGGCAACAACATAAGTTCATACGAGAAAATATGATTTTAAGTGATCTTTCCAAAGATTTAAGATTGTTTTTTAAAACCATGTATGCATAATGGAATGAAGGACATAAAAAATTTGGTGTAAATACCAGTTTTATGTAGAATAAAAAGTAAAATGAATAGATTTATTGAAAAAAATGTGGGTGGCCAATAGGGAATTGTTTGTTCGCACTTAGAGTCAGAGAAAGATCAAAGAATGGCGAAATCTGATACTGGGGACATTATTGAATATTGACAAGTAACACAGAGAAGGCTAAACTTTTGTTTCTATCTCAAAGAGAAAAGTCTTCAGAGTGGAAAAAGAAGAATAAGCTGCCTTTGGCCAGGGGAAAAGAAACACAAGATGGGTGAAAATATGTTAGGGAGATTTCTAGATTTGATACATGCCGTCAAATCTCCTGGCCCATTCTATGGTCTTGTCAATGTCACTAAGATTCAACAGAGCAAGAGTTATAGCATATGTCACTGCTCGTTAAAAGTTAAGCTTCAGCTAGAAAGACACTCTATTCAGCAAAATTAATCAGACTACCCTCCACAATGACCACATACTTCTGTCTCTGGTATGTTAACTAGAATTCCTGGTAGAAACATAGGGGTCAGGAAGATATTGGTGAGTAGGGGTAGAGAGATTTACATAACTTGGACATGGTATACCTTTCTTTGAGAAGACACAGACATCTTTCATTTTATTTTTTATATTGACCAAAAGTTGGCAGTTTTACAGTGTAGCACAAAAAATAGATCTATGACATTATTTACAATTTATGTAGTCAATTTCATGTAATTTTGAAAGTTTCCAGGCAGGAGTACAGTGTAATGCTTAAGTGTGCAATCTCAGGAACCAGCCTGTCTGAGTTCAAAATCTAACTCCTTCACTTTCTGTGTGACCTTGGAGAAGTCACTTAACATTCAGTGAACCAGTTTCCTCAACTGGAAAAAAATGGATTTGATGATGTAATTCTCAAGAACTATGAAGAGTCTGAGATTTTACCTTGCTTGCAAGATAAGTGAAATTACCACATTTTCATAGGTGCTGACAGAAGACTTGAGACTCTTGAGTCAGAGACAGAAGACACTATTACTCATGGCACAGCGGGCGATATGAAATTGATGTTTTCATAAGTTTTTCTTGGCCCCCAAACGCCTTAGGCACAATGTAGCAACGGGTCCAGGTAAATGCTGTGTACACGGAAGTCTGCGTCACCACTGAGGAAATCTAAGCTTAGGAAATCCCTTATAAGGGGATTTCTAGCAAACCTGACCCAGCTTTGCTCAAATGTAGACATCTTTATTATTCTGGACAGCAAAAAAATCTGCCCTCTGCCTGTGAGGGAGACATTATCCCTATCTCCCAACGCTGTTTTCTGTACTAACGTGTATGAAAAATAGTCTGGAACAAAAGCTGTCACAGGACATGTAGAAATGTGAGAGACACTCACAGAGAATTATCTCCCAATAATAAAAATATATGTATCCCACAGGCTTATTGAAAAGATTAGATGAATTAATGGGTGTAAAGCATCTAGAACAGTGTCGGGCAGACAGTTGCATGTAAATAACACTATGATTGCAATAACCCAGATTTGTCTGGATATATACAGTGAGACACTGGGAAAGGTAAAAAAGAGTACTCAAACATTCCCAAAATTGCGTGTGCTATTAGATTTCTGACATCCAATATTCTCCCTGGAATATGACTTCTTTTAATTCTTCTGCTCAGATCTCAGCTTCTTTAAGAGAATTTCTGAAATTGACCTCGAATACACAACTGTAATCTTAATAATGATAATGAAAAAAATATATACTGTTTTAGGTTAGGCTTTGTTTTAGGCATTTTACATATATTAACACATTCATTATTAAAACAACATTTTGAGATAAATGCTGCTATTTTTCTCAATTTCCAGATGATGAAGCTGAGTCACAAGAAGATAAACGACTTTCTCCTGGCCATACCACTGTTGATGTTAACCGTGTTATTTGTTACGTGTATCCACTATATGTTCGTCATTCTTTTTTATTTTTCTCCCTTTCCATACTCTACTCTTTGGAAGAAAGTCACAATGCACAGCTCACACTTAATGAATGCGAAGTTATGCTCCACCTCCTCAAAGGTGGGTTATCTACATAATTATTTGGATTTTTCTTCATGGAAGACATGTCCATTCTCCCTCATTGATTTACTTATTCAGTTATTTATATCAGTATGGTCCCATGGTTATTTATTTTACACTTTGCTTTGTAATCAAATACTACTTTGTTGTGTTGCTTGCAGTGTTCCAGCTTTGGTCATTGGGAGCTCTTTCAGTAGGCTCCCGTATAAGTATTACTTTGACATCCCCCTATTACTGTGGGTTTTTTAAAGCACTTTCTTACTTTATAGTACTACAAGATGTTCCAAACTCATCATTTACATTTATTCCTCAATGATATAATCAGTCATTTCTCCAAGAAACTTTTGTTTCCTTATTGGAGAATGGTATTACAAGACAATATTTGGGTATTAGGGGTGCTCATTGCCACTGGGTTGTCATTGCTTTCAGACTGTCTTAGCTAATAGAGCAAGCAGGCATTGTGGCAATACTAACCTATTTGTATACACATATTTCTAAATATTTCTATATGTAACTCCCTGTATGTATATGAAGCTAAATATGAGTTAATACTGATGTCTCCAATGCTAATCAATTATCACAGTGGCCATTCTAGCCTCTTGCTTATCTGTAACCTTCCACTCCATCAGTGAGAAATCTGGACATCAATTCGCTTAGTAATTCAGCTCCAGTACACATATATAGTGGTTCCAGAATCATTAGCCTATACTCCACGGAAGACACTTTATCAGCTAGAAGACACTTTGATGTACACTTCCTTTCACCTTTAGTTTTACAGACTCCGTCTATTTCCAAAGGTACTTAGGCCAGCAACTTATTCCTCCACCTCTTTTGGTGAGTTTGCTTCCTATATTTGTACTACATTTAGATATTTTTTGTCACATTCTGCATGGCATCTTGGGATATACCTGTTTCCTAAATAATTTTTTAAAAATATGCAAACATTAAAATTACTCTGTGCTGTAAAGCTCTATGATTTCTGACAAATACTTACTGTTTGTATTCACAAATTACATGATCATATAGAAGAGTTTGCCTACCCTAAAGGAATGCCATGTGGTTCACCTATTCAATCAGTCCATGATCCCAAACATTGGCAACCAATGAGCTGCTTACTGTCTCTATAGTTATGCATCTTCCAAAATATTATACAGCTGGAATCACACAGTATGTAGCCTTTTAAAACTGGGTGTTTTTACTTAGCAATATGCATTTAAGATTTATTCATGTGTTTTTGTGTTTTGATAGCTCATTTTGTTTCTTGATGAATAATATTTCATTATATGGATAAACTAGAGTTTGTTTATTCATCTACCTATTGAAGGACATCTTGATTGCTCCTAGGTTTGTGATTATGAATAAAGGTGCTATAAATATTCAAATCCAGGTTTTTGTGTGGATATCATTTTTCAAATGATATTAGTATTGTCAATGTTTCGGTATTGTCAGTATTTTGAATATTAGCCAGTGTAACACATGTCTAGTTATCTCATTGTCCTTGCAATTTGCAGTTCTCCAATAACAAGTCATGTTGAACATTTCCTCATATGCTTATTTACCATCTGAATATCTTCTTTGGTGAGGTGTATTTTCAGACATTTTGCACATTTTTAGAATTTAGATTGTGTTTTAAGAATTCTTTGCATAGCTGGGGTACAATCATTCATCAAATGTGTATTTTGTAAGTATTTTCTCTCAGTTGTGGTTGTCTTCATTCTCTTAACAGTGTCTTTGACAGAACAAAAGTTTGCGTTTCATTAAAATCCAACTTATCAATTGTTTTTCATGGATCATGCTATGGACACTATATTTTAAAAATAATTGCCAAACACTGGATTATCTCCTATGTTTTCTTCTGAAAGTTTTATAATTTTCAATTTTCCATTTAGATCTATGACTTATTTTGACTTAAATTTGTGAAGGATGCAAGGTCTTTACCAGGTTATTTATTTATTTACTTAATTTTTCATTTGGATGCCCAGTTGTTCCAGTATCATTGCTTGAAAATACCATCCTTTCTCCATTGTATTGCTTTTTTTCTTTATAACAGATCAGCTGGCCCATTTCTAGGCTCTGTATTTTTTCCCATTGATCTATGTGTCTGTTCTCTTGCCAATATTACATTGTTTTGATTACCGTAAACTTATAGCAATTCTGGAATTGGTGTGAGTCCTCAAAATTTGTTCTTTTTTAGTGTTCTTCTTTAGTGTTGTGTTGACTAGTCTAGGCCTTTTGCCTTTCTATATAAACCTTAGAATTAGTTTATCAATAACTACAAAATTGCTTGCTTGGATTTTGATTGAGATTTTATTGAATGTTTGTATCGAACTTAATAGATTAAGTTGGGAAGAATTGACATCTTAACAGTATTTTGTCTTCCAATCCATGAACATGGAATATTGCTGCATTTATTTAGATCTTCTGTGATTTTTTTCATCAATGTATTATAGTTTTGGCATATAGGTCCTGCATATAGCTTCTGATATTTATTGTAAAGTATTTCGTTATTGTGCTACTGTAAATACTATTTTTATTTCAAATTCATATTTTAAATTGCCAATACATAAAAATTCAATTAATTTTTCAAATGATGTCATCTAAGAATAGAGGTAGTTTTCTCTTCCTTTCTAATCTCTATTTCTTTTCCTTCTTTTTCTTGACTTTTTTTCACTAGTTAAGACTTCAAATATGATATTGAATATAGCTGATAAAAGAGGACAATCTTGCTTTATTCCCAATCTTAAGGGGAGAGAGTCCAGTTATTCATCAATATGATATGTATGATAATTGTTGGAGAATTTACATAGAGGTTCTTTATCAAATTGAGGAAGTTTCCCTCTATACCTAGTTTGCTGAAAGTTTTTGTCATGAATGGGTATTGGATTTTGTCAGATGCTTTTTTCTAAATAAATTGATATGATCACTTGACTTTTCTTCTTTAGTCTGTTGATGTGGTGGATTACATTGATTGGTATTCATTGTTGAATCAGCCTTGCATAATTGAAAAAAGTCATACTTGGTCATAGTGTATAATTCTTTTATACAATGTTGGATTTGATTTGTTAACATTCTGTTGAGGATTTTTGTGTATATTTTCAAGATAGATATTGGTCTTTAGTTTTCCTTTCTTATAATGTCTTTTTTTTAATTGAAGTATAATTGACATACAATATCCTATTAGTTTCAGATTTATATTATAATGATTTTATATTTATACACATTAAATAATCACCATGATAAGTTCAGTCACCATATAAATTTACTACAATATTATTGACTATATTCTCTATGCTGTACATCACCATGACTTATTTATTTTATAACTGAAAGTTTATACCTTGTAATCCCTTTCACCTGTTTCACCCGCCTCTCAACTCCTCTTTGTTATGGAGAAATCTCTGGGAATATTTTATGGAGATTACTTTTTCCTTCCCACTGTCATAGCCACAAGGAGACCCATCCTGATTTTCACTATGAAAAACTGTAGGATTCCTGAAGGTAAAGTCCACAAAATTGTGGGGATCCACTAAGTCTGTGGCCACCAAGCTAGTCTACACTCAGCCTCCATAAATTTGTCCAAATTACCATATAAATATTGCTACTAGTTAATGACTCCAGCAGCTTCTGCTACAAGTAAACAGTTCTCAACTGTGACTCTCTGGATTTGCCTATTTCTCTTGACTTTGGGGTGACAATTTGACCTGCAAACTCATCTTCCTGTCGGGTCCAAAAAATTTGTTAATTTTTTTGTTTATTTACCTTTTTCTTTTCATAAAAATGGGAATGACCACTTCCAGGCTCTTTACCTGTTGGAGCTGGAGTTGGACTAAACCACAATTTTTTGACAGGCTTCTATACAAGGAAGCCAGTAACATGTGGTAGACAGAAAGTGCCTCTATTACAAAAAGCGATTTGACAAGATCTCACATAAAATCTTTAAAAGTAAGATGATGAAAGAAAGATAGGATTAAATAAAACTTAAATGAATTCCTAATTAATTCAATACTTAAAACACACAGATGGATTGATACTAACTTGAGAAGAAAATGTTAGTGAAATTCCACAAAGGTCTCTACTTGATTGTATCTTGTTTTTCTTTTGAATCACTGATTGAGATATAGATAATAATCCATTTTCATCACATTAACTGACTATAAGGGATTTGGAGAATATTTAATATGGGATGGCAAATTGAATATCTCATATCTTGATACATTTGAAACATATTTAAACTTGCAAGTTGAAATTCAACATTTTTTAAAGGTCCTAAAATGTCCTTTTTTGGAAAAAGATCCCAACTTTGAATTATACACAGTTGGTGAGTCATGACAATAAGAGAATTTGTCAAAAAGACTTAGATGTTTTAGTTTACATTTAGTTCATTATCTTTTGAAAGTTTGCTATGCTCACCAGAGAGGCTAATGTAACTGTAGAGGTATAATGTGCTCCTTGATGGTCTTACCCTGTTATGAATTGGTCTTACCATATGTGGACTAGTGTTTTCAGTTCTGAAAAACAGTGAGGAAACTAGAACATTCAGCAGAGAATGCCAGTATGGTGAAGGAAGAAAATTATGCTTATGGGAAATGGTTTAAAGAAGTCTAGAATATAAGGTTTAGGGAAGAAATGAAAGGGCATAATATAATTCTTTATCTAAAAACATGAATACATGAGAAGGATCAGATATCATACCATTAGGAAAAGTTAAGAGTTAGGTCACAAAAGTAGGGGGAAATTTTTTATTTCTGTGTGAGAAAAAACTATATAAACAGGGAATGTGATGTATAGGAAATGCTGAGTTCTCTCATACCAGAGATAACTGATAGGGATATTTTAGAGAGAACTTAGGTGTTGTATGAGCAATTAGACTAGAGTCTCCTAAAGATCATTTTTCACCCAAGAGTTCATTAATCAGTGAAAAAGATTAAAGACAGACTTATCAACTGTCTTTAGACTATGGTTCAACATAAGTAACCTTAAGATTTAAGGAAAACTAAGATATTTAATGATTTGTAGATAATAAGGCAAAGACACAACTGGTGTCATCCATTTCCCATTCTTCCATCTCCCACTTCTGATCAAAACTCAGAATACTTTAAAAAGTCTACACACTCTTCCCTATCTATGAATGCATACCCAGTGCCTTCTTCCAGTAAGAGGATAACAGACTTTCTTCTTTCCTACCTCAGGGAAGCCTGGAGAATAGAAATAATGTGACAGATTTTATTTTACAAAAGTGACAGCAACAATATCTCTAATCCCATACATTTGTGTGTAATGTGACACTGCTACATCCCTATTGAAAGGTGGAGCATATTTCCCCTTTCCTTTGAATTTGTACTGGAGACTCTGCTGAACTAAGGCAAGAAGAAGAAATAAAATACAACAAGACTAGAAAGAAAGAAATGTCACAGACACTTTGCAAAGGCAAGAGGGGCCCCCTTCCAAAATTTGTTGTAGATGTCGAGACTGATGATGCCACACACACCAACAGCTTATGAAAATTTTCTTCCCTAGGTAATTGAGATCTCTGAGAGGAGCAGGGAAGGCCTCCCAAGTAGGTCTGACAGGACTAGAGAGAAAGGAAAGGAGATTGGCTCAGGGCTTTGCCTGTGATACAGAGATGGAGCCAGGGTGAGAGTTTGGGCATGAGGGCAGCAGGGGATTGTTTAAATCTCCTGGGGCACCAAAGGAGCATCCGTTAAGACTGTAAGACCAAGCTTTATTATCAGCTTGCTCAGATGTGGGACACAAAGGGAAGAGGGGGGAATGCTGTTTAAAGCTGTCAGCAGTTAGACATCAAAAAATGAAGTCTGACACTTCATCACAAAAGTAAAACTAGGGTCTGGCCCCGTAGCTGAGTGGTTAAGTTTGCACACTCTGCTTCAGCAGCCCAGGGTTTCACCAGTTTGGATCCTTGGCGCAGACATGGCATCGCTCATCAGGCCACACTGAGGCGGCATCCCACATAGCACAACCAGAGGCACTCACAACTAGAATATACAACCATGTACTGGGGGGCTTTGGGGAGAAGAAGAGGGAAAAAAAAGAAGATTGGCAACAGGTGTTAGCTCAGGTGCCAATCTTTAAAAAGAAAAAAGTAAAACTGTATCTGCAAAGACATAATATTCTGGGAAGAAAATGTGAAAAATCTTAAAAAAAACTATTGGGACTAATAAGTGAGTTTAGTAAGGTTGTAGGATACAAAAACAATATACAAATCACTTGTTTTTTCTATATACTAGCAGCACAGAATCAGATCTCGAAGGAAGTGATAAGAACATCCTTGCCGTGTTCCTGATCTAAGGGCAAAAACATTAAGTCTTCATTACGTATGATGCTAGTTGACAGGTTTTCATAGGTCCTTATTATTTTAAACATATTTTCTTCTTATCCCAGTTTGCTGAAAGTTTTCATCAAAAATGGACATTGGATTTTGTCAGCTGCTTTTTCTTCATCTATTGAGATGATCAAAGGATTTTTATCTTTTAGTCTGTTAATCTAATAAACCATATTGGTTGATTTTGTATATTAAATCAACCTTGCACCTTTGAGATAAACCTCTCTTGGTCATGATGTAATATTATTTTTTATATCATGTTGAATTAAATTTGCTAAATATTTTAAATATTTTTTGCATCTATTGTCAAGAGGGATATTGCTTTGCAGTTCTGTTTTCTTGTAATATTTTTGTCTGGTTCAGGTATCAGAATAACACTGGTCACATAGAGAGTTGAGAAGGATTTCCTGCCTCTTCCCCTTAGTTTCTGGAAGATTTTGTATAAAATTGACAGTATATCCTCTGTACATCTTTCATAGAAATAACCAGTGAAGTCATCTGGATCTGGCTTTTAATTTTGGTGGGAATGGGCCGGGAAGATTTTAAACTACAAATAAAATTTCTGTGCTAGATATGGGTCTCTTCAGAGTATCTATGTTGTCTTGAGTGAGCTTTAATATTTTGCATCTTTCAAGAAATTCGTTCCTTTCATCGAAGTGGTCAAATTTGTTGGTATAAAGCTTTTCATCATATTTCTCTATTATCCTTTTAATATATCTGTATATTAAATGTCACCACTCTTATTGTTCATGTTGGTAATTTGTGTCTTCTCTCTTTTTTCTCTAATCAATCAGGGTAATGTTTATCAATTTTATCTATCTCACAAAAGAATTAGCTTTTGGCTTCGACTTAATTTGGATTTAATTTGTGCTTCTTTTTCTGTTTTCTTAAGGTGAAGTGTGAACATTATTTTGAGGCTTTTTTTCTTTTCTAATTTTAGCAATACTTGCTATAGATTTTTCTCTAAGTACTGCTTTAGCAGTACTCCATAATCTTTTTTGGGGGAGGAAGATTGGCCTTGAGCTAACAGGGTAAATCCTCCTCTTTTTGCTTGAGGAAGATTGTCGCTGAGCTAACATCTGTGCCAATCTTCCTCTATTTTGTATGTGAGATGCTGCTACAGCATGACTAGATGAGCAACGTGTAGGTCCGCACCCAGGATCTGAAACCATGAACTCCAGGCTGCTGAAGCAGAGCACGTGAACTTAACCACTATGCCACTGGGCTAGCCGTTAGTCCATAATTTTTGCACGTAGAGTTTTCATTTTCATCCAATTCAAAATGCATCCTACTTTCCTTTTTTGTTGCTTCTTTGATCAATGTGTTGTTTAGAAATATGTTAATTAGTTTCCAAACACTTAGGAACTATGAAAATATCTTTCTCATATTGATTTATATCTTAATTCCCTTGTAGTCAGAGAATATATTTGTTAAGACTGGAATCCTCTTAAATTTATTGAGACTTGTTATACGGCTCAGAATAAAAAGTCTATCTTGGTAAATGTGTCATATGTACTTGAAAATAATTTATATTCTGCTCTTATTGGCTGACAGAGTTGTTCATGTTATACACATCCTTACTGATTTTCTATCAACTTGTTCCATAAAATATTGAGATAGAAATATGTTTTAAAATTCTGTTTTAAAGTGTATAAACATTTAGAATTACACATCCTTTTGATAAATTGACTTCATCTTTGTGAAAAGACCTTTTTGTCAGAAAATCTATTTCCTCTGACATTAATATAGACATTCCAGCTTTCTTTTTGTTAAAATTAGTATGGTATATCTTTTCTATCCTTTTACTTTTTAAAAAAATTAGTAGACTTTATTTTAGTGCAGTTGTAGGTTTAAACCAGAGCTGAAAGTACAGAGAGCTCTCATCTCCTCCGTCTCTTCCCACACACCGTTTCCCTCTTATTAACACCCGGCATTAGCGTGGTACATTTACTACAATTGGTGAATCAATATCTTATTATTAACTGAAGTCCATACTTTACATTAGGCCTACATTAGTGTACAATAGTTGTACATTAGTGTCCAAATTCTTTGTGTTCTACAGTTCTATGGGTTTTGGCAAATACATAATGTCTTGGACACACTGTTACAGTGTCATACAAAATAACTTCACTGCCTTAAAATCCTCTGTGCTCTAAGTATTTATACATCCATCTATATCCTTTTGTTTTTAACAAATTTAAGTTTCCATTTAAAGTGTTTTTCTGATAGGAGACATAGAGTTGAGTTTTTTCATTTCAGTTGGCAATCTATGACTTTTAATCAGTATATTTAGATCACTTACCCTTAATGGGGTTATAGTTATGTTTGGTTTAACGACTATTTTCCTACTTATTTTCTTCTGTATCATCTATTATTTCTTCCCTTTCTTTCATATTTTCTTTTTCTTTTCCTGCCTCTTAAGTGCTGAATATGGTTTATGATTCTATTTTATCTCCTTTGTTGTCTTATCTGCTATAATTCTTTGTTGTGTTATTTTAGTGATTGTTTTAGGATTTATACTTTACATCTTTAACTTACCAGTGTCTACCTTAAAGTGATATACTGTCACTTTAGACATAACATAAAACCTTACAACAGTACACTTCCATTTGTCCTCTCCTGGCCTTTATCCTAATGTCATCACATGTGGTAATTCTGCATACATTGTACTTCTAATAACATTATATTCATTGTTTTCCATTTAAAGTCAATTATAATTTAAAGGAATTTAAATAAGAAAAATAGTTCTTTGTATCCATGTTGTTAACATTTCCAGAGTTCTTCATTCTTTTTCTGATCCACATTTTCATCTGGCATCCTTTTCCTTCTGCTCAGAGGACTTCTGTTAATATTTCTTGTAATGAAATCGTGCACTTAATGAATTATCTCAACTCTCGTATTTCTTAAAAGGTCTTTATTTCTCCTTCGTTCTTGAAAAATATTTTTTTTCAGAGTTTAGAATTCTGGATTGACTTTTTCTCTCCTCTTTCAGAGCTTTACAGGTGTTGGACTGCTGCCCTCCGGCTTTTACTTTTTCAGACAAGAAGTATGCGGTCATTATTTATATTTGTACATCAGTATCTAACGTATCTTTTACATCTGTCTGCTTTACATATTTTCTCTTTATCTTGACTTTAAGCAATTTATTTATGACATTTTCCTCTTTTGTTTGCGTGCCTGAATGTGCGTCTGTGTTGGAGTTTCATTTACTTTCTTGTTTCTGTAGGCTTATAATTTTATCAATGTTAGAAATTATTGGGCCATTATTTTCTTAAATAATTTTTCTGAAGTCTCCCCTGACTTCTTGATTTCAGATTTCTAAATATATGTATATTAAACCAACAACTCTCTGAAGCTCTGTTCATCTTTTGTCTTTTTTTTCTGTTTCATTTTATTCACTTTCAGTTTCTATACTTCAAGTTCTCTGATCATGTCCTCTGTATTGTATAATCTGCTGCTTATTCCATCTAGTGTAATTTTCATCTCAAACATTACAATTTTCATCTTTGAGAGTTTAACATGGGCTCTTTTTAAAACTATCTATATTTCTAGCTGATTTGCTCACTTTCTACTATAGCTTAATGACTATACAGAGTTATAATAACTCTTCTAATTTCCTTATCTATTAATTCCATCATCTATGTCATTACTGGATCAGTTGCAATTGTTTGATCTTCCCCTCATGGTAGGTTTTATTTTCTCCACTTCTTTGCATACTTAATAATTTTTTATTGGATGTGAGTGAGATTTTACTTTGTGAATTTTACTTTCTTAAGCGTTGAATATTTTTTAATTGCATAAATATTCTTGAGCTTTATTCTTAAGCCTAGTTAAGTTACCTGGAAATGGTTTGAATTTTCAGATCTTGCTTTTAAACTTTGATAGGTGGAACTATATCAATCTTTAGTCTTGAGCTCATTTTCTCCACTACTGAGGCAAAACTTTTTGAATACTCCACCTAAGTCTTGTAGATTATGAGGTTTTTCACTCTAGCTTAGTACAAACAGAGGTAGTCCAGCTTTGAATGGTTTCTTTACATGCGTGCACTTCTCAGGTCTCAATTTAAGACACAATGATGATCCTTGGTAGATTTATGGACATTCCCCCTTTGCAACTTTCTCCAGTTTTGTACTCTGCTTTGAGGACTCCTGTCACTTTGACTTTCTTGGTCACTTATCTCATCTCAACTGAAGGAGACTACTGGCCTCTGCCTGTGGTTTCTCTCCTCATGCCATGGCCTGGAAACTCTCTCCCCAAGTAGTAAGTTGGACAATTAAAAAGTCTTATTCATTACTTTCTCATCTGTTAGAGACCACTTCTCTTCATTGTCTCATGCCCAATATCTTCACATTTGTTGTTTTCTATATTTTATTTGGATTTGTAGTTATTTTGAGTGGGAGAGTATATCTGGATCCTACTACTCCATCTTGGCTGGAAATAGAAGTGATAAACATGATTTTCTTTTTCATATTGTATAGTGAAATGTTTCATTATTTAGAAATCTGCATAACTCTGCAAACCAATGTTTTCCAACTGACTAAACATGATGTTTCAAAATCATGCATAGGTAAAATATTCACTCAACTTGTAAGATGAATCAATTGAATTTTATGTAGCAGAATGTGAAATATTCATTGATACGATTTCAGATTCCACATTCAAAGAAGAAATCTCCAAAATTATCTGAAAAGACTACTAAAATGTTTCTCTCTTCTCCAACTATATATAGATATAAAACTAGATTTTCTTTGTATACTTCAATTTAAACAGTACATAGCAAAGATTGAACTAGCAAAAGAATAAAATATTGACAAAAGTTTAAAATGATGCCACCATTGATACTACTTTTTGTTTGTTTTGGAAAATAGAGTAAATTTTTCTTAAAAATATGTTATTTACAATAAAATATAAGGAGTTTAGCATTCTTTTAAATATATTAATAAATAAGCATGATTTTCAGATTTCTGTTTTAGTCTTTTAGTATAGAGAATATAAATAGATATAACCTATGTTGGGGGCAGGCCCCGTGGCCGAGTGGTTAAGTTCGTGCGCTCCGCTGCAGGTGGCCCAGTGTTTCATTGGTTCGAATCCTGGGCACGGACATGGCACTGCTCATCAAACCACGCTGAGGCAGCATCCCACATACCACAGCTAGAAGAACCCACAACGAAGAATACACAACTATGTACCGGGGGGCTTTGGGGAGAAAAAGGAAAAAAAATAAAATCTTAAAATAAATAAATAAATAAATAGATATAACCTATGTAAACAAAAGCTCTTTGAAATCTTCAATAATTTTTAAGAACATAAAAAGCCTTGAGATCTCAAAATTTGAGAATCACTGTATTAGAAAAATGAGGTCCGTTTGTTAATCCCTTTCCCTAAGGCTATTAAAAGAGAAGTAGGCAGCTTATATTTTGTTGGCCTATTTCCTCCTAACAAGCTGAGAGAGCAGTATGTCTGTGTATGCAATAGAATGAGGTGCGGAATCTAGTCATAGAGGTTATCACTCAATTATTTATATGACAAAGAAAGGCAAAATTTAGTAATACTACATATAAAAATAAGTCTAGCCAAGGTACATTCTCTGTTCCTTTGTTTTATGGTACATTTTGAGTCAAAACAATTACTACCTGAAATCTGAATATAACAGTAGTACTTTGTGTTCCTACTTTCTAAGGAAAAAAACAACAAAATTCAGGAGATGAAAAATATTTGAAATACATTCACACACTTCTGCTTTACCTTTGTTCCCTATAACAATGTTAGTGTATCACAAACAGAAATACCCTCAGAACTATTCCATTTGTAACTGCAGGCCCTCCAGGACCAGTTCAACTGACCCCATCTCTCATCAACAGAATGACTAAGAATTGCCTTCAGAAAATCTGCAAAGTCACACAGGCAGGGCATGAACAGAAGAAGAAATTGTTACCTGAAACCACCTCAGAACCAGAGATCCTCCTTCCCACAGAACCTTAGGACTGGGAAGGACTGGAACTTGAAAGTTGGACTCTTAGCAGAAGCAAGAAGCCCCTCGTTCAGCAAGGTCCAGTGTTAAAATTCCCTCCCCACTTCACATTAAAAATGCTTAGAACCCCATCATAAATGTTTAGAACCCTGTCATAAATGTTTAAAACCTTACCATAAATGCTTGTAGCCCACCAATCAAAACCCGCTCCACCAGCGTTTCCATGTGCCAGCCTGTTCTCCCTAACCTCTTAAATTTCACCCCAAATCCTGAATTGGAGAGACAGATCTGGGGGCACATGCCCCCTGCCTCCCTGCAGATCAATCTCACAGAATAAAGCTGATCTCTTCTCTCAAATGCTGATGCTGTGATTAATTGGCTTGTTTGTAAGCATGGGGCAGAGAATCCCAATTTTCTGCAGTAACACATTGATTCAGCAAGTGTATTTATTCAGTATTGTTTATAGGCATAGTAATGCCAAGGCAGAGTTCCTGCGTTCAAGGAGCTCAAAATCTCATAGACTTTCAGAAAGTGACATAAAAGTAACACAAAATAGTTTAGTGCATGGAATTATGGTATAAAAAGCAGAAGGGTTTGAAATTTAGATTAATCATAAAAATTATGTGAGGAATAAACCCTCATTTAACCACTATCTTTAAGTATGACTACTATAACATGGAATTCTGTCTTTGCATGACTTTAAAGAGTTGCACACAAAAAGTGTTGAAAATTGGCCTCTTGAGCGTTGACCTCTTTTAGTTGTTAAGAAAGGTAAAAATCTAGGAAACATTTCCATCCTTCCAATTTAAATATTGTTCTCTGCTTCTGAAAATGTTTCTAAAATGATTTATTCCAAATCAACCATGATATTTAAATCAAATCCGAAATATTTAAGAAAAAGAATAAAAATATTTAGGAAGCAAAGTGTTGTTTTCACTTTAGATCACAGCTCAGTTCAGAATATTTATTCTAGTGGTTAGCTAATCAGGAAGAAAAGCAAGTGTACCTGTCAGCAAAGCCAAGAGAATGAGCTCTGCATTTTATTGTTTTGTCAGTTTCTCTGGATTTAAAATAGAAAGAATGTCATTGTACTTTTAGGGCTATCTTTAGCTCACACGAATGATTTATCTCTTTCCTCCTTAGGAAATAGCATACATCAGGTAACACAGGGAGCTTAATGAAATGAGAAAGTGTGTATTTATTTTTTATTTTTCATCTCTTCACCTTGCAAGTTAAAAATCTGTTTCATCTCAGCCTCTAGTCTAGTAGGATTGTGAGTGGCATTCACCTTTTATTTTATTTGTATATTTTAGAGGCATAAGCAAAGGGGTTTGTTTTAATTACCCAACCAGTTTTGACATTATAAAAATGCTATTGATTTCATTTGCACTGGATATATTTGTGATTTTAATGATTATTTAGCTTGGGTGATGAAGATTTCAGTCTCCAATTATCTAATATCATTTGGGAAGCTAACATCATTCTTTAATATTGATTAAATGTTCTCAGTGTCCTATACTTTATATATACAGCCAGGTCCCTGTTGCTTAATAGCTTTATTCTAAAATGATAGCCTATATACACCATCTGATGAAACACACCCTATACACTTATTGATCTTATTCTAGTGTAATATTCTACGTTTGTTTGTTTCTAATTTTAAAAAATCATAGAAGTGTGGGTCCTGCAGGTTAACAAAACTACCCTTGAAATTTATCTTATGCAAGAAAGATGTTTGTAATGCACATAAAAAGTAATTCAATAATATGAAAGAGAAAAATATTTTAGGTCCCTGGTAGAGATGAACAAGATAGATGACCAGAATTTATAGGGGCTTCCTGGATTGAAAATTTCATCACAGAATCATAAAATGTTAAACCAGGAAGGGACGTTAGAGAGTATGCATTCCAATTCTTGTGTTACACAAATGAGGTGATTAAGGTTCAGAAAAAGTAAGATACTCCTTCAGTAACATATGGCTAGCCTTTGGTAGAGTTAATGCCAGAAACTGGTTTCCATGCAAATTTTTGCTGCTTAGTAAATTAATTAGGCAATCCAGATTTTTTAAAAAAAATTTATTTCACTTCATTCAACTAAAAAAGAAAGCAAAGATATATGGGCAGCATTTAGAGAAGTTTTCTCAGACAAAATTGTTAATGAGACATGGGGGAGGGTGCAGTATAAAATTAGATGTACAATTGTGGTAGAAGCTGATAGTCAAAAGTTGTCCAAATTGTAGAGATGGCCATTGCTAAAGCCAAATGAAAAATCATGTGGTCACTTTAATATATTGAAATCAGCCTTTCAGCCTTTTGCCCTCATTGAAAAGTAAGTTTAATCAAAATTATCAAAATGACATGTTGCACTCAATCACCTGATATCATTTTTGGAAAAAAAAAAAAAGAAGATTATAAAAAGGAACTGAGTAAAAATCGAGTGCACTGCAAATGAAAGATTGTACTTACAGTCACTGAATGGAAGCCATTCTCTACACCAATATTACAGGTTGTCATTGAGACATTAATTCTACAGGGAAGACTAGTTGTAGGAGAAAAGGCAGAGAATTTCTCTTCCCTGCTTTATGGATTGGGAATAGAGTAGTCACTCCTGGAAGACAGAGTGAAGGGGACTTCGGAGAAAAACAACCATAGCAATTGGAGATGCCTGCAGGGAGGGGCAGTTCTCTCCTCTGATCTTTGTGTGTTACATACCATTTATAAACTGTCAACTCCCAAATTGCTATCTCTGGCCCAGAAGTCATCCCTGACAAATATATCTAACTGCAGATTCAATCTCTGCAATTGGATATCTAACATCGCAAACTCGACATGTCCAAAGCTGAACTCCTTATTTCCACTGCCTCCCACACGCTTCTCACAATGTTTCCTCATCACAGTAAATATCAACTCTTTTCTTCGATTCTCCAGTAAATATTACCAGAGTCATCTTTGACTTCTCTCTTTTTCTTACATTCTACATCCAATCTATCAGAATATTCTAACAATTCTTCCTGCAAAATCCAATCTGAGTCCACTTATTTCTTCCCTCTCCAACATTACCTCTCTCGCCAAGATACTTGAAAGAGGTTCCTAATTATACACCCTGTCTTTGCAATTACCGCTGTTTGTGTGTGTGTGTGTGTGTGTGTGTGTGGCAGCTAAAATAATTCATTTAAAAAGATGACTCGATCCTGCTACTTCTCTCCTCAGAACTCTACAAAGCCTTCCCATCTCACTAAGGATAAAATCCAAAGTCCTTACTATGGTTAAATCGCCTGGCTAATCTTTCACCTCCCTTGGGCACAACACACCCCATACCTCTCTGAACTTCTCTCCTCCACCCTTTCCTTTCCCTTACTCACTTCTCTGTTAATTGTTGTCCCTTGTATGAAAGCTTGCACCTCAATTCCTTTGTACTTGCTTATTCTTATGTCGGGATCATCTATCTCTTTTTCTTGCTTTCTTCCAGTCTCTGCTCGAGTCTCTTTGGTACTGGGGCCATGGCCAGTACACATAAAATAGCAACATTAGGTCCCAGCACTCTTTATCCCTCTTATCTTATTTTTTTCTATAGCCTTTATATCTGTATAACATAGTATGCACATATATATATATATTTATTTATTTATTGTTTTTCCCAATTACAACACAGCTGCACAAAGAGGGCTGTGTCTATTTTAAATGGTCCTTTTTCTAAGGTTGCCAGATAAAATACAGGACACTCAATTTAACTTTAATTTCAGATGAAGTCAAACAATTTTTAGTATAAATATGTCCCAAATATCACATACTTCTACTAATAAATTATTTGTGTTTATTTAAAATTAAAATTTAATTGAGCATTTGTGTTTTTATTTGTTAAATCTGGCAACCCCACCTATATTTCCACTGCTGAAAAGAGTAACTGATATGGAGTGAGTGCTCAGTAAATATTTGTTCAATAAATTTTAAATAAATTAAGTGGCCAGCAGTGGTAGAACACCGTTAGAGTTTTCTTGGGATAAACTAATGTGTATCCCTAGGGGCTTAGAGGAGCATATGAATTAGGAACTTGATGCTTATCTCTATCCGAGAGAAGTCGTAGGTTGAAGTAAACAGAATCTGCATGCTAAAGAGAAAAGGATTAGTAGTCAGAGAAGGAATACTCTCTCCCTCCTCTCTGACAGGGCAAAGGTACAAGAAATTCTCATGGGGGAGATAGCTTGACTCACGTAATCTTAAGCATACTTGGGATGAGAGGGTTGTCTGCCAAGGTGAGAGGACCACAGCAATAAAAGTCTATGGGTGGGCCACTAAGTGAGGGATTGGAGACGAAGTCATAGCAAGGCATTTGCCAGACAGACATCAGCCGAGGCAGGAAGCTTGAAAGTCACATGTTCCCCATGAAAGAACCAATATTTGAAAGTTGGCCGTGACAGTGGACATTTATGGCTGGGTTATAACAACATGAGTCATTTAAACATTGTTTCTTTCTCTAACTTTTATTTTATTTTTGAAGAAGATTAGCCCTGAGCTAACATCTGCTGCCAATCCTCTTCTTTTTGCTGAGGAAGACTGGCCCTGAGCTAACATCAGTGCCAATCTTCCTCTACCTCATATGCAGGATGCCTGCCACAGCATGGCTTGTCAAGTGCTGTGTAGGTCTGCACCTGGCATCCGAACCGGCAAACCTCAGGTAGCCAAAGTAGAACGTGTGAACTTAACTGCTGCGCCACTGGGCCAGCTCCTTTCTCTAAGCTTTTTCGACCCTACATCACATCTAGAGGACAGGAAGCAAAGCAGGGAAGACTTAGAAGAGATCACATTCTCATTTCCATGTTATAAGTTCCTGAATTGCAAGTTAAAGTAAAGCTAAAAGGAGAAAAACACTTTAAATTGGACATAAGACTGCAATCTTAAATAGAACTGTACTACTGCACATGTGAAATTTCATCATAATTTTCAAAATGAGGTCATTATTATATAATAATATTATTAGGGGCTGGCCGTATGGCCGAGTGGTTAGGGCTCATGCACTCCGCTTTGGCAGCCCAGGGTTTCACTGGTTCAGCTCCTGGGCGTGAACCTAGCACCACTCATCAAGCCATGCTGAGGTGGCGTCCCACGTAGCAGAAACAGAAGGACCTACAACTAGAATACACAACTATGTTCTTGGGGACTTTGGGGAGAAGAAGAAAAGCAGATTTGCAACAGATGTTAGCTCAGGGCCAATCTTTTAAAAGATAATAATATTAAATGAGACTATTATTGCAACTAAGAGTGACTGAAAACATAGGAAAACTTGTCAAAGTTTTATTATATGGATGAATAAATGAGAATATGGTTGTAGGAAAAAAGCCATTTCCAATATTCCATTGAGTTTAATACATTCAATAATAGTTAAAAACTTTGGTAATGAGGTGGAAACGCAGGAGGAAAGTGAAAGCCAGTGTAATAAAGATTGAAAAATAGATGGAAAAGAACTTGAAATGAACATATCTGTTCAAGGAAGTTTAACTGTAATTCAAGCACCATGCATGTTAACCAGAGTATAAGATGCACAAACACCACATTAGCATTTAGGATGTCTAAATATAATTATAATACAGATTAACTGTCCTCACAGAGCAGTTAAAATGACAGAAAAGTATAATTATAGTTTAAGGAAACAACAGATGAGATATCATAAAGATATACATGGCTAATTGCCAGATGACTTGTACAGACAATGAGTAGTTTTGAAGAGAGAAATATAAATTAAGCCATGGTAGACAACAAATATTATGAGGATGTGAGATTTTAAATGTGTAGTTAGTAATAAAAATTAATAGGTGGCCTAGAGAGGAATCACATCTCAGGTACTCAAAACTCTAGTAACGGGATAAGGTGAAAAATGTCACAGTTAAAGGACTACGAGATCTTTTCTGTTTCCAACAGAGCAAAACATTAGTCTGAAAAGTTGTCCCACTTCAAAACAAAACAAAGCAAAACTAAGTGCGGAATAAATTTAAAAACAAAACAGGACAAAATTTTCAACTTATCATCGAAACTTCAAGAAAATAGTGAAAATCACCACAGGCCGAAAATTTTAGCCACCATGGGCTTAAATCAGAGTGTTAAACCAACTGGATATCAAAAGTGGCCCTGGAGGGAAAAATGTAGTACGAGGAAAATAGAATGTGCAAGGCTGACAGCAGCTGAGCAGTAGGCCATGAGCTTGCACACGGTTGTGGAGCTGAACCTGAGACCGCCCCCTACGTAAAGCTGGGATTCCTGAGGCAACCACAGCCTCAGGGAAAGTGAGAACTAGAAAAAAAATGTCAGTGAGCCAAGTGAAACTACAGGGCAAACTAGCTCTACTTCAGGTTCAAGGAGGGAAAATAATTAATAAGAAGAAGACAATCTCCTCTGAAAATTTGTAACCATAAGGCTGCACTTATATGGATCCAGCAATGACTTTACATAATTCATAGAGAAGGAAAAATACAAGATGAAAAATTATATAACAGAGATTAGTATTTCTCCATATTGGGGGGGGGGGGTTAAAAAAAACTTTCAACAAATACCAAATTAGTGGTAGAATAGTAGAATGTTTTATTTAAAACAAGGGGAAAGGCAAGGCCCACTATCATTTAACATTTTATGGAAAGTCTTTGCTAGCCCAGAAAAGCCAACAAATATGTTAAGATCATATTTATATATCTCTATCTCTACCTACATATCTATCTATCTATCTATCTATCTATCAAGAAATAGAATCTACTATCTCATTACTGTAATTAATGACAGAATTTAGCAGGGTGGCTGGCTAAAAGAGCAATATACAAAAACTAATGTATTTACATACAGAGGCAACAAACATTAAAACAGTATAATTTTAGAAAAGATAACATTAACATTCCATATACGTATATATATGTACGTGACATTTATTAATGAATCTAATAAAAGATGGACACAAACTTTATAGAGAAAAATTTTAAACTTTACTGAAAGGCATTAAATTGACCTAATTAAAAAGAGAGATATATTGTGATCATTGAAAAGAAGCCACAGCATTATAAAATTCTCAATAATCTCCACATGTTTGCTATAGATTCAATGCTATTACAGAAAACAATTTCAAAATTTTCTTTGTAAAAATTGATAAGTAGATTTAAACTTTATACAGAAAAACTAAAGGCCAAGAAAATTTTTAAAAAATTATATTATGAGGAACTATAAGCCTTCAAAATTTTTCAGAAACCTGTAGAAATTAGGTGAGAGACAAAGAGGCACAAGGATAAACAGGCATAGAGAAAAGAGAGAAAGAAAGAGAGAGCAGAACCAGAGCCAAGCTCACAAGACAACCTGATATCTGGAAAGGTGGCATTGGGATCTGTGGGAAGAGGATGGTTTATAAATAGTAATGGAAAAATGTTTTCATATGGGGGAAGAATTAAATTGTTTTCTTACTTGACACCACTCACAAAAATCAATTTTAGGTTTAATTTTCCTGGAATTAATATATATGAAAAAACACAAAGAATTTTGAATAGCGAGTAGGGAATCCTCTATATGGTCTCAATGAGTTACGAATGCCTTAGGGGCCGGCCCAGTGGCCCAGTGGTTAAGTTTGAGTGCACCACTTCAGTGGCCCAGGGTTCGTCAGTTCGGATCCTGGGCTCAGACCGACGCACCACTCATCAAGCCATGCTGTGGCAGCATCCCACATGGAAGAACTAGAATGACCCACAACTAGGATATGTAACTATGTACTGGGGCTTTGGGGAGAAAAAACAAAAAGAATACCTTCAAAAAGACACAAAAGGTACAAACCAAAAGGGGGAAATATAAAATTTTAAGTCTATTTAAACGGGACCTTAAAAGTGAAAGTCAGTTAATAAATCAGGGAAGGTATTTGCAATGATAATTCACATTAAGTACTTAGAATATATAAAATCGAGTATTAATTTAAAAGAAAATTAATTACGAAGAAAAGAATGGGATTTCATGGAGAGGAAATAGGAATGGCCAGATAACATTTTTAAAATGTGTTCAATTCCATTAGTTAGGAAAATTAAAAAGTAAAACCACCATGAGATATTTTACAACCTCTAAATTGGCAAAAATATAAAAGTCTGACGATACAAATATCGTAACCATATGGAGCACAGGGATCTCATCCATTAGTGGTAGAACCGTAACTGGCCAAAAACAGTTAGAAAAACAATTTGGCATTTGCAAATGAACGTGCTATAGCTACAGGCATCTACACGGGTGAGTTTCAGAAAGATAATTTTGAATGAAAGCACAATTCACAGAAGAATGCATACAGAAGTAGCATATAATAGTTTATCTCTCTCTTTCTCAAGGTATCTGTGGATACTCAAGGACATGATCCACGTAAAGGATGAAGAACACACACACAATGCCTGCCATGTAGCATGTATTTAATAAATGTTAGTTATTATTGCTGCTGTTATTACCACTATTATAACTATTCAAGAAGTTAATTAATGCAACTCAAACATCTGATTAGTTCAGCGGAAATAAGACCATAGAATAATCAATTCAAATATTTGTCGATACTAACATTTTTTTTTTTAAAGATTTTTTTTTTTCCTTTTTCTCCCCAAAGCCCCCCAGTACATAGTTGTGTATTCTTCGTTGTGGGTTCTTCTAGTTGTGGCATGTGGGACGCTGCCTCAGCGTGGTCTGATGAGCAGTGCCATGTCCGCGCCCAGGATTCGAACCAACGAAACACTGGGCCACCTGCAGCGGAGCGCGAGAACTTAACCACTCGGCCACGGGGCCAGCCCCTCGATACTAACATATTTTTAAAGAGTTGATACTGATTCAAACACTTCGAACTTACAGATGTAAGCATGAACTCACAAAATGGGATATTTTGGGTACATGAACGGAGCTTGACCTTTGTGTTGCATCCACTCAACTTCTGTATGGATGCTAGGCTCCAGTTGAAATTGTGGGAAGGGGAACACTAAAGCAGCATCTTTATTGCCTTTATATTGCACCTTTCTTAACCCATTAGAAGATTATTATGGTTATGTCCATATATATTAAATATGCAGAAAACAAGGCACAGAAAAGTAATTTACCTAGGGCACTATAGTCAGTGAGGGACAGATCTAAAATAAACTCCCTGATCCTTGACATGCCTTGCACTCTTGTTATAATTACTAAATTTCAAAGCAACCTCAAAATGCAGATCACCTAACCAGATGTTTCCTTCATTCTTCCTCTGAATTGTATTTTAGTGAAATGTGTATTTTTATTTCTTATTCAGTTGTATAGTCACTATAAGCAGAAATACCTTTGTCCTCTTCATAATCCTTAAATTACTGTGATGTCTAGCTATAAATATTTAATATAAATGTCAATTAGTTGTTCTTAAGCAAGACTTGGAAGGCAGAAGTGGGTTGGAAATATTTCTTATGCTTTTTGTGTTCTGCTGACAAGATCAAGGAGATGCCACCCCCACTGATGCTCAACTTTGTGAGCATCAAGAGGTGGTTGCAGTAGCAGCTTGACTCACTGTTTCAGTGTCTGGTCACCAGCCTTGTGAATGTGAAAAAGCACCAGGTTTCAGTGGCAGCCAGACTCCACCTTCCAGTGATCAGGAAGACGCAATAATAGCTACCTTCAATTAGCATCCTGATACCTGGAATCATAGGCATAGAGCTTTTCAGTGTAGTATTCCTAGCGTCATTCTCCACCTTTCTGATTGAGATACAGGTATTAGCTGCCTGGCATTTTAGCTCTGTGGTGTTCTGACGGTAATTCCTGAAGTTGCTGCATGTGTAATGGTTTGTCCCTTTTTATCGCTTAGTATTCCATTGTGTGAATGGACCACAGTTTGTGTAAACCTTTATCCACTGAAGGAGATCTGGGTTTCTTTCAATGTGGGAATATCACAAAAAAAGCTGCTATGAACATTCATGTACAGATTATTTGCAAAAACATATATTTTCACTTATCTGAGATAAATTGCCCCAGAGTGCAATTACTGGTTTGTATGGTAATTGCATGTTTAGTTTTATAATAAAATGCCAATGTTACATTCCCACCAGCCATGTATGAGTTACCTAGTTTCTCTGCATCCCCACCAGTAGTTGATGTTGTCACTATTTTTTATTTTAGCCATTCTGACAGGAATGCAGTGATATCTCATTGTGGTTTTAATTTGCATTTCTCTAATGACTGCTTATGTGGAATATCTTTCCAAAAGCTTATTTTTCATGTGATATCTTCTTCAGTGGAATATATGTTTATGTCTTTCACCAATTTTCTAATTGGATTTTTTTCTTTTTTACTGTTGACTTTTGAGAATTTTGATATATTTTCAACACAATAATTTGTTAGATTCTGGTATGCAAATATTTTCTCCCAGTCTGTAACTGGTCTTTTCATCCTCTTCAGAGTGTCCCTGTGGGCAAAATGTTTACTTTTGATGGGACCAATTCATAACTTCTCCTTTTTGGATAATGCTTTTGGTATTAAAGTCAAAAAACTCTTTTCCTAGCCCTAGATGCCAAAGATTTTCTCTTATTTTCTTAAAAAGTTTGATAGTGGGGCCAGCCGGGTGGCGCAGCAGTTAAGTTCACACGTTCTATTTCTCGGTGGCCCGGGGTTCACCGGTTTGGATCCCGGGTGAGGACGTGGCACCACTTGGCAAAAGCCATGCTGTGGTATGCGTCCCATGTATAAAATAGAGGAAGATGGATGTCAGCTCAGGGCCAGTCTTCCTCAGCAAAAAAGAGCAGGATTGGCTGTAGTTAGCTCAGGGCTAATCTTCTCCTTCAAAAAAAAAGTTTTATAGTTTTGGCATTTTGCATTTAAGTGCACAGTCCATTAATTTTCATATAATATATGGGGTTGGGGTCAATGGTCTTTTTTATTTTTCCTTATTGAAATGGCTAGAAGTTCCAGTACTATGTTCACTAAGAGCAGTGTTGTAGTGAGAGTGGATCCCTTTGCCTTATTCCTAATAGGAAAAAGAAAGGGTTCGGCCTTTCTCCATTAAGTATGATGTTTGCAATAAGGTGTTCTGTTTGGAAATACTCTTTATCAGGTTAGGATAATTCCCTTCTATTTCTAAATATCTGTACATTTCTTTTTTCTACTGTTTGTCTGGTTTGGGTATCAAGCTAATACTGGCCTCATAAAATGAGGTAGGAACTGTTTCCTCCTCTTCTATTCTCTGGAAGAGATTGTGTGAAGTTGAGGTTAGTTCTTCTTTAAATGTTTGCTAAAATTCTCCAGTGAGGTTATCTGGGCCCAGGGGTGTGTGTATGTATGTGTGTGTGTGTATGTATACGTGTGTGTGTGTGTGTTTGGCGGTTGGGGGGTAGCAACTTTTAAACTGCAAATTCAGTTTCTTTGGTTGCTATAGGGCTACTCAGGTTCTCTGTTTCTTCTTGGTTGAGTTTTAATGGTGTTGATTTATCAGTGTAAAAATGTTCATAACATTCACTTATAATCTGTTTACTGGCTGCAGGGCTTGCAGTGGTATCCCATGTTTCATTTCTGATATTGGTGTTTATGTCTTCTCCCTCTTTTTATATTTTTAAGGTTTGCTACAGGTTGATCAATTTTATTGATTTGTTTTTCAAAGAAAAATTTTGCTTTCACTGATTTTCTGTGTTGTTTCCAAGTTTTCAATTTAATTGACTTCTCTTATTTTTATTGTTTCCTTCTTTTTCCTGTCACTGAATGTATTTGTTCTTATTTTTCTAGTTTCTTGGAACAGATATTTGGATTATTTATTTGAGACCTTTTCACTTTTCTAATATATACATTTAGTACTATATAGTTCCCCATCAATTTTTCTTTAGTGGCATCCCATATCTGTTGATATGTAGTATTTTCACCTTCTTTCACTTCTATTACTTTTTTGTTCCTTTGAGACTTGCTTTTTGCCTCATGGGTTGTTTACAAGTGAGTTGTTTGATCTCCAAGTGTTTGAGTATTTTGTGGTTGTTTTTAGGTTATTTTTTCGGGCTTGATTCTTAAAAAAATTAAAAAGGCATACTCTAAATGATTTCAGATGTTTGTTTTATGGCCCAGGATTTGTTCTATCTTAGTAAATCTTCCATGGGCACTTTAATAAAATATGTATTGTGCTATTGTTTAAGAGTTCAATAAAAGTCACTTTGAAGCTGCTGATTGATGGTGTTGTTCAATTATTTGATATCTTTGCTACGTTTCTATTAATTTTATTAAATAGTGTGTTGATGTAAAAATTAAAATTATGCATTTGTATGTTTTTTCTTCTCTATCGGTTTCTATTTATTTTGCATCTGATTTTTCATGTGTACACACTTAGAATCACTGACTTCATGGAGGATTGATCATTTTATTGATATGTAATGGTATTTTCTTTGTTCTAAAGTCTATATTATCTGATATTCATATATATATACTCTTTTTAAAAATTAATATAACCATAATATATCTATTTCCATTCTTTACTATCAATTTACCTGTGTTGTGTTTGTGATGTTTCCTACAGACAATGTATAGCTGTTTCATATTCTCTCATCAAATCCACAAATCTCTTTTAGTTGGTGACTTTAGATTACATTTGATGTAAATAATCCATAACCAATCTATAAAATCAAAATTGGGGGGAGTTTATTATGAGCAAGATCTGAATACTAGCCTGGGGCCTTCCTTCCCAAGGAGGAAAGGCACCAAAGAAGTGAAGTATTCTGAGTGATTATATACCATCTTGGAACAAAGAGCATATATCACATATGATAGGAATGTCCCTTTTACAACAGTCACAAGATTGCCTAGCCAGCACAGCATAGCTATTCCTACAGCATGTAACACGTCTGCTATCTCGATGGACACAAGAGGTAGCAGGTCAGTTGTTTCCAGCTTGGGTGGTCATGGATGGGCACAGCAATCAATTCCTAGCCTAGGGAGAGATGCTTATCCTTAAGGAAATGCCAATGTGAGGGAAGTTGCATCTTTATCTTAACAGCATTTGTTCTTATCTTTGAGACACAACAAATGCTTAAAGCAGATATACAATGCAGGCTCAAAGGCCATGTCAGGCCTTTTTGGAAAACCAAGGTCAGGCTGAATTAGTTTTACATGGCTTCCTCATATACTCCATTCTATTCTATTGCTTGTCAATTGTTTATCAAGGGCTGAAGTCTGCCATTTTATTATTTATTTTCTGTTTTTCATTCCTTTTTTCTGTTTTCTTGCCTTCCTATGGTTTACCTAAAATTCTTGTAGGGTTTTATCTTCTTTTTTTAATACCATTTTTGATTATGTTGTGTTACTTAGTTTTCATAGTGATTACGCTAGATGTTCTGATATACATATATAATTCATCACAGCATAATGTTACTGACATTTTGCCGTTTTAAGTGAAGCATTTAAATCTTCCTTCCATTTAGATCCTTGTACTCTCCTCATCATTTAAATCTAATTGTTTTGAGTATGCCCTCTATATATATGGACCACACAACTGGTGTTATAATTTTTGCCCAAAGCATTATATATGATTAAGAAACTCATCATGAGAAGAATAGTCTATTTATTCCAACTTTTACCTATTCTATTGTTTTCTTTCCTTTCTAAAGTTCCAAACCTTTTTCTATTAAAATTTTCTTTCTATTTTCAAAACTTCTTTTAAATATTCTTAAGGAGTAAATCTACTTACTCCCTATCAGCATATAAAATATGCTGGTGACAACTTGCTTAGTTTTCCTTTGCCAGTAGGACAGTTTTTAATTAAGAAATTATCTTGAAAATATTTTGAAATTCCCGGAATGTTTTTACTTAAAAAAGAGTGATTAATAAATGAGAGTTCTTGATCTGTCAGATATTCAATAATAGAATAAGATATAGGACTATATTTTGTTATGATTTAAATCACATAAACTAAATGCACATATTCCTGTGATCTTAGTGCTATACATATACTAACTTGTTTATTCCTCATACAAGCCCTATGAGGAAGATATTATTTTTATCTCTCTTTTTCACTTATGGAAATTGAGGCACAGAGCAGAAAGAGAGAGAATATTTGCTTGTAGAAGGAGAGAGAAAGAAAGAAAATGCATTAAAATGTTATCATCATGTTCTCTTGACTGAAAACTTTTATCATTTTGTCTTTATTATGTTACATATTTGCAAATTATTTCTATTGAGTGTGGAATATCTTTATAACCAAAAATAATTCCAAAATTGTTGGTCAATGATGCATTGGGAATTTTGAACAAACTTCGGTGCAAATACCAATTCCAGATAAATTTGAATATATAGCAAAATGTAAGAATTAGGCTAAAATAAATATTTTATATAACTAAACTGGATAAGCATCTAAACAATTACTGCAAAACATTGGAAATGCTTGATATCACTTTTTAATAAAAGAAATGCAAATAAAAACAGCAATTAAATCTCCATCTTTACCAAAATTTACCATGATTTTCTTTACATGAAGATATCAAAGGGATGAGGATAATGTGATAACAAGTACTAAAATATACCTGCCAGTAGTGTGAGTCAGGGTAATATTTTGGCAAAGCCTTTTTCTCTTAGGGAAAAAATATTAAAAATAAACAGATCTTTTAATTCAGGTATTCTATTTTGGAGACTCTACTTTAAGGAATTAACTCTGAACAAGCAAAATCTTTGTGCACAATAATGGTGGTTACGGATGTCAGGACTGAGATTTAAGTAGTTTCTGCATTTTGGTTCTTGGTGTGAATTACATGAAGATGAACTGATCTGGTTCAAATAATATTACAATATTTTCCAAAAATTATGTCGACTCTCTGGACACCATGAAAGTGAACCTTCCAAAAATTCATGTGGATGGTTTTTTTTGTTTCTTTAAACCCTCTATTATTAACATTATCAAACATTTTACTTATGATATCGTAACAGGAGGTACCTGTTCTGCTTTTAGATAATGATATTGTGATGACAATGAAACATTCAATTTTTTTCATTCAAAATAAAGTATTCTTCTTGCCTTTAGCCAGCTCCTGATTGACTTATAGCCATTGTAAGCTGAAGCAACTACCTCTGGTCACCAAACTTCCATAGATTTTTCTCAAGCACATGGACTTTATCTCTTACTATGGTCTGAATGTTTGTGTCACCCCCAAAATTTATTTGTTGAAATCTTAACTCCCAAAGGTGATGGTGTTAGTAGGTGGGGCCGGTGGGAGGTGATTAGGTCATAAGAATGGAGCCTCATGAGTAGCATTGGTACTCATAAAAGAGATCCCACAGAGCTCTCAAGCCCTTTCCACCTTGTGAGGATACAAGGAGAAGCCTGTGGTCTGGAAGAGGGCCCCCACTCAACCATATTGGCACCTTGAACTCAGATGTCCAGCCTCCAGAACTGTAAACAATAAATTTCTGCTCTTGATAAGCCACTCATCCATGGTATTTTATTATAGCAGCCCAAACACATTAAGGCATCTCTTAAGCACATACAGTCATCCCTCAGTATCCACAGGGATTAGTTCCAGGAATCCCTACCATACCAAAATCTGTGCATGCTCAAGTCCCTTATGTAAGATGGTGTTGCACAATGAATGCCATTGGCCCTTCATATCCACAGGTTTCACATTCACAGATTCCACTAACCACAAACAGAGTCTGTGGATGCAAAACCCTTGGATATGGAGCCGACTATAGCTACTCAAGGAACATATACATATACCTCTATGCATATGGCTCATTACCCTCTCACTCTTTCTAATTGTGTGTGTGTGTGTGTGTGTGTGTGTGAGGAAGATTGGTCCTGAGCTAACATCTGTTGCCAATCTTCCTCTATTTTATGTGGGATGCCGTCAAAGTGTGGCTTGATGAGCAGTACTAGGTCCATGCCCGTGATCTCAACCTGCCAACTCCAGGCTGCTGAAGTGGAGTGTGCAGACTTAACCACTACACCACTGGGCTGGCCCCTGTCTCTCTTTCTTAACAAAAAGCATAACCTCTGGAACATCTTATCTTCCACGTAACACCTCTAGTGTTCCAGAATATCTTATCTTTCTTGTAAACCCCTCAAGTATTCCATCAAATCAAACTTCACTGTTTCTATAAATCCAAAAACATCCAACATGCTATTATTTTAAACAAGAACACTTGGAAACCACCTAATGTCCAAATATAAGGAATAGCTATTCAATTCAAGGTACAGCCCTTTGACAGAATGAACAATAGCGATGAAAAGTAAGAATTATGAAAATGTATACGAGCAAAAATATTATAATATAAAATGAAGAATATAGGCTATAAATACACATATGTAGACAAATACACACAAAAATCAAGTAAAATGTGTAGAGAAAATATTTTACCAAATAGCAAATGATAGTCAATTGGTGGTAATATAGGTAAGTTCTCTTCAAAATTTCTGATTTTAAAAATTTATTCTAGTGATCAAGAAATATTTACAATGGAAAAATGAACTTTCTAAAGTTTATTTCTGAAAATGTTTCTAAAAGTGCAAACCTGGGGGCCACCTCAGTGGTGCAGCAGTTAAGTTTGCACATTCCTCTTTGGCAGCCCAGGGTTCGCTGGTTTGGATCCCGGGTGTGGATATGGCACCACTTGGCACACCATGCTGTGGTAGGCGTCCCACATATAAAGTAGAGGAAGATGGGCATGGATATTAGCTCAGGGCCAGGCTTCCTCAGCAAAAAGAGGAGGATTGGCAGCAGATGTTAGCTCAGGACTAATCTTCCTCAAAAAAAAGAAAAAGAAAGAAAGTGCAAACCTAATTAGTGAAATAGGAAATTCAGACAGGGGACAAAGGAAAAAATAACAATCATATGCTCAAATTCTAGCCCTTTCCTATATTTCATGTGGATTTCACAATGACCTCAAAAAATGTGATTTCCTGGGGCTGGCCCCATGGCCCAGTGATTAAGTTTGCTCGCTCCGCTGCAGGCGGCCCAGTGTTTCGTCGGTTCGAGTCCTGGGCGCGGACATGGCACTGCTCATCAAACCACGCTAAGGCAGCGTCCCACATGCCACAACTAGAAAGACCCACAATGAAGAATATACAATTATGTACTGGGGGGCTTTGGGGAGAAAAAGGAAAAAACAAAATCTTTAAAAAAATAATGTGATTTCCTTTCCTTAGTCTTTAAATAGTTCACTGATTTTAGCAAAACATAAACAGAAAAATAATATTTATCACTTTATTGTTCAGCATCCATCTATTCATTCTCTCTCCTCCATTCCTATTCCTTAGCTCTCCCATCTTGAGTCTTTTCCAGAACACCTATTTTATTTCTGTCATACAGGGTTTCCAAGTCCTCTTCTGAAACCTTGACTTTACTCAGTCTATGCTCAGTTCTTGGAGACCGAATTCAAACTGGCTTATGAAGAAATTTTCAACTAAAAAATCTGTCTCTGCCTTAAACAAATTATTTTCTAGCAATAAATGAATAAAATGCCCTTTATCTTCATACATAATTATACATGTAATTCACATGTATAATTTTCTCATATGTGTAATCTATGTAATAATCAAGAAAACCGCAAAAAAGTTCTCAGTGAAAAAATATGGAATAATCTCTAAAAGCATTATGCTGAGACATTGAGAAGTTGGTTCTTCCTCTGTATCACACTGGTAAACGCCAGTAATTAGTCTATATCCTATTGCACAAAATACGCTAAAGAAGTTTTTCTATGTTTCCATAAATATGACTTCAGAAGTATATTGACATCTGAATGGCCGTATTTAATATGCTATACCTCTGACCATTTCTGAGGCCAAAAGATGAAAAACTGTTTCTTTTCTTTCTTTTTTTTGGTGTAATTTGGAACTCAAAGTACTTAGTAGTAAAATTATGAAGACTACATTTCTGAGAGCATCTGTAACCCTATGAAAGAAAAATTGCCCCAGATGAAGCTAGCCTGAGTATACTAGTAATTTGTACTTATCATATATAACTAAGGTCATATAGAAATTACTTTTATTTGTGTGTTTTGTTTGGTCTTTTTATCTTCTGCTTTGTTTTTAAATACAGGTAACAATAAAGATACCAGATTGTAGAACCTGTCAGCCCACTGGGCTAGGAGATAGTACTGACTGGCCCTTCTCTATGCCCATTGCCCACCACTACCTCGCCCACCCTTATCAATAGTCTAGTAAGTACTCTTAGGAATCACTATTGGTCATCATTCTGTTGCTGACTCAATGAAAAAAGGAGGTAAATTAAGATTTAATTAAGTACTGTGGGTGGAAGGAGAAAGTAAGTGTGTCCTAACCTGCATATTCTAAACAAATTTTCCACAAGAAATAATTAAAGATCTATCCATGAGTCACTTAAAATGGGCATGGGGGCAGACAACAAAAGAGGATGAATATGCATTCTGATCTAAATATCTTTTCGTACTGTTCCTCTTATGCTGTGAGGCATAGTTAGGTCCTAGCCATATATACATTCATAGTGTCAGCTAATGGCTGGCCTAATGAAACAGCAACCTGATGAATTACAAATCATTTCCACTTTGTAAGGCTCCTCTACTTCTTGAAGTTTATACATGGTGATATGAGCACCTACAGTTTAGTCTTAAAGTTATTTGAAAATACTGAAATAGACTATAATATAAAATAGGCAAGGGGCTTGCACAAAATATGTCATAATAAATAATAAGTTGTATAATTTCCCTCTCTGAGGCCCTTTGAGATGAAGAAAAACAGGCAAATACAGGAAAAAAAGGAAACTATAGAATACTTCCAAACCTATTTTTCCAAACCCATGGATAACAATCATTTACAGTAATAAGTGTACCAACTCTAACAAATAGCATCGAATTAAGTGAGAATGCTGGAAAGTGGTGTACAGTCATGCATCACTTAATGACAGGGATGTGTTCTGAGAGATGGGTCATTAGCCGATCTTGCTGTTGATTGAACATCATAGAGTGTACTGAAGGAAAGAAAATTTGCTACCCCAAAATATGTCTCTTTAACATGAGGATTATTTTAGGCTGATTATTTTTTAAGAAGCAAAAGACTCAGAAAGATTTTTGTTACCTTCCCCTTAGCTGCCTAAAAAAATTCAGATTAAAAAATGTGTCTCAGGGGCTGGCCCAGTGGTGCAGCAGTTAAGTTTGCACATTCCACTTCAGCAGCCTGGGGTTAGCTGGCTCGGATCCCAGGTGCGGACATGGCACTGCTTGTCAAGCCATGCTGTGGCAGGCGTGCCACATATAAAGTAGAGGAAACTGGGCACAGATGTCAGCTCAGGGCCAGTCTTCCTCAGCAAAAAGAGGAGGATTGGTGGCAGACGTTAGCTCAGGGCTAATATTCCTCAAAAAAATTTTAAAAACCTATCTCATGAAGAAAGCTATCGCCTTAGCAGAACATGAACTAGGTGGTAGATAAGGCGGAAACTAGAAATGCCTATTTGTTGGGCTACCCTCTGTATGCTTCTGTTTCTGTGTGTCCAAACAAACACTTGTTCTCTGAAAGTTTGCTCCTTTTCACCTACCTGTGAGTTGCCTTCCTTCCCTTTGAAGTTCCTGACTCTACTCACCCCCAACATCTTCTTTTGTCTTTAGCTGAGGATGGTATTTAAGGTGAGGGCTTTGGCCACTTTGGCAAATTACTCAGTTTTCCTGGTTTTTTCCCACGTATATATGTTATTAAACTTTTGTTTGTTTTTCTCCTGTTAATCAGTTTCATGTCAATTTAATTCTTAGACCAGACAGAAAAAACTACAAGGGTAGAGGAAAATTTCTTCTTCTCCTACAGTATTTACACAAACCAAGACAGTATAGCCTACTACACACCTAGGCTGTAAAATACTAATCCTATGGGACCACCATCATACGTAGTCCATTGCCGATGGATGTGTCATTATGCATCATATGACTATACATCTCTTTTCATTGAGATTATGAGCTAAGGGGCAGAAATTAAGAGGAAAAAATTAAAAATAGCCCCACTCAAAAGTCAAATAAACAAAAGAAAACAAAATCCTATTTGGGATGCTGGGGTTCAAAATATAGGTAGAAACAAGGACACATGGCAAAATCCTTTCCTTGGCTGGGGTTTTGTGAACTAGAATGTCTGAATGACCCCAAAGATTTTCCATTGTTCTGATATAGCTTCTAATTTGAAAGAGAAAAGTCCTGGAGATGAGCCTCAATGAGAGGAGAATCTCTAAACAAGAGCCTAGGGAAACAAAACGAGCTACTGATTCACAACCAGAGTGATGAAAGCCGAGGGTCTTCATGTCACCTCACTCTCATTGGTGTGTGCAATCCCATCAAAACAGAGGAAAGCCCCAAGAAAGACAGTCTTCATCACCAACATCAACATTATCATAATTAATGGTATTATTACTCTGATTATATTCCAGCCATAACCTAGAGAGAGAGAGAAAAAGGAGAGTCAAGAAAGTTTACTTAGGCTAATATTCAAACTTCTCATGGGATGCAGACAACATCAATGGAATGAGAATCTTATTAGTATCATAAAGTAATCCACAAATATAAATAAAAACAAATTGTGTGCCTTCTAATTTACACGGGACAAGAGTAGGGAGGACAAAAGAATTAAAAATAAATAGAGGTCAAAATTCAACAAATGGCAAAAAAGGATAATAAGATAAAAAACTATAAAAAGTCATTAAAGAATTAATTCAATATCTGAATAGCACTTAGAATGCATTTATGTTAACATTTATATATATCTTTCACCTGATAGACTAAGCACTGATATGCACCCTGAGTTATAGCAGTGAAAAAACAAAGTCCTTCTTTCATGAAATCTAAACCCTAGACTGAATGAAAACAAAGAAATCCAGAAAGCTTATCAATGAAATAGCAGATAAAAGTACCTGATGTAAACAGGAAAATAGGAAATAGCTTTAGTATTAATAACAGATAAAATTTAATCTAATGTAAACATTCAGTTATATAAAGAATGTCACATTATAGTGATGAAAAATACAATCTATAATAATTTTTTAAGTGAACATATTGTACAGTTAGACTACAAAGGTCCAAACCCAGATTTCCCTGTGTGCCAGCTTTGGCAAATCACGTAATCTCTCTACACGTCAGTTTCCTCATTTGTCAAATGAGGATAATAATGATGTCTATTTGAAAGGTCTTTTGTGAAGCACCTCCAAGGTGTCTGGCATATAATGTATGAAATGTAAATGTTTGGTTATAAATAACATATTATTTAAATGTTCAAAGGAAAAACTATAGAAAATATATAGAGATGAAAATCACAGCATTGCAATGGTATTGGGAGACCTAATATGCTTTATGCTGCAAATAAAATGTTCTTCACATTCAATAGTTCCAAGAATATTTTAAAAATTGCAAACATATTAGTCTCTGAAAAGAAAAATCTAAAAATATCACAAAGGCTTTACTAATCACAAAGTGATAAACTGAAACTAAATAATAAAAGTACTTATAACAAAAAAATAGAAACATTTTCAAAGAAATTATAGATCAAGAGGAAAATCATGTAACAGTTCCATGAATAACTGCGAAATAAAGATGAAAATGCTATATATTTGAACCCGTGGGCTTTGGCTAAACTGAACAATATCCATAGTTTAAAAACGTTGTTGCTAAATAAGAAAATCTGAAATTCATGTATCAGTAAAAAGAAAATTAAATTGACAAATAAATTCAAGAACATATTCCTTCTTGAAAGATAGGAAGATAAACAAAAGTCATCAGAAAGATAAATCAAAAGTCATTTTAGTATAGAAAAGAGGCAAAGCACAAAGACATAAAATTAGTCAGGACATAAGAGAAAAATCGCAGATAGAGGACTTTTTATTATTTTAAATGTTTATTAACTGTATGCTTTTATGACGAAGAGAACCTATCTTACACGTAGCTGCAGCTTCCTTTGGCTGCTGGAGTAGTGTAAATGACTATAAATAGAAGCAGAGATTATTGACACTCATAATCTCAGGATACTCTCTCCGCCACAAAAGACATACATCAATGATATAACGGATGTTAAGCAATATTTTGATCCAAGAAAAATTCAAGCAAGGGATTATTCATAAGGCCTTTTTAAGTAACCCTCTGTCCCATCTCCACTATTATCAAGAACAAGGGCTAAAATACTCAAAAAATGTTGGTAATGATTATCATTAGTGATGCAGATTTTGACACATTGTTTTATTGTACTATATAAGATTTTTATTATTTTCGTATGCAAACCAAAGTGTTTTTATTATTGAAAAGTTAGAACATTTCCCTGAAAGCAAACAAGAAACAACAAAATAGAAAGAGTTACTATGGGCACCCATTGCTCACATCTTTCCATTGTGCCTTGTATTTACTGCGAGTCAGGGCACTACGGAAACTTTTGGATTTATTGGAATTTACAATAAGGTTTCACAAAATATGAATTTAAAATGTTGCGCAGAACTTTTGTAAGTCTCCCTTTTAAAATATTTTATTTTTCCTTTTTCTCCCCAAAGCCCCCCAGTACATAGGTGTGTATCTTTAGTTGTAGGTCCTTCTAGTTGTGGCATATGGGACGCCACTTCAGCATGACCTGATGAGCGGTGCCATGTCTGTGCCCAGGATCGGAACCTGCAAAACCCTGGGCTGCTGAAGCGGAGCGCACGAACTTAACCACTCGGCCACGCGGCTGGCCCCTGAAAGATTCCCATTTAAGAAGGATGGTTTCTGAATTGAGCTGATAGAAGGTCTTTTAAAAGTAGGAGTTCACGGAAGGATACAAATTAATGATGCAATATATAACATGAATTTCATTTACTACCATTAAACAATTTTTACACAAACAATATTAAATGCATTTGAGATCAGTACAATTAATTCATGTCCACACGAAGGAAAATTACTGAGCTTGTTCCCATATAGAACCAGTTTGACTATTTTAATTTAATTAATCAGTAAACAAATTAAATGGAAGTTTAGTCAAATAACTAGTTTGTGTGTGTGTGTGCACACGTGCATGTGTGTGTGTGTGGTGAAGAATGGGTTCTAGTATAAAGCAAAGGGAAAACAAGCCAACATCTGTTTAGTATCTGATAAGTACCTAACGGTGTTATAGACCCTTCTCACATATTTTATCTCATTTTGCCCTCCTAACACAGCTGTGAAGAATTATAATTCCCATTTTACAATGGATAAAACTGCAGCTCAGAGAGTTTAAGTAATTTGGCCAAAGCTATAAAGCCAGCAAGGAGTAAAGTCTGAATTCTAATATAAAATTACTGATTAACAAAGAACATTTTCTTTCCATTATACTACTACATTAATAGATTGAACTAATTTGATTAAATTGTTCAGTGATTTCAGAGACTAGTCAAATCTTTTACAAATGGTAGAACTATTTATAGACACACCTAAAACAAGTAGCCAAAATTAGAAGATATCCAATCCTCTTGGCCAGATGAGCTTTGACTTTGCTTTACAAAAGGGTGAAACTTTGCTTTGTGGAAGACAGAAGATTGGCTAAAGCAAAATCTATTTGCGTCGTTTTACTATGAGCAAATACATGACCCATGAACTAAAGGAGAGAATAAAATAGTGGTGTGAATATCAGTCCACTTTGATTATTGGTTATTTGTCTTAACAGTCTAATTCTGTTATACCTTTGTCTCAAGATGACGAAGGACTCAATTCAATTTCTCAATAATAAGAATGTTCCATTGAAGAACCAATATGAATATATCAAAAATTAGATATAGATATATGATCTATCATAGATCAAAAGTTTCAGCTCTCTTTGTGTTTGCCTAGAATCCCATGTCTCATTTCAGTTACCTTTACTCCAGGTGCTTGCATGAACTGGGTGTTGTCAAAGAGTAAGTGACTCTCTAACATTTGTTTTCTGACAGATGGCCACGAGCATTAGTTCATCCCTCTGGTTATGACATTAAAGATTCCAGAGTTACTATTTCTTACATTTTTTACTGATTTCAGAAAAGTAGATCCATTTTTCTTGCCAATAAAATAAAAATTTTCCAAATTACATCTTAAAACAGAAGAAATGTTTCACTTTCTTTTTTTTCCTTTTCATTAAGTCTGGAAAAGAGGAAGAAATGACAAATGGATAATTCTAAGTACGTGAAGGACTTCAAATACTTAAGACTAGAACACAAAGCACTCATCAATAATTTTGTTTTACAAAATGTACGTGACTTTTTTTTGTATTGGCACAAAAATTGAAAATGAGCTACCCACTTTCGTGATACAAGTGTACGTATTAAGAAATTATTTTTTGAAATCTTATGAGAATCATTAGTAAATTAAAAAAGTCTTCTTTCATTTCCACTGTGTGCTAGCTATACTTGTCCTATTTGACTCCTCTCCATTACTTTAGCTTCTATGCTTTAAAATTAAGCTAATGTAACAGCAATTCTATTATGACCTCAAACGCTTTCGGTATTTCAATTTTCCTGGAACGCTTCTGTTCTATCTCAAAGCCAATTTACTCAAAATATTTTACTTGAATTGTCATAAGTTAAGTTTTAGTTAATCTTAAAACAGAAATTCTTTTTAGATTGAAGTTGAGTTGAGAGAACTACAATTCACAGACACCTCTTGCACAGCAAGAAAGTTTATTCTCCCCAACAATTAGCAATTTTAGATGTGCCAGAGCTTAAAAGAAGAAACCATGTATAGTTTGTTCAAAGCCAGACTCAAGATTTTAACTTCAATGACATGCCTATGCATACAACCAGCTTTCCTGAATGAGTTAAAGTGATTAGCTAGTAAATAATGTACATAAAATGATTGGGTAAATGACCCTTAAAATAGTATTAAATAATTATATCCTAAACCTGAGGAGCCAGAGGCAGAAAGTGCATGTGATAGTGAAAGAGTCGTAGAGATCAATGGTTCCTATAACAAATCATAGACAACACGAAGCAGCTAGGGACTTAGAAAACCCTCCTGCCGCTGGTGTGTGCCTCAAAAGCAGTTGAACAATAAAGACAGGCATAAACGGTGAAGAGAAAGTTACACATGAAAGTTTTAGCTATGGAGAGAGGATGCATAGACACATCAAAAGGAATGCAACAGCTGAAATTGATATTTCTAGGCACTCAGAAGCTGCAGATGGTTTTGAGTGACAGTAATTCAGTTATATTCGATTAGAACAGTCATAGCTAGAACTACAAAAATAAAATCAATTCAAATTTTGTATTTAAAGTTGAACTATGAAGAGTTTCAGAAAAAGAATATACAATTCTCACCTACTAGAGTTGAATAATCCAAGCAAGAGAGGCTGCTCATGACAGCAATTTTCTGGAAGAAATATCCTGGGACCTCTAGCCAGCCAGGAGGTTCTACTTTGAAAATCAAGTATACGGTTTTGAAAGAGGAAAAGGAAGATTAGTTTTCAAAGGGAAATGAATTAAGTCAATAGCCTAGATAGAGGCAAGGCTGGAGACTGAGAGAAATCCTGAACGAGGTGGAAGCACATATGGAAAGTGGGCTGAAAGAGGAGTCATTAAAGGAAACTGACAGAACCAATCAATGGCATAATGTGTGAGAGGGTCAAGTCAGGAATTTCAAGATCTAAACCTGAGAATTTGGGGGAGTTCTGGGGATTTCCTTTTATCAAGACACTTTGCAACCTTGCATGGCAAAGGTAGACTGTTAAAAAGTAATCAGATTGAGCCAGATTAAGAGAGAGAGACTGAGAATTCTCTGCAATTAGTATTACATAGCCTAAAATGAAAAAGTAATAAGACAGCACAACTCACGTGAGAGTGACATAGACGGTATCAAAATACACCCAAAGACAAAGCAGAACCTAGACTGTTTAAGAAAAAGCAGATAAAAAACTAGATTAGATATATTTTCCTTATTTTCACCTAAATATGAATTTTTCCAGTTCCTCAGAGAGGAAGAGCTGTTTGCATATTCAAGAAACTCATTGTGTATTTGTAAGTTACCTTACCAGGAAAATACTAAATTTTGTGACCACATAATGTTGTTCAGTCAAACAAAAATTGTTTGTTGTCGTTAAAAGGTTCAGAAGCAAATATATACTTCAGTATTTTCATATTTATTCATTCACAACATTCAGCAAATATTTTGGGCCCCTACTACGTAATAAGTCCTATTCTAAGTCCTGGGAATAAGGCGATGAGCAAAATGGGTAAAAATTCTTTTTCATCATAAAGCTCACATTATAGTGAAGAAAGGAAGTCCATAAATGAATAAGTACAAGGTACATTATGATAGAAGGGAAGAAATGAAGAGGAGAAAATTAAAGCTGGGAAAAGGTAAAATTTTAAATTGGGAAGTTGGGGAAGGCCTCAAAGACACTGTGACTTTGGTAAAAATATCTGATAATTGTGGTAGAATTAGCCAAGCAGATTTTTTTCTAAAAAGAATTACTGGTGGAAATAAGTGCAAAGACCCAGAGGCAGGAATACTGCAGGTACTTTTCACAGAAAGAAAGAAAGCCATGTGGCTGGAGCACAGTGATGTTTGCCTTACAGGCAATGAAAAGACAGATTTTACACAGAATGGACACAACTGACAGCTGAAAAGAAGATTCTGGTGCGCAGAGTGGAAGAATAAGTAATTGGCCATCCGACAAGATGCAACCACAGGCAGGTTTATTCTTTTTTCCTGTTTTGATAAAAAGGACTTATGAGGCGCCAGCCCGGTGGTGCAGCAGATAAGTGTGTACGTTCTGCTTTGGCGGCCCAGGGTTCGCTGATTCTGATCCCCGGTGCTGACATGGCACCGCTTGGCAAGCCATGCTGTGGTAGGCATCCCACATATAAAGAAGAGGAAGATGGGCACGAATGTTAGCTCAGGGCCAGTCTTCCTCAGCAAAAAGAGGAGGATTGGCAGCAGATGTTAGCTCAGGGCTAATCTTCCTTAAAAAAAAAAAAAGGACTTGTGATATAAGTTTCTTCTCCTCTTGCTAGATGGAGCATGTGAGTGTGTAAGCAAAATGGAAAGGAAGAACACTAAAGGTTTCTAAACTCAGAATTTCCCATACTTCTTCTTACATCTAAGAAATCAAACAAGTCTGAAAATTTTTCAAAGCAAAGACAGATTTACACTTCAAATGACAATCCAGACATTTTTAGCCAAATATGACCACCAGAGAGAAGGCTTGATTTCTAGTCTACTTCCTGTTTATTATATTGATGACATAGAAACCCAAGAATGACCATACCCGTGAACTCGAATTCTCCCCATATTTGATCTATGATATTTCGGCATGTTTTACTTTAAAATGTACCACATCGGAAACATTATCACCTATTTTAACAGGACTCAATTTACCTCACATCCGTCGGTTCATAAAATTTTGTTCTTCATGCTGAGAAATTTTGAGAGAGAGATATTCTAATAATTTTTGACACAGAATATATTCATTTATCATCAGATACAATTTATCCTGGGGAAGCCGAAGGATGACTGTTTCCATAGCTATCCTTCCATTTCTTCCTCAAATGAATAATGTCTTAACCTTCTGGGAAATTAGAAATTAATTTTGAAATATATTAAATTGATTTCTAACTTAAAATTAGCTACTTTTTTTACTTCTCTTTCCCAATTTTCCACATAATTTACAATATGTGTACAAATAGTATAAAATTTTTATGAAATTCTTCCTAAGATTTACATGAGTCCAATTCTTTTCCTCCAGATAAGAGGCCCAGTCTCCCTTTTCTGTAGACAGTAGCACAAATTATATCTGGACCAGATGTACAGCAATTGATTTTTAAGTCTTCGACCAAAGAGCACACACATTTAAAAAAAAAAAAAATAGGTTAGAGTACTTTAGATCAGTAAAATGCTTTTTTCATTTAAATGGTTTCAAAAGAAATCTAACGCCCAAGGTACTTTCTTTATTACATTTACCCAAGATGTAGCAAATAGATTAATTAAACTTTTAAAATCAACAATTTATTTTTGCCATACTACAAAAACTCAGAGATAGTGAAAGGAAGTATCATCTCATTAAGACTCTGAAGTCACTTCACCACAGGTGAGCATCTGCAACAGATGAAAAGGAGGAAGATTTAGTTGTAAAACTAGACATTTCTTTCCCATTTTGGAGATCATTGAAAAAAAAGAAATAAATTTGTTTCACAGAGAAATTAATAGATGTTTCGGCACCAGCCTCCACACCCCCATCTAGTTTGGGAACGCTTGTTACTAACTTTTCCAGATATCCTGAAATCTCTGAAGGTGCCTTGCCAATGAACAAGGATTCTCTTAGCTTGGGCTCACATAGAGAGTACCTAGTATTTTCACCTTAAATTTCAGGAAGACATTTATCTACAGTAAGAAATAAACGTGAGAAGTTCTAAAAGAGGAAACGATACCTTTGTAGGGAATTACTTGCTCAAAAGTGCCCATGTTCAACCTGTAATGGCCCCTGAAAACCTCTGTGTAGAATAATTCACACTGAAGATCTTATAGGAAAAACAGAATTAGAGGAACAAGATCACAAGTATTAATATGAAACCCTTATAAAAGCATTGCAGTTTCATAAAACTAAAGACGTTCATATAAAGAGAACATTTACATTATACATATCTTCATTAGTACTGATTTGCAATGTACAATTATTTTTGTCATCACTTAGCTTTTAGAAGGAACTCATTTTTAGAAAGAGCAAGATGATTTTATAAATAGGTGTTACTCTGTTGTAATTATTATGATTGTGAGAGTTCAAAAATAACAACAGTCACCTGACACACAGTAGATTTCCCATAATTATTGGTTAAATGAGTGAAATTAATGGATGAGCCTCCATTCGAGTGCAAAATGCTTTTTTGAGTTTGTAACTCAGAGATTCTAACTGCTGCTCAGAAGCACATATTGAAAGAAAGCACAGATCAGCAGATTCCTTGATACAAGACTTAGCTTGCTCACTCCTGTTAGACACAGGAGTATGGTTCTAAAGGGCATTTTGACTTTCCTCCAGCTTACTATATCTCTCCAGAGTTTAATTTCTGAAATCTCTACTCATACTTTGCCTTTTATTTTGTCTCCCTTGTCTAATTCAATTCATCAGTTTCTTCTTTTTCTAATAGTCCAGCGCTATGACTTAAAATTAACCTATGCTGAAACTAAATTATCAATATTAGAGAAAAAGCATAAAGACATAAAACCACATATAGTATATTAAAATTTTAACTACCAGTTAATCACAATCAGAGAGGATTTAATCTTGACTACTATATGGGAATTAAACTCTGCAGTTTTTCTAAAGAAACTTTGAAAATTCAGTCTATCTTTTCACGTCCTGGCTGCCTCATTTAGGCCATCTCTTTTAACAGGTGTGTTCTCAGGGAACACAAACTAATTGCAATTTGACCAGACATAATTAAAACGGCAATTATTCTCTGCCCTCCCCCAATATATAATGTATTTTTAATTGATTTTGGATTATCAGTGCCACTGATTTTCCCTTGAGCAGATAATATGGAGGTACATTTATATGGTAGTATAAGGAAGAAGTACATGTTTAATATTTAGACAGAGGCTGAATTGTTTGCCGAGAGTTGAATTTTCTCTTCTGTTTGTTCACCATGGCATAGATTTGCTCTTACCCCAACCAGTAAGCAACTCCCAAGTCTTAAATAAAGAAAGCAGTTTGATTAGTGCCCAGCTTCAAAAAAATAAGACTTAAGACATTCTGACATCTGCCTAGCTCTCTTCTTAGGTCACTTGTTCAGGAGGAAACCAGCTGCCACGCCTGTAGGACACTCAAGATGTTCTTATGGCAAGAACTATGGCTGCCTGAAAACAATCAGCATTAACTTGCCAGGTATGTGAGTGAATCACTTTGAAAGTGGATCCTCCAGCCCCACTCAAGCCTTCAGATGACTGCAGCCCCAACTGGCACCTTGACTGTAACTTTATAAGAAACTCAGAGCCCAAACCACCAAATTAATCCACTCCCAAATTCCTGACTCAGAGAAACTGTGAGATATACAGTTTATACTGTTAAGTTTTTGTTTATACTGTTAAGTTTTGGGGTAACATAGCCATAGATATCTAATAAAGGTTTTGTCTGAGTTAGGAATAACCATTCTGCTATCCATCCTGGGATATCCTCCTGGACTTTAGCCTGCCTCCTTACATCATACTAATGCAGGAAATACATGCGTGTATGAGTAACCCTGCCAATAAGGGAATTGAATTTGCTTTGTGTCCTTCCTCACTGTTTTGACTATTCCAAGAGAGCAACTTCAGACAAACCTATATCTCTACAATTTTTATGCTGTTATATTCCCTCTGTTAATACACTTCCAAATCCCTTATTTTCAAAAAACCTATAAAAAGAGATACCCAAGGAATTCTGCTGTTTATGAATTATGTCAGAAGCCTAGTCCCAAAAACTGTTGTAAAGATAATAAAGAAGAGATATGCAGGGCTTTATTCCTGGGAAGAAGTACCATAGGAAAGAACAGCTCATTGGATGAGAGGAAAATCATTTCTGTTCAATCTAATAAATCCCCATATTCTGTTAGACAGGGACCTTGGGTCATTATATTTTCTTCTTCAGAGAGCTCCTTCATGCGGCCCTGAAGAGGGGAAATAAATCAGTTAACTGAACAGGTATTTAATCTCTTTCTAAGGCCAGGAGAAACAGGAGGAGATTAGGATTCGTGGTTACTTCACTAAAAAGATCTTGACCATATAAATTTGTAATTTCCTGAGGATAGTATCATTTAGCTACTATTAGATGAAAATAACTAAGCTTACTCATAAAAGGTGGTAAATTAAAAAAAAACTTTTCTAATTTCAGAGGCTAAATATTAGCTTCATTAATTCTCTTATTTCAGGTATTACTCAAGCAATAATTAGATAAAATAATCTCAGTTTACAAGTTTTCTTCTGCCACTAATTTGCCACCACTCCGTTAACCTCATCCAAGGAAAGGTGATGTCACATCTTTCCTTGTGAACTTATATTCAGTTTTGGGTCCATAAAAAAGAAGATAATGAAGAAAGTAATAGGAGAATTTGGGCCCTTTCTGGAATAACGTCTGCATTTATGTAAGACATACCCAGGTAATAAGGGTAGCAAACAGGTGCTCCACTCACAGGCTCAGAGCAGTGACAGCATGAAAGGAGGAGGGGAAGACCTGTAAGAGACTGCATTCTCTAGGCCCTTTTTTCCAGAGGTTAAACTGACGGATGTGGGACATGTGGTCATTTTCACAGCAGGCCGCACTTGCCAGTTATTCCCCTGTTACTGACTCCATGAATCAACTTAATGAGAGGAGGTAGAGTTTAGAATTTCATTAAATACCACTGCACAGTACTTCGGAACATGCCCAATTACCCATTTAAACTGTGCTGAGACTCACTTCCGCTCCTTCACTTTCCCTCCCCAGAGAGAAGAAAGAACACCATCTCCTTTTTGCCTCCTTTTAATCCTGCTATTTACTCTTTCACTAATCAGTCATTTTAAAACCCATAATCTTTTTATGCTTCTCTCATCCCCTAATGAATCTATTACTCAGAAATCAAGAGACTCATAAAGACAAAGCATTTTGCTACTTTGCATGTTAAAGTTTCATTCAATAGCATTGTCATTTTTGGAAAAAAAAATACTTTTCCTTATTAGCAAACCAGCAATGTTTTAACCTACTTTCTGTCACTAATACTGCTTTGCTTTTGAACAATGCTAATATCCAATGAAATTAAACCAAACCAACTTGTCTTTTAAGTTTTTTTTTTCCCTCTCACTCATGAAATGCATAATACTAAAGCTGACTGCTTGGCTGACTCCATTATTAGATAACCCCAAAATGTCAAACGGTACTGTTTAAATTAGGTGAGCAAAGCAGAATTACTAGCCCCACACAGGAAAATTGTGAACCATTATAAAATCAGTGGAAAGAAGAAAAGGGGCTTATAGGAATTTCACAGTTTGAAATTAATAATCAGGTTTAAGCTTCTGTATTCACCCTCCCCCCCCTTTTTTTTTCACTTCATTTTCATTCAGGGAGTGGAAACCTGTACATTCAGAAGGAACAATTAAACTCTCTTGACACCAGGCACCTGCCTGCAGCGGGGTCACAACACTGGGCAATCAGATTGCCCGATGTAGGTCATTCAAAATATAATCAGCTTCCTTCTACAGGAGATAGTCAGTGCTCCAAGATAATCACCAATGTTGCTTGGTTGAGTTTTATTCATTTATTTTTGGTTGTTTTTAAATCTTCCTCAAGTCCATTTCCATTCTTATTGAATTCACATGGAAAATGAACGTTGGTTCTGTTATTTCTATTCACTTGTGACTGTGGCAGAACTCATGCAGATAGATCTTAAAACTCGAATCTTACCATTAGTGCCATACTATACTAAGATTAGAGGCATTTTTCAAAGAAAATAAATTGTTCTAATCAGATACTGTTCATTCGAAAGAGTAATGTTTCATTGGACATATTCTATTCCAGGTGATTCTAAAAATGTCTGCACTGTAACCGACCCAGCTAATAATAGAAAGTAAATTAGAAAAGTAAGCTTTAAGAGTTCAGTGACTACGCAGCCATGAGTAAGTGCAACTTTGTACCCAAAATAGTTTCCCAAACAATAGAAATTGTTAAGATGGGAAGGAAGAAGCTGGCAAGATAAAAAGCGTTAAAAATGTGACTCCAAAGTCACCATCAATTTTCTAAGGGAGCTGTTCTATAGTCATTTGCCTTTTGTCCATGCTCCCAAATAATGAACATCCTTTTAGAGCGCCAAAATGAAGGGACACTGTAATGTGAATTTTGGCATTTTGCGTTCCTTACGTATGAAATAACTGATTTTCTGAGGGAATTCAAAGGAGAGGAGGGTAGGAGAGCTCCAATCCAGATATCACCCTGTCCGAGAAGTCTTTCCAAGTGTCCCTGCTCAGTGTTAGTTTCTCCCTTCTCTGAGCTTCCTTAGCACTTTTCTCCAGCCTCTTTAAAAGTATTCTTAATGCTGTAGGGTTAATAATTTGTGAATTTGCTTTCCCCACTAGATAGATGCTCAACTATTTAAGTATAGGAATTGGTATTAGTCGATTTTATATTTCCAGATCCCAATTCAGTGTCTAGCACTCATTAAATTCAACAGCAAATATATAAATATCACCTACCATGAATTCATAATCTTGCAAAAATTCCCAGAAAGTGTTTATTTTTTTCTGATTCCACACAAAAAATATTGGCTTGCATGTGACTCTAAGATATAGATCTTTTAAAATTATTCTCTTAAGATAGTTAACTTTATCAAAGAATGAACTTCAAGCAGCAATGTAATAATGCAGATAGACCAACGTATAAAAAGCCAAGGGATCTGCCCATGTTGAGGATAGACTTTTTTCTCCTATCTAAAGTGTTCATCCCGCTGAAATACATATATTCAGTATGTGAACTATTTTCCCTTATATCAGTATTAGAAACATATCAAATATTTCCAGAGGATGTATAAGAATAATTTCCAACAGATTTCTAAGTTCTGGTTCATAATCATAGGGTTATGAACCAGATTATAAGAGCTTAAACTAATTTATACAACTTTCTTTCTAACACGTATATTGCAAGTGATTCCAGGTACATGAATGTGATTTAAAAATTGTAAAGTACCTCATCATTGGGCCCTCAAAACAGGATGGAAGAGCTAACTCTTAAATCCCTGAAACTAGACATGAATAATAAAGTTTCAGATACCAAATCCTAGGGAATAATCAGCTATAAGAGTTGATCTATTGCTTCAATTCATTTCACATGTACTGCTATAAATCTTTCACTGAATATATAGCATATTGGCCTGAGTTACTGCAGTTGTGAGCCCTTGTTTTTCATAAAAGAAATGGCTTACATTCTAAGAACCATCGTAACATCTCTGGGGAAATCACACAAGATCCTAGCTGTGTGGAAAAGTAATCTATACACGATGTAAAGAAGAATAAATATTGTTAATGATGGGTCTGGTAAAGTTAGTAATAAGTTAGGGATCATCAGTAACCATAAGTAAGGGACCTACGGTATTGCTTAATTACAAATGAAAAACAGATCTCAATATTTTGTCAATCAATTACTTCCTAATCAAGAGAAGTACTCTACATGCTCTATTAAATTGGAAGCTGGTGGAAATTTTTTAGACTCAAAAATGTGGAGGTCTTTTTTGGGGACGTAAGCCAGAATAGAAAATGCCCAATGTAATTTCTAAAGTACATCTATCCAAATTTTCTAATTTTCATAAATTAAAATGTCATATGGCAAAGAAAAAAATGAAAATATATAGAAAAAAATTAGAGGGCTATTTTCTGAGTGGTTTAAGTTTGAAAAATATCTTATTATGCATGCAGCAGTAAACAAGTTTGCTTTACTTATTGGTTTTTTGATAATTTAAACATCTGGAAAAAATATTTAGCTTTTCCTTTGGTTGGAGTAACTTGATCGTTATCCTACAGCAACAACCCAAAAACACAGAGGCAGGACATGAGTTCATTAATAATTCTACTTCTGCTATACCTCAGAGTGGAGGAAAAAAAATGAGAAATTGCATTCACATGCTTTCCGATTCAAGAGGCTCACAACATTAAAGATGAAAACAATCAGTAAAGAGCAGCCATTTAATGCTATATTATATTAAAACATTTTAAGAGATTGTTAGATATGTCTAGATTTTCCAGGTTAGTATGAGGTCTTTTTCAATAAAAATAATTTTTGTACATATTTTATTTTAAAACAAAGTTGGAATATGGAAATTTCTTTGAGTGTTTAACTTGATGTTTCTATTAAAATTACTTATTTTCCAAAATACATGTCATATCTACTTCTAATTATGGCATGTGTTATCTATACAAGATTGTATATCATCTATATATACAATATAAAATCTATACATATATGCTTATTTTATATAAACAAATTGGTTACATTGTATATTTGGATATGTGAATATGCTTATATATAATTTTACAATTATATATCTTTTAGAATGTGTCTTGCTGTCTCTCTCACCATCCTTACTCTTAGCATTTCTACTTTATAGTTCCACTTCCTCTCCTACAACTTTCTGTTTACACTCACTCTGGTTAACTTTTGACCCTCTTATCTCACTGAATGTGCTTTCTGCAAGATTACCGAACAGTTTTGTATTTCACCATTGATTACTCCTTCTTTCTCAAAATGCTTACTCCATTTGCCTTCCATACTTGTTGCGGTTTTCTCTTCTTGCTGGTTCTTCCCTCTCAATGTACTTTGTAGAAAACTTGACCTTAGTCTCTAAGTGTTGCCATGCTCCAGAATTTGCTCCATGAACCCAGTCAGTTTTCTATGTGTATTTTCTCTCCAGATGATCCATCTAGTCCTGCTGGTTTTATATATCACCTATAGTTTGATGATTACCAAACATAAATCCCCTGCCCTGACCTCTCCCCCAACCTTTAGAGTAGGATAGGAAAAATATTTACATGTTATTTCCATTTGGTTTCTAAAGGCATCCCAAACTCAACATGCCCCAAACTGAATTCCCCTTGTTAGATCCTGCAAATTTCAGTAAATCACATAATCATTTATCAATCCCTCCGTTGTTCACACTCAGTCCCTTAGCACATCTTGTTAGCTCTCCTTTCTCAATAAAACTACATGTGACTAAATGTTCCCAAAATTTCAGGGATCTTGAAATCTAATTTCAAGATGAAGCACATTAACTTTGGGGAACACTTGTGAAGAAGTACCATTTGAAGACTGACCCAGATCACAATAGCAGGGACCTCTATAAAATCATAGCACCATGAACCGACCCCTTGATTGGGTGAGCCACTGGCAATTGTCATCTTCTCTCTCTCCTTAGTCCCCTATCTTGCCACCTATCATACGTGTGAGGGACATAATAAATGAGTGGCACAAACCTTAGAAATATTCAACAGCAATAGTTCATTAGTATGCACAAACTCTTCACATTTTAAAAAGTACTATTTCAACCGTTATTTCATTTGACCCAGAAAACAGCCTTAAGAAACCATTGGGTATGTAGGATTATGCTTTCAGAGATTAGAAATTTTTTTCCACCTGAGGTAGAAAATTACTTCCCGAAGCCACAAACAAATACTTAATCAAGTATGGCCACCAAATCATGTTTCTGATCCTAAAACCTTGACTACTGATGCATCTGAAAGGTGGTAGCACACCAAGACGGACAGAATCCTGTTTCATAGGGGTGCTACCTGCCTGCTTTTCTCTTCTTCCAGCCTTATTTCTGTGTACTACAGTCATAACAACATCATATCTACTCCCTGCTTTAGACTTTTTAACACAATGATCTCCCTCATTCTGGAATATTCTTTTCTGTGCTCTTTGCCAGAAAAACTCTTTATCATTTGTCAGGTCTCAGCTAAATTTTCACTTCCTCTAGAAAGTGATATTCTAGAAAATACAAGTCCCTTTCTTATATGCTTTTATAGTGCATAATATTCAAGTAATAGCCAAAATAATTTATTTTATCTTTATAAGGTCCCCTCTGGAATCACAAGTTCAAGAGTGGCAGGGCTGTTTGCAGCTGACTTGGTACACCCCAGAGCCTTGGGTTCAGAGAAGGTTTATTGAAAAATAAAGCAACATTCATTGGGCATAATAATTTCAACATCAAACTTCATATGTAGTGTACCTGTTTCAGATATCTACCCATAATTCCTTATAAAACAACCAGTTTTAGCTCTGACATGTTAAAAGCTTGGAGGTCATCAATCCAATATTGCATATGAAAACACTGAAAATCAACAACCTTTTTCTAAGCCACCAGAGAACTCTGATTGTGAGGTAAAACAACACCCTGAAATCCGGAGAGAGAAGCAAATCCAGAGAGTCACAGGCGAGATTGTGTTAGCTGGAGTAGAAGCTGCTGGAGCCATGAACTGGAAGAAAGCACTTAAATGGTAATTATGATGAAATGGTGAGGCTGAGTGTGGAGAAACTTGGGAGTGAGAGATTTCTGGAGGCTGCAGTCTTAGCGTGGCCTCACACTTTTGTAGATTTTACCTCCAGGAACCTACTGGCTTCTCATCACGAAGAACCAAGAAAGATCCCCTTGTGGTACTGGCAGGGAAAGGAGAAAAGAAACCATTGTGAAATACACCATGGTGTTCTCTATAACAAAGTTCTACTCTCCAGGGGAAAAGACTTTACCAGAACCTTATCTCACCTTGGGGAAGGGCAATTCTCTGACTCTAACCCCATCCATCCTTCCTGTTTCATCTAAGGGGAAAAACAAAGGAAAGAAACCTCTGTGAAAGTCACAGCCCAGGGACAAAGGATCACTAAAACATGGATATTTAATCTTAAGGATATACAATGCTTCCCTTCCACCACACATGACCATCACACCAACGATAACAGTGAATTATAGCTGAAAGAGCTTCAAGACAGACTCTCCCTGAGGAGGAGCACTTGGGGATGATAAAAGTCTAGAGAGAAAATAAGAACAAGGATAATAGAGAGATTTGTGACCTATGGTGCCTACAGCTACAGCAAATATGACGCACAGCCAAACTCCTAGCCAGATTTTTAAAAAATCTTCAACTGATGTCCTATTTAGCGCAGTTCCTATTATCTGATAGAACATGTCCAGGAGAAAATGTGTGCTGACATGATTAGAAGCCTAAAGGAAGAAACTTCGAAGTGAAAGGACCAGTTTTGATGCCTACAAAGGTTCTGAGAATCACTAGAAAAACTACATGTGATGAAGGTTCTGAGACTGGGGATCATTTCCACATGAGAATGCACAGTCTCTCATTAGCTTCCAAAGTCCTTCCAAGATTGTTAAACAAATTATTTCCGTCAGTACTGAGCCAAGAGTAGAGGTTGAAGTGACGATTGCAGATGTTTAAATCAGCTATTTTAATAAATTGATTATTAGTTGCCAGAAAAAAACCCACTTTAAACATAAAATCTCTGACAGGTTAAGAGTAAAGGAATGGAGAAAGATGTACCATACTAATACTAATCAAAGCTGGATTAGCTATATTAATTTCAAACAAAATAGTCTTCAGAACAAGGAAAAATAGGAATAAAAAGTGGCATTACTAATGGTCAATTCTCAAAAAGACATAAAATTTCTAAATATTTATGCCCCTGACAACAGAGCAACAGAGTACATGGAAAAAGAACTGATAGAACATAAAGGAGAGATAGAAAAATTAACTATTATAGTATGACATTTCAACAAGCTTCTGTCAGTAACTCCTAGATTAAGCAGGTAGAAAATCAGAAAGGATATATTTGACCAGAATAGCACTATCCATCATTTTGATCTAATTGACACTTAGATAATAATCCATCCAATAATGGCAGGATACACATTCTTCCCTAACTCACATGAACCACTTGCCAAGATGGACATTATTCTGGTCCTTGAAACACATGTTAACAAATTTAAAACAATAGAAATCATACAAAGAATGTTCTCAGGCCACAGTGAAATTAAACTAGAAATTATTAACAGAAATATAGCTAGAAAATCTTAAATATTTGGAAAGTATACAACATGCTTTTAAATAACCCATAAGTCAAAGAAGAACTTTCAAGAGAAATTAAGAAATATTTTTAACTAAATGAAAATGAAAAAAAATCAACATTTGTGGGATAGAGTGAAATCAATCTTTAGAGGAAATTTTATGGCATTAATTGTATACATTAGAAAAGAAGAAAGAATCTGAAAGAAATAACCTAAGCTTCTACCTTAGGAAACCAGAATTTTGAAAAGAGGAATTTAAGCCTAAAACAAGCAGAAGAAAAAGAAACAATAAAAATTAGATGATAAATCAATGATATTTAAAAAACAAATGATAATTACTTCATTGATACAAAGCTGATTCAAGGCTTGAAATTCAATCAGTTATAGCTCTCCAAATTAACAAGCTAAAAAGAAGTCAATGGTTATATCAAATGATTCAGAAAAGGTATTTAAGATAATCCAACACCTATTCATGATAAAAATTCTCAATAAAGTACAGAAGGGAGCTTCCTCAATTTTATAAAGAACAGCTACACAAAAACCTACATGTTTATAGCATTTTTATTTATAATCATCAAAATCTCAAGCAACCAAGATGTCCTCTAGTCGATGAATGGATAATCAAATATGATACATCAATGCAACGGAATATTGTTCAAGGACAAAAATAAATGAACTACAAAACTCCACAAAAAGACATGGATCAATCTTAGATGCATATTGCCAAGTGAAAGAAATCAATGTTGTCGGTGTCGTGATCCAATGTACACACCAGGATAGATGTGGAGAGGACTGATGGCCACTCTGAGTTTATTATAACCAGTGTTTCAATATATACATAGCTTGCATCTGTTAAACATACACAGGTGTTCTGGACAATGTAATTAGCGGATGCCAAGAATTCTTAGTGATTTCTCAAGGAGCCCTCCCTCGGCCTCTGTTTTGATATTATCATGTTCTTGCTGTGCTCGTATATTTTCATCTTGGAGCATGCAAGGCCTCCTAGGCAATGGCCCCTCCTGCTCCCAATATCGTGTCTCCATCTGTGCCCCTGGGTGACCATGCCTAGCTTAGGTTGCCTCCCACTGGAGATCTTACCCGTCTTTGGCTAACCGGTCGTCTCACCTCCAGGTCACAGTTTATTGGCAAGCCTTTTCCAGTGATTATTAACCCTTCCTGTGTCAGCGGTGGTTACAAATGTGAAAAACTACATACTATTAAGAGTCCAATTGTATATTCTGGGAAAGGCAAAACAATGAAGATGAGGAAGAGGAGAGGTTCAACAAGTGAGGCACAGGAGAATTTTTAGGGTAGAGAAAATATTTTGTATAATACTGTAATTGTGAATGCATGACACTATACATTTGTCAGAAGCCATTCATTCACAAAGAGTAAATCTTAATGGACACAAACTAAAAGATAATTTTGGAGGACACAGAATATCAGGATGGAAAACAGACAATAAAGAAACAATCTAACTTTGTTACGTATGTATGAAACAATCTCACCAAAATGGATGACAGAATAAGATGCTGATTTAAGTAATGTTGGAAAACAGTGACATCTAAAGTGAAGACTAAAGGCAAAAGGAGCAGGACATAAGCACCCTACTCTACTTGATAAACTTGTTTCCCATGGGATATGGGTAATATTTCTGATACTGCTATACACTTAGAATGAAATTGAATAGTTAAGAAAATGTTGATGGGTGCTAGGGTCAGATTTCTCACTGTTTGAAAGGGAAGTTACAGATAAGCAAGAGCAAAAGATTGAATGATCCACGTGGTGCTGGATTAGAGTTGGAGACCTTAGGATGAACCTATGTTCATCCTAATATATGTGGATGATTATATATATAGAAATATGTATAAACATGTGTGTATACATGGATTAGTATTTCCAACTTATCTCCTTGTTCTGTTAGCTAAGAGGGCTAGAAGCAATGACACCTTGGTAGCAAAGATCATGCCTGTGCCCACATACTGGTTTCTAATATTCTCCAATAAAAGGAACCAAAGATCCTTAGATAAATGGATGACTTTATGACTGGGACAGAAAATGTAAAGGATGAACCTGGAGTGTCTTATAGTCCCAGAAAGTAAGCCTGTGCATCATAAAAACACAATAATGGAGTATGTCAAAAAGACACAAGAGACAACTGAAAGAGTTTCTACTCACCAAGGCTGGAATAATCTAAACAACATAATAAATAAATACTAGATTATAAACTAAAGTATAAGAGAAATATCTATGGGTCAATACTGATGAATAAATGATGTAATAAATAATAGGTGGGGGATAATAGACAAATCTTCCACTCAGAAGAGTTCCAAGTAATTTCTTTAGATTTTCCACCCTCAAGAAGCTGGAATATAATTCTCCATTCCTTTGTGTGAGCTACACATAGCGACTTCCCTCCAAAGAGTATAATATGGGTAGGGGGGAAAGAACTACTTTAGTGGAGAAATCTGACAATCAACACCCTGGCCATGTGATCAAGGTTAACATCAACAGTAATAAGTTGTGTTCATAGTGTACCCTCAAAATGATGTTATAAAAATGGCACTTTACTTCTGTGATCTTCTCCCCAAAAACACGTAACTCAGTCTAACACCTAGACAAGTCCCAACTGAGAGATGGTCTACAAAACATTTGAACAGTCATCCTCAAACCTCTCAATCACCTAAATCAGGGAATCTGAGAATCTTGTTGTAGCCAAGGGTACATAAGGAGAAATGGCTACTAAATGTAATATGGTACAGGATCCATGAATAGGAAAAAGACGTTAGGTATAAAGTAAGGAAATGTGAATAAAGTATACTGTTTAACAATTTATTAATATTGGTTCATTAATAGCAACAAGTGTACCGTACTAATATAAGGTGAGTCAGAAAACAAAACTAAAACAATTCAGTAATGAGTTTGATGTCCTTTATTCAAGAGAAAAAAACCGAGGATTGGGGGAGTCCAGTGCCTCAACAGCAGTGGAACACTCTTCCCAAGGAAATTTGGGCAAGAGCGAGTTTTATGGATTGTTAGAAGAGGCAATGCTGAAACAAGGCATGATTGGCTAGGAGCTCAGGGATTTCCTAACAAGGTAGCAGGTCCTATTTTCTAGGGTAATGTAAGCTAGCTACAGCCGAGCTGGAGGATTGTGATTGGTGTTTGTTGGTTTCCTTGACAGGGGTTTCCTGTAAGTGCAGGCTGACTTAGGTTTAGGTTTGTGGTGTGGGCTGGGCCACTGGGGCGGCCCCCATTTTGTGGCTCCCAATACACAAATTAACCTTATCAGATATTACTAATAGTGAAACTGGATGTGGGGAATATGGGAAGTCTTTGTACTATCTTTGCAATTTTCTGTATTCTATACTGTATCTTCTATAATCTAAAACTGTCATAAAATAAAAATTATTTTTTTTTAAATATTCTATTTTTTTCCTTTTTCTCCCCAAAGCCCCCTGGTACATAGTTGTATATTCTTCGTTGTGGGTCCTTCTAGTTGTGGCATGTGGGACGCTGCCTCAGCGTGGTTTGATGAGCAGTGCCATGTCCACGCCCAGGATTCGAACCAACAAAACACTGGGCTGCCTGCAGCGGAGCGCGCGAACTCAACCACTCAGCCAGGGGGCCAGCCCCAAATAAAAATTATTTTTAATATTTATTTGTAAACAAAAATAATTAGCAAAAACGGCTAGTTATGGGATAAGAATAATATGTAGTTGGCTATAAAATTATACAGAACAACTGAAAAGTCATGAGACGGAGCTCAAATAAGATTTCAGTTCTCCCTCAGTGAAGTGTTGACTACGACAGTCCACTTCTGGTTCAGGTTGGTATTGTCTAGACTCTGCTGGGCTTCTGTGTTCCCCAAGTTCTGCTGCTACACAGCAGTCCACACAGGATATATTGATTTCTTGTGCCTTTGCTCATGTTCTTCATCAAAAAGTATAGAAAATCAATCTATGGGTTTTAGAATTCTACCATAGGAGTCACATTTGATACTACACTTTGAACCTGCACCAGGGTGCTTGGTTAAGGATGCAAAAGGTGACAAGAAGGCCAAACTTTGTATCCAGTCATGGTGCTATATCTCCCCAGAGGATGGAGTGCGATCCCCTAATTGGCATAAAAAAACCGTGTTGCCTCGTGGTGGCAACCAATGAGAATTTGTATTATCCAAGAGAATACAATCTGGGAAATTATGCTTCTTTGCTTTATTTATTAGACAAGGATGATCTCTGCTCACTGTTGCAAATCTTCTCTCAAACTAACCACTCTGTGCTCCCTCTCTCTTTTAAGTTTTTTAAAAAGTTTGTTTTATGAAAGTCATATATAAAAAGGACCTGTAAAACATATATGTAAAGCACAAAGAATAATAACAAAATTAATAGCTCACTAACCAGGATAAGAGACCAAAATTTAAACAATTTTGAAAAGTACCATGTACCATTTGTCACTAGGATTTCTTTCCTCTTTACAGAAGAAACTTCTTTCTTAAATGTTGTGTTTCTCATTCATTTTATTGTTTTAATAATTATACAAGTGTATACATGTATGATTAATATATTGTTTTGCTTATTTACACATTATAAGTTTTACCCTACTCTGTATATTCTTTTTCAACTAGCTTTATTTTAAATAATGTTATGTTTCTGAGGTATGTCATTTTTAGTGCATACAGCAGATTTATTTGTACTACTGAGTTATATCCCAAAATATGGATATTTTTTCCCCTATGGTGACTTTTTGATTTCCAATCAAGATTATTCTGAACTTTCTTTTTCATTTTTTGGTGCATATGTGCAAAATTTTCTATTAGCTACATACTCATGAATGAAATTATGGCATCCTAACCTAGGCTTATTTTCAACTTTATTTGATGATAGCAAATTGTTTTCTGAAGTGGTTTGGAAGGAGTATAAGAAACTCACTTTGCCAAGTGTTTTTACCAACATTTTTATAGTCAGACAATTTTCCCAATAAGGTATGTGTAAAATGGCATTTCCTTGTGATTTCCCTAATTACTAGTTAGACTAAAAATATATTTGTCTACTGGACATTTGACAGTAGAATACTGGTTCATAATTTTGGTTTATTTTCATTAGGGCTGTTGGACTTTACCTATCACTTATAGAAAAAAATACATATATCTATAAACGTATATACTATTTAAATGTGTATATATAAATACTATATACTATATATCCTAGATCATATCATCTGTCATGTTATATGCATTCGAAATCTCTTCTTCAAAATTTGGCTATCACTTTCTTAATACTATCTTTGATGAGCAGATATTATTTTTAATGTAATATATTTTATCACACTTTACATTTATAGTTTGTGCTGTCAGAGTTTTGTTGAAAATACTTTTCTATCATGATATCATAAGGAAATTCTCCTATGTTATTTTCTAAAATTCACATAGTCTTGATATTTACATTTAAGTTTTCATTTGCCTGGAATGAATATCTTTTGATATGATTCAATATAATCAATTTCCCTAATATTATTTATCTAAGAAATATCTTTCTCCATATTTATCATATCTAAGTCTGATTTAGGCTTCTGGGATCTGTATTCTGATCCATTGTGTCATATATCCATCCTCGTGCAAATACCACATTGTCTTAGTTCACCTTTGAAATAAGTCTAGATATTTTGCAGGCAGGTTCCTAACCTTGTTAATTTTTGTCAGATTTGTCTTGGCAATTCTTTTGCTCTTCTGTAAAAATTTAAGAATTAGCATTATCATACTACTCCACAAAATAATTAAAATACCCTTCGTGGACACTTTATGCTTGACTTGGCCTGTGTTCCTCTTCCTTATCGCCCCTTCAGAAGTGCTTTTAAGCTCTAACAGACTGCAGTTTCTTATCTGTGATTTGTGCTATCTGATGATATTCCTTTTAACTTAAACTATTTTTAGTCTCCTTCTGTGATTAGAGAACATCTAGAGTTGATTGTTTAGGCCTTCCTCTTATAGCTGAGACCTTCTTTGAGCATAACCATATCTGTCATGTTGGATTTATTTAAATTGTCTACCTGTGTTATCTATGATGCATGTCAAGACAGAAACTATGCATGGACCTACCATATCCTTGATGTCAGGTGTTAAAGTATATAGAACCAATAAGAGTGTTTTCAGTTGCTAATAGTTGAGTCAGATATATCAAAACATGTCAAGGGCTTTCAAAAATATGATATTCCCTGGGATTGCTAAGGAAAAACAACTTCAAATGTGGTATATAGATTGGTCTTGTTTCAGAAGAGCACTGAACTGAAAGAACACCATGAAAATGTTGCCATTTGATAAGGACTTTATCTATTTATTAGGCTCTGTTTGAGGTCACAGGCTTTCACAATACTAGAGAATATTGTGAAGCCTGTAAAGTTTCCTAAGATTCTTTGAGCCAGACTTTTCTCTACTTTTACTATATTACTCTGAAAATCCCAGGAAGGCTACAACCATCCACTGGAAGAGGCAAGAGGAAAACTCAAGGAGCAAAACAACAGCAATATTCTAGCAATGTGTGATACATCAAATAATGTGCATAACTTAGTTAATGACGAGAAATAAAAAGAAAGTGTTAAATATTTTTCATAGCTCAATTAAAGCCTTTTTTCCCCATGTTTATGACGCAAAGAAAGTTCAACTTTGAAATTAATCTTACCAATTACAGAGAGAAAATGAGAGAGAGAGAGAGAGAGAGAGGGACACCAAAGCACTGTTCTACCATTTACGAAGTTTCAATGTGGAGAGTTTTTGTCTCGACAGTTGTTTGTTGATTTTATCGATCTTTTCAAATAATCAATATTTAGTATTTTTATCAGTTTTATTATATTTCTTCTCATTCACTCTTTCTACCATTTACTTATGTTTAATTTGCTGTTATTGTCCTAGTTTCTTGAGATGGATGTTTAGCTTATGGATTGTTAAACTTTCTCTTTTCTAAAATAAACATATACTGGTATAAATTCCACTCTATGCATGTTTTAGCTGCATTCGACAAGTTTTGATAAGTTGAATTTTTGATGTATTCAATTCAAAATAGTTTTCTAAATTCAATTGTCATTTCCTCTTTGATATATGTGTTATTGATAAGTATGTTTATTCATTTCTAAACACAGGGAAATTTAAAATGTCTTTTTGTTACTGACTTCCAGCCTAAGTCCACTTGGTTAGAGAATTTACTCTTATGATTTAAATTGTTTGCATTTTATTGAGACTTGCTTTCTAACGCAGGATATGATCAATTTTTGCAAAACTTCTGTGTGTACTTAAAGTAATGGGTGGTCTGCAGTCGAGGGGTACAAAGTTCCATATAAGTCAATTATGTCAAGTTTGTTAAATGTGATGGGCAAATTTCCTGTATTCCTACAGCTTGCACGTCGGCACTTTTTCAGTCAGTTCCTGAGAGAGGTGGTTGAATTCACCCACAATGATTATAGATTTTTCTAATGTTCTTTTAATTCTGTCAATTTTTACTTCATATATTTTGAGGCTATGTAATTAGATAAATAAAACTTTTGAAATATTATAACTTCCTGGTGAGTTTAGTTAGTGATCATTATAATATGCCCCTCTTTAGTAATATTTTTGCTTAAAGTCTGCATTCTTCCTGATATTGATAGAACAACATCAGCTTTCTTTTGGTTAGTGTGTGAGTGGTATAACTTTCCCATCCTTTTACTCCCAAACTGCTTATATTTTAGAGTGTTTCTTATAGGTAACATAGATCTATTTTGTTCACTTGTATTTCAGAGAATTGATAGAAACTACCTGGGTGAAATAAGTTTTTCAAATGTATTCATCTTATTTATTATTAAAATAACATTAGGCGCTATTTATATAGCATGCACCACATTCCTAAAATATAATGAACTGTTTACCATATTTGTTTTTACAACTTTGAATTTTACTTAGTTTTCAATCAGCTTTTATTTTGAGGAGAACAAATTTGCTTCATTAGCTCATTTTACGACTTTGATAGTTCTTAAACGTTTAGCCTCTACTGATCAATAGAGAACATTTAAATTTAGCACTGGGTTCATATAGTCCAGAGTAGGGAGAGGTTTGTTGAGTTAAAATAGCATAGCAGTTAAGAGCACAGATTCTGGAGTTAAATTCTGTTTGTTCTACTTATTAGTTGTGGGCCATTGGGCAAATTATTTGGCCTCCTTATGTTTCAGTGTCCTCATCTATAAAATGGGTCAGCTAATAATGGTACCTACCTCATAGAATTGTTGCAAGAATTAAACAAGCTAATATGTAAAAAGTGCTTAGAAAATCACTTGACATGTAATAAGTGCTGTATACATATTTGCATAAGTCAACAAATTGATAATATTATTAGCTATTAGAACTAATAATATTATAATGAGTTCTTAGCTACTAAACAAAGTCTTATTAGGTCTTCAAGGATAAATGAAAGGCTTTAGTCTCAACTTTTCTTTCTGGGTTAATTCTCTCTCATGCCCACACATGTGGAACTTCTGCCAACACATCTGGATTTCTCTGTGCTTCTGCATATGTTGTTCCCAAGGCCTAGATACTCCATCCTATCCCTTAGATCTGAGAATTCTTCTTCAGCCTTCAAGAACCAACTCACTATCAAATTATCTAAAATTTCCTCTAGCCACATGTTGTTATCAAGCACTTGAAATGTGGCTAATCCAAATTGAGATGCACTGGAAGTATAAAATGTATCCTGAATTTCAAGGCTTAACTAAACAAAAGTAGAATATAAATGTAAACTGTCTCATTAATTACTTTATATTGAGTTAAATAAAATGTATTATTAAAGCTATTTTCACCCACTTCTTTCTACCTTTTTAACATGACTACTAGAAAACTGAAAATTTTACTATATGTGGCTTGCATTATAATTCTGTTGGATAGTACTTACATAGACAAATTATTTCCTTCCCATCCATGTGCTCCCACAGAACTTAATGGATCCATTTCCCTATCATCACACATTATATTGTTATATAATTTTCTTTTACTTTGATATTCTTCTACAGATTATTAGCCCTTCAAGGGCAGGGCCTATATTTTATTCACTTTTAGATCTCTGGTATAAATCTGACGACATGACCCAGAGTAGGTGCTCAATAAATGTTTATTGAATAAAATAAGATTGATAAAATATTGGATCTGCCTCAGTGAAAAATAGTAAACAAGTTAAGCTCATAAGGATAATCTGACTGAAAAAGCAGAACAATCATATGTAATAAGTGATTCCTTTTGCAAAACCATAGCATCCCAATCATAAATATGGGTAGAAGTTAGGATTGAATTCTTTAGAGCCTAGTAGAGCCAATGAGGTAAAATTGTCCAAAAATACTTTGCCCAAATAACCAGAAAGCGCAGAAAGAATGTGTGTCTTTGGCTGTTCTGTCCAAAACCACAAAGAGAGTTAGAAGTCAGTAACCACCCCACTCTGCTACCACCTTCCATTTCTCCCACTGGGGATATAAAATCTTTATTGATTTGTAGACTCTTAGAATAGCATTTGATCTTTTGTTTAAGATAAACAATCCGTGTTCTTTTAATCATTTCTAAAACATCCTGTTTTCCAACCCTTGTGATTACTATCAGTGTAATGCAATTTAACAAGCTTTCTCATATCTGTGAGGCACTATGCTAAGTGCTATGGATGACATAAGATGAAGATCTGTGTCTGGCTTCAACAAGATAATAATATGTAATGAGAAATAGATATGTAAAGTAATTTTAACCCAAAGCAGAAAAAAGAACAACAGCTTTGCAATGCAAATGAAGAATCATAGCACACGAGAGAGAAAAGATAAATAAGGCAGAGGCCTTATCCCCTACAATTTTAGGATTTCATGCAAAATAGAGCCAGATTTTAGGAGGATTCTTCTGTCCTGCAGAGATTTTCTCTCAGTGAAGCATGGAAAACTGATCACCATGAAGGATGTATCAGGAAAAAAGCAGGACACTTACATGTAAGCAATGGTCTCATCTCATAGATAGACTTTTATTCAAATTTATCAAACATCTATTATGATAGACACTATGCTAGGCACAATGGTGTGAAAAAAGTAGGACACAAATCCTACCTTTAAAAACATGAACCCAGGGCCCGCGGACCGGCCCGCGCCCCCGCCTCGCCGCCCCCCGCCCCGCAGCATGCGGCAGCAGCACCCGTGGTGGCGGCGCTGGTGGCGGCTGTGAGATAACATCCCCGAGGACCTCAGGGACCCCTTTTACATCGACCAGTATGAGCAGGAGCACATCAAGCCGCTTGTCATCAAGCTCCTGCTGTCCAGCGAGTTGTATTGCCGTGTCTGCAGCCTCATCCTGAAAGGTGACCAGGTGGCCTCCTTACAGGGACATCAGTCTGTCATCCAGGCCCTGTCCCGGAAAGGGATTTACGTGATGGAGAGCGATGACACCCTCGTGACGGACCCCGACCTCAGCCGCGCACCAATAAAGATGAGTGCCCATATGGCGATGGTGGACGCCCTCATGATGGCCTACACCGTGGAGATGATCAGCATCAAGAAGGTCGTGGCCAGCGTCAAGCGCTTCTCGACATTCAGTGCCTGGAAGGAGCTTCCCTATGACCTCGAGGATGCCATGGTGTTCTGGGTCAACAAGGTAAATCTTAAAATGAGAGAGATAACAGAGAAAGAAGTGAAGTTAAAACAACAGTTGTTGGAAAGTCCAGCCCATCATCAAAAGGTGCACTATCGCCGAGAGCACCTGTCTGCGAGGCAGCCGCCCTACTTCCCGTTGTTGGAGGACCTGATGAGAGACAGCAGCGATGGGGCTGCTCTCTCGGCTGTGGTCCACTACTACTGCCCAGAGCAGATGAAGCTGGATGATATATGCTTGAAGGAGGTAACATCGATGGCTGACAGTCTGTATAATATTCGGCTTCTGAGAGAATTCTCAAATGAGTCTCTTAACAAATGCTTTTATCTCACCTTAGAAGATATGCTGTATGCGCCCTTAGTGTTGAAACCCAATGTTATGGTTTTTATTGCTGAACTCTTCCGGTGGTTTGAGAATGTCAAACCAGATTTTGTGCAACCCACGGATGTTCAGGAACTGAAAGATGCTAAAACAGTGTCACACCAAAAAAGCAGTCGGCCTCCTGTTCCTATCTCCAATGCCACCAAGCACAGCTTCCTGGGGAGCCCCCCAGCAGCGAGCCTGGTTGATCTGCAGCCCCCCACCCAGCCGCCAGCCAAGGGTTGTCACAGGCACCACCTGCACCCCGAAGAGTCTGAACATCTGGGGAAAGGGGCCTCTGCCTTTAGCCCATCACATCCTTTATTGCCACTGAGACAGAAACAGCAAAAGACGATGCAGGGAGAGGAGTCCCCCAATGAGCGACACCGATGTAATTCTTTAACGCAAGTTGATGGTCAGCCACGAGGTGCAGCAGCAGCGTGCCCGGAGAAGAAGAACAGGCCTGTGTCTCAGCCAGCACCCTTTGCTCTTCATCATGCTGCGAGCTGTGATCTGGACCCTGGCTCTGGTGACAGCGTCAGCTTGGCCCGCTCCATCAGCAAGGATAGTTTGGCATCCAATATTGTTAATCTGACCCCACAGAACCAGCCGCACCCCACAACCCTAAAGACCAATGGGAAAAGCCTCCTGAACAATGTCGATATTGAGGATGAGGATGAAGAGCTTGTGGCCATCATTAGAATGGATGTGGCTCCCCACAGCTGTGAGCTGGGCCTGATGGCAAGTGCCCGATCTCCCCAGAGACTGGCGGACACCTTAGAAAGTAAGCCTGACAGTTTCTTCTTGGAGCCGTTGATGCCAGCCGTGCTTAGGCCAGCTAAAGAGAAGCAGATGATTACCAAGGAGGATGAGTGCGGAGAAGGGCAGCCAAGGAGCTTCGCCTCCAAGAGGTCCAGCAAGGGCCACGAGCCTCTGCTGCAGAAGAAGGCATCCAGCGGTCATGTCAGTGGAGACTTGAATAGGACTTTCACTCCCATCTGTTCAGAACTTCCTGTGGGTTTGGACCCTGTGCCTGCTGAGGCGGGGCCGCAGGTGGTGGGGAAAGCCTGTGGTAGGCCTCTGGCCAGTGGCGGTTTTGATCCATTATCTCAGGGACAGTCTGCCGACGGCTTCTTTCTTCATGTAGCCAGAGCCGATGAAGACACGGAGGGCAGGTTCTATGTTAGCTGTGCAAAAAGTCCCAACGCCCACGATCCAGAGCCACGGACTGTCCTGAGGCAGGACTCAGACTCGGACATTTCAGATCTAGAGGAAGCTGAGCATGATTTACTTGGTGAGGACCACCCTGTGGTGATCACTAAGTATGTTGGTGAGGAGGAGTCAGCAAAGCTGCAGGAGGATCTGAAAGTGAAAGAGCATGAGGACAAGGATGACGCCAGTGGCCGCTCGAGCCCATGTCTGAGCACCGTCTCTCAGATCAGCAGCGTCTCCATGGCGAGCGGGAGCGTGAAGATGACCAGCTTCGCGGAAAGGAAGCTCCAGAGGCTCAACAGCTGTGAGACCAAGTCCAGCACCAGCAGCTCCCAGAAGACCACGCCCGATGGCTCAGAGAGCTGCCCGCCCCCACTGACGACCTGGAAGCAAAGGAGAGAGCAGAGTCCGAGCAGGCAGAGCAAGGATCACGTCAGCCTCCTGGCGTCCGAACTGGTGCAGCTCCACATGCAGCTGGAGGAGAAACGGAGAGCCATCGAAGCGCAGAAGAAGAAGATGGAGACTCTGTCCGCCAGGCAGCGACTGAAGCTGGGGAAGGCAGCCTTCCTGCACGCGGTCAAGAAAGGCAACGCCGATGTCGTCCCCCAGCCGCTTAAACCAGAACACTTCGCTAGAGAGTATTCTCAGCACAACGGAGAGGACTTTGATGGTGGCGTTTCCAAGATGGAAGAATTTTTTGTTAAGGAACAGGGGAGAGAGGATCTCCTTAGTGAGTCTCAAGACGTGGAGAGGGAAAGCCTGGCTTTCATTCAGCAGCATAAACTGAAAGACCCTGCCACTCTCCAGGACCTGGAGAAGCACAAAGCGCTCTCTGCTGCTCTCCTGGAAGACGGCGCTGGCGAGGTGGGGGACGTGAGCGAGTGAGACCTTTCTACTGAGAAACTTGACGAGACCATCAGCACACTGCAGCAGGCGATTCTGAAGATTTCTCAGCAGCAAGAGCAGCTGCTTATGAAATCCCCCACAGCACCAGCTCCACGTTCTAAGAACTCCCAGGACCAGAGAGTCAAAGCAGCCATCCACTTCGTTGAGCCACTCTCTCCCACTGGAGTGACGGGTCACCGCAAACCCCCTCGTCTTGGTCAGGGTCGGAATTCCCGTTCAGGAAGACAGGCTGACCTGAAGGTCCCGAAAGACAGACAGCAGGGTTCCTCCCGGAGCAAGACCCCGACGCCCAGTATAGAGATTCTCCCCTACTTACGGTCCTTCCCTCCTCGGACGCCCTCTGACCCGGGCTAGGACGGTGGTGCAGACCCAGGGAGTGACCCTCATGAGAAGTGCTTCTTCGACAGTTACAGGCTCCATGATGAGAGCAATCAGCAGACATTTGTCTTGTCCTCCTCCAAAGATGCAAACACTATATTGGAACAAACGAGCCTCAAAGAGGCTCTGGACGGCAGCGAGAAGGAGGCGGGGCTCAGCGCCCCGGCTGGCTCCGGCAAGGAGAACGGGCCTGTGGACGAGCCCCCGAGGAGCAAGGCCAGCCTCATCGAGGTGGACCTCTCAGACCTGAAGGCCCCTGACGAGGACGGAGAGAGGGAAGGCCACGAGAGCTCTGTGGACCTCAGCACTGACGGCGATCAGAAGCCGGAAGTCGTCGTCTTCTTTAAGGATGAACAGAAGGCAGAAGATGAGCTCGCCAAGAAGCGGGCGGCCTTCCTCCTGAAGCAGCAGCTGGAAGCAGAAGTAGAGCTCAAGAGAGACGAGGCCAGGCGTAAAGCCGAAGAAGATCGGATACGGAAGGAGGAAGAGAAGGCACGATCAGAGCTCATCAAACAGGAATACTCGCGGAGGAAGCAGCAACAGATGTTAGAAGAACAAGGACTGGGAAAACCTAAATCGAAGCCAAAAAAGCCGCGGCCAAAGTCAGTCCATCGGGAAGAGTCGTGTAGCGACTCGGGAACCAAGTGCTCCTCAACCCCTGATAACCTGAGCCGGGCCCAGTCGGGCTCCAACCTGTCCTTGGGCTCCAGCCTGTCCTTGGGCTCCAGCCTGTCCTTGGCCTCCTCAGCAACGACTGAGCCCGAGAGCATTCATTCAGGGGGCACGCCTTCCCAGCGCAGAGTCGAGTCCCTGGAAGCCCTGCCCGTATTAAGGCGCAACCCGAGCAGAAGCACAGACAGAGACTGGGAGACGGCGTCCACGGCGTCCTCCCTCGCCTCGGTGGCCGAGTACACAGGTCCCAAGCTCTTTAAGGAGCCCAGTAGCAAATCCAACAAACCGATCGTTCATAATGCTGCGTCCCATTGCTGTCTGGCTGGAAAAGTGAATGAACCTCACAAGAATTCAGTATTAGAGGAGCTAGAGAAGTGTGACACCAATCACTACATCATACTGTTTCGTGATGCCGGCTGCCAGTTCGGGGCACTTTACTGGTACTATCCAGACACTGAGGAAATCTACAAATTAACTGGCATGGGGCCAAAGAGCATTACCAAGAAAATGATCGACAAACTGTATAAATACAGCTCAGACCGGAAACAGTTTAACCTGATCCCAGCCAAAACCATGTCCGTCAGTGTGGATGCTCTCACTATCCACAACCACCTGTGGCAGCCCAAGTGGCCTGCAGCACCAAAGAAGACCCAGACTCATAAATGACACTGGCGCGGGCTGCGTCTGAACGTGTGCCGAGGGGATCGATATTTATTATTTTAATCCATTTGGGTACGAAGTGTGCAAAGTCACAGACCTTTTACAAAGAGGCTTCTAAACAACAAAAGAACACCCTCCCTGAGCTCCCAGCACACAGAGGATGCCAGGTGGAGCAAGAATGGAGGGAGAAACACCGTTTTCAGTTACTCCTGGCTGCTGGGGTCCCTGCTAACCACGGAGGCCTCAGACGGGGGATGTGCCTGTAGGCGGTGGATTCCTTTGACTTGAAGTTCTCCTTCAGTGTGAATTAAAGTGATTTACTCTGCTCTCTCGCCTCTCACCTCACCCCCTTTGCACGTGACCTGATACCCTCATGTTGGCCAGCTGTAATCTCGTGAGATTATAGGACTGAGACTTGGGTCTCAGGTCAGGGTGTTTGAATGTCTTTAGGAAAGGAACTCGTATTAGGGAAATCTTTTTCATTTGAGAAATTGTATGATATTTATTGATGTGTCTACTGCCAACGTTTATATCCAATTCTAAGATTTCTGAAAAAACTCTTGTTCCTTGCTGCTCAGAAAAAGTTTACTGAAAATACCAGTTCACTAAAAGCACTGAAATATGCAAGTCTGTCTTCTGCTAAAGTAAGGTTTACAAATACGGAGCTGACCCTTGCTGACCCGCAATCATGAGGATGGTGAATGGTACTATTAGCCAGCGTTTGCCTAACTGAAAATGGGCAAACTGAGATTACAGCCCTTGTTCGTTAAGTTTTGGATAGTACTCTAATGATTTGTTCACTTTAATAAAGACAGAATTTGGTAAAGTAAAAAAAAAAAAAATGAACCCAGACCTACAGTAAATGAGCTTATAAAAAGTTAGAATGTCGAGGCTGGCCCCGTGGCCAAGTGGTTCAAGTTCCACGTGCTCTGCTTTGGCAGCCTGTGTTTGCGTTTGAGGGTTCAGATCCCAGGTGCAGACCTACTCCACTCATTGGTCAAGCTATGGAGGCATCCTACATACAAAAAATAGAGGAAGATTGGCACAGATGTTAGCTCAAGGCTAATCTTCCTCAGGAAAACAAAACAAAAAATGCCTAGAGTGGCATACAAGAAGTATGATACGGATGTATTTATAATGGTAAGCTATATAGCTAAATTCCTCTACCTGAGTCCTGGACAACCTAAGGTGGTCTAATGAACAGATTAAATATTTAAGGTTTTCTATTCAATTGTTTTTATTTTCCATGTATTTATCTGGGCTTCACCCTCTGTCTTTAAGTCCTGCAAAGACAAGAATTATAGCTACTATTTATTATTTTATCAAAGCTCCATGCCTTTGTTTTATGTCCGTCCATTGACCACTCAACTATCAATATTATTTAGGCTCTGAAGACAAAAAATAAACTCTCACCAGAATCTTTTCAGTATTGAGTAACACGGTTCTTGAATAATAGGAAAACTATGTCTGAGACCCTTCCTTCCTCAAAGCACTTTTAAGCATCCTCAGCGTATATGTTGATATGGCCTTTGGTAACCTCTCTGCCGTTTTCCGTGGACGATGATTCTCACTTCCTGTGAAAAGGCTGCTCTTTTATTAAGGTCTTAGAAAACAGCCATTTAAAACGTGTTTAAGTTCCAACAGATATCTGTTGATTACAAGACACTATATTTGAAAATAGACTCTCACCTAAGCCCTTCTGAAAATGAGTTTTACCTTTGATAAAATAACTAAAAAGGCTCTGAGCTCCTCTGAATAGATTGTTTGGCAATTGTCAAAATGACAACGCTTTTAACCTCGCTGATCTCAGATTACAGGTTTCCACCAACTGCAATAGCAAAGAAACACACTCAAAACACAGACTGCACACTAAAGAGGAGTCAGTGATGGAAAACACAGCCTGTGCAGCAGTATCTTTTATGTCATATTGTTCTAATTCAGGTGTGAATGTGTTCTTGACCTCTTCTTTTATTTTAGCAATATATGGGTACTATATTTCCAAGTCTGCAAGGAAGCAGGGTTGGGGGAAGTGGTGGGGAGGCATTTGTATTGAATGTAAGCTTGCAATGGTTTGCCTGTTTTTGAAAGGAGCTGTGGAAGGCCCTGGCCTCGTGTTGTTCATGTACACCAGGGGAATTTGAAGAACAGATTACATAGAAGAAGAACTCCAACATTTACTCAACTATGTCCCTTTTTCTTCCAGACCAAAACACAGCTTCCTGAAGGCAGAAGTGCTACTGGCAATGCATACTAGATTTCCTTCAATCAAAGATATATCACTATATATACCTAAGAACTGAGTTTATGATTTGTCCTAGGAAAATCCATGTAATTTTTACAATAACATGGATTGTTTGCAATAACTCTCACTAAGGATCACAGTTACTAAAGAGCTGGGAGAAGGAGATTAAACAGCATGGTGGCTCTATTTGACATCCACAACTCATTCCAAGGGCTTTGCACAAAGCCAAGCAGTAAGGAAGGGGCAGACCAGGGGCCTTCAGTCAGATCTCTTACCTCCGGTCTAGTTTGAGTACATAACAGCTGCCTTAGCAGTGCTGAAGCCACCACGCCACCTCACTTACACACAGGCATGCGCACACACACACACACACACACACAAACTCATGACATAAACATAATCATTAAGCCAGGCATTGCACTTTAAAAGATTATGGGATGACTAGAGCACTGCCCCTGAACAGCTTAGGAGGGCTCATGGGATTTTTTCTCTCTCAGAAAAAAAAAAAAGAGGCAGTAAGGAGAGACATTATATTCTACTATGAACACTGGAACAATTATTTCAAAAAATGCCATAGGAACTAGGAAAAGGCTTCAGCAGCTCTGCTATCATCATCCTGCACACACTGCTTTGTATTCTGGTGACTGTGATGTTCTGGTTTCTCCACCGGATCATGACACCCTTTAAAAAGAGGCATCATGGCTTATTCATGTATTAATTCAGTGAAGTTATGTGTGATGTCTATCGTACTAGGTACCTAACATGAGTTAAACTGTGTCCCTATAATTGAGAAGCACACAGCCTAATAGGGAAGAGAGACATAAAAAGTGTTTCATTTCAGTATTGTGCTTGAATATAAAACATTCTTACCACGGGAAACAGAATAGCGTAGCATTAACACTTATTGAGGCTATATTATGAGTCAGATACTCTAATAGGTTTATTTCAATTCATGAAATGCTCATAATCCTTGAGGTAGCTATAATTACTATCCACATTTTACCAATGAGAACACTGATGCAGAGAGAACTTAAGCATCTTGCCTAATGTCACAGAATTCATAAATAGAAGAGATGGCATTTTATTTTAAAAATAGGCCCTCAAAAAACACACTTTTAACCATTAAGATATTCTACCTTTTATAGCATGTTAGTTAACACCAATCCTTAGCTTTCTGGTGGCAGAGTTTTCTTATCCATAAAGTAAGGGTAAAAATTAGTTTCTCTCTAATAAAGATGTTATGAATATTAATTAAAATTATACATATAAAGTTCATGGATCAGTGTCTGGCACGTGGGGTATGTGGCCAACAAGTGTTAATTCTTAGTAGTAAATGTTGACTACATGAATAGTTATCTCAGGAAACCTTTTAAAGAAGTATATATTATCATCTCCCTAGGACTATTTATCTCTAAGGCAGTGGAGCTATACCAGATATTCTTGTAAGATTTCATCTAACCCAAAGAGGCTTGTCAACTTTGGGGAGCTGCGGATGTCATGTAATAACCCAGGCACGAGCACTCAATCTGAATGCCCCTGGGCTCTACCCTGTGCAGATTACATCAAGATTAAGTGCCTTGTCTCTGCATCTGGAAAATATTATAGGTGCCCTAGCCATTATTTATAGCTTCAGAAAGTTTCCAATGTGATTGTCTGTGACAAATATGTCAATTTCAATGCTGTGATTATGCAGGCACCTAGCAGAGAGGGTGTACAATGTGTAAAATTAGTGCCTCCAAACTCCCTTGGGGATGCATTTAGAATAGTGAATTCTGTCATCTTGCAATGCTTTTCCCACATCAGCTATACTTCCTGTGCATGAATTCCAGGCAGCACCGGATATTTTATTCAGAACCAATGCATATGGACGATAATCCCACTAGTTTTCAAGATGGAGAATAAAGGCCAAAAATACACTTTGGTCCAAAATGTCTTTCTTGAAAAGGGCAAGAAGTGTGCAGGACAGTTTGAACTCAGTTTATTTAATCTTCAAAAGATGAATTACTATGTTTAGATGACCTGCTTCTAAGACAAAGTAAAAATCTTTCCCTTTCTCCTAAACTATAGCTTCTGTTCTGTCTCCTATCACCATTCTTTTTAAGAGATATGTTCAAGTTGTCAGAGATAAAACAGGAAGAAGAGTTCCTATAAATGAAACCAACATTAGCATTGGAAATAGCACCAGTGGCTGCAGAAAAAGATTGATGGCCCTGTAACTCCTATCTGGGTGTCAAGATTAAGGCCACGAAATGAAGGGTCTTTTATGAACATTTGTTATCAGAAATATTTCATATGATCTTTGTTGAAACCAAGTGTGCAGCTAGTCAGGATGTTTCATCATTCTATTTACAATAATCTTTACTGCTACTTCAATTTGGAGACTATTTACATGCTGACCCAAACTGGAACAAAAATTAAATCCACCTGCTCCAATTCTTTTTAAAATTCTCATTGTAGTAAAGAAAATGTATCTATCAGCCACTTGATCTGAACTTCTTTGTGGAAGCAGTGCTAGAATTCAGATATCCTGAGTCCCACCCACCACTTTTTTCAAGATTGCATTGCCTCCTTAATTTATGAAACTTTAAAATAAGGTCTTGGCAAAGCCAAGAGAAAACTTCAAAAGATAACAAAAGATAACCATGACATGTATCAAAGCTGCCTTATAACATGCCAATTAAGTTATTGGAGTTAGTACAAATGATGGATAATAACATGGAAATATTTCAAGAAACTCACAGTCACAGATTTGAAACAACAATGTGGATTTTAAGACTGGCAATGGCGTTATTTTAAAAAATAAGAGGAAATTGTTTAGACTTAAAACCTTCGGTCAGGAATCAGTGGGAACATCTGAAATCTCACTCAGGTCTGCTATTGAGGGTGATTTTACTATTCAGTCAGCTTTGTAGGTAATTAGAAAACTTGACTCCCTCTGCTTACCTTTATGGAGCGAAGAGGAGATAATCAGAAACACTTTGAAATCATGGCAGGATACATAGGTAAAAACAGGGATCTGGAAGCTCGTCTCTTGGACAGTTATCATCAAACAAAACTTGTTGAAACCATACTCCCCAAAAATAACCCATGCCTCTACTATTGGTGTAGCTTTTGTTCCCAGAAAGGTTGTAAAGTAATGAGAGACTCTGCATTGAAATGACTCAAATAAAGAAAAGACCATGCCTTAGAAGATCTGATAAATTTGTCTGATAATCCCCAATTTTTAAAAAAACATAAAAATACTAATTTCTTTTGACTTAAATTAAGGAATTATCCAAAAAGAGCAGGCAAAAGAATTCTACAGATAAAAGTACTCACTGTAGCAATATAATATTTTAGTTTTTATAGGAAGTAAAATACGTACACCACAAAGAATATGCATCTATGTACACCACAAAGAATATGCATTTTAAGCGTACCGTTCAATGAATTCTTATGTATATACCCATGTAATCACCCCTCCCTTATCTAGAACATCCCTAGCACCGCAGCAGGCCCCTTTGTCTTCAATGTCAATAACGCAGACACTGCCAGTTGTGTCCTCTCACCCCTGGACACCACTATTCTCATTTCTATCACCGTAGATTAGTTTTGTCCATTACCAAATTTTATATAAATTGAGCAATACATGAATTTTGTGCATGCTCTTTTTACTCTATATTACATCTTTAAGATCTGTTACATGTTTTGTTTTCTCTTTGTGGCATGCCATTGTATTAATATACTATAATTTATTTACCCACTCTCCGATGGACGTTTAGATTGTCTCCAATTTCTGGATATTATGAATGAAACAATCCTGTACATGTCTTTTGGCATACACTTGCACTCATTTCTCTTCAGGGTATATTTAGGAGTGAAATTGCTGGTTACATATCTATTTTTAATAGGAAAAAGATTACAGAGCAACCTACATATCAGTCAATAGAGAAATCATTATGTAAATTACAATGCTTGTTTTCCAAAATTTTAATAATATATAATTAAAATATATAGTAATAGATACTGTGTAGCAACAATTTAATGCTTATGATGCAACTTGAAATGAAGTCATCAGAAAACAAAATGCTTTCCATACTATAACATTACATGCAAAAGATATATATGTATTATGTACACTTAATATCATGACAAAAAACATAAAAAATGCCACAAGACTACAAATGAAAAGATTTAGGGACTGGCTCCATGGCTGAGTGGTTAAGTTTGTGCACTCTACTTCAGCAGCCCAGGGTTTCACCAGTTTGGATCCTGGGCACAGACCTAGCACCCTCATCAAGCCATACTGAGGCAGCAGCACACATAGCAGAGCCAGAAGCACCTACAACTAGAATATACAACTGTGTACTGGGGGGCTTTGAGGAGAAGAAGAAGGAAAAAAAAAAGATTAGTATCAGATGTTAGCTCAGGTGCCAATCTTTAGAAAAAAAAATTAATCATAGTCAGTGAAACAAGGCAAAATGACTGCAATACAAGGGGTAAACAAAGGAAAGACCTTTTAAGCAATGAGGAAAGAATAATCTAGATGACAGTCAGAAGCAAAAGAACTCAGAGGTAGAGCTAAACAATTTTTGATTGTCTAACTTAAAAGCTCTACTTTAACAGATGGACACATTGATAAATTTGTACAATTAATTATCTTTGATTCTTTGATATAAGGAGAGAAATATTAGATATAAATTGGATTGAAATAGCATGAATTTAAATCAAATGTCTTTTGGAAGCGAATCAACTCAGAATGAGTAATGAACACACAAAAAAGTAATTTCTAGTTGGCTGTATGTTGATATTTATGTTTTCTGCATAGCAAACTTTGCGGAGCTCATGTTGCCCCTGTTGGGGATGGGTGGTATTACAAAATGACCTCTGAAAGCTGATATACGTAAAACCCTGTACTACAGTATCAGGATATGCTTATGCTCACAAACCTGGTGGGATCCAAAATTTACTCCAGTCATCATCTCAGTCCCTGGGAATATATGGTCCATTGGAAAAGCTGTTTCTGTTGGGAAGGAATGGAGAATGATACTTCAAATTTTAACTGATAGCTGGGATTTCAAACCTACTTTAATCTCTGCCTCAACTATATAAATTCACAAAGAGTTTGTAAGGTCATCAAGAAAATTAAATGAAAACCAAACATATGTAGATAATGACTCCCAATGTAAGAGAATATTTAGGGAAACTGAGCTGAAGCTCCCTGTGGAGGTAATACTTACAGACAACTGGCCAGAAAAAGAAGTGAACTTGCCCTTAGAATAATTAAACACTAAATTAAGCCTCTAAAGGGACACGTATTAAAAGTTTCCAATAACTGCGAACGGTGGAGCAAAAAGAGTAACTGAGTTGGTTAAAGAATACAGAAGATCCTTGAAGGGATATGTACATAATTAATAAGCTTTATAGGAGGAATCTCTACCCCCATGGGATAGTTCACTTTCTGGTGGCCTTCAGGGTGTTGATATGTCTAATTTTCCGTATTCAATTTTGCAGAAAATGTTGTAGGATAAATAATGAAAAAAATACCTGAGAAACATGTAGCAAGGAAATATTGACTGAAGTCAGAGGGTTAGCAGAGGGGGAAAGGAGTTCCAGTAACTAGGCTGGGATCTGTTTCTCTATCAATAATGGAGGAAATTCCCAGGGGAGGGGAACAGGGAGAGGAAGGCAGGTGGTCCATTCGCATGTCTTTACAAATATGCTAATAACTCAGGATAATAGACTAGTATTGCTAGGAAAAGCATGCTTCTCTTCGGAGTGCTCTTAGAAGGATGTCCCTGATTTAGGATTTCTTAATGTAAAGAATTCTAGAATCTATGAAATTAGAAGGCACACCCTCCTGGAAAATGTCATGAAAGCCCTGTAATAATTTGGATATAAAATAGAGATGTTTCATAACTTAAGTGCTCACACTGGGTGAGATTAGATGAATACCTCACTTAGAGACTTTTTCTCTTACTGTGGACCAGCGAGTGTGTCTAATACAGGAAAAGAGGACCTAGGGAGCCACATGGGATGTCCAAGACCTCTCCCTGCTTTGCCTGTGCCTTCGATAGCTTGTGTCCTTGCTCCTGAGCAAGAGCTCAGATTCATGTGAGTGTGACATAGCAATCAGATCCTTTGTATTAGCTCATAGTGAATGAAGCGTTAATTCAATATTAACCTTGATAAAATACGGGATGAAAAGCATCTCATCCTGGAATGTTAAGAAAAGGTAATCCCTGACACAAAATTGCAGCCAAGTTTCTGTCATCATATTTTCTTTAATGTTAATATCTATCTACCTATCTATCTATCCATCTATCTATCTATCATCTACCTATAGTCTATAGCAAAGTTATGAAGATAGCTTTGGCCCACATCCACAAAGAGAAACCTAAAATATTAATTAAGAAGTCAGAGAACATATGTAAATATTGATCGTAAGTAATATGGGAATTTTTTCTAGTTACCTTTTCATCTCAAGATGATTAGGAGGGACTGATTGATGAAAACGAAAACTTTAAAGCTAACGGCTGGCAGATATATAGAAGAGTAAAGTAGCCAGTACTATTGTTTTTTGTCTCTTAGGGGAAAATTTTTGCTGAGTTGCAAACCATTCATTGAATCAATAAACACGTGTTCAACAGCATCCTCTGTGTAGTGGCTACTGTGCTTGATTCTGGGGCAAAAAAATGATGAATGACACACATTACTTCTATTAAGGAGATATTATTATAATGATAAAGGAAGGTAGGCAAGTCATATTATAATACAGTGCAGCAAATGCTTTGAGCAAAAACACCAAGAAATAATATATATACACAAGAAGAGGATCAAATGCAGACTTGGGGTGGGTGAGTGGGAAGGTATGACCAATGGAACACAACCAGAAATATGTTATTTTATCATTTCTGTCTCAAAGGCAACACTTTTTCTCTAAAAAATAACCCATGTCAACAGGCTGTATATAGCAGTGACAAAAGGTAATGAAAGGACTTGCTGGGGCCCACTGCCTAGGAGTTCTTCAACATTGCTTATCTGAAGAAAAGATAAATAGAAGTGAACAAAGTTATCAGCCTGTTAGCAAATATAAAAGTCATATTAGTACTTGGTTGAAATATTTCAACGAATCAAAATATATAAATGTAACACACTGTAGCTCTCTGATTTTTCTCATCTGGCTTAATGAATGTACCACATGGAGCTTTTTCAATCAGAATTGTTGGCAGGGGAGAAACTCTAACCTTGGCACAAGAGGGAGCCTGATGTTTTTAGAAAATACACAGATATTTTTAAGAACAAAAAAGATAAAATGCAATCCAGTAAAATATACATAACAATTGTTGACTAACACTGAAAATCCAGATTGTTCTCTCTCCCACTTTCTCTCCTTATCTCATGATGTGATCGTTCTCGTCTGTGGATCTCTAGTTTTGTTGGCACCTATATATAAAGGAAATAATAAGACAGGTGCTTCTAGTCTTCAAGGCTGTAACAGTCATATATGTAAAAGAACAATTTTCTGGATCCTCTCTGATTTACCACAATCTGTGTTTCCTGGATCTGTGTATTCAGTTATAAATAGCTTCAGATGTAAGTCATAACTCTATCTCCACTACAAAAACCACCAGTTGCTTTATCCAACTCTGAAAACTGAGGGATTCAGTGAAAAAAAATCTTACTATCTAACTAAGGTTGATGATTTGAAAGACTCTGGTTGAGTAGTGTGTTCGGTAAGTGTGCAGAGGTGCTAAGAATTCAAGAGCATGTGTTGGACTACTAGATTAGCCAGTCATTTAGCTTTTCTTTCTTTAATGATAGTTGTCAACTTTTCAAAATAGAGATTTGTGAAAAAAAAATCTATTGAGTGTTATATGTGGCAGGATTGTACTACACACAATATTTATGTGGTCTCATTTAATATTTAAAGAAACTTACAAAGTATTATTATTTCCCATTTCACAGAGAGGGGGGTGAAAATCAGAGAAGTTAACTTTTTCATTGTATAGCTACTGAAAGTGATAGAGCTGAGACTTAAACTTCAGCCCAAACCACCCCTCAGATGAACAACGGAGAGACCCTCAGATCTTCCTGTTAGTAATACTGGGAGCCGATTGAGAAATATGAACCTATACACACAAGCACATTTCTGATGCTGGGAAAAGATAGATGATTAATAGAAAGATAGATAGATAGATGTACAATAGATAGGCCAATCACAATATTAAGTCTGTTAGGGTAGTATCTTTTCTACATATATACCTAATTTTTATACTCACTGAATAAATCTTTTAAATACATTCTAAATTCTACCCTACATAAAAATAATTGCAGAAAAAGGCGTTTTGTTGATTATGATGATAAGACATTCTCAAAGGAAAGTACAAGAAATAGTACTTTTCAGCAAGTAATTGTAAATAATCCCAGATACTTAAACTACTATTTGATGTTTTTGAAGCCTAGTTTCTCTATATAACTTTTTTCATAGCATGTAATGTCCATAAATCATGAGGGAGTGGCGTATTTCATACTCAAATATCAAAATTTTCACAAATTCACAAACCAGTCACACAAGTGAAATAAAAAGTAGAGTAATTATCTCGAAAACAATACCTGCAATGCAATATTTTAAAACTAACTACAGAAAGAAAGAAATGATCGATGTTCTTTTCTAGTCACCCAAATCACGTCAAGATAAACAATGCTACAGAATTAAGTAGGGGAAAGTTCGCGTTGCTCAAATCCACAGGGAGTAGTGATTCTTCAACACTTGCTGAATTTGTGTTAATTAGGTATCCATGAAAGGCACTGGCGTTATTAAAAATGGTTGTAATGCTTTAAAAAAGAAAATAAAAGAATAGAATTCAGGTGAATTTAAGAATTTTTTAGTCAAGTATCAAAGAAAGAGTAAATAGCACTTGTTTCTACACCCTTATCAAAATAAGCACAATGGACAATAAAGATACATTGGTATCCCAGTGAACTGACAAGTGGAAACAGCCAAACTGGAGCATATGCTTGTCTTATGTGTCATGAAAGAGGTTTAAAATATAGCCCTTACCCACCAAGGGGCACAATTTAACTATCAGGGTATGTGGAATGAGGAAAAGGCAATTTTAAATTTTCTAGCATCTGGGTCCTAGAGAGAATTGCTCTAAGTCACTTGTCCTTTCTGAACTCCCTTCCCTCTTTGGTAAAGAATCAGAATAAAACACAATCTTGCAAGGTTTTTTGCCAGGATCACATGAAATAAGGAATGTGAAAACACTTTGGAACCTATATAGTACTACAAAAATATAGGGTATTTTTTCTTTTTACTTTGTAGAGTGAAAATTATTCAGAGCTAATTAGAAGTATGTAAAAGTGTGAAAACAAGAGAGGCTAGAGGGGTTGAATAATCCATTTAGGAAAATACACATTTTAAAGGAGTTGCAGCCTGTTTCACTGGTCAGATTAACTCAATGACGTAGTCACTGGCAGTATGATAAGGGTATGTGAGTCCTTGTCCTATCTTCTCTCATTCATCAATCAGTGGTTTGGACCACTCTGGAAAATGAAGAGAGAAGCAGATGGGGAAGCTGTTTAGGTGCTGTCATGTCTGGTTTTGAATCTATATAGGCTAAGCATCATCCTAGAAAAAGAAAGTTTAAGATTTCTTAATCCTCTAAATCCAAAAATAAATATGGCCTGCTGTGGGGAGGAGAATTACACTGAGAGAGATTTTTATTCAGTATTATCTTATGGATCCCAGTTCCAAGGCATCATCCTAGTAGGCAAGTCCCTCTTGTGGCTAAACAATTACAAGGACATGTACAATGATTACAATTTACAAGAGTGACATTTTCCCTTCGCTGTAAGTGGCACGCTTTGAGGAGCCCCTGATGTCCTACCCGCCTCAAAGCAATCCCTGACTTGAGTTCCATACTGATGAGCATTATTGCTTTTGCTTTTCTCTCTACACCCAAATGAATGATTATATGCAACCTCAACATAGCAAAGGACAAAGCGGAAACATCAAGGAAATATAGCGAGGTAGGACAGGAATCTGGAACCGACTAACCTATTATACTTTACAGCCCTACTATGTGCCAGACACTTGATAATTATTTGAATAAGATTTCTTTATTAATCTTTACAACAGTCCTGTGAGAATATTTTTAAAACTTGTTTCAAAGTTTTCAGATGAGGAGAATTAAGCTCAGAAAGTTTGAGTTGCTTAGGTAACAATGGCTGGAGTTCAGGAATCAAATCCAAATTCATGGTCCATGTTTCTGTCACTATAACAGTACTTCCAAGACTTTGAGAAGTTTTTGTGTTCACTTCCATTTTTTTGTTATGTTGTGATTTTCTTATCTGAAGGGGAACACTTTCATCAAAAAAAGAGAAGTCCAAAAAAAAACTCAACTGTAAAACAGATATAAAAGTACTATGGAAAGCAGTATGGAGTATCCTCAGAAAATTAAGGCTAGATCTACCATATGATCCAGCTATCCCACTGCTGGATATTTATCCAAAGACCTTGAAAAAGCAAAGGCATAAAGATACCTGCCCCCCTATGTTCATTGCAGCATTGTACACAACAGCCAAGACTTGGAAGCAACCTAGGTGCCCATCAAGGGACGAATGGATAAAGAAGATGTGGTATTTATACATAATGGAATACTACTCAGCCATAAGAAATGACGAAATCCGGCCATTTGTGACAACATGGATGGACCTTGAGGGTACTATGCTGAGTGAAATAAGTCAGAGGGAGAAAGTCAAATACCGTATGATCTCACTCATAAGTAGAAGATAAAAACAATGACAAACAAACACATAGCAAAGAAGAATGGATTGGTGGTTACCATGGAGAAAGGGGGGAGGGCAAAAGGGGTGATTAGGCTCACATGTGAGGCGATGGACTATAATTAGTTTTTGGGTGGTGAACGTGATATAATCTATACAGAATTTGAAATATATTATGATATACATCTGAAAGCTATATAATGTTATAATTTGATGTTACTGCAATTAAAAAAAAAAAGTAGTCAATCTGATTGTGAGGGAGGTCATGAAGAGGAGGCCCTCGCTGATAACCCCTCAACACCCCTGCTTTGGTCCATATGATGTTTTTTCCAAAGCTTTGTCTCTTTCCAGAACTCAGGAAATCTCTCAACAAGCTAATTTGAGTCATCTCTCTGGAAACCGTTCTTGATGAATGCAGATGGAGGTGAAAGGGTTGACATGGAATGAGACTACTGAAAGGGAAGAGGGAAGCAACAGAAAGGAAGCAAGAATGGGGTCACAAATTTAATTTGCCTATTTCACAATTCATCTGATGGTCAGTCCTGACTTTAAGACACTCAAGATCATTTATGCTAATGATTTGAATGCAAATTTATTTTGACCAGCATTTTCTCAGATTATGAATCATACATTTTCCCAGTCACACCTTACATTAAAGCAATGTCTGACTTATAATTGCTTCATTTGTCCTTAAAGAAGAAAGATGAGTAAATGCATTTAAAAGGCAGCATTAATGAGTAAAACAGCATTTTAATTAATATGCTTCTAATTAAACAAAATAAATTTTCTTCTTAAGATCCTAACTGATTTTTCCCATCCCCTTTAGGTGAAACAGCAGCATTAAATGTTTCACTCCATTAGGTTTTAAAGTTTCAGGTAACTAAAAATTTAGGGGGGCCAGCCCAGTGGTGCAGCAGTTAAGTTCACATGTTCCACTTCAGCAGCCCAGGGTTTGCCGGTTCAGATCCCAGGTGTGGACCTATGCACTGCTCATCAAGCCATGCTGTGGCAGGTGTCCCACATATAAAGTAGAGAAAGATGGGCATGGATGTTAGCTAAGGGCCAGTCTCCCTCAGCAAAAAGAGGAGGATTGGTAGCAGATGTTAGCTCAGGACTAATCTTCCTCAAAAAAAAAAAAAAAGTTAGGTTCCTGAATCCCAACCCACTCACAATAGCAAATTAATAGTTCATAAACGAAATTTCTGTTAAAAGCAAATCACATCAAACATTTTCCTGAGATGAGCAGTTTTGAAAAAGGAACAATTTTAACTCCTGTCCTCTGCCCCCAGGTGGGCATAGCCCAACAAAGGAACACAGCAGCCACAATGGACCAGAGTAACTTGGAAACCAGAGGTACACACATCTGCAGCTTCAGATTCTCATTCATGAACTGTTTTTCCTTCTAGCCCAGGGCATTAGGCTTTATAAATTATTGTTGGTTTTTATTTACATGCAAACACACAGCCTGAGCAAATGTGACGTAGGAGTTCACAAAATTGGATGAGAAAAATCTCTTTTTAAAAAACAGACAAAAAAATTAGCAAAAAATAGTTTCAAAAAAGATAGCTTCTGTGAAATGTGGACTAAGTCAACATTTCTCTCTCTGCAGCTGGGGTCAGAAGACCTACTATAAGAATATTGTAACCACATGGGAAAGAGATTTAACCTTGACCTCCGCAGCAAGTTGAGAGAGAACGAGAACGCTGGTCTTCTCTAGGCTCATGTTTCAGATTCTGCGAAACAGAGTACAGTCATAAAACAGCAAGAAAACTCAATGAATATGCTAATTTCTGACATGCCAAGCCAATGCATTATAATTAGAATTCTTTGTTTTCCACCTCAGTCAGTAGCTCTTGAACTTAAATGTACATAAAAACCACCGAAGGGTGCAAATTCAACGTGCAGGATCCCAAGATCCATTCCAAAGCTTCTAATTCCATGGGCCTAGGATAGTGCTTCAAAAACTCTATTTATACTATGTGGTTCTAAAGCAAGTAGTCTGGTGACCGTGAAGAAATACAGACCTATAAAGATGTGCTTTTTCTGCATATATACATTTTTTAGAAAATTTGGAAAATACAACAGAAAAAACTTCTGAGAAGAAAACATAATCACTCATAGTCCCACCACTCAACATAGCTACTGTCGAATTGGTACAACAACTTCTAGTGTATATATATATATACAATTATCCAGTTTTCTTTGTGCTGTATATATTATCTATAATATTGCATATATAATTTAATATTACATCACAAGGACTTTCTTTAAGTCATTAAAATTGCCTTTATATAAAATTCTATGCTGAATATAATTTTTTTCTCAAGATTTGAAGGAATTATTCTATGGTCTTCTAACAGTGTTGCTAACGTAAAGGCTAGTGATACATTTCTGGTTGCTTCATTAGTGACATTTTTTTTAATCTCCGGAAATGTAGAGGATTTTATCTTCATGCTTCGTATTCTTAAATTTCATCAGCCAGTGTTATATAAATAAAATTAACTTACCAAATTAGAAAGATTATACAAATGGATTTTGCTAATAATTTTCTATATCTTCCTTTGTTCATTTAACAATGGATCTTAGAGATTTTCTTCCATGTTAGCATATTTAGATCTCACTTCTTTTATTAGGTAAATAGCACTGAGTTTTATGGATATCCCATAATCTGTTTAAGGCCTCCTCGACTGATAGACATTTAAATATTTGCAGTTTTACCCAATTAAAAGCAATGCTGCAATGAACATGCTTAGGCATATATCTTGGGAACATATTCAAATATGAATCTAACACGGATTCCTGAGCATAATTTTTTTTTTGTTAAGAGGATATGTGTATTAACTTTTTATATTGTTAGGCTGCTGTTGCAAATCTGGAAATCAGAGACTGAGATAAAGATTTGTGTGTAAGAAATTTGTTGGGAAAATCTCTAGGAATTAACCCCCATGAGTGAGCGACAGAAGACAATGAATTGCAATAAAGTTGCAACAAAGCCTTGAGCCAAACTGTCTCAGCTCTGGAGCTGAAATACCCTTTAGAGATGTTCCCCAATGGGGCAAGGGAGCTGAGCCTTTATGGCCTCACATCAACCAGTCATTGACTATGCCAGAGAAAGGACGTAGTCTTGTCAATGTGGCTCCCTTCGATACCCAGAGAGACATCCAGTTGAAACGTTTCAGCTGCCAACTCTCAGCAGCTGAGAAAATGAATACTTCACTACTCACAGGAGTAGGGATCTGGCCAGTGAACCGAAGCATCCACTGCCATCCACTCCTTTGTTCTGATTATGTCCTCCTATCTTTTATAAATTCTGATTGCAACTGCCAATCTAGTGCTCCTTTTTTACGCATCAAAATTTATGAGATGAAGATTAGTGGGATGAACTATAGTCCCTCAAGTCCAAAAATGATTCTCATTATCTCCTTCTTCTACTTTATTCTAGAAACTCCCTACTTTTTTTCTGCATGTGAGGAAGGTTGGCCCTGAGCTAACATCTGTGACAATCTTCCTCTATTTTATGTGGGATGCTGCCACAGCGTGGTTTGATGAGTGGTGCTAGATTCACGCCTGGGATCCAAACCTGTGAACTCCAGGCCACGGAAGTGGAGCGTGCAACCTTAACCACTATGCCACCTGGAAAGCCCCTAGAAACTCCTGACTTTTGATGAGCACTTCTTCTGGCCAATATGACTTACTCGGTAGAGTGACTTGGTAGATTTCATCAATGGGGCATCAAAGGCCCTGGTCCTCTAGTAAAATCATCCCTCATCTAAACTTCTAAATAAAACCTTTAAACTTCCAGAGTTAAGAATTGTGGGAGTGGAAAGCACATATTTCATGAGTGGGTCACTGGGAGTGATGGTAAGTGGAGTCACTCCTTTACCTATCCCTTGGTTTCTAGATTCATGTACTCTACCAATTGGAGACACATCACCATCTACTGGTCTTTGATTTGGAGTATACACAGCATCCTTGGAATTGGTACACATGTTCTCAGTGTGTCATCTGCAAACTGACTCCGCAGCAGCACCTTCACAAGAACTCTGTAGATCAGTTATTTCTGAGTGGTGTAGTATATGATTAAACTAGTAGATCCCATGTTCATGTCCTTATTCCCATGTCTCCTTTGCTCTAAGATCTCAGGTTGGTGGAACAAACATTCCATAAACCCTCAAATAGCAGTGCTGGCTGCAGTCTCACATGCAGAAAAGGCAAATTCATAATCAAATGTACATTAATTCTAGAAAAGATGAATTTCTGTCCCTTCTAGGATAGAAGGCATCCAATAATACCAACATGAAACCAAGCGGCTGGTTGGCCTTCTTGAGGAATGGTGCCATACTGGGTGCTCAGAGTTGGTCTTTTGTCAGAAATTTTGACCAAGTTTTGATTAACTATGGTAAGCAGGAACCCATATTTTGAGGCACATGCTCAGCCTTCATCCTTGCTCCCATGGCAATTTCATTCATTTACACATTGTGTTAACGCTGGAGTGTCCAATGACAGATGTTAGCTGATGTCAACTGACTGGATGATACCTATATTTTTAGAGACCCTTTCATGGTGGATGTTCTTTGACGAATGTAAACACACACTACTAATGTCTTTGTACTTCCTGCCCTCTCCAGTAGGTCAATCTTTATGCCTCTTCACCAGATATTCTTGACCCTAATCTTCTAATCTTTTCAATCCTCTATGCCACTGACCAACTAGCTAAGCCATTTATAATTTTCTGTAAGTCATTCCACATAGCTACTTTTCCTACCATACCAAGTGGTTGATCAGGTACCCTCTACTGAAAAGATCATTGAATATGGTCACTTAATCACTGGATCTCAAAGGAGGAGATTGATGTGCTCCCTACCAAGGAACTCATGGCCAGGTGCCATGCCCATGAAAGGCCCAACAGGGGATCTCACTGGGAGTTCCCATGGTGGCATCCTCTCTTCCCTCTGTCTCTCCTGGTAAGCCTGCCATTGGGTTTAAGGGCCCATCCAGACCTCTCAGTTTTCAAATATAAGCAATGCTAAGGATTATATGGGTTCCTTTGTCCCCAGAGGGAACAAGAGGCTCTATTACAAGGTCACAGTTCAATGAGGAGATGGGTAAAAATTGTACTTCTTGGGTCTTTTGGAGACCAGTACACTGGTGACTATGATTCCCATGACCCTGGACACCAGGATGAGAAGAAAACAGATAATGCCCTCCGGTGTTGAGTCTGAGGCCACTACTGCCAGAACTCTTACCCAAACCTCACCATGGATGGGTCATTTCAGGCCCTTAAAATCCTCCATGGTTATAGCCTTCACTACTGAATGTATTACTAGTATAGATGTATTGTGTATGTATATCCCAACACTCCTTCACTCACAGCCCTGACAAGAATTGATGCAGTTAAGGTCATCTTATTGGGACATGTGGAAGAGAGTGACCTTACCCCACTACTGGTACCTAATGTTATTGTCCCCTGAAAACTAACCACCGTCATTGCCAAATTTAAGGAAACCAAAGTTCTCCATGATACTATTTATCCACTCAGTAGCTCCATCTGGTCTCTGCACAAGGCTTCAGATACCTAGAGACTCTCCTTTGACTATTGGTGACTCAATGCTATAGTCCCACCCTTGACACATGCAGTACCAAATATTGTTACTGTCACAGAGGCTATTTCTTAAGCTAAGGGAACTTGGTATGCAATAATTGATATCACAAATACCCATTTCAGCATCCCTCTCACTCTGACTATCAGGATCAATTTTCATTTATATGGAATGTCTTGGAATATACTTTAATGTATTTCCACAGGCTACCTAAATCCCCTGGCTGTCTGTCAGTAATAGACAGGCCATGACTTGGAAAAAGTCCCACTTCTAGAGAGAACACTAGCTTTCTATTATATTGATGACATTTCCCGGTGGGTCCAGGCAAGACCACCCCTAGAAAAGACTGGATGCCCTTTTGACCCACATGTGACAATATGACTGGGCCGTTAATACAGACAAGTATAAGAACCTAGTACCCGAGTGAAATTCCTGGGCATTATCTGGGAAGTAGCACAATGTCTCATTCCAGAAAAGACAATTACTAAGTATTTGGCCCTCTCCACCCCCACAAATAAAAAGAAGGAGAAAGGCCCCAACCAACAGGATACCCTGGAGGTCCTCCAGTGGGCCACCCAAGCTATTCCCCTTGCCCGGGCCCCTCCAATTCACATTTGCTATTTGAGTTACAGGTTTCAGTAATCTCTCGGTTTGCCAATTGGAGTCTGTGGCAGAAGGACTCTACCACAGATCAGACGGAGGTGCCCATTGGGTTTTTGGACTCATATACTCCCAGAATCTGCTTAAAGGTGCACATCTTTTGAGAGACCATTATTGGCCTATTTTTGGTGCCTTAGTGGGTACTGAGTACATGATTCATGGCCATGAGGTAGTAGTGCAACCAGAAGTCATGTCATGAGTCCAAAGAGAGTCCTCAGATCGCTGGGGGGGGACACCTCAGGAATTCTTTTCAGTGAAATGGAATTGGTACATAGAGAAGGGGGTAAAATCTGACCTATCTGGGTCTCATAACACCATGAAAAGCTCTCATCAGTGCCCCTCTGTGCCCCAGGTATATTGCTTAAGGAGCCACACTCTTACTGGCCCATTGCAAACCCCGATATAGAAACTTTCTGGACCACGCATGGATCTGGTTTACTGATACCTCTTCTTGGTTAACTTCTACAAAGATGAAATAGAGTATAGCTGCCATCCAACCTGAGAGACAGTAAAAAGACACTCAGCACAGTGGGCAGAGGCTCGTGAGATATGGATAATTATGCAAGCCACTCCAATAAATGAGCTATGCTATAGTTTCACTGACTCTTGAGGCTGTGGATAATAGCCTGGCTGTTTGTTCAGGCCACTGGCAAACCTCAGACAGCCATATACACAAGCCCTCCACTGTGGGGTTAAGACATTTGTATAAAAACTAGCTTTGCTCCTAATACGCTTTCTGTTATCTGTGTAGATGCTTACCAGAAAGGCTATTATGCTGACAAAGGGGAACATAACCAATAAGCAGACAGTGTTTGCAGAAACTGAATTGTCCTCTAACTCAGAACAAGCAGACCTGTGACCTATTGCCTCCTGGATCCATGAGAGGACAGTCTATGGAAATTTACACAAGATTCTAAACTAGTCTACAAGCATGGACTGCCACTATTGCTTGAAGATGCCAAACAGTATGAAAAGCTTCCCTTCCTGCCAGACCATGACCAAAGCTAAAAATACTGACAAACTAAAAATACGGGGACAAATCTCTTGAGCCAATGGGCCAGGGAATTCTTGACAAATAGATCACACTTGGCCTCTCGTCCCATCCAGAGGGTTTCACTGGATCTTGACTGCAGTTGACATTTTCTCTTGGTTTGACCTAGTGGTCCTTAGGCATTCCACTGACTTGGGCCACACTACCCAGGTCACATAAGACCATATTGATTTCTTGTTCACATTTCCTGAGCACATTGTATCTGATAATCGCCCTGAGTTGTGGCCCCAGTTACACATCAGTGGGCCCAGTCACAGGGCATACAATGGACTCTTCATGTTCTATATCACTCCTAAACTGCAGGGGTGATTGAGTGTTTTAACGGGCAATTAAAAGATAGGCTTAAGTGGCTGACAGGAGGGGAAAGATAGTCCCAGCCTGGACTACAAATCTCAGGCAAACAGTCTGAGGTCTCAATACAGCAATTCCCCAAAAGGGTACTTCTCATTTGTGCCATTATGTTTTACCAAGCTTTCTGACCTATTACTTCAATTGTACACTCTTCTTTTACAATTATTGACAGCTCAGTCTCTGCAGGGGAACCTTCAAGAGCCCTCTATCCCCTTCAATACCTTCCTGAAGACTCAGATCGATGGGAGATTAGGATGGCTATTAAACAATCAGGAGTAGGAGACAGTAACTTCTTTCTCCATTTACCACCCAGGTTCAAAGAATGAATTTTTGCCAACAGGGACTTTAAAAATAATGACTATAAGTTTGATGTGTCTAGTTCAACATTTTCATTAATGTGGCCCTGCTGCTTTGCCCCATGTAGCCCCATGGGATCAATATCAGGATATAGAATAGAAACATTTATTGAACCATAAGAGGATCCAAGACAGAAGATTTGAGTACATCACCCCAGAGGAAGAATTAAGAATGTTATCCTAGTCTATGGTACAGGAAAGACTGCCCACACTGCAGTCAATGTGGAGAAGTCTCCTTAATTCATAGAACATGAGCACCTTCAAACCTAAGAGCCTGAGTACAGGAAAGGAAGGGGAAGGGGATGCAACCTCTCTTCTCTTTCTCCTGCAGAACAGCCTTCATGACTCTGCCTTGCTGAATTGTTGACAAATCTGTTCCAGGCAGTTATCACTGCCCTGAATCTGACAAGCTGTTGGATATGTCATCCACTGCCAGACCCCACAAATAAATATTTGATTGCTGTGCGACTGTGCCACTGAATACCAGGAATAGACATTTCTTTAACCACAGATTTTCTGATACCTCAGGTACCCCAAACTTATTAATCTGGACTGAAACTTTGCCAAAACTGGACTCCAACACTACAGAAGCAAAATGCCTCCCTAGATGTCAACTTGCTCCTATCAGAAGCAGAAGCAACTGGAACATCTGGGAAAGGGAGCACAGGATATGCAGGCGAAGCTATATAGGTCTGGATAGTAGCAGTCTTCTCCTCCAGTTTTCTCTTAAACTCACTCCAGTCTTACACAGACTCTTCAGTTCCACTCAAGAATTCTTCCCACAAGGAGGGACTTTTAGCTGGTCGATCCCCATGATAGTTAATGATTCTACACTATCAGCACGGTGTGTACCCTCTTGGGGTATTATTTCATTTACAAAAACCAGGCCTTCACCTGTCTCCCTCTTACCAATGTAACATGTACATTTAAGCATTAATAAGAGACCACCATGTATTCAAAACAGCCCCTCCAACTGAACATGTCACACTATGCTGAGTCAGGTGGGAACTCCAAAACCAGGCAGTTACTTGAGAGAATTGACAGGTGGCATTACCAACTCTCTTCTCATGGGTGTGCTCCATGTGGTTATCCCTACCATCAGTGTCATTGAGTTAGGAAATATTTTGCACAACCTGTCCCTCACTGAGGTCACTAATGATACTACCTCAGCTTTGAAGGCACAAAAGACCAGCCTCAGCCTCAATTCTGTGGCCCAAGTAATGTTAGATAACTACGTAGCCCTCAATTCCTGCTGACCAGCCAAGGAGGGGTAGGTTTGTGTGATTTACAACACCTCATTTTTCTCCTGGATCAATAAAACTGCAAAGGAGAATAGTTGATTTTGAGGCTTAAAAAGAAGTCCTTCTGACTCTCTGAAGTAAACCCTGATGGGCTTTAGGCCATCTCTTCCTGACTTGGGAATTGTTGGGTTCATGGCTATGTGCACTCCTCCAGACAGGCCTCACCATCCTGCTTCAAGTGATTTTGATCATGACCTTGGTCCACCGTTGGCTCAGAATAATTAGTTACTGTCACAGCTATTTAAAGTCCAACCCACGTGGACCCATAATGGGATAACCTATGTTTCCTGCTCTGGCCCAGAAAGATCAAGGGGTGGAGTCAAAGAGTCTGGCTCCAGGTCAAAAACTTATGTGTAATCTTTCAGGCCCTATTTTGATGTTTTTCACAAATAGCACTGAAAAATTGTGCATAACTTGAGGGAAAAATCTAGGGTATTTGCTGATGTCTACAGGCTCCAAACATATTTCATTTGGGCGTAGAAAGGAGCATTTTCCACGTCATTATTTATTCAACTAGGTTATTATAAAACAAACTCATAAACGTTCAAATTCCAAGAAAAATTTTCCACTGTAACCGTGACCTGGGCTGGTTGACTTTGTCAACTACCTGTCTTTATCTCTGTGGCTCCCTGTCCTATTTGCCACACTGAAAGCTCCTCCTCAACCCAAAGCTTGAGTTGTTTCTGACTTCAAAAGGCTCTGACAAAGTTCTACTTCTTACTTGACAAACTCCAGGGATCTAGTCTGCAGTGAAACTGATGAAAATTATTTTAAAAACCGACTATTTGAAATCTCTGGAAATAGTACAACAGACAGATAGCAAGTGAAAAATAAAAATTACTCAAGAAAATCTACTAAAACTTGGTAAGAATTGTGAGATCCTGTGGTGGCAGAACCAAAATCTGTATCCTCCTTTCCCACTCTCAGTTTACCAATATGGAAATTCCACTTTAGACTGGTGCAGCCAAGACATCTAGGACCCCTACAGATTAGAGATTGAAACTTTTATTATCATATAATATCCCCTTCGTGCCATCTAATGTTTTAGTCTTAATATTCTATTTTTTCTGATTTTAATATTCCTTCTCGTATCTTATTTGTTATCCTTAATCAAGTACATCTTTTCCATCATTATTTTCAATTTTTAAAAGTTTTTTCACTTAGGTTTGTTCTATTAAACAGTATATTCTATTTCAAGGTAGGATAATTTTCAAGGATTCACTCAGAAGAATGGCTCCTGCCTAGATCTGTATTCTGTGCTCTGGTTACTCAGTCAACCTAATCTCTCTGGCTAAGATCTTCTAAAATTTCTTAAAATGTTCTGGTCTTCTAACGGTACCCTTTCTTCTTTCTGACCCCATTGTACGTATATTTAGATGGATAGAAAGATAGGCAGATAAAAATATGTTCGTCCTAGATATAGGTATGTAAAGACACAGATATTTTCTCTGTTGTTTCAGTGTGATTTCAATGAGAAAGGAGAAAATGGGTGTTCTTGGTCTGTCTTCTTAATCTACTCTCTTAACTCTTCCTTTAAGTATGATGAACTTAGCTTCACAGAAAGTAAGTAATTTGTCCAAACTCACAGAGCTAATTAATATCAGAAAGAAAAGTAAGGCACTGGGCTCTTAATTTCTATCCAAGATCCTTTTTCACTACAGTGTGTCTTTAATATAAACATTTTTAAAGATTTATAGCACATAAAGAATTAAATGAAAACATAATAGTTTAGAGAAAGCACTTCTAAATGACTTTTGTAAGTAATGCTTAGAATTGAAATGTAGCAGTGGCCATAGAAGCTCTCCACTTATAAAATTGGAAACAGCTCCCTCTTTAATAAAACCAAGGCACTGGAAAGTCAATATATATCCCATTGATGTGCTCATTAGAAGTGAAGACTGAGTTACAAAGATTAATCAACAACTATCCAATGAAAGATTTCAAGTGGACATCGCTGGCCCAGCTTCAGCACATGAATCCATAGGTGCTCTGCCTCTAAATCATGCAGAATGCTCAGACCTTTATTTTTTCCTGAATTAGCTAACCTTTCCCCAGCATTTCATACTATTTTTAATCAAAAATTTCTCTTCTATTTATCTCTAACCTGTTTATTGACCCTGAGTTTATAGGCAGGATACAGAAATTGAAAGCTGTGGGAGGCTGCAAAGTTGGATCATTTTTATTGAAGCATGCAGAAGATTAACCACATGACCCTGTGATTTATACTAGCAGTTATAAAACAAGGAGTTTCATACGATTGGAGAGATTTCACAAATATCCTCCACATCACAACTCACAAAGGCTGCCTTTTTCTACTAATCATTTTTACTAGTGTTGTTATTGTTAATGGACAAATAAAAGAAAAATTACATTGAGATTAACATGGCAGATTTTAACTTTATACATTTTATGTCCCAGAGAATAAACTCACATTATAAAAATAGGTCCAGCTTTAAAGTAAACAGAATACATAGTGATTAAGTACATAACCAGAGTAATTTTCCTAAGAAGGATCTAGAATGGGAGTAAAATTAAAATTACCTTGTGATATTGGAAAATGTCCTATGAAAGAAGGATGCATTTAGACAGGAAAAAGTGCCAAGAGACCTTTTTAAGAAAAAGAAAAAACAAAATAATGCTTAATTAAAATATAATCTAGGGTAAGATATCATGAGTCAGTCCTCTTCTCATATTCTACTGATGTCCAAAACATATATATAGAGAAAAAGAAGCATACTTTTTCATCAAGTAATATAATAAATACTCCTCACATCCCCATGTCAGTTGAGAAAGACATGGGACTCATAACAAAGCCAAAGTTACTTTACGTGTACACACAAAGTAAAAAAAGATAAAACTACTGCAATGTTATTTTTTTCTTTTAAAGAGTAGAAAAATTGACTCAAGTTTACAATATATCTAAGAAAAGGTAAATAGAAATACAAAGCTTCACAGAGTGTGAATTAATGCTTGTTATCATTTATACTTGTCAATTAATATCCTCTCTATTTTCAAAAGAACTGAGGCAATTTATAAATCATATGTAAGGTTACACTTTACACACATGGAATCTGTACTTTACACATGCAATGATTTTTTTGCTCCCCTCCCCCTCCATTCCCAAAGGTACACACCCTGTAGTGCAGGGGTTGCACTATTTGTGCACTGTGTAGTGCAGGGATAGCAAACTGTTTAGAACAAAATGACTATATTCCCAATGACAGAGTTCAAGGAAGTTCACCTATTCCTATGAGACATCTAGCATGATTTTGGGTTCTGTAGAGGCTAGAATCGATTTCTATTTTTAATATTATGAAATATAAAAGGGAGGAAAATAAGAAAAGGCTTTGAAAAGAAAGCATAGAGGGAGATAGGAGTATAGCTCCTTGTCCTTCCTCACCTTCCTTCCATCTCCCTGCAGAATGGGAAAACAGTATCAGATATATGGCTCCTGATGGATAGGGTGAATTTGAGTAAAGAAACTGGAGTTTGCTTCCCCTCTGATGATTTCTGGAGGCCGACAATAAATTATTCCATGGGAAGTAGCATAAAACCATAGTACTGCCCAGGTGGCTACTGAGCCAAGCAGAAGAAGAACAACTCAGAGAAGAGCTTAAAGGGTACAGTGCTGGCAGTATCCAAATAGAGACAGAGCTGTCCTTCTATCTTTCTATAACGGAGAGGACCAAGGCAAATCTTCTGAAAAGAAACATGGACAAAGGCCTGTGCGAAGACCACATCCTTCAGATGAAACCAGACTGAGTAGGAGGATCTTTTCCCCTACCTATCACCCATCATATGAGCAGATACTCCTTTCCTCCCTCCTGTCATACATACAAGCAAGGATGAGAGTGATACCCATGAGCATACACTCAATATGAAGAAATTTAGGGGAAGGAAGTTCAGAAAGGAGAGAGGTTGAAATCTGAAGAGTGATTGGCATAATGGTTGTATTAAACGTATTACTGACTAATCACCCAAGAGAAGCAGAAATTCTAATAATTGGATTGTGGATATTGGGATGGATGAAGATTTAATCAAGAACAGGAGAAAAAATTAAGATTCCTGCTATCAGTAAATTTGGGGACCCAGAGCCTAGAAGCATATGTGCAATTTTCAAAATTAAGCAAACTTTATGTGTGAATATATCTGCATTGAGAGTCATCAGGCAAGCAGGTTACACAAGATTGATAAGTACACAGTTTATTGATCTAGAAGCCTGTACTTCACCTAAGTTGAGACCATCAATGTTCCCTACTTAGAAATGAAGATTTGGAATTGGGCTGAGGAAATTCTATCTTAGTTTTCCATGTTGCTTGTTTTTGAAACTTCTGTTGTTGATGTTGTTTTTCCCTCTTTTGCTGTGTATTTTGGTATAAGTTAGATTGGTTGGTTTCCTATCAGCTCTATCAAGCCTTGTCCTAAAAGGTGAAGGACTAATCAGTTCAGCCTGAGTCACATGCCCACCTCTGTAACAAAAGGGAACAGGACACTATAGTTGATTGGTTCAAGCAGAGCCATTTCTGGTGTGAAGAGGACACTCCCACAAAGAAAAGACACTAGAAGAATAAAACAAATGTATGCTTACCACCAGAGTAGAGGAACAAGAAGACAAGAGTAGAGGAAGACATGCAAGAGAAAATAGTTATGTGAGAAAACCTAGACTAACAATTCCTATTGAGCTTCTTCACAGCCAAAGCAAGAAGAGAAACAAGTAATGTAATTGTTCTTGACAAATAATAAAAGGAGGCAGAGCAGTTAATTCAGAGAAACAAAACTAAACTACATAATACATAGTACTTTCCTCAGCAGCCTGATGTAACACTCCTCAAATAAAAATGGAAAAATAAGTATTTGAGAGGACACAGAGTAGGCACTATATATTAAATTATAATTATGTGATGCCTTCTTTTGGAGTGTTATAGGAAAACTATCTACTATTTACCTTTCTGATAATCTGATACGATATATTTTCAGAAGAATTAAAGGCCTTTATGAGACCTTTGTTCTCATGGTTCACAAAACCTAGCTGCAGACTCACATCAGCAACATAGTGGAGTGAGTAGTTTTCTTTGTCTCTCCCCCTTCAAACTACAACTAATTGAACATTCATTGATCAATGGAGGATACTCACACAGTACCTCAGGATGCCTGAGAGACCTGTGCTGCTATACAGCAGAAGGTGGATGGACTACCCCTGGGGAGGAGGTGGAGATATGTGAAAACTCTCTGGCCCCCAGACAGCCTAGTACCTATGAGTGACTCTCTCCTGGCTCACATGCTCATAGCACCGCCATGGCCCAGAGGGTGGGCGTGCACACCAGTGCAACTATGGAAACAGGTGACTACAGCCCTAAGCCCCCTGTGACTGCTCCTTGGTTCAATGGGAAAATCCATGGTCCCACAGCAACTGCAGGGAGAGTCTCTGGTCAGCCCTAGTGGAGAGGCCCCACCCACCACACATAAAGGCTGGGAAACCTTGGAGCAGAAGTGGCTCAGCTGGGTGAGCTACCTGCCAGCTGCATTAAACACTCACAGCTCTGCTGCAGCCCAGAGTGGGCAAGTGACAGCCAGTGGAACCAGATGGTGGCAGAGCTGAGAAGCTGGGTGAACCAGCTCTTGGTTGCTGCAAAAGCCCATAACAGTGCTGCAGACCCTAAGGAGAGAGTGTGTTTAGTGGGAACAGGCACCAGCAACACAAAGCTCCTCTGTAATTGTTCCCACAGCTGAAAGGAGACCTCACACAGCCACTGGGGTCCAAAAAGAGAGCCCATGCTCGGTCAGGAACAGCTGACAAGGATCCTGGTTGGTGCAAATTACACAGCTGCTGACCCCTACCTCCCAGTCGCAGCAAGAGGAATCAGTAACCAAACTCTATCTCTATGCAGAGGCACAAATACACACCATCAAGCAGTATGAAAAAATATATTAAATCTCTAGAACAGAAGAAACATGACAAGTATCCAGAAAACAATCCTGAAGACACAGAAATCTATAACCTAAATGACAAAGAATTCAAAATAGCTATCATTTAAAAACTCAGTGAGTTAAAAGAGAATACAGATAGACAACTCAACGAGTTCTGGAGCTATGTCACAAAGAAGCTTGATACTATAAAGAAGAACCAATCAGAAATATTGGAGATGGAAAACACAATGGAGGAGATTAAGAAAAATTTGGACTCCCTGAACTGTAGAGTTCATAATATGGAGGACAGAATTAGGAGTTTGGAGGATAAGAAGGCAGAAATGCTTCAGATAGAGGAGGAGAGAGAACTAAGACTAAAAAGAAATGGAGTAACTCTCCAAGAAATATCTGACTTAAGTAGGAAATGCAACATAAGGATTATAGGTATCCCAGAGGGAGAAGAGAAAGAGAATGGAGCAGAAAGTTTGTTCAAAGAAATAATAGCTGAGAATTTCCCAAACCTGGGGAGAGAGTTGGAAAGCCATGTGACAGAAGCTAATAGATCTCCAAACTTTATCAATGTAAAAACACCAACCCCAAGGCATATAGTAGTGAAGCTTACAAAAGTCAATGACAAAGAGAAAATATTAAGGACAGCAAGGCAGAAGAAAATAACCTACAAAGGAACCCCTATTAGGCTGTCAGCAGATTTCTCAGCAGATACCTTACAGGCTAGGAGAGAGTGGAATGATATATTCAAAATTCTGAAAGATAAAAACTTGCAGCCGAGAATACTCTATCCAGAGAAAATATCCTTGAAATATGATGGAGAAATAAAAACTTTTCAGATGAACAAAAGTTAAGGGAGTTCATCACCACAAGACCTCCCCTAAAAGAAATGCTCAGAAAGACCCTCATACCCGGGTAAAAAAAAGAAAGGTGTTACAAAACCTTGAGCAAGGGAGATAAGTAGAAAGCCCAAAACCTAGCTGCATACCAGAATCACCAGGAGTGCATATTAAAAAGGATTTCAATCGAAGCTGGAGAAGCCATAATTAATATTGCCCCCCCACCCCCACAATTCTGATTGAGGCATCCTTGATGGAGAATCACTGCTTTAAACTGTATTATAGTCTCAAATATTGCTTGTCTTAACCAGGTGTCTAACAGAACTTTGGACATTTGCCCACAGATCCATCCTTTTCCCTTGCCCTGCTCTCCTTTATCTCTTGCTAGGGTGGGAAGGAGGAGAAAGGTTGACTTCATAGGCTGTTGTTCCCAGCCTCCTGTGTTATCTGGCTTCCAGACAGGTTTAATCAATGGGGAGTACTGGTAAGATATTAGATAGCATGGGAAGGAAGAGAGGCCCTCACCACCACCATCCATACCCTCCTACCACCCCCACTTGGGTCTGAATTTAAAATTTTAAAACTTCAGGGGCTGGCCTGGTGGCACAGTGGTTAAGTATGCACCTTCTGCTTCTCGGCGGGCCAGGGTTCATCAGTTCAGATCCCGGGTGCGGGCACGGCACCACTTGGAAAGCCATGCTGTGATAGGCATCCCATATATAAAGTAGAGGAAGATGGGCATGGATGTCAGCTCAGGGCCAGTCTTCCTCAGCAAAAAGAGGAGGATTGGCAGATGTTAGCTCAGGGCTAATCTTCCTCAAAAAAAAAAAGTTTTTTGAACTTCTGATACCAAAGTTATCAATCATTCCATCATAAAAGAAGCTTCATATGGTCCCTCTGGAATGGAAAACTTAAGATCATCAAAATACACTCACAGATACTTTAAACAAATGTGCTTAATATGTATTACACATATATTTGATTTAGGCATAATTGATGTAACTGCTGTTATTTAGGAGTAATTATCCAATAGATTCAGTTGTATCCTAAATGTTTCCCTGGAATGTGCGAGAAAGTACACTATATTGAAACATTACTGATAATAAAATCTTATTTATCTTGAACACAGGTGCTTGAAGAAAAGCTTTCACAGAAGGAGAAACAGAATATAATTATGCACCCTCCCTCCATAATTATAACAACATTTCAATCAACAACAGACTGAATATACGATGGTGATCCCATAAGATTATAACGGACCTGAAAAATTCCCATCATAGCCATCATAACATCATAGTGCAAGGAATTATTCACATTTCTGGTAATGCTGATGTAAACAAATCTGCTCTGCCAGTCATATAAGAATATAGCACATAAAATTATGTACAGTACATAATACTTGATAATGATAATAAATGACTACATTAGTAGTTTATATATTAACCATACTAATCTTTTTGTTATTTAAGCATGTATGCTTTTTACTTACAAAAAAATGTTAACTGTAAAACACTATGCCATGTTACATTGGCAGCAGCCTCATACATATCATGTTTACCATGTCACTTGATTGCATCATTTTCTCTTGTGCTTGATTTAATCTCATGTAGTTTTGTTCATTATCACCCCTAAGTGTACAAAATCTACTGCTGATATTGCCAGTAAGAGGCCACATCAAGTGAAATGACGAAAATGAAATTTAAGGTGACTAAAGACTACAAAGGTGGAAAATTAGCAATGCTTGTTGCTCTCCAGTCAGTCATGTCCTATTCCACAATAGCTACAATCTTGAAGAACAAGAACAAAGTGATGGAAGCTGTTAAAGAATCTGCTTCAATGAAGGCAATGAGACTAACAAAAATTTGAGAAGGGCATATATCAGACATGGAGAAACTTCTAATGACTTGGATTGAAGACCAGACACAGAAGCATATCCCTCTCAGCACCATGACAATCACGGCCAAGGCAAAAAGTTGTCTGCAATGTTGAAAGAAAAGGCTGGACCTGATTATAATATTGAATTTACTGCTAGTTCTGGGTGGTTTAAATGATTCAAGGATTGTCATTAATTACGTAATGTCAAAGTGAGTGCTGATGTGAAAGCAGCTGAAGAATTTTGGGAAACTCTATATAAGTTGATTGTGGAGGAAGATTACTTGCCAGAGCAAATATTCAATATGGATGAAACCTCCCTATTCTGGAAATGGATGCCAGAAATGACTTCCATCCATAAAGAGGCCTAAGTCAATGCCAGGTTTCAAAGCTTTTAAGAACAGGATAACAGTCTTGCTTGGGGGCAATGTTGTATTGGGGGCTATAAATTGAAACACTTTGTGATCTGACACAGTGAGAATTCCAGGTCCTTCAAGCATGTCAATGAGCATACACTGCCGTGTACTACAGGAGCAAGAGGCAGTCGTGGATGACCCAGCTAGCTCCTCTTCCAAGACGTCCTCCTGAATTTCTATACCAGAGAAATGGAGAAGTACTGTTTGGAAAGTAACATACCTTTCAAGATTTTGCTCATTGGTGATAATGTTCCCAGACATCCTCCTTTTATTGGTGATCTTCATCCCAATATCAAAGCAGTGTTTCTTCCTCCAAAAAACACCTCGTTGATCGAACCAACAGATAAGAGTTATAGCAGCTGTTAAGGCCTACCACATGAGGAAGACCTTTGCCCAGGACATTACTCCAACTGTGGAAGACTGTTCTGACTCCGTGTAGGTCTAGGCTAACTTGTGTGTTTGTGTCTTAGTTTTTAATGAAAGAAATTTTTAAGTAAAAAAATTAAGAAATTTTTAAATAGGAAGAAGCTTATAGAATAAGGATATAAAGAAAGACAATATTTTTGTATAGTTGTATTTGTATTTTAAGCTAAGTATTCTTACAAAAGAGTTAAAGTTTATAAGTAAATAAGTTAGAGTAAGCTAAGGTTAGTTTATTATTGAAGAAAAAAATTTGTTTATAAATTTAGTGTCGCCTAAGTGTACAGTCTTTATAAAGCCTACGGTGGGGTACAGTGACGTCCTGGGCCTTCACATTCACTCACCACTCACTCACTGACTCACCCAGAGCAACTCCCAGTCCTTCACAGTCCATTCATGGTAAGTGTCCTATACGGGTGTACCGTTTTTATCTTTTATACCGTATTTTTACTGTATCTTTTCTATGTTGAGATATGTTTAGATACACAAATGCTTACTATTGTGTTACAATTGCCTACAGTATCGGTAGAGTAACATGCTGTACAGGTTTTTAGCCTGGGAGCAATAGGCTGTGCTATCTAGTTTGTGTAGGTACACTCTATGATACTCACACGACAACAGAATTACCCAATGGTGCATTTCTCAGAGAGCACCCCCATTGTCAAGTGACGCATGACTGTATAGATAAAGACTCAGTTATGTGGAAATTCTAAGAGGCTGTCTTTTCTACATACCTCCAAACATTCTTGAGGTTGACATTACCGGTTATTATAGAAGACCAGGTGACATTTTTAGCTAATTACCCCAAAACATTAACAATATATAGGGTCCATCAACAGCTAGAAACTTCTGACCTTAGAAGTTTTCACCCAATTAGCAACAATAAATAGATAAAATAATAATTTTAATTAATTAAAATTTAATTAATTTTAATAAAAATTAATTGCTATCTTCCCTGTTAGACTGAAAACTTTATGAAGGCAGAAACCACCGTTATCTTGTGCATCTGCTTAAAAGATAAACTGAAGCATATTAAAAGTTTTAAGGGTTTATTTGAGCAAAAATCTATTTGAATCAGGCAGCGTCAAACTGGAAGTTGTTAGGAGTGTTCAACAAACAGTAGCTCAGGGAGTGACTTTTATAGAAAAAAGATGAAGGCAAAGAGAGGAAATGATTGTCTACAGCTTAAAGTCTAGTTGGCTGTTTGTGATTGGATGTCGTTGGGTTTCAATTTGGTAGCCTTGAGGCATTTACAGTCTTAGATTTCGGTTTGCTTACATAGACCGCCATAGCATTTGAGCCACCCCAGACTAATGGCCCCCTCGTTTAATTAATTTAACCATCTCTATCCACAGTACTTAGGACACTGCCTGGCACAGAGTTAAGTGCTGAGAGAATATTTGTAGTGTTGAAATAAATTGAACTTAATTGTATTGAATTAATTAAGAGGACTGAGTGTCTAATTCACAATTTGCACAGAAATTTTTCTAGGCCATCATGAAAGCTTCTAATACAAGCAGTGCTTTTTCCTTCTTTCTTGTTCTTTTTTTGGAGAAAGAGAGAGAAGACATGAGCTTCTGTGGCTATCTAGCCAGTCAGAAGGCCAGGCATGGAATGGGTGCAAGACCTGCATGTCTGGCTTAGCCCGTGCTTATTGAATCGTTCTCTGCTATCCTCACGTTCACCACTCCAGCAGTCCTAGTCAGCTTAGGCTGCTATAACAAAATACCATAAACTGGAAATCTATTTCTCACAGTTCTGCAGGCTGGGAAGTCCAAGATCAAGGCACCAGTAGACTCACTGTCTGGTAAGGGCCCACTTTCTGGTTCATAGACAGTCATTTACTCAGTATGTCCTCACATTGTGGAAGGGTCTCTTTTATAAAAGCACTAATCTCATTGATGACGGCTTTGACCTAACCACCTCCCAAGGCCCCATCTCCTAATACCATCACTTTGAGGGTTAGAATTTGAACAGGAATTTTGGGAGAACATAAACACTTCATCTACAGCACTGGCCAAGAAGAAACACTATCTTTTAAAAGGACTCCTCTTTAAAATCCCACAATGTGTTTTAGTGAGAAAGTAAATGATGAATAGGAAAAAATGCAATATATTATTAGAAATATCCATATATTTGACACTTATACATACAAAAATATCCTTTAGATTAAAAAGTATAAGAAACTACTGAAATGTTTTGCAGGTATAGATAAAATAAAAAATAAAATAATAATAAAACAAAATAGTACACAGATGTGAATATGCTGGATCATTCTATTTTCAACTTCATAAAGCTAGAACTGTACATGCCAGAATTCTCTTCTCTATATGGGAAAAGGTTAAAGTTGGGCACTAGAGGAGGCTGCACCAGATTTGAGAGGCAGAAATATGGCGAGAGCCATCACTCTCTGAAGAACTTCAGGGCCAATACGGTAATGGACAGACACAGAGGTGCCCAGCTGGGTCCAGCTCGCCCTCCCTTTCCTCCCATTTGCATGTAGCTTTTATGCCCCAACTGCTGGTCAAGCTGACCAACAACAGCCTTAGCCCAGGGAGGTGGTCACTGCACAGAAGCAGCAGCTACCCATATACCAGTGCCTCCCACTGTCCCCATACAGTAGCTTACTTGTCAGACATCCTGAAAGTTCCTACTTGCCCACCTGTTTCAGGGTTTTAGGAGGTGGATTAGTAACTTCTTTCTGATCTTTCAGCTCCTTCATTAAAACTTTACTTCTTCAGTGTCTCCTGCAATTGAATAGTAAATCTTTTATCTCATATCTCTCGTAGTGATTCTGCTTCCCTAACTAGACCCTAACTGATACAATGGGATCTCTGATGCTAAACTATATTACTAGCAAATATCTCTTCCCCAATTTCATCAAATTAGAAATTGATAGCTGTTGGTAATAGTAACTTTATCTTAATTTTAAAAGACGTTTGGAATATAATCTGCTGTCCTTTCACACAAAGACCAACCACATTTATATTGAGATACTAAATAACTTCTGGAGAGCCTTTGAAATATTATATACTAATAATATAAAAGTAAATTGAGGGGCCGGCCAGGTGGTGCAGTGGTTAAGTGCACACATTCCACTCCAGCGGTCTGGGGTTCGCCAGTTCAGATCCCAAATGCGGACATGGCACTGCTTGGCAAGCCATGCTGTGGTAGGCATCCCACATATAAAGTAGAGGAAGATGGGCACGGATGTTAGCTCAGGGCCAGTCTTCCTCAGCAAAAAGAGGAGGATTGGCAGTAATTAGCTTAGGGCTAATCTTCCTCAAAAATAAAAAAAAGTAATTTGAGACCAAAGGCAATTCTGATTATTTATATGATAATACCAAATATTATCATTTTACACTATTCATTTCTTTTTTTTTAAGTATTTGCCTTTGTTGTTAATGTATATTAAACAAATGCATTTAATATATTTTAAATATATGTAATATATTGTTATATTAAATATAGATTAAATAATATAAATGGTATCAGGAAAAATGTTCATGTTTTACCTGTTCTTCTTTCCAGTGTCTTACTACAGAAAAACATGTCCAAAAATATAAAGAAAGAAGTGTTTAAAGAAACAGATTTAAGCTAAAAGAGGCTCATATGCTAATTCACTGTATCTATCCTCCCATTCTTGTAATTGCACTCACTCGTTATATGCACATAGATAAATATTACCGACTAGATTATGATTTTCTCAAGAGCTTAGTTTCTTGAGAGCAAGAAGAGTATCCTTTGAATATTAGCAGTGACAGTCAATACCTAGTACCTGACACATATGTGGTGCAAAATATGTTGAATAAATGAATGAATTAAACTCTTGGCCACTCCCTGCCTTCTGTCAGTTACCTTCTTCTAGTTACTAGGGCTGCATAACAAGTTGTTCCAAAACTTAGTGGCTAAAACCTAGTGTAGTCAGTATCTCTCATTGTTTCTGCGGTTCAGGAATTAATGAGCAGCTCAGCTGGGTGCTTGCTTGGGGGTCTTTCATGATGTTATTGTCAGATGGTGGCTGAGGTTGGGGGTCATCATGAATATTTCTTCATTCCTTTGTTTGGCACAGTGTCTAGGAAAACTCAACTAGCTGGAGTTGGAACACTTGGGGCTCCTTGAGCATCCTCTTTCTACGTATATCTTTGCAGTATCACCATATGCTCTCTCTAATATGGTGGTTTTAATGTATCCAGACTTCTAAATGTTGGCTCAAGACTCTCAAGGCACATGTCCTTTCATGGGAGGAGTGTCAAAGAGCTTGGAGACAGGTTTTAAAACCACCACATGCTTTATACATTTTAATTCAGGAAAATATCTAGTGCTTTCTTAAGTCTCATCATTCTTCAGTGTTGATACTTAATATTTAATGTAAAAGCAAAGGCCTATAATTTATTATTGAAAGCTTTCCAATACATTTACCAGCTGAGAAAATGGTTATCACCAGCATAAGAGTAGATCTAACTTATATCCAGTCTCAACTTTCCATTCTATACCACCAACATCCTTCTGAATGTCCAAGTCCTAACTTTCTGTTTTGGATGCCTTATAATCACCAGGGCCACTGAAAAGTGGGGTGTGTGTAAGACGGAGTGCAGATTGACCTCAACAAAGTTTTAAGACACAGACACATATCACTTCTGCTGAATGTAGCAAGCATCCTGCAAGTTTCTACTTCACCAGAGAGCAAAGAAAAGATATTCAGGTAACCTTGGGAGTTTATTCCAATGGCTAAGAATAGTTTTCACTTACTAGGTCCACTCAGTGTGCTTCCATGAACCTGGACAATATTGTGTTGTGTGATCTCTCAAAACTAATTTCTTGATTTCTGGATGGTCCTGTGTCCCCTCTGCTTAGGCCTAACCAACTTTCCATCTCCAACATATGCCCTCCTGCCTAAGCCCAGAACTGAAATTGTCAAAGATTAAAATAATCCAGATCTTGGGGCTGGCCCCGTGGCCGAGCGGTTAAGTGCGCGCGCTCCGCTGTAGGCGGCCCAGTGTTTCGTTGGTTCGAATCCTGGGCGCGGACATGGCACTGCTCATCAGACCACGCTGAGGCAGCATCCCACATGCCACAACTAGAAAGACCCACAACGAAGAATATACAACTATGTACCGGGGGGCTTTGGGGAGAAAAAGGAAAAAATAAAATCTTTAAAGAAAAAAAAAAAAGGGAAAAAAAAATAATAATCCAGATCTTCTAACATTCTCTTTCCTGTCTGTTTTTATAGCATCAACTCTGTGCTCTACTTACTTGAGTGACTTTACTTTTGATGGTTGAGAGCCTTTTCATTCATTAAACGAATACTTATTAATTGTCATCTGAATACCAGACATTATTCTACATATTTGGGCTATATCAATGAACAAAACAAATAAATATCCCTACTCTTGTAATTCTATAATTAGCATAACAAATAAGTAAATTACCTAGTGATAAGTGCTGTGGATAAAATGTAAAATAGAGCAGGGAAAGGTGGATGGAAGTAGGGGAGCAGAGGCAGGTTGCACACCAAAAGCTTCACTTTCAAAACTATTTTCTTTGATTCTATGCTTCAAATAAGAATATTTCAGAAGTAAAAAAAAGTGAAACTTCTATCTTTTCTTTCTCATTCCTGCAACTCCCTTAATTCTCCTCAAGGCAGTGTATGTCTCTGCCTGCTGAAGTCAAGGGTGTTTTGCAAAGAGATGTGGAAAAGAATGGCACACAGATTAATATTTCATCATGCTCTTTCACTACACCAATTATAACAATCTACAGATACCAAAGACAAGCATCTCTTACAAGTGCTAAATTCCTCACTCTGCTCACTAAGAAATACTTTAAAAAAAGAAAAATTACTCTCTTCAAGAAAGATAGGAACCAATTGGGAGAAGACATTTTCAAATCAGATATCCAATAAGGACAATACCCCAAATATATAAAGAGCTCATACAACTCAACAACAAAAAAACAAACAACCCAATTAACAAATGGGCATAGGATCTGAACAGACATTTTTCCAAAGAAGATATACAGATGGCCAAGAAGAACATGAAAAGATGTTCTGTATCTCTAATTATTAGGGAAATGCAAATCAAAACTACATGAGATATCACCTCACACCCCTCAGAATGTCTGTTATTACAAAGAGAGGAAATAGCACATATTGGAGAGGATATGAAGAAAAGGGAACCCTCATACACTGTTGGTGGGAATGCAAACTGGTGCAGCCACTATGGAAAACAGTATGGAGATTTACCCCCAAATCAAAAATAGAACTACAATATGATCCAGCTATTCCTCTTCTGTGTATTTATGCAAAGAATGTCAAAACACTAATTGAAAAAGATATATGCAACTTATGCTTATTGCACCATTATTCACAATACCCAGCAGGTAGAAGAAACCCAAGTTTCCATCAGCTAATGAATGGATAAAGAAGATATGGATAAAGACACACACAGTGGAATACTACTCAGCCATAAAAAAGACAAAATCATGGTATTTGAGACAACATGGATAGACCTGGAGGGTATTACGAGAAGTGAAATAAGCCAGACAAAGACAAAAACCATGCGATTTCACTCATATGTAGAAGATAATCAAATAAATAAACATATAGATAAGGAGAACAGACTGGTGGTTATCAGAGAGGAAGGCGACGGGGAAGGACAAAGGATAAAGGAGCACATATACATGGTGATTGATGGAAACTAGACTTTTGGTGGTGAACATAAAGCAGTCTAAACAGAAGCTGAAATATAATGATGTACACTTGAAATTTACACAATGCTATAAACCAATGTGCTCCCAATAAAATAATAACAAGTAAAAGAAAATGGCAGGACAAAATAAAGACAAAAAATAACAAGCGTTGGAGAGGATGTAGAGAAAAGGGAACCCTCACAGACTTCTGGTGGAAATCTATAAGGGACTAGCCACCATGGAAAACAGTATGGAGATTCCCCAAAATATTAAAAATAGAAATACCATGTGATCGAGGGGCGGAGCAAAATGGCGGGGTGAGCTGACCCGGGATTCTCTCCCCTCCAAAATACAACAAAGGATTGGAAAAACTGAATTTCAGAGAATAAATCTAATGCCAACACGTTAGAGACCTACAAGACAAGAAGGCGGAGATCATGAACCTTGCTGATGGCCTTGGAGGCACTGGAATGGGTAGGAGAGAACGTTGCTCCCCCCCCTAGAGTCTGTGATCCCTGCTGTGCGGGTCGGGAAGGAGTGGGGGAGGGACCGTGTGACCGGGGGATCATCCAGGACTCCTGCTGCTGATTCAGTGGAAACCCACTGACGGGGGAAAGCTTCCGTGTATGGGGACCCCATAAACCCAGGGCCTCAGGAGAGCAGAGAACAGAACTGATCTGAATCCAGATCAGCACTCAAGAATAGCAGCCCCTCCCTCCCGGCAAAGCGCACTGGGCGCCGCCATCTTGAGCAAAGGTGGAGAGCTCAGAACACGCAGCTCTCGACCCCCATCTAGGGGAGACAGGCTTTAACTGCAACTGAATTCTACCACCATGCGAAAAAACCGCTCCTCTACCATCCAGCAATTTATAAAAGCCCCAGACCAGAAGGAAAACAATAAAAACATAGAATTAAGTCCTGAGGACTTGGAATTAGGTAAACTAAGTGATAATGAATTCAGGGCAGCTATAATCAAAAAACTCAATGAGGTAGAAAGAAAGATAGAGAAACAAGCCAATGAGTTCTGGAGTTACTTTACAAAAGAGATTGAAATTATAAAGAAAAATCAAACAATGACTAGAGATGAAAAACACAATGGACCAGATAAAACAGAATACGGATTCCCTGAATGCCTGTGTAGACACCATAGAAGAGCAAATTAACATAATTGAAGATAGACAGGCTGAATGGCTCCAGACAGAGGAAGAAAGAGAACTAAGAATTTAAAAAAACGAGGAAAATCTCCGAGAGATAGTGGATTCAATGAGGAGTAAGAACTTAAGGATCATAGGAATTCCTGAGAACGTGGAAAAGGAAAATGGAGCAGAAAGTGTGCTTAATGAAATTATTGAAGAGAACTTCCCAAATCTAGGGATTGATGGAGAAATGTGTGCAGAGGAAGCTTTCAGATCTCCTAGATTTGTCAATGTAAAAAGACCTACTGCAAGGCACAGAGTAGTACAATTGGCAAGAAGGAAAGATAAAGAAAGAATACTCAGGGAAGTAAGAAAAAAGAAGAGAATAACCTATAAAGGAGCCTCTATCAGACTTTCAGCGGATTTCTCTACAGAAACCTTACAAGCTAGGAGGGAATGGAGTGACATATTCAAAGCTTTAAAAGATAAAAATCTTCAGCCAAGAATACTCTATCCAGCAAGAATTTCCTTCAGATATGAGGGAGAAATTAAATCTTTTCCAGACAAACAAAAGTTAAGGGAATTTGTAACTAAAAGCCCTCTACTACAAGAAATCCTCAAGAAGGCTCTCATACCTGAAAAAAGGAAAAAGGGAGAAAGGGGTCACAATCCACAGACTAGGGAGACCGATGGATAGAACCAGAACGGGATAGCAAATATTCAACTATAGCATTAGGGTAAAGGTAAGGAAACTACCAAAGCAAGGACGATCTTATTACTCTAACTACAAATTCATAACACGAGTTGGAATAAGAAATGAAAATAATTATTTAGGAGGGGAAGAGCAAAGAGTCTAAATCAGTATTGGCCTAGTAAGTAAGAGACCACCAGAGAATAGAATATATTATACACGAGATTCTAAATACAAACTTCAGGGTAGACACTAAAATAAAATACCGAACAGAGTCACAAATCATAAATAAGGAAAAATCTAAGAAACCCAGCATAAGAAATTGCAGTATTAAATGGGTAGGCTAAAGCACACAGGAAAAGAAATGCAGGAAAACAAGATAATGAGCAACAGATTGACAGCATTAAGTCCACATGCATCAATAATCACTCTCAATGTAACCGGATTGAACTCTCCAATAAAAAGACAGAGTGGCAAAATGGATTAAAGAACAAGATCCAACAATTTGTTGCCTCCAAGAAACACACCTCAGCCCCAAGGACAAACACAGGCTCAGGGTGAAGGGGTGGAGGACAATACTTCAAGCAAATAGCAAGAAAAAAAAGGCAGGTGTTGCAATTCTTATATCAGACCAAGTGGATTTCAAAATAAGACAGGTAAAGAGAGACACAGAGGGACAACATATAATGATCAAAGGGACACTTCATCAAGAAGAAATAACGCTTATAAATATCTATGCACCCAACACAGGAGCACCAAGATTCATAAAGCAACTATTAACAGACCTAAAGGAAGATGTTAAAAACAACACAATAATAGTAGGGGACCTCAACACCCCACTCACATCAATTGACAGAGCATCCAGACAGAAAAATCAACAAGGAAATAGTGGAGCTAAATGAAAAACTAAAACAATTGGACTTAATAGACATATATAGATCACTTCACCCTAAAAGAGCTGAATGCACATTCTTCTCAAGTGCACATGGAACATTCTCAAGGATAGACCATATGTTGGGAAACAAGGCAAGCCTCTACAAATTTAAAAAAATTGAAATAATAACAAGCATCTTCTCTGATCATAATGCTATAAGGCTAGAAATTAATTACAAGAAAAAAGCTGAGAAAGGCACAAAGATGTGGAGACTAAACAACACACTACTGAACAAGCAATGGATCATTGAAGAAATTAAAGAAGAAATTAAAAAATACCTGGCAACAAATGAAAATGATAGCATGCCATACCAACTCATATGGGATACAGCAAAAGCTGTATTAAGAGGAAAATTCATCACAATACAGGCACATCTTAACAAACAAGAAAAATCCCAAATAAGCAATCTTAAACTACACCTAACTGAACTAAAGAAAAAAGAACAAATAAAGCCCAAAGTCAGCAGAAGGAGAGAAATAATAAATATCAGAGCGGAAATAAATACTATTGAAACGAAAAAGGCAGTAGAAAGGATCAATGAAACAAAGAGCTGGTTTTTTGAGAAGATAAATAAAATTGACAAACCCCTAGCCAGACTTACAAAGAAAAAAGGGAGAAAGTTCAAATAAACAAAACCAGAAATGAAAGAGGAGAAATAACAACAGACTCTGCAGAAATACAATGGATTATAAGAGAATACTACGAAAAACTATATGCCAACAGAATGGATAACCTAGAGGAAATGAATAAATTCTTGGACTCCTACAATCTCCCAAAGCTCACTCAAGAAGAGGCAGACAATTTGAACAGACCAATCACAAGGAAGAGATTGAAATAGCAATCAAAACCATCCCAAAGAATAAAACCCCAGGACCAGATGGCTTTCCTGGGGAATTCTACCAAACTTTCAGAGAGGATTTAATACCTATCCTTTTTAAGCTATTCCAAAAAATTAGGGAAGATGGAACACTTCCTAACACATTCTTTGAGGCCAACATCATGCTGATACCAAAACCTGGCAAGGACACCATGAAAAAAGAGAACTACAGGCCAATATCACTGATGAACATAGATGCAAAAATTCTAAACAAAATTTTGGCAAACAGAATTCAGCAATTCATCAAAAGGATCATACATCATGATCAGGTGGGATTCATACCAGGGACACAGGGATGGTTCAACATCCGCAAATCAATCAACGTGATACACCACATCAACAAACTGAGGAATAAAAAACACATAATCATCTCAATAGATGCAGAGAAGGCATTTGACAAGATCCAACAGCCATTTATGATAAAAACTCTGAACAAAATGGGCATAGAGGGAATCTACCTCAACATAATAAAGGCCATATATGACAAACCCATAGCCAACATCATACTCAATGGGCAAAAACTGAACGCCATCCCCCTGAAAACAGGAACGAGACAAGGATGCCCTCTATCACCACTCTTATTCAACATAGTACTGGAGATCCTGGCCAGAGGAATCAGGCAAGAAAAAGGAATAAAAGGAATCCAAATAGGGAGGGAAGTAGTGAAACTCTCGCTGTTTGCAGACGACATGATCTTATATATAGAAAACCCCAAAGAATCCATTGGAAAACTCTTAGAAGTAATCAACAACTACAGCAAAGTTGCAGGGTACAAAATCAATTTGCATAAATCAGTAGCATTTCTTATATTCCAATAACAAACTAATAGAAAGAGAACTCAAGAACACAATACCATTCACAATCGCAACAAAAAGAATAAAATACCTTGGGGTAAATTTAACTAAGGAAGTGAAGGACCTATATAATGAAAATTACAAGACCTTTCTGAGAGAATTGGATGACGACATAAGGAGATGGAAAGACATTCCATGTACATGGATTGGAAGAATAAACATAGCTAAAATGTCCATTCTACCTAAAGCAATCTACAGATTCAACGCTATCCCAATCAGAATCCCAATGACATTCTTCACAGAATTAGAACAAAGAATCCTAAATTTCATATGGGGCAACAAAAGACCCCGAATTTCTAAAGCAATCCTGAGAAAAAAGAACAAAACGGGAGGCATCACAATCCCTGACTTCAAAACATACTACAAAGCTACAGTAATCAAAACAGCATGGTACTGGTACAAAAACAGGTGCACAGATCAATGGAACAGAATTGAAAGCCCAGAAATAAAACAACACATCTACGGACAGCTTATCTTCGACAAAGGAGCAGAGTGCATACAATGGAGGAAAGAAAGGCTTTTCAACAAATGGTGCTGGGAAAACTGGAAAGCCACATGTAAAAGAATGAAAATTGACCATTCTTTTTCACCATTCACCAAAATAAACTCAAAATGGATCAAAGACCTAAAGGTGAGACCTGAAACCATAAGGCTTCTAGAAGAAAACGTAGGCAGTACACTCTTCGACATCAGTATTAAAAGGATCTTTTCCGACACCATGCCTTCTCAGAGAAGGGAAACAGTAGAAAGAATAAACAAATGGGACTTCATCAGACTAAAGAGCTTCTTCAAGGCAAATGAAAACAGGATTGAAACAAAAAAACAACCCACTAACTGGGAAAAAATATTTGCAAGTCATACATCTGACAAAGGCTTAATATCCATAACATATAAAGAACTCTCACAACTCAACAACAAAAAATCAAACAACCCAATCAAAAAATGGGCTAGAGACATGAACAGACATTTCTCCAAAGAAGATATACGGATGGCCAATAGGCACATGAAAAGATGCTCATCATCGCTGATCATCAGGGAAATCCAAATCAAAACTACACTAAGATGTCACCTTACATCCATTAGAATGACAAAAATATCTAAAACTAATAGTAACAAATGTTGGAGAGGTTGCAGAGAAAAAGAAACCCTCATACACTGTTGGTGGGAATGCAAACTGGTACAGCCACTATGGAAAACAGTATGGAGATTCCTCAAAAAATTAAAAATAGAACTACCATACGATCCAGCCATCCCACTACTGGGTATTTATCCAAAGAGCTTGAAGTCAGCAATCCCCAAAGTCCTATGTACCCCAATGTTCATTGCAGCATTATTTACAACAGCCAAGACATGGAAGCAACCTAAGTGCCCATCAGCAGACGATTGGATAAAGAAGATGTGGTACATATATACAATGGAATACTACTCAGCTGCAAAACAGAACAAAATCATCTCATTTGCAAAAACATGGATGGACCTTGAGGGAATTATGTTAAGTGAAATAAGCCAGCTAGAGAAGGGTAATCTGTGTATGACTCCGCTCATATGAGGAATTTAAAAATGTGGACTAAGAACAGTTTAGTGGATACCAGGGGAAAGGTGGGGTGGGGGGTGGGCACAAAGGGTGAAGTGGTGCACCTACAACACGAATGACAGACATTAATGTACAACTGAAATTTCACAAGATTGTAACCTATCATTAACTCAATAAAACATTTTAAAAAAATACAATATGGCAAAAATGATGGTACGTGATTCTCCAGGCTAAGTCATAATACGCATTGTGGCTTCCTCCTCCTCTCTTGGATCTGGCTCTGGGGGAAGTTAACTGCTGTGTCTTCAAGACAGTGAAGCAGCCCCACGGCAAGCTGCAGGCAATGGGAAACTGAGGCTTCCAGCCAACAACCAGCACCAGCTCACCAGGCATGTGAGTGAGCCACCTTGAAGCCCCAGTCCAGTCTTTAGATGAATGCAGCCTCAGCTGACATCTTGACCGGAACGTTATGAGAGATCATGAGTCAGAAGCCCCCAGCTAATTTTATCCTGAATTCTTGACCCACAGAAACTGTGTGAGATAAACTAAATGTTTATAAATGTACTAATAACTAAATAAATATCTAAATAAACTAAATGTTTATTGTTTCATAAAAAAAAAGAAATACCATACGATCCAGCTATTCCATTTCTGGGTATTTATCCAAAGAACACAAAAACATTAATTAAAAAAGATGTATGCACTTCTCAGTTCATCGCAGCATTATTCACAATAGCCAAGACTTGGAAACAATCTAAGTGCCCATTGATAGACGAATAGATAAAGAATATGTTGGGTGTGTGTGTGTGTGTATATATATGGAATGGAATGCTACTCAGCCATAAAAAAGATGAAGGATAGACCTTGAGGGCATCATGCTAAGCAAAATAAGTCAAATGGAGAAAGCCAGATACCACATGATTTCACTCACACATGGAAGATAAAAATACAACGGCAAACACACTCATAGATACAGAGAACAGACTGGAAGTTACCAGAGGAGAAAGAGGGTGGAGGAAGGGTGAAAAAGGTAAAAGGGCACATTTGTACAGTAACAGATGGCAACTAGACTTTTAGTAGTGAACACGATATAGTCTATACAGAAGTGGAAACATAAGAATGTACACCTGAAATTTATATAATGCTATAAACCAATATTACTTCAATAAAAGAAATTTTGAAAAGAATGATAGGAAAACCACATAAACATATATAATGACCACCAAATATTTGGAAATGAAATCCTGCCTTGTCAATAAGGTGACTACGTGTATACATTAACACAGTCACTTGAAATAGCAACGATGCGTAATATAATACTATCAACAAAAACAATAGTCTATAAGAAAGATCTGAAGTCTGCCCTGAGCTTGTGTCATAAAATCCCTCTGAAAAATAAGCAAAATAAAAATTAGAGCACAGAAGAACCTTGAGCCATAGAAGGAATCAAAGGATTGATTTTGAAATGTAGCACTTTCTTTATAGACTATTGTAAACTACAGCATTGTAGCAGAAACATTTATTGAAATAAGAAATGTTATTCCTTCACTCTCACAACCCCCCCATTTCATACTTTGTAAGTCTTTGCCTCAGACAAAGACTGAAGTTTGATAGAAAAACACAAAGAACCTCTAGTCAAAGCTTCTTGCTGTGTTTAAAACATCCTCAATCTTTTGACAAGATAAATCCAAGTGTGTGTGTGTGTGTGTGTGTGTGCGCGCGCGCATGTATGAGTAAAGAGAGGAGAGAGAAAGTCTTTTAGGGGGCAAGGAGAGAGAATGGAAGAGACTGCCCCAGCCTAGAAAGGCTTGTGGATGGTGATGCAAGAGTCACAAGGATTCATAGTGCCAGGTTTTGACAACACACTGATAAAGGGACGGAAACCAGAGGGAATGGCTGTATGATGTATGCTTGAGCCAGGTTTAAGGTGAAGAGTCTTAATATCATCAACTATTTTATGCCACCAATGTAAGGTGTGTCAAAATATATTGTTTTAAATGCTAAGAAATATAATTTTCACTAAAATAGGGAGCATATGTCAACTCATTAATAAGGGTATCATCAGAATGACAAAACAGGTTCAAAGGATAATAAAGTAACTCATGCACACATAGTCAATGAAAGAGAAACAGAGAATTCCTGAATAAAATTGCTAAATTATAAAACCAGTTATGTTGTCTTAAAGGACAATGAAAGACCATCTTTAGAATTATCTTCTTTATGGGACAGAAATAGTTTGTATCTCTTCACAATAAAACATTTTCATCTTATCGGATTTTTTTATAACATCTATTTTTAGAGTTGTAAAAGGTCCTACTCAATAGTAAATACTAAAGCAAATACATATACTTTCTTCTATAGGATCATAAAATCCGTCTAATACAAAGCCCCAGCATGACAACGAAGGTCACGCAAGCAATTTTTTTTTGCCTTACTTCCAAATTTTTTATTTTTTTTCTTTACAGGTAGAAGCAGGAGACTCATCCAAACTAAAGGAATAGCTCCAGGGTTAGATATAATGGGGCAAAGTCAGCAGAAAGCATTTAATTAATTAAAGATGTTTAGACGGACACCTGGAAAACTCAGTGCAATCCTAGGAGCAGGAGGGGAGGAAAACCTGAATGACTACAGCCAATTTTTCCACCAGCCAGGAAGGAGGAGGATTGGGATATGGAATTAGCAAAGAATAATGGATAGGTCTGATATTTTTGTACAACCTAGTGTTAGTCTAAACTTTATTCTCAATAACAAATAACATAATTAGATCATAAGATGTCAAAGGCTAAAAAGGAGAACACAAGAACACAGAATAAAATTAATATCAATTTCTGTCCTTTTTAAAAAAACGAATGTACTTACCATAGGCTGTGATTGTTACAGCCACAATGTGAACTGAATGAGAATGAATTGGAGAAAACATCATAATAAGATAAAAGCGGTCCAGCCTATCAGAGATTATGAAAAAGTTGCTTCTTTGATTTTAGCTTATGATACTCTATAGCCCGATGCTATGATAGTGGAGGGTATTAGGCTATTATACATTTTCCACATTTCCACTGACCAGACCAGCTTAATGCCCCTCTATCCTAAGCTGAAGTCAAGGTGGGGTGGAGAGTGTGGTTACATGTAGTGTTCTGGTAATGATAACAGAACAAATCATTACTCTGTTCTCTTATTACTTTGATTGGGTTGCTTTAACGGGTGTTCTCAGAATTCTATTCTCTCCCCTCTCACTTACTCAACTGTGAAACCACCAGCAAGTCACCTAGCTTTCAAGGCCAGAGTTTGCCCATCTATGAAGCTAAGGTGAGTGTCAAACTTCAGCTTCTTTCCAGCTCTCAAAGTCTATGCTTCAAACATCAGAGCAGGGCTACCAAGCATATGAAACCAGAAATGAGGAAGACACAGCCAAACCCAGAGCAAGACAGAGAAATCTTCATTTTTAAAATAATTAGTAATTGCCAAGATAAATTAGAACAATTTTTAATTATACAAAGTGAAATTAAACTCAAATGTTCAAAAGGATACCTTTGAAGATACCAAAGGTTGGTCACAAAAAAAGAATGTCGACAGTTTTAAATCCTCACTAGATTCATAGGGGAGAGTGTTTTAAAAACTAAACATGCACACTCACAAATCTCATAATAAAAACCATTTAAAGGAAACTACATTTAACTACACAAAAAGCAAAATCAAAAAAAGAAGGAAAGAAATGGCACGTGTCTATTTTGCCCAGAGACATTTGGATACAACTCAGGAAATTGTGTGTCAACACTGACAAACAGGTAAACAGGGAGAATTAGATTTTTTCACACCGGCATGACTTGAACTCCTCTTTTAGACTAGTCCCTTGTATTATGCACATATTGGGGTATTCTGGATACCTTGCTTACAGGCACAGACTTCTTCAGGGAGCACTTATTTTTTTTCCTCACTATTTCATTTGCAGTAAATCCAAATTCTCTTCCCACTGGGGTTGGGAGGCAAGAGGTGAGATAGCCTGGCCACCTTTCAACATTCCCGACTGCAAAGGATCTTCTGTAAACATGAAAAGAAAAGCCTTTGCAGCATTCAGCAAAAAGAAATAAACAATGAAGCTCATACCAATTCTGCAATCCCCGGAGAGTTTCCAGGAATCAGGTGACCTCAATCATCAAAGAAACTACAGGCATATGGGGCCAGGCCTCAGGAGTGCAGACCTTCCTTGAAGGACTCTGAGATTAAATGATAGCTTTCCACAGACACAGGCGCTCTGAAAAAACTCTGCCAGGACAGAAATGTATTAACTCTCGGGAGTATATTTTCAATGTCATGTGCAAGCAATTTAGCTGGCGGACTCCCACTGACGTTAATGGTGGCTGTGCAGTTAAATCCTAATCTGCCACTTTGCACCTGGCCCCTACAGCTTTCTTTTCTTGCTACAAAAGAGAGCATTTTGTTGCTGATGGCGGGGTGGGGGGTGGAATAAAAGGAATTATTTGGCTGGCAGCATCAGGCATCAATACACCCGACTGATACCCATTCCAAAACTTGGAAACAGTTGTCTGTGAATTTTTGCAGAGGCCAAACTGTGTAAAAGATAGACAATATACATGCTTTTGTCAGACAAATGAGCAAAATGCTTACTTATTTTCTTAGAATCACAGAATCTGGGAAAGTTATTTTCTAATATTTAATCCTCTAATTATTTTGGCAGCATCTATATAAATACTTATTTCAGTGCATTTTCCATTAATTCTTTTAGAGCTTTCGCTTCTTATATGTCTACTAAGAGCAGTAAACTCTCTTCCCAGAAAGAGGCACCAATATGCAAATTTGTTAACAGAATTTCATAGGGTTCGCAAATTCCCTGAAACTCACTCGTGGATATAAGTCCCAATTTAAGAATCTGTAATCTAACAGATCCAACTAAATACCATAAAACCACTCTCTGTGTTTGCAACATAAGAGTAATATATGAGACTTGAGGTATTTAAAGGAATGGTGCTAAATAGAGCTATGGTATTTTCCATGACAATTGCTTTCTTCATATAATGAAGAGGACCTCTCAGTGTTACCATATTGCCTATGGTGTGGTACATGGTATATTCACGTACAAGAACTGTGGCCGCTTTAATGAAGTTAGTCACCCAGTGAATTCAGTAAAAATAACCGGCAACCAGAGTTAGCAAGTATTCATTTTATTCAATTAACTCACCAAGGATATTTGTTCGGTGAACATTATATTTGGTGAAGCTACTTCATATTCTCTGCCAGCTCACTGGCAAAATCATTCCTAGGATTTTAAACTCTTAGGAGATGATAAACAGGCTGTGATCCCCTTCAGTATCTCTGGTAAGAAGCCATTGACTGAAATGACAATAGCAATAAATTACACACTTTCTAGCTTATATAGTATGTTATGTCAAAGACAAAGCTTTAATACCTGGTTAACATTTGCCTTGACTGAATTCCTACAATGTTCAGGGCACTCTTTGGAGTTAGGAACTCAATTAGAAAACTTTATTTCTGCCCTTCAGCAGCTTTACAATCTGGCTGGGAGATGGGGGAGGGGTGTGCACAACCAGCAAAAATATAAACACATCTACAAACGTAGAAACACAGTCACAGTCTACTCCCACCATATAGAGTGTTACACAAAGGGTAAGTCACAAGGGATCTGAGAATGCTAACAGAAAAATACCATCCTGAACAAGTATCAAGACCTTTGATAGAGAAGATGAGGGGCATGACTTAGAGAGGACCAGTTTTGAAAGCATTTCATTTAAAATGTTGCCTGAAATTCCTCAAAGTTAAAAAAATTGTTAAGTGTTGGGCAACACACTTATATGAATGGAATTAAAAATATAATTGAGGATGTTACTAGAAACTAGGACATTTTGAATCAACAATGTGAAAGCGTCCCATACCTGAACAGGAACTGTCCTCACCAGGTATTGTTTTCTGGAGGCCATTTGTTCTGTCCATGCTGAACGCAAAGATATTGATAACACACATTGTCTAGGTCTATTAGATCAAATGCCCCTACTGAAATCGGAAAGAATTTTTACTTAGAATTTATACAAACAGCGAAATGATTAGCAAATCAGAACTTAGCCCACATTATTTATTATATACATCAGTTTATTTTAATATACGTTAACAGTAACAGACATATATAGATAGTTATAGAGACATATACAATTCACTGTTGTTAGTCTGTTGATGATCCCCTGAACTAGACAGGGCTTAGGAACATTTTGTTTTGATTCTGATTGCAAACTCAAAGATGTCAGGTTGCCAAACTGGAAAGATTGTAATAAAAGGGACTCTGAGAACTCTCTTCCTATTTTTTCTGAACTCCCAGAAGACCCTTTTAACACTTCTCTTGTAGGATTCATCCCACTGCTACTTCTTGCTCTGAATGTATGTTACTTTCTTTCCCCTTACAATCCACCAAAAGTCAAAGGGAAGCCTGTCCAAAAGCCTAAGAGCAGGCCCCAAGGAAGGGGCTCTGTATGACAGGAGAGGGTTTCCTACCAAGTGGTTGTCATACCTCATTGTTGCTTATGATGGTCAGGGCTGCATCCATGGCAAGCATTGAATACGATATAAACAAGTACTTTCAGCAGAGGATTTAAAATTTAGGCAGCTAGATGTTCTTGAGAGGAAACGTACTTAAAGTTAGGAAATAATCTTTCACTACCAAACCATATGTGTACTATATTCTTTGCTATGCAGAAAAGTGTTAATTATCAGCTCTGAAAAGAATCTTAATATCAGTTCAAATGACACCAATACCAAAAGTATGCATTAATAATGTCATTATGTGAAGCAGATGAGTAAAGAAAAATTATAGTTAGGCAATTTCCGAAATATTATTATAAAACACCCACAATAATTTTCCAAAGGTAATTGATTCCTTCTTTTACTAATGGTCATAAAATGTTTCATGATACTTTAGATTTATATAACAAAAGATGAAGCAATATCTTTATTACTGCTTAGAAAGCAATGTACAGTTCATTCTGTCTTTAGGAATTCGTCTTGCTCTGGTCCGACTTCAACAGAAGTGAGACATATGGGAATTTGACATACCAAATTCATTCATCAGAATATAAATTGCCTCATAAATGCTCTCAGTGATCTTTTGATTGGCAGATACTACCATGCAAGGTGGTCAGAATTGGTGATCATCAAATGTCAAGAAATTTAATGATATTTGATGAAGACCAGATTCTTTAATTTTATTAAATTTCCAGAAGGTAGAGACCCTATCTTATTCATCTCCTGAGAAACCTACCCCTGTACTTTGCGCCTTAAGTATTTAACAGTTTTCTTGTCAAGGAAAGCTAACCAGAATAACCATTTTCTGGAACACATTTCCAATGAAAGTAATGTTACTTCATTCCTATGAAGCAGTGAACCCAGATATCCATTGTACAATAAATATAATCAGAGAGTTATTAAAGTGATCACTTATAGTGATAATAACAATAAAACATCTGCCATGTAAGTCAAGATTTATTTGGCCGTACATAAATTAGAGTCCCAGAACAGTTTGAAACAAGAAAGAAAGGGACAATTAGTAATCCACTGATCATTAACAGAAACAAAATGTTAGGTTTTAGCCTTGACCCAATTTACTATCTACCATTTTTCCCATTGGAATGAGAGGATTCAGCATTATTAAAAGCTAATTAGAATTTTTATCCTCCTCTGACCTATGTTTTCATTCTTGTTTCCTGTCAGACTATTGACTGAAGCTAATTGGCAAGTATTTCTACGAAAGACAAATTCTTTTCAAATCCTAGCATCCATAAAAATCAACTGAGGTTACCTGTTAAGAGCCTGATAAGAATACAGTTTGCTGAGCTCCGCTTTCAGAGATTCTGACTTGGCTGTCTAAAGGGCAGGTCTGGAAAATTTTTTAAGCAATCCCTTCTAAATAATGTCCGTGTCAAAGACATTGTGAAACATTTTATGAAGAGCAGCCCTTAGATCCCGGCTGTGTGTAAATATAGACAATGCAGGCAAATACCAATAGCCACTTTTCAGGATTTCCTAGGCTTACACTGTCTCCGACTCTTCACAAACTCCTAAATGCTGAGAGAATAAAGAGGAATAAATTCCAATGCGCAGAAGAATCCATATACAATTCTATTTATTTACCATGAAAAAGTTTTATTTTAAATTTGTTCTGTTGGATGTAGTCCCTAAAAGATGGCAATTTGATTGATGTCACCATGAAAAGCTACTCTGAAAAAGCAGATGCAGCCATATATGTTATGTTGCTTTGGGGAAACTTTCCATCATTCTTTACGCACCCTCAATAGGAAAAAGGATATAGTTTGGAAAAAGTGGAGCCGTGGGTTATTAAAAAAATCTAGGATTAAAATTTCCCCACAATGTCTACTCCCCACATTCTGTGTAACAGATCATAAAAAGCAATTAAAGAAAAATAAATGTTCTATTTAGATTAGCATAAGATAGTAGGCAATAATAGCTTTAAAAGATCAAATATAAAGGCAATAACAATCTAAACAAACCTCCAAAGACCAAGAGCTGTAAATAATATTTGTGCAGTGGAACTTAGCATATATGACCTTATCCAAGTCTCACAATAATTCAGTGAGGATAGAAATATTTGCATCTTATCCTATGATAAACTGAAGCTCACAGAGATTGGGGGCTTTGCTCATTAGCACATAATTAGTAAGTAGAAGAATAGGGAATTATATCTAGATTTCCCAGCTTCATATTTAACAGCAAATGCCCCATTAAAAGTCTTGAAATTTCCAAACATCTAAAGCATAGTTCTTAAGTTCAGTGGGTGCACTCTACCAGTAAGAATGCATTTCATAAACAATTTGTGAATAATTTACTTTTTAAATATATTATGCAATATTCAATGCTATTTATTTTATAACAATAGGCTCAAATGCATACATAGGTATGCCTGCTTTATTGGCAGAAGAAAAGATGGATACGCAGCTAGAGTGCAGGGAATTGCAGATATCCTAGATCAACCCTATCCTAATGGGTCTTCCATATGTATGTCACTATAAGATAGAGAACAGCTGCCATGATATAGCCTCATATGTCTGCTTAACAATTAGCAGGCACTTAAAAAATAACCTGAAAAATAACTCAAAGCTATACCTTTTGATATAAGGAATAACTAAAATAATAATAGTAATAAGCCCAGCTAAAGAGGCAAAGGAAGTATTTCCTCCTCATTGCGGGTTATTGCCTGTGTTCAAAAACGTGGTCATGACCGTGGCAGTATTATTCCTTTGCAAAATTTTCTCCAACAGGAAAGTAGAGCACCTAGAGGAATGTTTGCCACATGGTAGGTATTCAATAAATATAGATTGCATTCTTGAATGAAAGATTTCATTGACATCTTAAGGGATAGGAAGAGCAGAATGAGGAGAAGATAGGTGTTATCTTTTTTTGTTGTTGTTGAGGAAGATTTGCCCTGAGCTAACATCTGCTGCCAATCTTCCTCTTTTTGCTGAGGAAGACTGGCCCTGAGCTAACATCCGTGCCCATCTTCCTCTACTTTATATGTGGGTCGCCTACCACAGCATGGCTGGACAAGCAGTGTCATGTCTGCACCTGGGATCTGAACCTGTGAACCCCGGGCTGTTGAAGTAGAACGTGTGAACCTAACCGCTGTGTCACCGGGCTGGCCCCTCTTATTATTATCTTCAGTTCACATATGAAGACCCTGAGGCTTGAGGTAGTTAAGTAAGGTCACACAGCTTTAAGTGATGGAGTCAGAATTTGAACCCAGATGGCCCTACCCTGAAGCCCACACCCTTAACCACTGCATTACCTTGTCTCCTTGTTGTTCACTATTCTCTTGCCCTCTGAATTGTATAAACTGGCATAATCCTTCCTTAAGGGAAAATATGAGGGATAGCCCTAAAGGGTTTCAACTGGTTTTCAAAGACCAAAGCCTAGTCAGAGAATGATAGAATGTTGAAAATGATTTCAGATATCATCCAGTCCAGACCAACCAACATCCATTTTGGAGCCATTATATACAAGAGCAAACAGCCTCAGATAAATTAAGCTGCTTGTTCAATATCCCAGAGCAAGTCAATCGCCACACAGGAACTCAGAACTAAGCTCACCTAAGAATTTTAGGTCAAATCATTATCCTCTGCAATCCATGGGCCTTGATTTATACACTAGCAGTAGTGGATCAAGTATGGCACTCAAGTATATAACAATCACCCTAAAGTTTCTAACCTAATCTTTAGCTTCTCCTGTTGGCTGTACTGTTGGAGATTTTTTTACAATGTAGAATCTTAGACTTCACTCCCATACTGTGAGGGATCCCTAAAGATCTTAATATCTATTTCCCTACTTCTAATAGTCAAGATAAGGCTTGCTCTTACAAATCACACCCTCTACCCTGAACAACCACATATTAAACAAAGGTAAGCGTCTGAAAAGTTTAACACACTACACTTTGATGACTGATAAAAATGCAGCATCTTTGTTCCTCACTAACGGCTCTAATCTTGTTCCTGAGCCTAATACACAATGGAGTAGGGGGAGAAAGAGGGATAACTAAACTTTGCATTTGCTGAAAAAATAGCATCTTGTCTGTTCCATTTTAAATAATCTCCTCCATTCAGTCACTTTTTGGTAAATTATTGACATTCTAGCTTTCTTCCCTCTCCCCTATCCTTCTCCAAAATAGTACAAGAAGGTATCTGGTTCAGTAAGATACTCTGCGCCATCATAGATGCAGGGGTGAAGTGGCCATGTAGTCTGTATTGTATTTTCTGAACCCTTGACAGTCTCAACAGCAGAGTGGCAGGTCTGTTCTGGTCCCAGAGCTGATCTTTTAAGGCTGTGCTTCTGGTAGTCACCCCCTCAAGCTGAGGATTTTGCAACACGTTGGACCCTTTCTGCTGACCCCACACAATATTGTAGTGCAGATTCTCCCAGTTCTCCTCCACGGTCTTTCTGTATCCCAAGGGAACTTCTGAATTCACCATCACCCATACAGCCATATGGTGGAAGCAGAGCCCTGTTTGAGGGTCACTATCCTCAGTCATCTAACCACCTCTACTCTTTGACATATTCTTGCTCTGGGAGCTGTCGGAAGTTGCATCCTGCTGATCCTCTCCTAGCAACCTTAAGGCTCTCTCAGGCAGCGCCCAGAAATGTGTCCTCAGCTTTCATTCTGAGGAGGAGAAAGCAGAGCCATCAACTCCTGATCCCTTCACCATACTGAGCTTCCCTTCTTCCCACAATCCCCTAGGACCAAACTAGGTGGGCTTCTCACCCACTCTTACAAAGAGAAACTTCCTAAAACATATTCTCGGTTTTCTCCACTCCTGGCTTATTGTTGAATTTGATGATGGAGTCTCTCAGGGATAGTTCCTGATATATTCATGAAAGCTAAATGATTTTAGAAAATCCTCTGCACTCCCTACTTCAGCTAATTTTCATGACTGTGATCTTGAGGATTCAAAATGCTACTCTGGATGTTAAGAGCTAAATATTGACTTTATTTAGCATCCTTGCTAATACAATCCACATCAGTCCCCAGATTAAACATATGCCTCTGGCTGAAGACAGGGAGATCAGAAACAAAGAAGTGGAAAAAAGTGCATGGATGTATTTCAGAAGTAGTATTGTTTCCACCACAAGTAATGAGCTTAAATTTCAGTCTGTAGTCAGTCAGTGTGAGGAGAAATCATGGCTTACTCTGAATTTCATGCAGCTTTCTCTAAAAAGCCGTGAACTGACTCAATAGCTAGGTTTCCAGTGTCTGAGAAAGTGTGTAAATTTCGAGACCAACTGGACATTCCCTATGGTCTCTTGACCATACTGGTCTCTCAACTAAGGGAAATAAAATCTTTCACTTGAACCTTTGCTTAATCCCCTACACCTCAAAGAGGCATTAACAACTAGGTCCCAGAAATTAATAACTGGTAGATTGTATACTTGTCACTCTTCAGGTCTTCAGTCAAAATGTAAAATTTCCATTCTTATTCAGCAAAGATGAAGATATATAAATGGATAAATCCCTTTATGAAAGGTCCCCATTACCCAGACTTTCTCTGCTATCCAGAAGCATGTTCCACACAGGACATTTGCAGTTTAAATGAGTAAGATCATCAAAAATTGTCATCATCTCATTAAAAAAACCTGCCACATTTTGTGCGATTGAAAACCAAGGCATTAGGATAATTTGCCTTTTGTTTTGTATGAAACAGAGCAGGTTAAGGACTTCCTTTTTCCCTAGTCTTTTCCTTGAGAATCATCACTGCAGCCTTTGTTTTCTCTAATAAAATCAATTTTACAAAATCAATTTTTGAGGTAAAAAATGAAGTATGTGAGTTTTTCCTATGTTAATATCTTTTTTGTAGGAAGGATACACTTATTAAATTTTTTATGCTGATATGGTCCAATGTTTGAGCTCAAGATTACAATTTCTAATAGTGAAGGCTAGTGCAGATCTGCTGATCGAACATTTGAGACCTGATATATTTGCTCAGCATTGAATAAAGGGGACATCAGGCAAATTTCAAAATAAATGATGTTTCGTCTGCCTGGAGTAAAACGCTTTTGAAACATTATTCTATCTTTTGATTATAACAGCAATATCTGCTTATTGTAAAAAAATTCAGAACTTATAGAAAAGCATATAAAAATAGAGACTAATTGAAATCCTACCACTATGCAACAACAACTTTCAATGTTCTGATTTGTTATTCTAGACTATACGTAATGTGTGTTTCTATACACATAGTTTTTAAATGACATAAAATTATGTTAAATTTATTAGCTTTGGAGGGTTCATAGCTTACTTTCCACGCCACAAAAACTGATAAGAGGGAAGTTTGTTTTTGTTTTCACACATACTAAACCTCCCCAGTCTTTTCTAGACTTTTATGACACAGAAACAGGGAAATGAGCAGGGAGAAACAAAGTTGGAAGAACAAAACTGGTGATTTGCTTCAAAGAAGGCTCAAATATGAACCCAAGGCTGAAAGGAGTGGAGAAAGCAGTCACCATCCAGGAGCCATGACCAGGTGCCATTCAGCTGGAGGCTATGGAGCCGTGAGAGGTACAGACGGGACTTTGAAGACATTTCACTGTGCACTGAAAATGTGAATTCCTCATCATTATTAAATTATGTGTTCTATTGGACTTGAGTACTTGGAACCAACAAGGTTCAAAATAGCATGAATTGGGCCCATCTAGTCAAATTACTGACGTTATTTTTTTCAGTAAACAATATATTATGATACCTCATCAATAAGCATAATACTCATTTTTTAAAAGTTGCATAGTATTCCATTGTGTATGTATTAAGACCTATTTAAACACCTCTCTTTTGTCACAATTTTAAGTTGTTTCCCATTTTCAAAAAGTATATACAATGTTTTATATACAAAACTATATAGTTTTCCAATAATTATGTTAGAGTTATTTCCTAAAAGTACGATTTATGGGTCAAAGGTAGTATACTTATTTGATCTTTTGATGTATGTTGGCCAATCACCCTCCAACAAGATTGTGCATTCCTATAGACCATGAGTAAGAGGGTCAAGTTTCCCACACCCACACCAGTACTGATTATCCTCAATTTTGTTTTTAATTTACTTTTAGGGCTGGAAAACAACAGAAGTGATCGATATTTTGAAATTCCACTGCTTGATAATGACACAGGACATCTTATCATAAGTTTATTGACCAAGAAATATCATTGACGTTAGGATGTGCTGAAGAGACCAACAATTCTCATTGCAAATTCAGGAATTAGTCTTATCATTTGCTGAAATTGTTTAAATGAAAACCTGGTTAAAATAAGATAGTTAAAAGAATGTACTACAGAGCAAAATAAAATCTAATAGAATGCTAACCTTCCAGATGAATAGCTCTATTATAAGAATGCTTTTTTAATACACTAAATCAATTTTACCCAAATAATAAAAACCCCTTAAATGAATGTCCATGAAGAAAAAATAGTACAGTAATCAGTATTAGAGTCCCTTGAGGGTCAAATAACTATCTATATTTTAAAAAGAATCTACTTTTTTATAGGGGCACAAATTAAATGCTTCCAATATATCCCTTTAGCAAACGGCTCTATTTTATAGTTTTTTAAAGTCCACTATTTTTTTTAATGTAGCTATTACAAAAAAGTAAATACTTTTCTAATAGTTTTCCCTATAAAAACCATTCATCTAACTTTTCCTTTTCTAGAAGTTTCAAGCTTTCATCCAGCTTTTTTGTGCAGACTGCACATTGTGACAATTTTGTCTACATATAATGACATATCCTCAAGGATATCATTATGTCAAGAAGTAGAGAGAAAACATTAAGCTTCTGCTGTTTCAAAAGCCTTATTATTTGTTTTACGTTTTGTTTTTAGAAGAAATGATAGTTGTCAATGTAACACACCAATTTTCTAGGAGTTATAATAATACAGAATTTTAACAACTGCAGCTGTCCCGTAAATGTTGATGTTATCCAGGATTCCATTCTTGACCCTCTGCTTCTCTTCTCTGCAGTGACCTTATTTAACTTCCACCCAGCACGAACTCAATATGTGCAAAATGAGTTCATAATCTCTTTATCACCATCACTCGCACACACACAAACTTACTCCTCTTTCAAAATTGTTTTCTTGAACAGTTGCACTGTTACAAACAATAAAGTCATCCTAGACTTTCTAACTCCCAACATTGAATCAGTCACCAAGTCCTATTTCTACTCTCTGTGTATCCTTTTAATCCATTTTCCCCCATTCTCATCGACACATCCTTAATTTAGACCTTAATTAATATAACAACAATCTAAGTTGTTTTTTTTCTGCCTCTAATCTTCTGACCTAAGCTCTACCTCTCCCCTAATCACTTCTCCTTAAAGGTATCAGAAGGATCATTCTAAAATTCAGATCTGATTTTATCACCAAAGCTTCTATAAAGCCTAACCATAGATTTTTGAAATTCCTTAGCTTGACACACAAGACTCCATATGTTCTGCTGTCTGCCTACTCTGCAGTTTCATCTCTCACCACTCACCCCACAAATTCTGCATGTGAGTAATTCAAAATGGCTTGATGTTGCCTGAACTTACCTCACGCTTTCTCCTGTCCATGTCTCTGCACACATTATTCCCCTCTTCTTAGACTATTCTCTCTACCCCTTGCCTTGATAACGTATGTCCTTCAACACTCAATTAAAAATTTACCTCTCCCAAACAAGCCTTTCCTGAAACATGACAATGAATTGGGTATTCTTCTCTATGATTTCACAGGAACCCGTGTTTCCTCTTTTTCTTCTATTAAAGGGAAAGCTTCCTGACAAAAAGGCCTCCTTCTTACATACATGTGTCCCCAGTGCCTAGCACAATGCCCAGTCAAATTAAGCCCTCAAAAAATGAATGTATCAGATAAGGAGCTGCTTACAGGCATTTAAGCAGGAGCTGGATTTTCTCCTATCAAAGATGACTTTTAACAAAGGCTGAACAGAATCAAATCTGTTTAGAACACTTAAATTCTATTGTATACATAACCTAATTAACAAAATTGCTGAAACAGTGTAAACATATTTAGTTATTGTCAGTTCCAAGCAGTTGCTTGGGAGAGGTACATTTCTCCCGCCCATACCATTAGCCCCTGAAAATGATCCTAAAGCAAATATAGACTAAGTGAAAATCTTATGATTTATAGATAATACAGGTGTTGGAAGACAATTCTTCATGGTCTCTCTTATCTCTACACTTCTTGTGAGCAGAGGCACTGACAATCTTTGCTCTAAAACTATCTTTCCAAGGACATTTGTGTAGTGAACAGTCACGAAAAACAGAGATAGTGTGCCCCTCTGGAGCAAAGGGTAGGTTTGTTTACTGCCCAGTATAACAGAGTTACTATCTCCCTTCAGAACAAAAGGCAGGTTTGCTTGCAGTCCATTATGAAATATCTGAGTTCCCGAGAATTGAAGTCCCTCAGCTGTGATGAAACCCACCACATATACAGTATCTTTCTGGGCCTCTTCCCATCACCTCATGGGTTTGGGAGACCAAAGGAAATCACACAAACATGTATCTCATGCAGCATGCTGTACAGTGGGTAATAAAGCCATCTGTCTCATACCAGATGTCTGGTTGCTTCTTCCAGCACCCACAAAACTGCAGCAAGTTAACTTGCTAGATTGCAAGCAGGATGCATTCTCAGGCCCATCAACAGTTTTGGAGAGTCACTTTAAGATAAACACTACCCTTCAACCAGATTGCCATTCCAAAGCACATTCTGTAAAAAACATTTTGGAGCAGTTTCCATCCACAGATTACTATGGAGAACATTTAGTTAACCAGCTGCATGTTTGGTCCTAATACCTTACACAACCAAACACAGAAAATAACCATGATCAAGCAACTTCCTTTTATCAAGAATGGTGGTGCTACTCTACTGGTCCTTTGTAAATCAAAAATCAGTGTTCTTACCCTTGACCCGGCTTCTTTCTCACATTCAGCCTGACGAGTTGATTGCAGAAGGACTTCCTTTCTTCTGTCTTCTCGAGAATACTTACAAGTAGCAGCCTGGGCTCCTGGAGGATATAGTTGATTAGGTTTGCAAATTGTCAATCGTATTTAGCATTTGTTCCTCACAATCTTCCACTCTGAATTGATTAAATTATTTTAGAACATGCCTATGGCTCATTGATGCCAAAAGCATAAATCAGCTAACTCTTTATTTGCTACAGGGCATGACAATACTTCATCATTAGAAGGTACTAAATAAATCTTAGTTTAAAATAACAAGCAACTTTAACCAAAGCCATTTTATTTCACTAAGGAGAATATTAGCTTCTTTAGGACAAGAATTAAGTCTTTCTTGCAAACCTCGTGGTTTTAAATAGAAAGTGAATACTTATTGATTAACTGATAAGCAGGAAATCTAGCACAATGGTTACCAAATCTAGGTACATGACAGAATCACTAAGGATGCCACACTTCTTAATCAGATCCCTGGCAGCAGGATAGAATAATCTCTAGTTTGGAAACTCCCCCAGCAGAATCTGAGAACTAATAAGAATTTGAACTTGTTGCTAGATGATTGTGACCATGAAACCTTTTGGGAATAATCATCATTATAGTCTATTTTCAATTAGAAGATTTGCTAAACGAAACAAAAGATGCTTCATGTGGTAGCAACTAATTTCCAAAGCAAAAATTAAATCTTAGAGCTATGAGTCTCACGTACAAGTATTCCTTCTTAATATCAACAAAATTTGGCCGACCCTAATAGTTGTGGTTTTCTTGGACACTAGTTGAATTATACATAATCACTAAATTATTATTAATATAAAAATTGTTTTAAAGTTTTATTTGGTTCAACAGTATCTACATATATTTGTCAAAGTGTATGCGTATATGAGTGTATGTGAAAGAAAAGCTTATCTATTCAATCTGGAGATTATATTTGGTCCACCTAGAAATTCTCTGAGTACTTTGAATATTTCTTTCTGCCCCTTCCCAGTTATCTGAGGACGCAACACTGAGACATTTTTCAGAATATAGTCCAAGTTTAAAAACTGAGTCTTTTGTGTCAGTTAAAAATCATCAGAACAATAGCTGAAAAGTCATTATATAATATATACTTTTCTTACTACAATACTTAAGTATTCAAACTTTATACAGCATCTTTTGATTGTCCTTATCATACCGTTCTCAGACAGATACTAGTTAGTCTGATTTTCTAAATGTGGATACTGAGATATAGAGAGGTTAAGTGATTTGCTTCAGGCATTCAGAAGAGAGAGTTGAAAATTCCAAATCCCCGGACTGACTGGCAGTTTCTTGTCTGATACACGAGACAGCACTGCCCCTCCCAGGCAGCTGAAGGTACAAAGAGAGGAATGTCAGAGACAGGATGCGGAAAGCTTGTCTTTTCACAGTAGGGGGTGTACTTGATGAATATCTCAAGGTGGGAATATTGATCTCTTACAGAGGAGATCAAAGGGGACTGTGCATTTAAGGGTTAACTGCAGCATAGAAAAAAGAATGAATCACATTCTGAAAAAAAATAGCATTTGGGAGAGGCTTGAAGATCAAGCTTAAAAAGAAAAAAGTGTTATCAGAATAGACTTTAGGGACTGTAAAACCAGCCCACTTGTCATGGGCTGAATTGTGTTCCTCCAAACTTCGTACCTCACTTCAGAATGTGACTGTATTTGCAGACAGGGCCTTTAAAGAGGTGATGAAGTTAAAATGTGGCTATTAGGGTGGGCCCTGATCCAATCTGACTGGTGCCCTTGTAAGAAGAGGAAATTTGGACGCACAGGGAGGCACTGGGGGGTGCACGTGCACAGAGACAGCCATGTGAAGAGGCAGAGAGGCCACCTGCATGCAACAGAGAGAGGCCTCAGAGTGAACAAACACTGCTGCTGGCCCCTTGTGGGACTTCCAGCCTCCAGAACTGTGCGGAAATAAATTTCTGTTGCTTAAGCCACCAGGTCTGTGGTATTTTGATATGGCAGCCCTAGCATTGTAAGACAGGACTCATTTTGTAGATTAACCCAGAAACATGAAAGAATGTGCCTAAGGCCACATAATGGTGCATTTGTCCGTTGCTGCACTTCGGGGATTCTTTCCTGGGCCGCCCACCTGTAGTAGACGTTGTCACTGCCTCTCATACCCTCCCGGGATTCACCTCTGCGGTAACACTGACACCTACCCTTCTATCTGAGGGTTTGTTTCTGACTCTCACTCTCAGCCTGCAGGCAGGGCACACACAGAATGCTGAACAATCCATGCCCTGGGAAAGGCCCTCAACAATGAGCGAACAGGGAGTTGATGGATCAATACTGTAGCTTGCTCACTCCTTGGTAGGGATAACTCTGAAGCTTCCTTCTACACCATTTCCCAGAATCCTCCAGTGGAGTTAAGTTCTAATTGCCCACAGTAGTAGCTGGCTTGATAATGTACCTGTTTTTTGGGTTTCTTCCCTACCTATTACACTTTCCCACTTTCCTTCCAATGATTCCTATGATTATCTCCTAAATTAACTCCTTTCACTCAAATCCTTGCTCGAGGTCTGCTTCTTGGCGGGCATGCCAAATCAAAGTACCATTTTCATGTCCGTCTGGTCTAAGTCATTATTTCTGTTTATAGACTTGAGATCAGGCAGCAGATGGTTCCAGAAAGAGCTGAACAATCTCTAAGGCCTCTATTCAGCAGATGAAGTTCTCCTTTAATAAAAGTATATCCTCCCAACTTTGTAGTAGCTTTAATATTCAAATTATCTTTCAAAATATGCCTATCCTAAAATGATCTCTTTGTTGATCCTTTCCTCTGTTTTATAAATATGCTCATGTTTGGCCCCTTCAAAAAAATTAACCCTTCCCTGATGCTGTGGCCTCTTCTAGTTTCTGCTGAAGTCACTGAAACTTCTTTGGCAGAAAGATCCAATAAACATATCGCCAAATCTAATGAACACCTTTTAATTTTTACCTTATACAGAAGCTTTAATGCAGTCTTATTTTTTCATTTTCTTCTTTATAGTTTAGGATTTATGACATCCTTTGTTACCCCAAAATCAGAAAATTATTCTGCTGTATTTTCTTAGAGCTTTAAGGTTTGGTTTTTACATTTAGATCCTATTCTAGCTGGAATTTATTTTGTTTGTAGTACAAAGGCCCACACGTGCAAATGAAATTGAACGTTATCTTCTTCTGAAACCCTCCCACTCTGACATTTTTGACTCTTCTTTCATCTGCTTCTCCACCTACACTTCTAATTACGCTTTCCTGTCTGCTTTGTTTTTTCTCCTCTGCCTATGCTGGGAATTCCCCCAAGGCCTGACCTTTGTCCCACTCTTCTTTTCTAATCGCATTCTTCTTTTGGGCAATCTTAGCACCAGCTTGATGTTTATACTCTTCTTTTGTATTTATATATTTCCTGTTGCACAGGCATCTTATAATCAACCAACTCAAAAGAAAGGCTTATTTTTCCCATCCCGCCTATGAAGCTTTCTGGTTCTCCAGTATTGTATTCTAGTCTGATTAATTGACTACCATTTACCCACTTAGACATGTCAGAAATCCTACTTCCTCTTCACTCTTGCCTCGAATCACACTTGAATAAATTAATCATCAAGTTCTGATTATCTTAATTCCCAAATATTTATGATATTATCCCCCTAGACCTTATCTACATCTCTACTAATCTGATCAATCCACTTATAATATTTTGACTAAATCATTTAGGTACTTTCTGTTTTCAGTATTGTACTACGCAGATCTATTTTCCTGACTGCCTCAGAGTGGCGCAATAGTGGTAGAAATCACTACTGCTCACCAACATTGCAAGTTCTTCTTCCCTGCTGCATATAGGAAAACTCGGGCCTTTTCAGACTTCTTACAGTTGAGTAGGGCCGTGTGGTTTCTTCAGGCAATGGTTTCTGTAGGAATGCGGTTGTTTTCAGATGAAGGTGATAAAAAGTCCATGTGTGAGTTTCCAGTCTCTATTCCCCAGCATTATCAATCAAAAAGGATTGTGCAGGACTGTTAGCCAGGTTTCCTCGGTGGATAGTTAGTTCTGAGTCCCATTTCCTCCAGCCAAAGACACAAAGATTTGGGAGTTAATTTGTTATCACAGCTTAACAGCCTGCCTTGATTGACAGAACATCTTAAAATTTTAATCATGTCACTCTCCTACATAAAATCCTCCAATCGTTTTCTGATTGTTCTTGAAATATGGTCTAAGCATCTTACGTAGCAAAAGAAGGACTTTCAAATGTGGGCTCTGCTCACGTTGATCACTTATGTTCAGTACCTTCACTTTACATACTAATACACTGCATCCTTATTTTTTTTGTATTTGCCATATAATTCTCGCCTTCATACTTTTGTCCACACTGTTATCTCTATCTTGAGTTCCAATTCTTCTATTATTTTAATTGGATAACTTCTATTTTATCTTTAAGATTCCATTCAGGTGTCAGCACTTCCAAGAAGATTTTTTTAAACTTTCAAGCTGATTGTAAATTTCTTCAGGAAATGTTTAATATTCATCCTTTTTATCCTCAGTTTCTATCACACTGCCTTATACTTAATAGGCACTCAATAGATGTTTCTGCAACTCTTCTCACAAAATTATTCCAAGACAAACAATAACAAATGAAAGATCTAATCATCTAATCAGACATTTTCTTCACAAGACCAAAGTGCATCATTTTTATTCATAAATAGATTGATCAGTTTTTTAACAAAATATACTTAATAATGTAAACTTATTTTAGTGTGTTTATGCCCTTTGTTTATTTAACTATCCTTTCATTCAATGCACATTAAGAAAGAAAAGATAATCTTTAAGGAAGCTTTCTAAGCACTGGGAAAAATTCAGTCTCTTGGTCCGAGCAACCATAGCTATTTCCTGCAGTGACTTCTTTATTCATTCCCCATTTCTATCTTTGCCCTCTTATATTCTTTCTTCCAAACAGCAGCCAGCGTGACACTTAAAAAAAAAAAATTTGATCATGTCTCTCCTTAGTTAAAATACTGTCCAATGGCTCTACATTTTATTAGAAGCAAAATCTAATATCCTTATATTGCCTCATACCACACATGATTTTAACCCGCTCCCTCTCTGATCTCATCTCTTTCTATCACTCCTTTGCTCACTCTGATCCAGCAGCATCCTTCCTTAGATGCCCCTTAAATACACTGTTAAGGACTGAATTGTGTCACTCTCACAATTCATATGTTGAAGGCCTAACTCCTACTGTGACTATACTTGGAGATAGGGCTTTAATCCAATAAGACTGGTGTCCTTATAAGAAAGAGATACACCGGGGATGCACACACAGAGAAAAGGCCCTGTGAGGACACAGCGAGAAGGCAGCCATCTACAAGCCAAGGAGGGAGGCCTCAGAAGAAACCAAACCTGCTGACACCCTAATCTTGGACTTCCAGCCTCCAGAACTGTGAGAAAATAAATTTCTGTTGTTTAAGCTGCCCAGTCTGAAGTATATTTTTATGGCAGCCCTAACAATCTAATATGCATACCAAGACCTTTATATTACCTCTTGCCTCTGCCTGGAACAATCTTATCCAAGATAGCTGCATGGCTTTGTATTTTGTCATTGGTCTCTGTTCAGATGTGAACATATCACATGGATGTTCCCTGACAAACATCTATAAAACTATGCACCTATCATTCTTTATCTCCTTTAGCTTGTTTCATTGTTTTATAGATCTTATCATCTCTTTGCATATACTTATTTGTCTATTCTTGGCATTTTCCCACTAAAATATAAGGTCATTTCCCACTAGAATATAAATTTCTCTATGAGAGGGGCTTTCCATCTTTGTTCACTACTGTATCTTCAGGCCTTAGAGCAATTTCTTGCATACAGTAGGAACTAAATAAAATCTGTTAAAATATAGAATGTATTAATTAATTAACTATTAATTAACTAATAAGACTTTTTTGTCAAAGAGATTTTAACCTAATGGAGGGTATAGGTGCATAATTACAGTGAAAATAATTTTTTTTTTAAGATTGGCCCTTAGCTAACATATGTCGCCAATCTTCTTTTTTTTTTCCTTTTCTTCTCCTCCCCAAAGCCCCCCAGTACATACTTGTATATTCTACTTAGGAGCACCTCTGGTTGTGCTATGTGGCATGCACCTTAGCATGGCCTGATGAGTGGTGCCATGTCCATGCCCAGGGTCCGAAACAGTGAAAGCCAGGGCCGCCAAAGCAGAGCGTGCAAACTTAAACCACTCAGCCACAGGGCCAGCCCCTGAAAATAATTTTTTATAAATATCATACATGGATATAAGCAAAGTATTATGCTGGTAAAGAACAATAACCAGTACATTGTAACTAGCAGGTATAATTACCAGCTACCAACCCTATGAATATAAAATGGGAACATTTTCCTCTCAATTAGTTCTTTTCTTCTTTTCTCTTTCTTGTGATCAGACAGCTCTTTCTCTCTCAGTTTGAATAATTTCCCATTGTATTAGTGATGTGCTTTTTGATTATGCTAGGATAATTTTACTCCGTAAGCTGAACCTACTATGTGCACAAGAATTGGAATGAAAGAAAATACTTCTTCTTTCAAAATTTTCCCTCATGCAGGGCCGGCCTGGTGGCACTGTGGTTAAGTTTGCACATTCCACAGTTTGCACATTCTGCTTCCATGACCCAGGGTTCACCAGTTAAGATCCCAGCTGCAGACCTACACACCGCTTGTCAAGCCATGCTGTGGCAGGCATCCCACATATAAAGTAAAGGAAGATGGGCATGGATGTTAGCTTAGGGCCAGTCTTCCTCAGCAAAAAAAAAAAAAAAAAAAAAGAGGATTGGTGGCAGATGTTAGCTCAGGGCTAATCTTCCTCAAAAAAAAAAGAAAAAAATATTTTCCATCATGCTCATTACAATTCTTAGCCTCTAAATATCTGATACATAGAATCATGGCATTTTAAACTGGAAGGGATCTTAGATAACCTCTTGTGTCATTATCTGGAAACATACTCACACCAATGGAAGACAAGTTAACTCTAGGGAATTCTGTCTCTGAATCAAGCACCATGATAAAGACCTTGTATACAAACGTTTCAGTTACTAATCTTCATGACAATCATGTATATTAGCATATGAATTCTTTCAGAAATATTTACGCTTCTCTCTTTGGGTTACCAGAACAACATTCAAAGAGACAAGACATTTAAAGTAATGGTTTTTATTTTAGTTGTATCTTTCTGCATGGCCACAGAAGTAGGTTTTACAGTGGTCCAAAGTTAAGGCAACTGTCTAATCAGCTTGGGCTGCTATCATAGGATATCATAGACTGGGTGGCTTAAAAACGACAAAGATTTCTTTCTCACAGTTCTGGAGGCTTGGAAATCCATGTTCAGGGCAGTGGCAGATTCAGTGTCTGGTGAGAGTTCTCTTCCTGGCTCGCAGAAGGCTGACTTCTTGCTGTATCATCACATGGCAGACAGCAAAGAGAGGGAACAAGCTCCCGCGTCCCTTCTTATAAGGGCACTAATCCCATTCATGAGTACTCCACCCTCATGACCTCTTTTACTCCTATAGGCCTATCTCCTAATACCGTCACATTTGGAGTTAAGATTTCAACATACAAATTTTCAGGGGACACAAACATTCAGTCTATAATAGCAACTCTCAAATCTAATGTCAAAATTTAGGTAACTGCATTCCTCTACTAAGTTGATCTTTTTCTCCACTTGTCACCAGAGTTCCTGGAATCTGCACATTCACTCTCAACATATCCGAATATCTCAGGACAGCATTGATAGCAGGGGTATGGAACAGTTCTGTGGAGACACTGAACTGTGGGCAGTGGACTAGAGCAGATCCTGAGGCCCTTGCCTGGGGCACGACACAGGCCATCCACCTCCCCTACTCCCTCTGTGAGCAGTGTGTACAGATTCTCTTACTATTATCTTTGATTTATCCTTCAACCTTCTTATTAGAAATTTTTGGCTTAATATAGCCCCACCCTATTTTGCTACACAGTTTTTCTAAATATTATATATTATTCATTGCCTATGTTCCACTTCTGTGAAGAAAGTGAGATTCTGAGGAGTTAAATAAGTATCCCAAATCACTCAATCCTTTAAGTGGTAGATCTTTCACTGTATGTCTGACTTCATATAATTTTAGTCTGCCCAAGATTAGAGACGGGATGTAAATTATAGCTCCGGTTCTTGGATGCCAAATCAGTGGAAAGAGGTTCATATATCCGCAAATGATTCACAACAAACTCAACAAAGAATTATGCTCACCCAGCCTAGCCTGTGTTAATTTCGCAAGAGTCTAAGCATTAGTGGTTATGACTAAAAATAGAGCAAGTGAATAAATCTCTTTTATTTCCTGATTTCATGAAAGAAGTATATTTGAAATTGTTGATATGTCAGTTTATAAATCGGACTTTGGCACTCAATCACAAGTCTGTATATGTTGAAATATGACCAGGTATTTTTCATAAACAGCAAGACAATGAAAAATGTGCCATTGTTATTTTATTCATCTGTTTTTCCTGAATCATATTCCAAGAATGTTAGGTTTCCCTATTAGAGGAGATTATGAATAAGACTTTGTCGAAGTTGTCTACTCATCATTACCTCTAATATCTAATTTATCACCAAGTTATACTGATATTTCAAAGTAACACTTAAAGCATTTTTTCAACTGCTCTGCCATCACCCTGAATTGAGTTCTCATTATCTTATATGCAAGTCATCAGGCTTGGAGCTTTTGCCGAGCATTACTGTGTGTACCAGTGTCCAAAGAATCATAAAATGTGTGAATATGTTTCACACCAGCAAACATGACTATTTTTCAAATGTATATAGTTATATCCAATAACACAATTAAATCATTATTTAACTTATAAAATTTTCACATTATATATTTTTAATGTATATAAAAGATCAAGTATAATCTCATGTGGGGCTGCTGTTTCTCAAAATAAAAAAGTGGGGGCCGGCCCGGTGGTACAGCGGTAAAGTTTGCATGCTCCGCTTCAGTGGCCCGGGCTTCACCTGTTCAGATTCCAGATGCGGAGTTACTACTGCTTATCAAGCCATGGTGTGGCAGGAATCCCACATACGAAAAATGGAGGAAGATGGGCACAGATGTTAGCTCAGGACCAATCTCCCTCAGCAAAAAGAGGAGTATTGGTCATGGATGTTAGCTCAGGGCTAATCTTCCTCAAAAAAATAAACATAAAAATAAATTAAAAAGTACACATCCAAAAGATTTGGAATGACTAGTGAAGATCATTATAGTTAGTTCCAAAGTGGGCTCTTCACCATTTCCCTGTTCCAATTCTGAAATTGGGAACAATACAAAAATTTATCAACTATAGCATAAATAAGTAAATAAATTGTGGTGTATTTGTGTAATGGAATACTATTCGGCAATGAAAACAAAGTCCATGCACAACATAGAAGAATATCACAACCATAATGCTGAGTGAAAGATACTGATGTTCAGGCCAGCCCGGTGGCTCAGTGGTTAAGTGCACATGTTCTGCTTTGGTGGCCCAGGGTTTGCTGGTTCAGATCCCGGGTGCAGACATGGCACCGCTTGGCAAGCCATGTTGTGGTAGGCGTCCCACATATAAAGTAGAGGAAGACGGGCATGTACGTTAGCTCAGGGCCAGTCCTCCTTGGTAAAAAAGAAGAAGATTGGCAGCAGTTAGCTCAGGGCTAATCTTCCTCAAAAAAAAAAAAAAAAAAAAAAAAGATGCTGATAGAACAATTCTGCAAGATTCCATCTCTCTAAACTTTGGATAGTGGTTACCTTGATGGAGGGGGAATGGCTAGGAGATGGCATGAAGTCGCTTTGCAGAGTGCTAATAATCTTCTAGTTCTTGTTTTGGGTGCTAGTTATGCAGATGTGTCCCCTTTGACAACTTGTATTCTTAACGATCTGTGTACATTTAGATGTTTTACGTTTTGAATGAAAGATTACCAGCAGAAGTCACTGACCAACCTAAACTTAACAAAGTACCTCTTTGATCATGTTATTTTGTAATATAGGAAATCTAACTAATTAATCATCCAAATCAGGACACATTTGAGAATGAATGAGAATGCTGTTAATAATTACAACAGGACCATTGTAGGCAAACCAGGACATGTGGTTACCTTATTAAATGTCTTGAATGGTTCTTTATTTTCTTTAGTCCTGCCATAATTATTTGTGAACACAGTTTGTCAACTTTTTTCTCTCCCCTTTTAAGCATTTTTTGAGACCTGAGGTGTGGTCATACTTTCTCTAACCTCAGTATAGCGAGAAGAATAAGATTGATAGTATCAATATAGAAATTTAAAACAACCTTTGATCCATGAAGATCAAAGCCTTCGACACATGAGTATGTTCAAAATCAAGTCCTCAAAAAACATTGATTGTGGGGCCGGCTCCGTGGCCGAGTGGTTAAGTTAGTGCGCTCCGCTGCCGCGGCCCAGGGTTCCAATCCTGGGTATGCACATGGCACTGCTCGTCAGGCCACGTTGAGGCAGTGTCCCACATCCCACAACTAGAAGGACCTGCAACGAGGACATACAACTATGCACCGGGGAGGGGGGCGGTTTGGGAAATAAAGCAGAAAAAAAAAAAAAAAAGATTGGCAACAGTTGTTAGCCCAGGTGACAATCCTTAAAAAAAAAAAAAAAAATTGATTGCGATGATTAAGAATGTTGACAATAATGCAAAGAGTAGAATTAATATAGAAAGCAGAGGGACATCATAAAGCCTATAAAGAAAAGGAAGTCCATAGCAGAAGGAAAAGGGTGGTCCCATTGTAAGAACATTAAACCACTTCCAAAGGAAAAATAAAACCATTTCTTTGTGCACAACTTTCAAAGGATAAATGAGCCTGTGAAAAGTCAACATTTTCTCAGAAGACAATTAGTTCTCAAGGGTGTGTGCGTGTGACAGTCTTTTTGCTCAAGAATTGTGTTCACTATTACAATTTCCCCACTAATCAGCCTAAAGATCACAGGTTATACAATGTCACTGGAGAGAATAATTTTTGTACCAGTTATTAATTTCTCAGGTATGCTTATACGAGATGAAAAGTGATAGTTGAAAGAAAAGTTAGAATTACTTTTTAGTGGTCTAATAGGCTAATTCTTCAAAATTAAAGGCGAGAAATAGATTAAAGTGCATACAGTTTTCTATCATCTGGCTAATCTACATTGTTAGGATTAAAGGGAGATAAGGGAGTCTGAGTCCTCAAGAGCAGACGACTGCAGTTTAATTTGCTGTGGCACGCAACCAACACGTTCTGGGGAGAAGGCAGCATTAGGACAGCAGCTGGCTGGGGACCATTTTTAGCTCTCATTCCTCATCATCACATTGCAGCCTCCACTGCTGCTCCTCCATCACCAGTTCCCAATCAAGAGAGGCCCCTGGAGGGTGCTTCCTCTCCACGTTCTCTCCTTCCGCCCCAACAGCCTCAGCCTTCTCACCTTCAGCACTGAGACTGGTCAAGCACAACCTTTAAAAAAAATAATGGTTCAATTGATCTCTTAATAGTTGGTGCGATATCTTCTGCAGGTGCTCTAAATTATTGTTATGCTGAACTCTTTTTCACTCCTGACCTTTAGCAGCATCACTCCGCATTGATCTTCACCATTTCTGATGGAATTGGAACGAGAGTGAGTCCAGCAGGAGCAGAAGCCCATCCACAATTGCAGCTTTTCAAATATCTATTTATGGCTCACCTGTGCAAAGGCGAGATTTGAATCTGATTAGGAAGAATCAGGAAAATCCCTTCCCTTCTTCCCATTTCCCCAAAGTAATACAAACACCCCTCAGGGGAAACTTCCAAGAGGCCTTATCTGTTCTCACAAACTTTTATCTCTGTTGATCCTAGGCTCAGTTACATCAGAATATTTTACTTTTGGAGACATCTCTTATCAATTCCTTCCAGCATGAAAAGCATGTATAAAGTGAGCACCTGAGCTATGCCCTAAGGCAATATTAAACATCCCCTTTCCTACTAAATGATTTTCTGTCAGGGAGTGTGTTTGGCACCCTTGGGAAAGGCAGAGATTCGTTTATAAAGAATTATGCTGCACAGTCATAAATTTAATCCACCAAATCAATAGCATTTAGATTTTTTAAAAAGATAACCAAGGTGCTATCAATAAGGAAAAAAATCTCTATTCTTTATGGTCAGATCATTTCCACAAATCTAACTTTTTAGCCATTGAAAAACCACAGTATTATAATCTCAACTAATGTTAAACATTAGAATGCAAAGCTTCAGAAAGTGTCAATCAGAAAACTTCCTGGAACGGTTCATCACCACTTTCAGGATATGACGTTAAAGATAGTTTATCTCTATATACCAGACATGAAGGAAGCAGATAAGTGGCTCTGAACTGGCTGCAACAGTGATCAGATAATATGGTACATTCCCTCCTCTCTGTCATGAATCAGAGTTTTATACTATCCACTTAATATCCTCCTGCGTTTTACAGCCTAATGCAGGAATGTCAAACATTTTAATTCGCTAAAGGACAAATGAATCATAAACGTTACAACCTGACACAGTTCTCACTGTTTATTGACATGCTGAGGCGGCAGAGACATGACACCTTCATTTAAGACTAGCATTGGATTTCTGACTGATATAGTTTTTGACAGAGAACTCATGCGTTTCTGTGCTGCAAATAAAAAATGGCTTCTGTCACAGGTGGTTGGGAATGGCCACTTGCAGAGGCCTATCTTGAAAGGCCATTTCTTCATCCCCAAAGATTTCTTGGCCAGTTGGGTTCTCAATTTTAGTACCACTGATTCAGCCATGTTATGGCACATTTGGGCACACTGAGAAAGAATGAGAAAAAGATTGTTTTCCAGTTGTCGATAAACAAAGTTCTCCTTTCAGTCCGTCTGGTCCATAGCTCTACAGTGAGATTTGCAGTCTCTGTGGCTAAAAACCTCTGTAGAGGTTGGGGGAAGGAGATGAATTGTGCCATTAGAAGAGTTTAAACAGGAGCGCACATTACAAATTCAACTAAGGAGATTTCTGTGCAGCCATCTTTAGGTGAAGGGTGATAGTAATCTGCTAGATTCATAATTTAAGTCCTCTGTATGGAGTCAGATAGCTGTGTTTCCTCCTCAGTAAACTGGGGATGACACTAGCATCTATTTCAAAATGCGTTGTGAGAATTAAATAAGAAAATGTTTAAAAGTGCTTACTTGAAAAAAGAATCCAGCACACTTTGTCATCTGAGAAAGAAAGTTGCTATCAATAAAGGCATTAACCAGCTCAGCTCTCAAGTATCCAATTTCTTATTTCTATAACATCTGTTGTTTGTTTCTCAAAAAGTTATTTTAAGAGAACAAGTGCCAGCAGCAAACACACAGCACTGAGACTTTGTCCAGAAAATTCCATTTTTACTGCAAGTAGAAATTGCAATCTATGATTTCAGTGCAATTAAGGAAACTTTATTTACTTACTAAAAGTCCAAAGAGTCTGCAAAATACGTGTGAAGAAATTATTTTATAGATAAAATGAGCTCTAATCAAGTTCATGTAATTTGAGAGCAGATATAGAAGTGGAATTTGAACCTAGAGTTTATGATTCCGAACCCACATTTAACCTAAACTAACTGAATTCTTTTAGCCTAAATACTATGGTAAACAGTTTGTGAAGAAAAAAAAGAAAAGAAAAAAATCCCACTTTTCTAATACTACAAAAATGTTCATGGGTTTTAAAAGAGAAACAGAAAGAAAAGAAAAAAGAAGATGAGTTTATATGAAAGTTAAAGTACAGCTGCAAATTAATGATTCTTTTTTTTGTTTTGAGGAAGATTAGCCCTGAGCTAACAACTGCTGCCAATCCTCCTCATTTGCTGAGGGAGACTGACCCTGAGCTAACATCTGTGCCCATCTTCCTCTACTTCATGTGTAGGACACCTGCCACAGGATGGCTTGACAAGCAGTGCATAGGTCTGCACCCAGGATCCGAACCAGTGAACCCCAGGCTGTCGAAGAGGAACCTGCGAACTTAACTGCTGCACCACCGGACTGGCCCCAGAAATGATTCTTTAGAAATAACAAAGAAGTCAGAGTTAGTAAGATGGCACCAATTATTGATTTCGTCATTCATCATGCACCGTTTTACATATGTGAGCTGATCTCCTCTATAGGCTCCAGACTGTATGATAAGCTCTATTGGAAATAAAAAATGAGAGATACCACTCTTGGGCCCAAGGAGCCCATATTCTTTTGTAAGACAAAAATATTTAAATAGTTGCTATAAAAGATAAAACTGTGGGATATAGGTGTCGTGCTGGGAAGATGCAAGGTTGGAGGAGAAAGCTTCCTAAAGCAGGGATAGTGTGGAAGGTGAGTGAGCGGTCACTAGAAAAACTGAGTGGGAAAAAGGGAGAGACAGATGACAAGGCTCCAACCAGGTGCAAAAGAACAGTATGCCAAGCACAATAATGAGTGATTTGAGATGCTCATACAGTGCTGGGTATGAAAGAAAAGAGAGAACGCTGGTAAAGCAGAAAGAGCTAAAGTTGGAGAGAAAAGAAGGGTTTACATCACAGCCAACCCCAAGTGAGGATACAAACAAGGACAAGCCTGGGGAAGAAAGAATGACAACAGCTGGAAGGAATTGAAAATTATCCAGGAATATCACTGTCATTATGAGGCTCAGCTTCACTGAAAAAAACTTCTGTGATCAGGCAGCATAGAAAAGCACACGATTATGTAGTTAGATAAAAGAAAGTCTCTGTAGTAATGAAAACATTTCAAGGAAAATCCAGTTTGAGAGCAAAGATTGCTGAGCTAAGTGTTACCTAGGTTTCTGTCAGACAACAGACTTGGGTACAGGCCCATCTCCTAATCTCCCACATCCATACGATCAATCTTGGAACCAGCTCCATAAGCCAAACTATATCAGCACATTATGATTAAAAAAAAAAAAAAAGGTAAAACTCAAGTTGTCACTGACAGTTGTATAAAATGAATACTGCAAAAGAGAAAAATTAAATATTTGTCCCAAACATACAATTTTAGAAAAAACTTCTGCCATTACAAATTTAAACTACCTCTCCTGATTTCTGCTTTCAGCTCTGATGTATAAAGAGCTTGAAAGTCATCATGCTCATCCTTAAAACAAGAAAAAGCTGGGCAAACTGAAAAATCAATGATTATGTGGATCGAGTGAAGAACTGAGGTTGCAGGATCAAAAAATACCCAAAATTTAGAGAGACAGGTATATCCAGAGAGATATAGCAACAAAAACCTGCTTACCTGGAATAGGAGACACTGGAGCCTTAAATTATTAAAATTAATAGGAAGATATGTATGATAATTTTTATAAATTCTAGGAAGTCAAGTATGGACCAGCATGAGAGTGAGACTCTTCATAGACTGTAGTTTTAGGGGTGCACCCACATTTTTGTGGGCTTTATCACAGGAAACCATCAGGTTCTCATTGTGAAGGCCCAAGAAAGAGCGCTCCTCTGAGCCATGGCAGAGGAATGGAAAGAGCATCCATTGTAATACATGACAAGAGCCTTCTCTATAAAAAAAGGCCTGCTCTCCATGGAAAGATATTTTTCCAGAACACAATTTTAAAAACTTATCCCAGTTGGGGGAACAGAATTTCTCCCCACTAGAGATCCTTCCAACCTCCTCATCCTCTCTAAGGAGGAAAAATATGAAGTCAACAAGACATTGGACATTAGGAACATGGAACCCAGAAAAGAGAGTAGGAGGCAAGAAGGTGTGAAGGGAGATAAACGAACGTAGAAAAAACTTCTAAGGGTCACAGTCCCAAGACATAGGCCCATTAAAAATCTGAAATATGATCAAAAGAATATAAAATGCTTCCTCTCCCCTGTACTCTCACACTATCTCAAAAAGTATATTATCACAGTATAATAAGACTGGATTACAGCTACAGGAGCTACAAGACACAGACTCTTTCTAAACAGGAAAATTTTGCAAAGCTCAAGGAGGGGAGGAAAAATAAAACATTAGAAGAATCTGAAGCTTCTATCACCTACAGCTATAGAAAACATTAAAAACAGCCCCACTTCTAACCAGAATAACATACAACCTCACACTTAAAGTCTTTTTGCCTCAGTTCCTACTGCTGCATACACTGCATTTGACTTTCAACAAAAAATTACAAGACATTCCGAAAAGGAAGATAAAATAGAGTCTGAAGAGACAAACGAAGCATAACAAGCAGATTCAGATATGACTCAGATTTGAGAATTATCAGAATGGGAATTTAAAATAAATATAAATAATCTATTAGGGAATCTAATGGATAAAGTAGACAACACACAAGAAACAGCGGGTATTATAAGCAAAGAGATGGCAACTTTAAGAAAAAGTCAAAATGAAATGGGAGAAATCAAAAACTGTAGCAGAAACTAAAAATGAGTTTAACGGGGACATCAGTGGACTGGACATGGCTGAGAAAGAATCAGTGAGCCAACAACATCAAACAAACACGTAGCAACAGAGACTGAATTGGTGGTTACCATAGGGGAAGAGGGGAGGAGGGACGGCAAAAGTGGGGATTAGGCTCACATGTGTGGTGATGGATTATAATTAGTTCTCGGGTGGTGAACAGGATGTAGTCTACACAGAATTCAAAATATATTACAATGTAAATCTGAAATTATTTAATGTTATAATCCAATGTTACTGCAATAAAAAACAAAGATTGAAAAAGAAACCAAGAATCAATGAGCTGAAAGATAGGTCAGCAAAAACTTTTGATAACAGAATACAAACAGAAAAGAAGAATTTTTGAAAAGTTCAGAACACCCAAGAATTGTGGGACAATTTCAAAAGGTATAACATATGTGTGATTGGAATACCAGGAGAAGAGACAACAAAGCAGAACACATATTTAAAGTAATAATGGCCAAGAATTTTTCAGAATTAATGGCAAAAACCAAAACACTGATACATAAATCTCAGAGAATAAGAAGCAAAATAAATACCCAAAAATCTACACTTAGGAATGTCTAGCAGAAAATCCAGTCCCTGCCTCAAACAGAGAGAGAGAGAGAGAATCTTGAAAGCAGATAGTGGCGGGGGGGGGGGAACACACCTATAAAGAAACGTGGATAATAAGTACAGCAGACTTCTTATAATCGATGATGCAAGCAAGGAGTAGAGTGACATATTTAAAGTCTTGACAGAAGATCTACCAACACACAATTCTATATCATGCTATACCTATAGCAAAATTAGCCTTCAAAAGTGAAGGAGAAATAAAGTATTTCATGGACAAACACTGAGTAAATTCATTGCCAGCAGATGTGCCCTCAAGAGATATTAAAGATATTCTTCAGGTAGAAGGAAAATTATATAGCTAAGAAACTGGGACCTTGGATAAAAAGAAAGTGTCAGAGAAAGAATAAATGCAAAAAATATAAAGGCTTTTATTTTACTTTTTCTTAAATGATCTAAAAGAAAACTTTTTTTTAAAAGATTTTATTTTTTTCCTTTTTCTCCCCAAAGCCCCCTGGTACATAGTTGTATATTCTTCGTTGTGGGTCCTTCTAGTTGTGGCATGTGGGACGCCGCCTCAGCGTGGTTTGATGAGCAGTGCCATGTCCATGCCCAGGATATGAACCAACAAAACACTGGGCCGCCTGCAGCAGAGCGCGCGAACTTAACCACTCAGCCACAGGGCCAGCCCCCCCAAAAAGAAAACTTTTTGTTTAAAGTAATAATGTTTTGGGAGATACAAGATATGGATAAGTGAAATGGCTGACACTAGTGTCACATGGGTCACAATGGAGAACTTAGGAATACTCTGTGATAAGGCACCTGCACTACACAGGATGTAATATAGTGTTATTTGAAGGTAGAGATAGACTGGTTAAAAATTTATACGGCAAACTTTAGACCAACCACTAAAAATATAAAAATGAAGAGGAATTGATATGAAGAAAGTAGATAAAATGGAATCCTGTGAAATACTCAACTAAAACAGAGAAAGCAAAGCAAAGAAAAAAGAAGCAAAGAATAGAAAATGTTTGAAACCATGGTAGAAGTTAATTCAACAATATCAATAATCACATTAAATTTGAATGCTCTAAATATACTATATAAAGACAGAGATTGTCAGAATGGATGAGGGGAAAAAGAAAAAAGCTAACTATGTGTTGTGTAGAAGAAATCTACTTTAAATACGAAGACTCAGATAGTTTAAAAGTAAAGGAATAGAGAAATATATACCATACTATTATTAATCATAATAAAGCTGGATTATCTATATTAACCTCAGACAAAGTAGATTTGACTAAAAGGAAAATTATCAGTAATAAAAAGGAACATTATACAATGATGAAGGAGTTAATTCTTCAAAAGACATAACAATCCTTGATGTGTATACACCTAACAATGTAGCATCAAAATATGTGAGGCCAAAAAAAGACCATAGAACAACAAGAAAATAGATAAATTCACTATTATAGTTGGAGGTACCCCCTCTTTATGTAATTGATAGAACCAGCAGGCAGAAAGTCAGTAAGGGTATGCTTGACCTGAACAACACTGTCAATCAAATTGATCTACTTGATGTGTATAGAACACTCCACCCAACAACAGCAGAATACACATTCTTCTTAAGATCGCAAAGAATACTTACACTAAGATAGACTATATTCTGGACCATAAAACATACCGTAACAAATTTAAAAAGAATGAAAAACCATACAAAGTGTGTTGTCAGATCACAATGGAATAAACTAGAAATCAATATCAGAAAGCTGGAAAATCCTAAATATCTGGAGATTAAAACAAATCAAAATTATTCATGGATAAAAGAAGATTCAAGAGAAATTTTAAAATGATGTGAACTAAATAAATGTTAATTCAACTTGTCAGATTTTGTGGGACACAGCAAAAAAGCAATCTTTTGAGGGAAATTTATAGCATTAAATCGCCATCTTAGGCAGCCCAGGGTTCTCCAGTTTGGATTCCGGGTGCAGACATGGCACTGCTTGGCAAGCCATGCTGTGGTAGGCATCCCACATATAAAGTAGAGGAAGATGGCAAGCCATGCTGTGGTAGGCATCCTACATATAAAGTAGAGGAGGATGGGCATGGATGTGAGCTCAGGGCCAGTCTTCCTCAGCAAAAAGAGGAGGATTGGCAGCGAATGTTAGCTCAGGGCTAATCTTCCTCAAAAAAAAAAAAAAGAAGAAAGATATAAAATGAATTATCTAGAAATCTACCTTAGATAACTAGAGAAAGAGGAAATATGTAAGCCTGAAGCAAGCAGAAGAAAAAGAAATGTAAAAATTAAAATAAAAATTAATACAATTGAGAACATAAAAATAATAGAGAAAATAAACAAAACAAAAAGTTCTTTGAAACATCAATAAAATTGATAATTCTCTACCCACATTAAGAAGAAATAAAGAAAGAGAGCACAATGTACTAATACAGGAAATGAAAGAGAGGTCATTAATACTGATTTCATGGTCATTAGAGGAATAATAAGAGAATGCTATAAATAATTCTCTGCCCACCACAATTTGATAACAAATAAAATTGACAAATTTCTTGAAATAAACAAGCTACCAACATTCATCTAAGAAGAAATACATAACCTGAATAGGCCTATATCAAGAAATGGAATCAATAATTAAAATCTTCAAGAAAAGAAAGTACCAGACCCATATGTTTACATAAGTCAATTCTACCAAACATTTAGTAAAGAAATGATACTGATTCTCCACAATCTGTTCTAGAAAATAGAAGCAGAGGGAACATTTCCTAACTCATTCTGTAAGGCCAGCATTACTCTACTCCCAAAATCAGATAAGACATTACTAGAAATAAAAATTACAGATCAATATCTTTCATGAACAGAGATGCAAAAGCCTTCAAAAAAAATAATAACAAACAAAGCTAACTATGTACACAAAGTATTATAGATCACTACCAAGTTGGATTTATTCCAGATATACAAGACTGTTTCAAGATTCAAAAAAACCAATGTAATCCATCACATCAAAGGGCTAAAGAAGAAAAATCATATGAACATTTCAATTGATGTAGGAAAAAAATCACATCCATTTATAATAAAAACTGTCAACAAATTAGAAATATTTTGTGGATGTTATCAAGTTCTCAACTTGATAACATCCACAAAATCCTACAGCTAACATCATATTTGGTGGTGAGAAACTGGATGCTTTTCTCTCAAGCTCAGGAGTAAGACCAGAATATATTCTCTCACTACGTCTATTCAACATTGTGTTGAAAGTCCTAGGTAGTGCAATAAGACAAGAAAAGGAAATAAAAGGCATATAGACAGAGAAGAAGAAACAAAACAGTGTTTATTTGCAGAGACATGATTGTTTATGCAGAAAATCCCCAAGAATTGAAAAAAAAAAAACCTCCTGGAAAAAATATGCAATAGCAAGTTTGCAGGAGGGACACAAGTTAATACACAAAAGTTAATTGCTTTCTAATGAGTAATTGGAATTTGAAATTCAACTTGAAATTATTATAGCACCAAAATAATAAAAACTTCGTATAGATCTAAAACATATTTATAGGACCTAATGCTAAAATCTACAAAACTGATGAAAAAAGTTTAAATAATATCAAAATAACTGGAGAAATAGTTAATGTTCATAGATCGAAAAACTCAAATTCGTAGGACGTCAGTTCTTTCTTTCCGCTTGATATACAGACTCAATGCAGCCTGAAAAAAAATTCCAGAACGTTATTTTGTAGACATCAGCAAACTGATTTTAAAGTTTATGTGGAAAGACAAAAAGCCAAGAATAAGCAATTCAATACTGAAGAAGAACACAAAATTGAAGGACTCACATTACATGATTTTAAGACTTAGTGTACAGCTATGTAATCAAGACATTGGGGTGTTAGTGAGAGAATAGACACACGAATCATAAAGAGACTGCAGAAGTATACTCACAGAATACGCAGAACCAATCATTGAAAAAGTACAGACAATTCAATGAAGTGAGGAAAGCCTTTTCAACAAATGGTGTTGCAATAATTGGATGTCTGTACATGTGGTAGAGAAAATAATGCACCTCCCAAAGATGTCCATGTCCTAATCCCCACGCCTCTGAATATGTTACTTTACACGACAAAAGGGACTTTACAGATGTGATTAAATTAAAAATCTTGCCATAGGGAGATTATCCTGGATTATCCAGGTGAGACCAAGTAATCAAAGGGTCTTTTATAAGAGGGAGGCAAGAGGGTGAGGGTCAGAGAAAGAAACATGATAACAGAAGCAGAGATTTGAATCTGTTTGCTGTTGCTTTGAGGATGGTGGAAATGTTCATGAGCAAAGGAATTCAGGTGGCCTCTGAAAGCTAGAAAGACTAGAAAATAGATTCTTTCCTAGAGCCTCCAGAAGTAACACAGCCCTCAAAATCTATTCTGTATTTCTGATCTCAAGAACTGTAAGAAAATAAAGTTGTATTTAAGCCATTAAGTTTGTGGTAATTTGTTACAGCAGCAATAAGTAAGTAATAACTATGCAAAATAATTAATCTTGACACAGATCTTACACCTTTCATAAATATTGTCAAAATGGATCATAGGCCTAAATGGAAAATGCAAAATTATAAGGCTTATAGCAGAAAACATAGGAATCTAGGTGACCTTTGGTTTGATGGGTAACTTTTTGATACCATACCAAAAGCAGAATCCATCAAAGAAAAAAATGATAATATGAACTTTGTTAAACCTTTAAAAACTGCTTTGAGAAATGTACTGCTAAGAGAATCAAAACACAAGTGTGATATGCTGAATAATGCTCCCCCAAAGATGTCAACATCCTAACGTCCAGATCCTGTGGATATGTTATCTTACATGGCAAAATGGATTTATCAGATATAATTAAGGATCTTCAGATGGGGAGATTATCCTGGATTATCTGGGTGGTCCCAATGTAAACACAAGGAACTTTATAAAATGAAGGAAGGAGAGTCAGGGTCAGAGAGAGAGAGTGTGATGCTATGCTGCTGGCTTTGAAAACAGAGGATGGAGCCATAAGCCAAGGAATGCTGGCAGCCTCTAGAAGCTAGAAAAAGGAAGGAAATGGATTCTCCCTTAAAGCCTCTAGAAGGAACACAGCCTTGCCAACGCCATGTTCATCGGACTTCTGATCTCCAGAACAATAAGACAATTAATTTGTATTGTTTACATTACAGAGTTTGTGGTGATTTGTTATAGCAGCAATAGAAAACTAAAATCACAAGCCATAGACAAAAAGAACACTGTTGCAAACATATGTCTGATAAAGGACTCATATCCAAAATATACAAAGAACTCTTAAAACTCCATAATAAGAAAATAAAAACCCAGTTAAAATAATGGGCAAAAGATCTGAACAGACACCTTACCAAAGGAGACAAACATAGGATTTTTAAAAAGTGTCTGAAAAGAAGCTGAGCACATTACTCATCAGGCAATTACAAATTAAAACAATGAAATGCCACTACACATCATAGTGAAATGGCTAAAATTAAAAAAATAAACTGACAATATCAAAATATCAATTACTAGCAAAAATGTGGAGCAACAGGAACTCTGACTCATTGCAGGTCAGAATGGTACAGTCATTTTGCAAAGCAATTATTGTTTTTTACAAAACTAAATAGTCTTACCATACAATCCAGCAATTGCGCTCCCAGGCAATTACCCAACTGATTGGAAAATGTATGTCCAAACAAAACTTGCTTATGCATATTTGTAACAGCTTTGTTCATAATAGCTGAAAACTAGAAGCAACCAACATGTCCTTCAATAGGAAAATGGTATAAACAAACCAGGGTACATTCATACAATGGAATTTTATTCAGCAATAAAAATAAATGAGCCATCAAGCTAAAAACATACAAATAAATACTAAATGTTTGTTGCTGATTGAAAGAAGCTGGTCTGAAAAGGCTATATACTGTATGATTCTAGTTACATGACATTCAGGAAAAAATGAAAAACGATAGAGCTGGTTAACAGATCATTGGTTGCCAAGGGTTTGGAGAGGGATAGTTAAATAGATAAGGCACAGAGGAATTTTTAGGGCAGAGAATGAACTCTGTATGTGATATTGTAATGATGGCTAAATGACACTATGTATTTGTCAAAACCCATAGAACTTTACAAAGAGTGACACTTAACATACGCAAATTAAAAAAATTCAGGAGGTACTGTGATTTCAGGATGAAAGGCAGAATGTGACAAAACAACATAATTGTACTATAAATATATGAAGCAACTTCACTGAAATAAGTGGGAAAAAATGATGCTGATCTATGTAACTTTTGAAATTAGTGGAGTCTTTAACACTAAAGTCAAAAGGAACAGTACATAAGAACTGTACTCTAGTTGATAAAGTTTTTTTCCCATGGGTGAGGGTTAAAAATTCTGAGACAGCTATAAACGTATATTGGAATCGATGTTATTAAATAGATGGCAGATGGTGGGAACCATGTTTCTCACTGTCAGAGTGGGAGATCACAGATAAGCAAGGACAGGAGGCTCAAATGATCCATACAGTACTAGATTAGAGTTGGAGACCAGTACGAACTCATGATTACTTTAATGTAGATACAGACAGATACATATGGACATATTTATAGATAGATGTATATACACATATATTTCCATGCTCTGTCAGCTAACAGGACCTAGAAGCAGTGATACCCCAGTAGCAATTAGCACACCCAAAACCTACATCATTGTCTCTAATACCATTCTCCAAAGAAAAATCATGACTTCTTGGAGAATTGGTTGATTCCAGGGTTAGGCAGGAATAAACAAGATGATCACAGAACATCTTTTAGTGACCAAAAGTTAGGAAGTGCTCAGAAATCAAAACGACATGGTAAAATGAAAGAGACAAACGTGCCAACTGACAGAGCTCTCAATGTCCAAAGCTGGAACAATTTAAGCAACAAAATAAATAATACAGTATTGGATTATAGCACAAAGTATAAAATAAATAGCCCAAAACCCAGTCTAATCATGAGTAAAACATAGAACAAAACTGGAAAATTTTACAAAATATCTGAATATTACTCCTTAAAACTATCAAGGTCTTATAAAACAAGGCAGTCTGAAAAATTGTCAGAATGTAGAAGAGGCTAAGGAGAGATGCCAACTAGTTATAATGTAGTATCCTAGATACTAATATCTCTGTATGTGTGCATGCACACACACACAAATATATATATTTTAAATGGCAGCATTACACTTTATATTGAATGATGAGGAAAACCACTATTAGATTCCAGAGAAAACAGCACAATTTTAAACCAAAAGAAAGAGATAAATTACCATTATTTGCAAAAAGTACAAGAAATTTAAATGAAACCATGAAAATTATCTTATGAGCTATTAAAGTGTCCAGAAACAAGAAAAAATACAATAACTTGTTCAGGTTGCAGCAATAATAATAATAATATGTGGAAATATTTCAGCCACATGAAAATGCGTAGCATAATCCTACTAAGAAATTATTTGTCTATGTGAATAAAGTAAAGGGAAAGAGAAGAGGTTTTCATATAATTTAAATGTGCCAAGCACTGCACTGGGAATTTTATCCATACAGTCACGCTATATGATGACATTTTGGTCGACTGACTGCCTACAAAATGGCGGCCCCATAAGATTAGTATCATATAGCCAAGGTGTGTAGTAGGCTATACCATCTAGGTTTGTGTGAGTACACTCTATGACGTTTGCACAACAAAATTGCCTAACTTTTTTCAGAATGTATTCCAGTCGTTGTTAAGCAACACGTGACTGTAATTTCCTCAAAAGAATCCAATAAAATAAGTATTATTGTCTGTCCTTTACAGATGTGGAGGTGAGGCCCTGAGTAACTGACTTGCACAAGATCACAGAACGTGAAACTATTTGAACCAAGATTCAAATCTTGGACTGAGAAATTCCAAAGTAGATGTTGTTTGACTCCATTGTGCTATAAAATGAAAGTTTTCCCATAGTCTTTCTATATTTAACTATTAAAATGAGTAGCAAATAATTTGGTTTTTACTACACTGGTGGAAAAGTAGTATTGGTGCTTGTCTGAACCACTTCATTCCAATTTTTGTGGTTGTATTCTGCAGTTAAAATCCTAAAATTTTTTTACCTTTTTTTCGTGTTATGAATTTTTAAGAAAATTATTGTAATAGTCAAATGTATATATTCTTTTAATCCATTATCTCTCCTCCTCTTGTACCTCTCCTCTGGCAGGCATTCAAGGTTGCTAAGATTTTTTTTTGTAATCTTGTTTATGTGAGAACATCTTTCTGTTGACTTCTTGCATGAACACAAAGTTTAGAAATCTTGTTACAATTTTCTTTCCTATAAAGCTATATGTTCCTTTTTTTCCCAACATTTAATGTTGTTGACAAGTCATCAGAGCATGACCTGCGTTTTGTTCCTTTGTGTTCAAAGTGGATTCATATCATGAGATTCTTTGTTCGTGCAGTTTGACTGTTTTACCAGATTATACCTGATGGTTGTTGCTTTTTGATTAGCTTTGCTTTTATTTGTTTTATTTATTATTTTTAATGAATTATTTATTTTAGTTATTATTTATTTTTTATACTATTATTTATTGTTTTATTTATTTGGACTTTATTTATATTTGGAAAAAAATTTAGGTGTTTTGTATGCTAAGAGCAGTATAAGAAAAGCAAAAGCAAAGTGGGAAATGAGAAAAATCAAGACTGAAGAAGTTAGAGCCAGAATAAGTGAAAGTTTGGGTTCCAGTCCTGCTACATATTAGTAATATGGTTTAGGACAAATCATATAATCTCTTAAATTTACTTGCCATGTCTACAAAATGATGATCATAATCCCGATAAACTCTATAAACTATGTGGATTGAATAAAAACCGATGTGATTGCAGTAGCGCATCGCCAGATCTGAATGACCAACCACTACGAAAAAGAGGAAGAAAGACATTTTAAACATGAGCTATTTTAAGCAAAGAATTTTATGTTGGGAAATTTAATACTGTAGAAGACTGCTTAGAAATTTCTGAGAAAATCTATATTAAGATATTGTTGAAAAAATCCAAGTTTTATTCTGGCGTTTAAGACCATCTCTCATCGTGTTCTCTGAGATTTTGTTTGGTATGCGACCATATTTCACCCTCTCGCTTCAATTATTGTATAAGCAATTTTTAAAAGAACTTCTGCCTTTTTATTAAGAAGTAATAGTAAGTTTTCTTCCTATGAAATTTGAATTCAAGAATCCTTCAAGCCTCAAACATACTGTACTGATTCAGGTCCTGTTGTCATTCTCATCTGTCTATACCTGTAGGAAGCAAAGCTGTTTTCATTCAAAATAACAGGAGTACAAATACACCAATCCTGGTATCTGGTGTTGTCATCTTACAATGCTGCAGTCTGAATGTATTGTCGTTTAATAGCCCCAACCAAATTGATCTCTATTTTTTATAATTCAAAAAAAATTATACTAACAGGATTTGAAGCCATGAAGAATTATAGTTTGTAATGACCAATTTTAACATGTTTTATAATCCATCAAAATGAGAATATTACCTTAGGGTATAATTTATTTTTCCTTATCATAAAATTCCACCATAGTTAGAACAGTCATATAAATAAAAAAATGAGTCTCTTGCAGAGGTAATGAAAGGAAACCCATTCCATCTTCCTCCTGGTGTTTTATTCTGGCTCTTTTGACAGCTGAAGACGCCAAAGTGCGATCAAATGCCTTTAGCACAGAAATGAAAAATGTAAGCATTAAGCAAATTTGTCCACATGAAATAATTGACAGTAGTATAAAGAGATTCAATTCAGTGGTTTATAAAACATAAGAATCTGATCTAAATTAATTTGGAATTACAAAGCATGAGAAGCATATGCTATTTGGCAAACTAAGGAAATGGATTCATGTGTTTTCTATTTCTATTTATATAATCTACATTCATTCCTTTTTAAAAGAAAGAAAAGCACAAAGAACGTTATTATTTTTAAAGAAGGTTCTTAGTTCTTCTTTTCTGGTATTCTGTAGAAACGTATAAATAGCCCTGCTCTCTGAGCACAACGTCTTTATACATAAAAATCAGGAGGCCAAGAGAAACGAAAAACAAGACAGAGAATATTGATTAACTGAAGCACGGAATTCAAATCAGCATTTCCTGAATGTCCCTTAATTACAGTTTAACACAGAGGTTTATTTGTGCAAAAAGGAAAGGTGATCTGAAAGTAAGCATGTTTATGAAAAATAAAAAGTTTAGTTTTTTTTCCTTAATAGTGAGTTTTTAAAAAACTTACTGATGCAGGGGAGGATCCAAGATGGCGCCGTGAGTAGTCCTCTTAGTCTCTCCCCCTTCGAGTCTACAATTATTTGGACACTCATTGCTTAACAAAGGATATCCAGACAGCATCTCAGGACGTCTGAGAGACCCATGCGACTATACATCGGAAGGTGGACTGACTTTCCTCCGGGAGGATGTGGAAATAGGTGAAAACTCTCCGACCCCGACGGAACAGCCTAGTACCTGCAAGTGGCTTTCTTCCAACAGACACCCGCAGAAGATCAACACACACCTAGGGCAGGAGCGAGCACACAACAGAGGAGTGACGGTGGAAACAGGTGACCAGAACCCCACCTAAACCCCCCGCAATTACTCCTAAACGCAGAGGGAAACTCTAGCGTTACACACCTGAGCCCGTGGGGAGAGTCTTTCCCCGCCATTGGTGGGGACATCCTGCCTAGTGTTCATGGCACCCGGAGGGTCCCAGAGAGAATCACTGAGGGTACGGAGGCCCCCCGGCTGCCACTGCCTGCACGGTGGGGCTAGGGATTGCCGGAGATCTCGGAGAGGACTGGGGCTGGGTGAAGCACCAGAGGCCGGCTCCACACCCCGGAGGGGAAGCTCCAGAGTTCTGTCCGGGCAGCAGACAAAACTCTCTGTCTGCTATTAGCGGAGGGGCCACGCCCAGCATTCACAACTCCGGGAAAGTCCCGGAGAGAACCTCAGAGGGCGAGGTGACCCCCAGCTGCCATTGCCCGCCCTGTGGGGTAAGGGATTGCTGGAATTCTCGGAGAGGACTGGGGCTGGGGGGAGCTCCAGAGGCCGGCCCTGCGGCCCAGAGGGGAAGCTCCAGAGTTCTGCCCAGGTAGCAGACAAAACTCTCTGTCTGCTATTAGTGGAGGGGCCACGCCCAGCATCCACAACACCGGGAGGGTCCCGGAGAGGAGAATATCAGGCAGGGCAGCAGCTGACAAGCTACCACTGAAATCAGGATCTCTGGCTATCCCCCAGACAGGGCAAAGGGCTCCCCGAGTTCCTGGGGAACAGGACTGGGGCTGAGTGGAGTTCCAGTGACCCAGCTCCGTAGCCTAGGGGGAAACCCTACAGGCTCACAGCAGCCTCAGGGAAAGCCTCTGCACAGCACTAGTAGAAAGCACCCATCCGGCAGCCACAAGGCTGGAAGACCCCGGGACAAAAGTAGCATAGCTAGGTGAGCTAACCACAGACTGTAGAAGATGCCAATAGCTCTGCTGCAACCCATAGTGGACAAGTGAGATTTTGTGGGTGCCGACAGTGAAGGAGCAGCAAATATAAGTGATCCTACCCCTGGCCGCGGGAAAAGCCCATAACACCGTTGCAGACCCCAAGGAGGGAGCATGTCTAGTTGGGCTGCAACAGTAGGCACCAGCAGCCTGAAGCCCCGCCATGATGGCCCCCACGGCAGAAGAGAGAATCCAAAGGACCACTGTGACTATGAGGAGGGGCCCAGGCCCAGGTAGCAACTGTGGATAGGGTTCCTGGTTGGTGCAGTATAAACAGCTGCTCCCCCACCACAGCAGCAGGAACAAGTGGAAGGAGCAACTAAACTCTATCTCTATGTGGAGGCACAAATCAACAACATCAAGCAATATGAAAAAATACATTAAATCTCCAGAACAGAAGGAAAATAACAAATACACAGAAAACAATCCCAAAGAAAATGAGATATATAACCTAAATGGTGATGACTTCAAAACAGCCATCATTAAAATACTCAATGAGTTAAGAGAGAATTCAGACAGACAACTCAACGAGTTCAGGAGCTATGTCACAAAAGAGTTTGATACGATAAAAAAGAACCAAACAGAAATATTGGAAATGAAAAACACAATAGAGGAGATTAAGAAAAATCTAGATGCACTGAACGGTAGGGCCGATAATATGGAGGAAAGAATTAGCAATTTGGAAGATGGCAATATAGAATTGCTGCAGGCAGAGGGGGAGAGAGAAGCAAGACTAAAAAGAAATGAAGAAACTCTCCGAGAATTATCAGACACAATTAGGAGATGTAACGTAAGGATTATAGGTATACCAGAGGGAGAAGAGAAGGAGAAAGGGGCAGAAGGACTATTCAAAGAAATAATGGCTGAGAACTTCCCAAATCTGGTCAGAGAGATGGATCTTCAGGTGACAGAAGCCAATAGATCTCCAAACTTTATCAATGCAAGAAGACCAACCTCACGGCATATAGTAGTGAAGCTAGCAAAAGTCAACGACAAGGAGAAAATACCAAGGACAGCCAGGCAAAAGAAACTAACCTACAAAGGAACCCCCATCAGGCTATCAGCAGATTTCTCAGCAGAAACTTTACAGGCTAGAAGACAGTGGAATGATATATTCAAAAATCTGAAGGACAAAAATCTACAGCCAAGAATTCTCTACCCAGCAAAAATATTCGTCAAATACGATGGAGAAATAAAAACTTTCCCAGATAAACAAAAATTAAGGGAGTTCATTGCCACAAAACCTCCTCTTCAGGAAATCCTCAGGAAAACCCTCATTCCTGAAAAATCCAAAAAAGGAAAGGGGCTACAAAACCAAGAGCAGAGGAGATAAGTAGAAGGACAACAACAGAGAGTAGCAGCTCTTCATCAGAACAGATTAAACCATGGGACGAGAAACAAAGGAAATTGAAGAAAACCGGAAAACAAGACATAAAATGGTAGTGGTAGGCCCCCACATCTCAATAATCACTCTAAATGTAAATGGATTGAACTCCCCAATCAAAAGACGCAGAGTGGCAGGATGGATCAAAGAACAAGACCCAACAATATGCTGCCAACAGGAAACACACCTCAGCCCCAAAGACAAACACAGACTCAGAGTGAAGGGATGGAGAACAATACTCCAAGCTAATAATGAACAAAAGAAAGCAGGTGTCACTATACTAATATCAGACAAGGTAGACTTCAAAGCAAAACAGATAAAGAAAGACAAAGAGGGACAGTATATAATGATAAAAGGGACTTTCCACCAAGAAGACATAACACTTATAAATATATACGCACCCAACACAGGAGCACCAAAATTTGTAAAGCAACTCTTAATAGAACTAAAAGAAGACATCAACAACAATACAATAATAGTAGGGGACCTCAACACACCATTAACACCAATGGACAGAACATCCAGACAGAAAATCAACAAGGAAATAATAGAATTAAATGAAAAATTAGACCAGATGGACTTAATAGATATATATAGAACACTTCATCCAAAAACAGCAGGTTACACATTCTTCTCAAGTGCACATGGAACATTCTCAAGGATTGACCATATCTTGGGAACCAAAGCAAACATCAATAAATACAAGAGAGTTGAAATAATATCAAGCATCTTTTCTGATCATAACGCTATTAAACTAGAAATCAACTACAAGAAAAAAGCAGAGAAAGGTGCAAAAAGGTGGAGACTAAACAACACGCTTCTCAACAAACAATGGATCATTGAAGAAATTAAAGAAGAAATCAAATATTATCTGGAGACAAATGAAAATGAGAACACGACATACCAAATCATTTTGGATGCAGCAAAAGCAGTCCTAAGAGGGAAATTCATCGCAATACAGGCTCACCTCACTAAACAAGAAAAAGCTCACATAAGCAACCTCAAACGACACCTAACAGAACTAGAAAAAGAAGAACAAACAAAACCCAGAGTCAGTAGAAGGAGGGAAATAATAAAAATAAGAGCAGAAATAAATGATATTGAAACAAAAAAGACAATAGAAAGGATCAATGAAACAAAGAGTTGGTTCTTCGAAAGAATTAACAAAATTGACAAACCCCTAGCCAGACTCACCAAGAAAAGAAGAGAGAAAGCGCAAATTAATAAAATCAGGAATGACAGAGGAGAAATCACAACAGATACCAATGAAATACAAGAGATCATAAGAGAATACTATGAAAAACTATATGCCAACAAATTGAACAACTTGGAAGAAATGGACAAATTCCTAGACTCCTACAATCTCCCCAAACTGAATCAGGAAGAAATGGAGAATCTGAATAGACCAATCACAAGTAAGGAAATAGAAACAGTAATCAAAAACCTCCCCCAAAACAAGAGTCCAGGACCAGACGGCTTCTCTGGAGAATTCTACCAAACATTCAAAGAAGACTTAATACCTATTCTCCTCAAACTGTTCCAGAAAATTGAGAAAGATGGAGAACTCCCTAACACATTCTATGAAGCCAACATCACTCTGATCCCCAAACCTGACAAGGACAACACAAAGAAGGAGAACTACAGGCCGATATCACCGATGAACATAGATGCAAAAATCCTCAACAAAATTTTGGCAAACCGAACACGGCAATACTTCAAAAAGATTATACACCATGATCAAGTGGGATTTATACCAGGGACACAGGGATGGTTCAACATCCGCAAGTCAATCTACGTGATACACTACATCAACAAAATGAAAAACTAAAACCACATGATCATCTCAATAGACGCAGAGAAAGCATTTGACAAGATCCAACACCCATTTATGATAAAAACCCTCAGTAAAATGGGTATAGAAGGAAAGTACCTCAACATAATAAAGGCCATATATGATAGACCCACAGCCAACATCATACTCAATGGACAAAAGCTGAAAGCCATCCCTCTGAGGACAGGAACAAGACAAGGGTGCCCACTTTCACCACTCCTATTCAACATAGTACTGGAGGTGCTGGCCAGAGCAATTCGGCAGGAAAAAAAAATAAAAGGAATCCAAATAGGTAACGAAGAAGTAAAACTCGCGCTGTTTGCAGACGACATGATCTTATACATAGAAAACCCCAAAGAATCCATAGAAAAACTATTAGAAATAATCAACAACTACAGCAAAGTAGCAGGGTATAAAATTAACGTGCATAAATCAGTAGCATTTCTATACACTAACAATAAACTAACAGAAAAAGAACTCAAGAACTCTATCCCATTCACCATCGCAACGAAAAGAATAAAATACCTTGGGATAAACTTAACCAAGGAAGTGAAGGATCTATACAATGAAAACTACAAGACTTTCTTGAAAGAAATTGACGATGACATAAAGAGATGGAAAGACATTCCTTGCACATGGATTGGAAGAATAAACATAGTTAAAATGTCCATACTACCTAAAGCAATATACAGATTCAATGCTATCCCAATCAGAATCCCCAGAACATTCTTCACAGAAATTGAACAAACAATCCTAAAATTCATATGGGGGAACAAAAGACCACGAATTGCTAAAGCAATCTTGAGCAAGAAAAACAAAGCCGGCGGAATCACAATCCCCGATTTCAAAACATACTACAAAGCTACAGTGATCAAAACAGCATGGTACTGGTACAAAAACAGGTCCACAGATCAATGGAACAGAATTGAAAGCCCAGAGATAAAACCACACATCTATGGACAGCTAATCTTCGACAAAGGAGCAGAGGGCCTACAATGGAGAAAAGAAAGTCTCTTCAACAAATGGTGCTGGGAAAAATGGACAGCCACATGCAAAAGATTGAAAATCGACCATTCTTTTTCACCACACACCAAAATAAACTCAAAATGGATCAAAGACCTAAAGATTAGGCCTGAGACAATAAGTCTTTTGGAAGAGAATATAGGCAGTACACTCTTTGACATCAGTTTCAAAAGAATCTTTTCGGACACTGTAACTCCTCAGTTGAGGGAAACAATAGAAAGAATAAACAAATGGGACTTCATCAGACTAAAGAGCTTCTTCAAGGCAAGGGAAAACAGAATTGAAACAAAAAAACAGCTCACTAATTGGGAAAAAATATTTACAAGCCACTTATCCGACAAAGGGTTAATCTCCATAATATACAAAGAACTCACACTGCTTAACAACAAAAAAACAAACAACCCGATCAAAAAATGGGCAGAGGACATGAACAGACATTTCTCAAAAGAAGAAATGAATATGGCCAATAGACACATGAAAAGATGTTCATCATCGCTAATCATCAGGGAAATGCAAATCAAAACTACACTAAGATATCACCTTACCCCCGTTAGATTGGCAAAAACATCCAAAACCAAGAACGACAAATGTTGGAGAGGTTGTGGAGAAAGAGGAACCCTCATACACTGTTGGTGGGAATGCAAACTGGTACAGCCACTATGGAAAACAGTATGGAGATTTCTCAAAAAGTTAAAAATAGAAATACCCTATGACCCAGCCATCCCATTACTGGGTATGTATCCTAAGAACCTGAAATCAGAAATCCCAAGAGTCCCTTGCACCCCTATGTTCATCGCAGCATTATTTACAATAGCCAAGACGTGGAACCAACCTACATGCCCAGAAACTGATGATTGGATAAAGAAGATATGGTATATATACACAATAGAATACTACTCAGCCATAAAAAAAGACAAAATTGGCCCATTCACAGCAACGTGGATGGACCTCGAGGGTATTATGTTAAGTGAAATAAGCCAGTCAGAGAAAGGCAAACTCTATATGACTCCACTCATAGGTGGAAGTTAGTATATTGACAAGGAGATCTGATCGGTGGTTACCAGGGAAAAGGGGGGGTGGGGGGAGGGCACAAAGGGGGAAGTGGTGTACCCACAACATGACTAACAAAAATGTACAACTGAAATCTCACAAGGTTGTAATCTATCATAACATTAATTAAAAAAAAAAAACTTACTGATGCAGAAACTCAGAATGAGGATTTAAAAAAACGACGTAACTGATGTACTCAATAACTAAAAGCATGGTAATAAAAGTCAGTCTTTCAAGCTTAGAACTCTCAATATGATGAAAACAACACAAGTTTGTACCATGGGATTTTAGGCACAAAGAAAATACATAGAATTTTTCTCTATAGGCAGGACCATGTGCTGTGGATCAAGATAACTAATTCCTCTGCATGTCTAGAATTTCACTCACTCGAAAAGCAGAGAAAATTTCTTAACCAATTGATAAGACACTATAAGTAATTCCTACTCATTTCAATAAGATAAAAGGGAAAGACATAAATATTGAACATCATGCGTGAAAATCTACCTTTTTAAACAGTATATAAAAAGCCAAAATCATACTTTGTTCGCAACAGAAAATAAAACACCTGGTTGTTTTTATCGTTGAGAAAATAAAAAGCAGCCAACAGAAAAGTCCATAGAGTCCTTTTCCTAGTAACCCATCCACCTGCAGTGCAGTTTTTGCGTGGATTTTTATTGGCATGATATGTCAATGTCCAATATGTTTGAAGAGTATTTAAGGTTTCGTTATAGCAACATCTCCCAAGATGTTTTCTATTTCAATCTTTTCTTTTATCATTTGCATGATTCATTACATCAGTAGCATCCTGATTAATTTCATTTTATGGCCCAGGGGTGTAACAGATGTTTGTTGTTTTTATTTATTTGTTTTCCTTTTGGAATTTTTCTAACAAAACAAAATATTGTAAATACTTGCTTAGTATTAGACCACCAAAAATTTTTAAACAGCTTTTTACTTCAGGGGTTTATATAAGTCATCAACAAAAAGGAGGGAAAGTGAACTGATGTTAATTGAATTAGAAGTTTCTAAGAGTTAGAGATTTTATATGCGTTGTAATTTATTCACCACAATAGTACAGCAAAATTTTTATTTTATCCCCAATTTACATTTGATAAAACTGAGTATCAGAGAGGTTAAGGACCTTGCCCAAGAACCCATATGAGTAGAGTCGGGAATGAGATCAACAGCACAGATGTACCTAGCTTTAAAAGTTACCACTTAATGTAAGAATCACCTTCACTGATAAAAGAAGAAAAACTATATGATTTTTTCACTTAAGTAGGTACAAAAACACTCAGTAAAAATGACTTGCTCTTTGTAATTTTAAAAAAGAGCCAATGGGAGACTAGAAATAGAGGGGAATTTCCATAACCTGATAAAGTATATTTACTATAAACCTACAACAAAAGTCATGTCAAATGGTGATTCATAGACTCTTTTAAAAAAATCAAGAATAAGACAAGGATTTTTGTTATCACTATTTCTATTAAACTTCATCCATAACATACTAACCAAAGCATTAAGAAAACAAAAATAAGCTTTTTAGTTTCATGTAATTCCACTTGTTTATTTTTTATTTTGTTGCTTATGCTTTAGGTGTCATATCTAAAGAACATTGCCAAGATCCATGTCAAAGAGCTTTTTCCCTATGCTTTTCTTCTAGGAGTTTAATCGTTTCAAGTCCTACATTTACATCTTTGATCCATTTTGAGTTAATTTTTTTTTGTTAAGATTATGATAGATTACAACCTTGTGAGATTTCAGTTGTACATTATTGTTAGTAATGTTGTGAGTATACCACTTCACCCTTTGTGCCCTCCCCCCACCTCCCCCTTTTCCCTGGTAACCACGGATCGGTTCTCGATGTCTATATGTTAACTTACACCTATAAGTGGGGTCATATAGAGTTCGTCTTTCTCTGTCTGGCTTATTTCACTTAACATAATACCCTCAAGGTCCATCCATGTTGATGCGAATGGAACAATTTGGTCCTTTTTTATGGCTGAGTAGTATTCTTGAGTTAATTTTTATAAGTTGTATAATACAGGGTCTAGTTTCATTCTTTTGCATTTGGATATCATTTTTCCGAAAACCATTTGTTGAAGAGACTCTTTTCTCCATTGAGTATTCCTGGCTCCCTTAACAAACATTAGATGACCATATATGCATGGGTTTATTTCTAGGCTCTCGAGACTATTCCAGTGGTGCATGGCTCTGTTTTCATGCCAGTACTATACTGTTTTGATTACAGTAGCTTTGTAATGTAGTTCGACTTCAGAAGAGTTAAGCCTCCAGCTTTGTTCCTTTTTCTCAAGATTGCTTTGGCTATTGAGGTCTTATGTGGTTTCATACAAATTTTAGAATTGATTTTTCTACTTCTGTAAAAAATGCCGCTGGAATCTTAATTGCCTTGAATCTATAGATGTCTTTGGATAATATGGATATTTTAACAATGTTAATTCTTCCCACCCCTGAACATGAGATATCTTTCCATTTATTTGTGTCTTCTTCAATTTCTTTCATCAATGTCTGACAGTTTTCTGTGTAGAGACCTTTCACCTCACAGATAGAATTTATTCATAGGTATTTTGTTTTTGATGCTATTGCAAATGGGGTTGTTTATTTCTTTTTCAGATAATTCATTCTTAGTGTACAGAAATGCTACTGATTTTTGTATGTTGATTTTGTATCCTGCAACATTACTGGATTCATTGATTAGATCTAATAGATTTTGATGAAGCCTTTAGAATTTTCTCTATATGAAATCATGCCATCTGCAAATAGAGACAATATTACTTCTTCCTTTCTAATTATGATCTTTTCTTTCTTCTTCTTGAGTAATTGCTCTGGCTGGGACTTCCATTACTGTATTGAAGAGGAGTGGAGAGAGTTGATACCCTTGTCTTATTTCTGATCTTAAAAGAAGAGCTTTCAATCTTTTGCTATTGAGTATGATGTTAACTGTGGGCTTGCCATATATGTTCATTATTACGTTGAGGTACCTTCCTTCTGTACCTAATTTGTTAAGAGTTTTTAATGTGAATGGATGTTAAATTTTATCAAATGCTTTTTATGCATCTGTTGAGATGATCATATGATTTTTATCTTTCATTCTATTAATGTGATGTATCACATTTATTGATTTGCATATGTTGAACCATTCTTACATCCCAGGGATGAATCCCACTAACCATAGTGTATGATCTTTTAACATGCTGTTGAATTCAGTTTGCAAGTGTTTTGTTGAGAATTTCTGCATCGATATTCATCAGGGATATTGGCCTGTAGTTTCCTTTCTTGTAGTATCCTTATCTGGCTTTGATATCAGGGTAATACTGGCCTTGTAAAATGAATTTAAGTTGTTCCCTCCTCTTCAATTTTTTGTAAGAGTTGAAGAAGGATTGCCATTAATTTCTTCTTTAAATGTTTGGTAATGTTTAACAGTGAAGCCCTCTGGTCCTGGACTTTTCTTCACTGGGATATTTTTAATTACTGATTCAATCTCCTTACTAGTAACTGGTCTATGGTGGAGGTTTCCAGAGGTGGAGATAGGCAGTGGGGAATAGGGTGAGGGTAGTCAAAAGGTACAAACTTCCACTTATAAGATAACTAAGTTCTGGCGATGCAATGTGTAGCATGATGACTATATTTAACAAAACCATATTGTATATTTAAAAGCTACTGAGAGAGTAGATCTTAAAAGTTCTCATCACAAGGAAAAAAATTTTAACTATGTGAGATCATGGATATTAGCTAAACTTTTGTGGTAATCATTTCACAATATGTACACATGTCAAATCATTATGTGGTACATTTTAAACTTATACAATATTATATGTCAATTATGTCTCAATAAAACTGTAAAAAATATTTTAAAAAATTTTAACAAGTAAATATTCCAACTGTGTAACCTGAAATCCTCTGTGCAAACTCTAGGAAGAATTGTCTTAAGGTAAACTAAATTACTTAGGGCTTATTCCTTTTAAAGGTTAATTTATATCCCTAAATGATATTAATAGTCAAAGAGAGATTCAGAGTTAAAAATGAATGCATACCATTTATGTGATTAGAAAAACAAAGTTAGTAGTACGTTCATGTACTAATATGAAAATTAATTTTATTTGGTTTATACTGAAAAATCTACAAGAAAGGAGAAAAAATAAATTTTTTTATAAAAATAAAGAAAAGAAAAAGAAGTAATTAATACAACGATGGGAAAGACAGAATCAAAAGTATCACTGATTATAGATTATATGCTTGTGTGTAGGGAAAAAAGAATTTATAGACAAATCATGAGAATTAGTAAGAGAATTCACCAAGTTCACTAGATATAAAATCAAGAATAAAAACTTAGTATCATTTCTAAACACTAGCAAAAAATAATATTTAAATATATCATTTACTATGGCAATATATACATAGATATATAAATACCTGAATAAAAATTGAAAATGTTCAACATCTTACATAGAGAATTACAGCATTTTATTGAAATACGTCAATGAAGACCAAATGAATGGAAAATATATCATAATCATAAATAAGAAAAGTTGATTTCATAAAAATGTCAATTTTCTCCAAGTTAATTAGTGCCATTCTAATCAAACTGCAATCAGGTTCTTGTAGAATTGTTAAGCCGATTTAAAAATCTATATGTAAATGCAATGAACCAAGAATAATAAGGCGTTCTGGAGAAAAAGCAAAACCAAGTGAGGAAGGGCTTGGCCTAGAAGATGTAAAACATTATTTTAAAACTAAAAATTCAAGCAATATGTCATTGGTGCGTAGATACACAGACACATCAAACAGAATAGACGAGGGGTCCAGCCAGTATGCAAAATCTGTTATCTGTTTTTGTGAATAAAGTTTTTTTTGAAACACAGCCATACTCATTCCTTTATATATTGTCTATGGCTGCTTTCCTGCTAAATGGCAGAGTTGAATAGTTGCAAGAGGGATTATAAGGCTGCAAAAGCCTATATTGTTTGCTATCCAGCCCTTTAACAGAAACATTTTGCCAATCCCTTGATTAGAGAACCTAGAAACACACTTATGTATATATGAAAACACGATGTGTGATAAGTTGGATAAGTGATATTGCTGGTAAGTGGGGAAAGACTAGACTTTTCAATGAAGAATTCTCAGACCATTGTTTCCATAGGTCATACTATAAAACACATTAAATATAATTCCAAGTGGATTAAAGACCTAAATTAAAGATGTACAACTTTTTGGGGGATTTTGGTGAGGAAGAGTGGCCCTGAGCTAACACCTCTGTCCATCTTCCTCTATTTTGTTGAACACTGCCACAGCATGTCTGATGAGTGGTGTAGGTCTGTGTCCAGGATCCAAACATGCGAACCCCAGGCTGCTGAAGTGGAGCATGCCAAACTTAACCACTGTGCCACCAGGCCGACCCCAAGATGTATGACTTTTAATAGAAGAATGTCTTCACAAAGACATAATAGAAAAGAATTCCAAACAAGGCTTAAAAATCACCAACCACAGGGGCCAGGTCCATGACCTAGTGGTTAATTTCTCATGCTCCACTTTGGTGGCCTGGGTTTGGTTCCCAGTCCAGGACCTACACCACTTGTCAGTGGCTATGCTATGGTGGGGACCCATATACAAAATAGAAGAAGATTGGCAACAGATGTTACCTCAGGCTGAATCTTCCTCACGGGGGAAAAAATCACATACCATAAAGGGAAAGATTTTGTTGAAAATTTTGATTATATTAAAATTAATAAGCAGGAAATGACAATAAGCCTTCACACATGCTGTACTTGCAGCCGGGAATCATCTTCTCTCAGATACCTAAATGGCTAACTCCTACATTATATCAGGTTCCCTCTAAAGCAAACACCAAGACATAGATTCCAGAGCAGGTAGTTTACTTGAGAAGTGGTCCCAAGAAGAACAGGTAGATTAATTCCTTGAACAAGAAAGTGGAGAAAATCATTACATGTGTGTAAATGAGTAGATTATTCTTATTGGAAACTGGGGCTCCTGCTCCCTATGGGCCTCTGAGACACTGTGTGAGACAAAGAAGCCAGAACATAATCCACGTACACTCATCCATCATTACCTGAAGGCTAATTATGTGGATGTTATCTCCCCAGCACTTCTGGTATGATCCACATGCAGCCCAAGCACAGTCCTGCAGCCAGAGAACATCCACGGGCAGAGTTCCAAGTGCTGCAGTAAGAAGCCATCAGATAGACAAAAGTGGTCAGTACTGAAAGGACAAGGACTGAGCATCCTCACTTGGGCCACTTTACAAATATCAGCTCATCAGAATGGCTTTGCCTGATCACTCCATGTAAGATATCATTCCAGTTACTTAGTTACTATCTTCTTACCTGCTTTATATTATAGATATTTTTATTTATTTGTTTATCCTCTGCCCCTATTCCTCACTAGAATACAAGTTTCAGAAAGACAGAGATATTGTTTCATAAATTACTGTAGCTCCAGCACCTAGAATAACTTTGACACATAGTAGATGTTCAATTAATTTTTGTTAAAGGAATAAATGCATGAATGAGATGCCATTTCATAAACATAAGAATGAGAAAAAGTAAAATCTGAGGGGATGGACTATAATTAGCTTTTGGGTGGTGAACATGACGTAAGCCACACAGAATTCAAAATATATTATGATGTACATCCCAAAGCTATTTAATGTTATAATCCAATGTTACTGCAATTAAAATAAATAAATAAATAAAAGTAAAATCTGAGAATATTAAGAACTGTGAAGAGATTATATAAAGGAAATTCTTATATAATGATTGTGGAAGTATAAATTAGTGTAAGAATTTTGAAGACCAATTTGGTAACACCAAGTACAAGGGAAGGTACACTTACTCTATGACCCAGTTACACTATGACATCACAAAAATCCCACTCTTGGTTTATAATTTATAGTAACTTCTGTCGATGTGTAGAAGACATATGCAAGAATGTCCATAGAAGAGAAACATCATGAGCACTTTGTATGTTGAAAGTCCTTTTACAAATACTAAGTACTCTTGATAGTGCCTCGAATTTACAGATTCTTGTTTCTCCTCCACCTAATGGAAATAAGCATTACAAGAACAACAACTTAGTTTTATAAATCACTTCAGAGTTTGCAAGGATCTATTTCACTCAACCTTCTTGACACTCCAGTGGCATCACTGTTGCTAAGGACAGAGCAGTAGAAAAGACCTAGCTCATCTTATCAAGGATGAATGAATGAATGAATATCTGAATGAATAATCTAGGGAAGATATTAGGATTCCATTTTACAGCAAAGTAAATGCAATCTCAGAAAATTTAATTGTATTGTCCAATGACAGGATCAGTAGATAACAGTCAAAATCTAAATATACTTTGTCTCACTCTAAGTCCATGCACTTCTCATTATTATGAACCAGCTATTTTTTTAGCAACAAAATAAATCCTCAAAGTAGTTATAAATTAGAAGTAATGAAATAATGATTTTAAAAATGCTGATGTTTTTTATGCAACTAAGGCCAAATTAGAATAAGAAAATCGCTTTGTATAGTTTATGAAAAGTCTTAGCAATGTTCATGGAAAACGGAAGAGTAGAAACCTGTGCTTTCTACTTATGGAATTGAAAATATATTTGAAAGAAGTCCACACTCCAAAATATATATTGTTTTCACTGGCAATATTTATGCAACATAACTTCTTTTATCCTTTAAGTGATCATGTTCAAATAATTACCAAATTTTTTAAAAGGTTGAAGTTTAAAAATAATTACACTATTAAAGAAAACAGGTGAAATCATCGCTTTTATTTTCTTCTAATCTCTGTTTGATTCTAAGTGTGAGAGGAAGTGTTACTTTGTTGTCAAGGTCATTCAAGGATTAGAGGTTGGAGTTGAAATTCAAAGATTTCTTCCAAGTCCAACTCTAAGATTTTAATAATGTCTTTCTGAAGGCATTGGATAAGGACTTTGCTACAATCGTTAGCGATATCACAGTGGGAAATATTGCCTCGCATTTAAGGCCACATAATGTAGTTGCTTTATTAGCACTCTTCAAGAAGGATCACATGGTATTTCTAGAATGTTTTGAGTCTTATGGTCCTCTAAATATGAAATGCACTGTGTTGAAGCTACATTGGGGTAGAGAAGCAAGAGTAGAGAGAAAGTAAAGGAAATAGAAAAAAAAATGAAATCATTCTTTAGGCGCCAGAATCTCTGATTTGGGTCCATAACCTTCTGCCAATTAGTTCTGTGGTTTTGGACAAGTTTACTTAAATTTTCAGAACTCTATTTTCTCATTTGTAAATTGAAATGACAATACCCACTTTATAAACGAGGTTTGCTGCTAGGATTGGAAGAGCTAATATACATGAATGCATTTTTCATGCATATAAAGATTTTTTAGATGCATTGAAAATGTTATATAGTAATATGGAAGCCTTAACTCACAGGAATTTTTGTAAATTTTAGATAAGTTAATGCATGTGAAAATTCTGTCATTCATTCATGAACAAATACTATTCAATCAACAAATACTATAGAGTACCTGTAGTATGTCAGGTCTTATGTTAGATACCGGAAATACATAAAACAGGAAGGAGTGTTTCCTTGAACTCAGAGTCTAGCATGGGGGAGAGACAAGCAAGCAGCAAATAATAAAAACAGTTTGCTAAACGCAGTGGTGGCTTTAGAAGTACAACTGGGAGGTTTCACATAGACATAATATTTGAGCTGTATCTTAAAGAAGGAAGAAGTTTCAGCAGGCAGAGAAATAAAGAAAGGCCAATTCAGTTTCAGAAAACTATACGCAAAAGGCATGTGGCAAGAGAGATGAGGCGTCTTTTAAAGAAACCATGTACAGTTTAGTGGAGCAAAAAGTACTTGTAGTAGGGAAGGAACAAGAAATAAATAAGGAGAAACTATTTGTGAATCATGTTGCATGTCACACAAAGAATTTGGAACTTTTTCTTAAAATGATGGATTGTTATGAATAATTCTAAATAAAGAAATGAAAAGTAGATTTGTACTTTTAGTAATGGTGCTGTATACACAGTAGAAAGGATCAGCCGTATAAGAAGAAATCTGGAGTTTTAAAACCAGTTAAAAGGCCACTGCAATAAACAAAGTGAAACATTATGAAGATCTAATCCAAGGTATCAGCACTGAGAGTGAAGAGAAAAGGGTAAGATCATAGGAAAATCAAGAAGGAGCATTAATAGGGACTAATTGGATTGGGGAAAGACAAGAGTCAAGGTTGCTATAAAACCAACAATAAAAAGGATAAATGAGGATGCTTCAACCTATTCAATAGAAAGAACCATGTTCAGTTTACTGATCACCTAAAACCTAAATAAAACTATGTATAGATATAATCGTAATACTATGCATTTTGGTTCCAACTATAACTTCAACTTCTTTTTCACTACAGATTAGTTTATTCAGATTTATGAAAATTTTCCTGCCCTGATCCTACTAGATCCAGTGTAGCTGTTGCTTCTATTGTCCTACTTCTACCTCATTCTTAGTCTTTTTATCCTTTCCCGTGACTTCTAAAGATTTACTTAGTAGTATTTTTTAAATTTCTATTACATGTATCCAAATAATGTTTAAAAATAAAGGTGTTCTCTTCTGCAGAGAAATATTTCTGAAAAATATCAATTCTGCCAAACTATTCCAGAAATGGCTCCTCTGCTACCCATGTAATCAGATTTGTTCTGTACCTCTTTGACATATAACACCTCCTTGGAAGGCGTTTTATTTTGTACCCTGTGGCTTAGCAGAAAAAGAATTTCCAGTTTGAGCATGACCTTTAAAATCTCTGACACTACACAAACATCCTAAGCATCAAGACTTAGCCAACAACGTGATTTCAAATGTTTTTCCCAGATGCAGCCTCTTGGACTTTTAAAACATAGCAGCTTCCCACTATAAGTCAAGATGTCAGTATTATTAATATTATTTTATTATAATGAGTTTCTGACACAGAATTACTTCACATAATCAACAGTAATAAGTATATTTAATATCATATTTCCTTAACTTTTCAATACAGTTTACTAGCTTGATAAAATGACTGTCACATAAGTGCATGATACATATTGAATAAAATAATTAATGTCAATATTGTAAAGCAGTTGGGCATTTTTATTCAGGCAAATTAATATGTGTCTACGTGATACCATATAAACATCATTTAAAAATCTTAGGGGCATTTATCAGTCATAGTTCTTGCTGATGAGCAATAAGCACCAACTCTGCTTGTCTTAAGCAGTGTTCACAGAAGCAAAGGAAGGCTTGGCAAAGGAGACGGAACTAAGCCAGCTCTGGGTGAGCCAGGAGAAAGAATATCCCACCACTCTACATAACTTCCTTGCTGTGTACCATTGTCATTGCTTGACCCAGCCATGGCCACTGGCCACTAGAGTACCCATGCTGCTATTGCAGGCTATCCCCAAATTTTATTCATTCCTTCCTCTTTGTATCACTCATTCAAATTACAAGGGGAGAGGAGAGAGGGAGAATTCTCTGGGGAGAACTGGGTTGAACATGGGTCACCTGCTGAAACTTTGGCTTCCAGGATTTCTCCTCTCAGGTTGCCTGGTGGGAGGTGAGTCATTGCATCCCACCAGTAAACACTGTAAAGATTACTCCATTATGGAAATGAGATAGTATTTTATGGTGTAAGGAGATAGGATGTAAGGGAGATGGTAGTTATAGGGTGTTCTCTGTGTGTACAAGGCACAAGTAGAGTTGTAGGAAATTCACAGAATTGTAAACCATCACTAAAACTTGCTACTTTTATTATACAACTTGTCACAGGGGGTCAGATTAAGGTATGTATCTTTCTTGAAGTGAGTTCATAAAGGGAGGATGCATAAATTCTTTAAAGAGTGATATGGATTATATTAACGAGTATTAATTAATAATAAAACAGCCTATTTCTCCTCTACTTGATGTATAATATGTACCCCATTTTATATAAGAATTCAAATATATGTGATTTCAAGATGCTCTTTTGGCATTTCCTATCTAATTTTTTTTTTTTTTTTTAGGATTCTAAAATGGTAACTCCTAATCCAAAAGGGCTTAAGAAAATTCAACAATGATCATATTTTATTTATGCCAAATAATCTACATCCCAAAACATCTTTGGATCATTAATTTCCAGAAGTTCCAACCTGCCAACCCCATGTTGTAATTTTACCCAATAGTCATTTGCATCTTAACACCAAAAACTGCTATTTTAGTTCCCTAGGTCTAATAATGCTCAGGGTAGGGCCTTTGGTTGTCTTTTTGTTTGTTTGTTGTTCACAGAAATGAATCATCTTTACATCTCTAGTAACTCTCTTTATAAATTGCTTTGTGTTTGTGGTCTGTATAAAAATGAACAGTAGGATTCAAATCATATTTGAGAGCTCAAAGTTCAGTGCAAAATTCTATTCTGTAAATGAGAAAACAAATGTCAGTGAAAAGAAAGCTAACCACTCAATGTTCTTCTATCTCCAGTTCTTGGTGGGGGGTGGGGAGAGCTGTGACTAAGGAGAGGAAAAAAGATTTGCTGTAGTATGGGGAGGAGGATAAATATTTTTTACATCCGTCTTGTAGAAATACAGATTGGCATCTATAGTATCTTCCTTCCTTAATATATCTGTAGCCATCATTTGAACCATTGATCTGCAAGTGTGCTTTATACTCTGAAGGTGGCTATGCCTCACAAAGGGCCCTGTTCTCTCGTTTGTGTGGGTATAGATTTGTACTGCTGAACAAACAAAACAAGGCAGAAAGCAAGCAATCAATGAACCCTGGAGGAACGGTTTAAAAGACAGACAACTGGATGATGTCTGGGCATTGGCTCACAGGCTGGAGGGTTTATTTCTATGAATGCACACTTCAGTTTGAAAAACATCTTTGGAAAACTAGTTTTTGAAGGAATCTAAGAGATTGCTACTTTTGTTGTTGATTTATTTTGTTTTGTTTTACTACTCACTTTATGGATTCTATGAGATTCTATAGATATATCTCAGAAGCTGCTTCAGGGGATGGGAGCAAAGTAGGTTGGACTAAGGGGTCCTCATCACCTTGCCTTAACTATCACAGCATTTCTTGTATCCATTGAACATGTTACTTTTGCACCTAGTTGAGAATAACTTCCTCTGTTAAGAAACTGCTTTTAAAATCACTGGTCTAGTTCAAGTGAATACTTCATTTTACAGTTGAACAAAGAGAGGCCAAAAAGGTTAAGTCAGTAAACCAAGGACAACAGCTGGTATTAATAGAGTTGGGACTAAAATTTCATTCTCCTTTCCTAGCCTATGTGTTTACCACCAGGTCCAGTTGCCTTTTATTCAATTCACTAAGTTCTAGTAATTACATCTTTGAGAGTCAACCAAAGCACCCAGCACACAAATCTTAGAATTGGATTTTGAATAATCCAAAGAATATAATAACGAGGGTAAATGATAACCATAGAATTGTCAATAATTTGCAAAAGATATATAGATATGTATGAAATTCTCCTGTTAAGATAAGTGACCAATGACTCTCCAGTTTGCCTCTGGTACACTTTAGGGAGAGCACTATAAAGAAATGAATATTTCTAAGTGTAAAGAATAATGGCTAGGAGTGACATCAGCATCATGGTGAAGTGAGTTCTCCTGGCCATCTCCCCCCTCCATCATACAATGAAAAAGACATTCATACTCCAACAGAGGACATCCACACAACACAAAAGATGTCTGAGAGAGCCACGCAGCCATACGTCAGAAAGTGGAGAGGCTGGAGCCCTCTCAGAGGAGGTGGAACAGGATAAGAGAAACCTTCACTCCCTCCCCAAAACACTGCAATCCAGGACTGTATGTGGCCTCCAAGAGGGAAGGAAGAGGAGAGGAGATGCTCATTTGCAGGAACATCAAAGATCCCCAAGGTCCCTTGCAGCCTAGGGAAAATTCCCTACAGAGGTGAAAGCTAATGTGGGTATGACCTCATCAAGCCAACACCTCAGGAAAGCAGACAGCAAGAGCAGAGCAAGTAAGCCTGTGAGAGCATGCAGAAGAAAGTGCCCCTCCACCCCGACCCAGCACCAGCTCCAGCCTCTGGGATCCCAGTGGAATGCACAGGGCTCAGAATATGTGGCTTTTGACCACCCAGTGGTGACAGGTGGTAACTGCGACCAAATAATACCAGGATGCAAAAGAACAATGCCACGTCCTCCTTCAGTATCAAAAATTTTTTTAAATCTCCAGACCAGAAAGAAAATGATAAGTACCCAGAAATCAGTCCTGAAAACACAGAAATATGTAACCTAAGTGACAGAGAATTCAAAATAGCTATCATCAGAAAACTCAAGGCGTTAAAAGAGAATATAGAGAAACAATTCAATGAGTTCAGGAGCTACTTCACAAAAGAAGTTGAAACTATAAAGAAGAATCAATCAGAAATATTGGAGATGAAAGACACAATTGATGAGGTAAAGCAAAATATGGATTGCCTGAATGCTCAAACAGACATCATAGAGGAGTGAATCAGCATAATCGAGGATAGACATATTGAAATGCTCCAGAGAGAGGATGAGAGAGAACTAAGAATAAAAAGAAATGAAGAAAGTCTCTGAGAAACATCCAACTCAATTAGGAAATGCAAAATAAGAATTATAGGTATTCAAGAGGGAGAAGAAAAGAAGAATGGAGCAGAATGCTTTTTCAAAGAAAGAAGAGAAGAGAACTTCCCAAACTTAGGGAAGGAGATGGAAATCCATGTGGAAGATGCTATCAAATCTCCTAAATATGTCACCGTGAAAAGACCTACTGCAAGGCATATAGTAGTGAAACTGGCAGAAGTGAATGACAAAGAAAAAATATTAAGGACAGCAAGGCAGAAGAAAATCACCTACAAAGGAACCCTATTGTGCTGTCAGTGGATTTCTCTGAAGAAACCTTACAGGCTAGGAGAGACCGGAATGACATATTCAAATCTTTGAAGGACAAACACTTTTAGCCAAGAATTCTCTATCCAGAGAAAATATCCGTCAGCTTTGATGGAGAAATAAAAACTTTCCCAGATAAACAAAAGCTAAGGGAGTTCGTAGCTGCAAGACTCTCCCTACAATAAATCCTCAAGAAGGCCCTCATACCTGAAAAAGAAGGCAGAAAGGGTTACAAAGCATGGAGTAAGGAGATAAATAGGTAGACAAAATCAAAAAATTGTAGGTGTACATCAGAACAGGTTAGCAAATACTCAAGTATAACATCAAAGATAAAGGGAATGAAAACACCACAAACAAAGATAATCTTTTCATCTTAACCACAAACACACAACACAAGATGGAATAAGATGTGAGAAAAACAATTTAGGAGAGGAAGAGGAAAGGGACTGAATCGGTTTAGTCTAAGGAAATAAGAGGCCATCAGAAAATGAACTATCTTATCTATGAGATTTTGAATACTAACCTCATGGGAACCACTTAACAAAAGCAGAATAGAGATACAAATAATAAATAAGGAGAAAACAAAGAAACATAACATAAAAAACTATGTGACTCAATTGGTAGACTGAAACACACAGGACGGGAAACAAAGGAAATGCAGGAGAACAGGAAAATGAGTGATAAAACAGCAGCATTGAGCTCTCATATATTGATAATCAGTATAAACATAAATGGATTGAATTCTCCAATAAAAAGACACAGAGTAGTGAGATGGATTAAAGAACAAGACCCAACAATATGATGTCTGTAGGAAATACATCTCAGCTCCAATGACAAAAACAGGCTCAGAGTGAAGGGATGGAAGATGATACTCCAAGCTAATGGCAAACAAAAGAAAGCAGGTGTCCCAAGACTTATATCAGTTAAATTAGAACTTCAGGATAAGACAAGTAAAGAGAGACAAAGAGGGGCAGTATACAATGATTAAAGGAACACTCCACCAATAAGACATGACACTTATAAATACCCATACACCCAACAGAGGAGCACCAAAGTACATAAAGCAACTATGAACAAACTTAAAAGGAGATATTAATAACAAGTCAATAATAGTAGAAGACCTCAACATTCCACTCACATCAATGGATAGATCATTGAGACAGCAAGTCCACAAGGAAACAGTAGAATTAAGTGAAAAGCTAGACCAGTTGGACTTAATAGAAATATATAGAACACTCCGTCCAAAAACAGAATACACATTCTTCTCAAGTGGGCATGGAACATTCTCAAGGATAGACCATATGTTGGGAAACAAGTCGACCTTCAATAAATTTAAGAAGACTGAAATAGTAACAAGCATCTTTTCCTATCACAATGCTATGAAGCTAGAAATTAATTACAAGAAAAAAGCTGAGAAAGAGACAAAGATGTGGAGACTAAACAACATGCTATTGAACATGCAATGGATCATTAAAGAAATTAAAGGGGAAATAAAACAATATCTAGAGACAAATGAAAATGAAAAAATACTGTACCAATTTAAATGAGATGCAGCAAAAGTAGTACTAAGAGTGACATTCCTCACAACGCAGGTTCACCTTAATGAACAAGGAAAATATCAAATAATCAATCTCAAATTACACCTAACTGAATTAGAAAAAGAAGAACAAACAAAACCCAAAGTCAGCAGAAGGAGAGAAATAATAAAAAACAGAGCATAAATAAGTGCAATTGAAACAAAAAAGGCAATAGAAAGGATCAATGAAACAAAGAGCTGGTTCTTTGAGAAGATAAAATTGACAACCCTCTAGTCAGACTTACAAAGAAAAAAAGGAGAAAGTTCAAAGCTCAGATAAATAAAATTAGACATGAAAGAGGAGAAATAACAACAGATACCACAGAAATACAAAGGATTATAAGGGAATACTACAAAAAGCTATATGCCAACAAAATGGACAATCTGGAAGAAATGGATAAATTCTTAGACTCTTACAGGCTCCCACAGGCAAAGCGAGAAGAAACAGATAATCTGAATAGACCAATCACAAAGAAAGAGATTGAAACAGTAATAAAATCATCCCAAAAAATAAAAGCCCAAGACCAGACAGCTTCCCTGGAGAATTCTACCAAACTTTCAGAGAGGATATACTACCTATCCTTCTCAAGTTATTCCAAAACATCAGGGAAGATGGAACACTTCTTAACACATTCTATGAGGCCAACATCACTCTGATACTGAAGCCTGACAAAGACAATGAAAAAAAGGATAACTACAGGCCAATATCACTGATGAACATATAGATGGAAAAATCCTCAACAAAATATTGGCAACGTAAACACAACAATCAAAAATATTATACATCATGATCAACTGGGATTTATACCAAGGACACAGGGATGGTTCAACATCCACAAATCATCAATGTGATACACCACATTAACAAAATGAGGAATAAAAACCACATGATCATCTCAATAGACAGAGAGAAAGCATTTGACAAGGACCTACAGCATTTATGATAAAAACTCTTAACAAAATGGAGATAGAAGGAAATTACCTCAACATAATAAATGCCATATATGAGAAACACACAGCCAACATCATATTCAATGGGGAAAAAGTGAATGCCATCCATCTGAGAAAAGGAACAAGACAAGGATGCCTACTCTTGCCACTCTTATTCAGCCTAGTACTGGAGGTTTTAGCTAGAGCAATGAAGCAAGAGAAAGGAATAAAAGGAATCCAAATAGGAAGTGAGGAAGTGAAACTCTTGTTGTTTGAAGATGACATGATCTTATATAAAGAAAATTCTAAAGAATCCATCAGAAAACTATTAGAAATAATTGACAAATACAGTAAAGTTTCAGGGTATAAAATCAAATTACAAAAATCAATTGCATTTCTATACTCTAATAAAGGACTTATAGACAGAGAACTCAAGAATACAGTTCCATTTACAATCGCTGTAAAAAGAATAAAATACCTAGGAATAAATTTAACTAAGGAGGTGAAGGACTTATACAATGAAAACTATAAGACATTATTGAAAGAAATAGATGATGACATAAAGAGATGAAAAGAGATTCCATGCACATCTACTGGAAGAATAAACATAGTTAAAATGTCCATACTACCCAAAGCAATCTACAGATTGAATGCAATCCCAATCAGAATCCCAATGACATTCTTCACAGAAATAGAACAAAGAATCCTAAAATTCATATGGGGTAACCAAAGACACTGAATTGCTAAAGCAATGCTGAGAAAAAAGAACAAAGCTGGAGGCATCACAATCCCTGACTTCAAAATGTGCTACAAAGCCATAGTGATCAAAACAGCATGGTCCTGGTACAAAAACAGGCACACAGATTAGTGTAACAGAACTGAAATCCCAGAAATAAAACTGTACGTCTACGGACAGCAAATCTTCGACAAAGGTCCCGAGAACATACAATGGAGAAAAGATAGTCTCTTCAATAAATGGTGTTGGGAAATCTGGACAATCAGTTGCAAAAGAATGAAAGTAGATCATTATCTCATGCCATACATAAAAATAAACTCAAATTGGATAAAGACTTGAAGATAAGTCCTGAAAACATAGAATTCCTGGGAGATAATATAGGTAGTATACTCTGCGACATCAAACTTAAAAGGATCTTTGCAAATACCAGGTCTTCTCAGACAAGGGAGACAAAAGAAAAAATAAACAAGTGGGAGTTCATCAGACTAAAGACATTCTGCAAGGCAAAAGAAACTAAAATCAAAACAAAAAGACAATCCACCAATTGGGAGAAAATATTTGCAAATCACATATACAACAAGGGGTTAAACTCCATATTATGTTAGGAACTCACACAATTGAACAGCAAAAAAAAAAACCAGCCCGATAAAAAAATGGGCAGAGAATATGAACAGACATTTTTCCAAAGAAGATATACAGATGGCCAATAAGCACATGAAAAGATGTCCAACATCACTAATCATCAGAGAAATGCAAATCAAAACTACCGTAAGATACCACCTAATATGTCTAATTACTAAGACTAAAAATAACAAATGTTGGAGAGGATGTGGCTGTAATTACTAAGACTAAAAATAACAAATGTTGGAGAGAATGTGGAGAAAAGGGAACCCTCATACACTGCTGGTGGGAATGCAAACTGGTGCAGCCGCTATGGAAAACAGTATGGAGATTCCTCAAAAAACTAAAATTAGAACTACCATAGGACCCTGCTATCCCACTACTGGGTATCTACTCAAACAACTTGAAATCAACAATCCAAAGTAATACATGCACCCCTATGTTCATTGCAGTACTATTCACAATAGCCAAGACATGAAAACAATCCAAGTGCCCATCAACTGATGATTGGATAAACAAGATGTGGTATATATATATACAATGGAATACTACTCAGTCATAAAAAAAGACAAAATCATCCCATTTGAAACGACATGGTTGTGCCTGGAGGGAATTACGCTAAGTGAAATAAGCCAGACTCAGAAAGACAAACACCCGATGATTTCACTCATATGTGGAATGTAAACAAACACATGGACAAAGAAAACAGTTCAGTGGTTACCAGGGAAAGGGGGATGGGGGCTGGGCACAGAGGGTGAAGGGGAGCACTTATGTGGTGACAGACAAGAAATAATGCACAATTGAAATTTCACAATGATGTAAACTATTATGAACTGAATAATTTAAAAAATGAATAATGGCTAAAGTAGAGGAAAAGCAATGCAGACAGAGGAAAGAGCATACAAAGATAGGAAAGCATGTTAAGTGCATTGATGCATTTATCAATGAGGAAATAAATTGTAGTCAGTAACTGATTAAAGTGAATGTGTTCAGATGATATTGACAGATCATTTGGAATACAAGACATGATTCATATAAGGTACTATTTTATCATTGTAAGAGTGCTGAATGGAGGAAATGGTAAACTTCCAGAATGCTTTTTCATCTACAGGTTAATACCTGAGGTCTTGTTATAAAAGAAAAAGTGTAAGTGGGCTTTTGTAGACAGTTATTGCCTTACTGTAACCATAAGGACTATAATCTATTTACCAGCTGAAGGCACAGTGTATACCTCCACCCTCCCTAAATGATATGCATATTTTACTACAAGCTGATGCCCATCTGATTTGTCTCCATAGCTGATACGACCATTCCACTCAATTTTAGTCAAGCAGCCTCCATTTTTCATCCTGTTTTCAGGTCACATTTGCTTTATTTAAAGCAGTTATGTTGAATCAGCTGAAACTCAAGCATTCAACGAAAACCTTAAGCATGTGACTACAGCTTCACATAAATATCTCTGACTCAAAGCTTTAATATAAAGTGCCATGCATACATTCAATCAGCAAACAGTTCAGAAGTGCTGCAGAGGAGATCACAGTTGTCCACGCTGTGAATTAACACCGCAAGTCATTCTGAATAAGGTTGAGCTCAGAGAAGCCATAGTGTTTTATCACATATCTTCCTTTTTTTTAAGGTAAAGGAATGCAAGCTGAAAAGTAGTCCTGGCTAATATTTTAAACAGAAGGAAACTAACTTTGGACCCTTTCATTTTTCCTTCACTATAACTATGCCAAATCTAATAACTAGTAATCAAACCATGTTATTAGTTATTAAAAAATAACTAGTAGAATGAATAGAACAAAACTACTGGCATATAAGAATATTCTAGTAGTTTAATATATTGAAATTGCAAAATTATTAACATTTTGTTGTCCTGAGAACTTATATTTAAATTGAAAAGCATTGTCATGACATGAAAAGTTAGAAAAACAATATAACATTAAAGATCTATATGATATTGACATTTTTTAACAAAGCAGTTAGGATTATCAAGCCTCTGATACCACAATGGGGCATTGGCAGTAGCAACATGATTGTGGCACAACCAAAAAGCAAAATCTAACAGAGTGGAAGGCACACTCAGAGTACAGGACTAACAGGGAACTAATTTAGTAGAAGCCAAAAAGAAGTACAGCTTCCAAGGACAGTGATAAATTTGATCTACATCTAAAACACAGAGCTAAGAGGGGACTTGCGGTCTTTGCACTTTGTTATTGATCTGTTGCTGGGCTATTTAACGTGTCTTGTAATAATACATTGTTTCCCCAGCTTCAGATCTAAAATGTGATAGTAAAAATTAATAAAGACTATTTTTCTCCTTTCCTGTGCAGTTTTACAATACTATATTTGTCATGGGAATAGGAAGAAGTTACACATGTTAAATAGCCTTCTTATGAGCTATGATGATTAGTAGTTTGAGCATCAGCAAAAGGGTGTGGATAATCCTAAGCATTTAGCAGAGAGCCTTAGTCCACTCTCTTGAATTCTAAGCATCCTTACTGCATGGATTTGTGGAGTGAATATAGACTTTGGAGTCAGACAGACCAAGCTTAGGCAAGTTATTTAATCTCACCGAGGTCATCATAAAATGGAAATAATAAGAGGTAACTCATAGGGTCACTGGGAGAATTATAATAACAGAACGTTGCAGAAAAAGTGCTTAACAAGTACCTGACACAAAATGATAGCCGTCATTATTCCTTAAAGAAGCAGACCATAAAGAACAAGTATGCGTAAATCAGCATTCTAAATCCTGGCTGTGCATCAGAATCACCTGTGGAACTCTTTTAAACTAGAGATGCCAAACCCCATGCCAAGAGGTATTTATCCAGTAGGCACAGTGTCGTCATCTCTATTTTTTTAAAGAACTCCATGGGTGACCTCTATGTTCAGCCAGGACTGATAGCCACTCTTATAAACATATTTATCATAGTCAAAGAATAACTCAAAATTTTAAAAGTGAAAAAAATTTTAATGAAGAGTCAGCAATTCTCCTGCCTATTGCCACGCACTATTCTATACACCACATAGAAAAGGGTGTGTACAAACAGATAAATGCTGCCTGTGATTATACAACTGATGTACAGTTGCATCAGGCAAAGGAAATTTTTCTAAGTGGAAGATAAATCTTTGAACCAACTACTAGGCAACTAAGCAAGTTCATCTCTATACGACTCTGAGCATTGCTAGGTCTGTTTGGACTGCAGTCCAAGAAAACAGGAGCCTGAACTCAGACCATCTGGCTTGTGCTTCTGCCTTGGATTCAAGAATTGTAAAATATGATAGGTGCAAATTGCTCATGCACGTTCCACACAACACTGCCTCCCTCCACCAGCCCAACCCTCCCATTATGTTTCAGAACAGCATCTGGAGCCTGACCAAGTTCATAATCATGATTGCAGTAAAGAGAAGCCAGAATTGAAAGGAATCCAACTGTGAATCAGTATTAGGCTAAATGCTGCTGTGTCTCTTAGTCTACAACGATACAACACATACTGACTGCAGGATGGTAGGCCGTGCACAGGAGAGCTCAGAGCAGCTGAGATCAACCCTGTGATTTAAAGCTGAATCAAGAGGCATGCAAACAGATTAGGGTACCATTTAGGTTTTTCTTCTGTGTATTCTTTTTCCACATGAAATGAAGGAAACTTTTCAATTCATTAAATATGGCTCTCTTTGGATGTTGTTAGGAACAATATTTGATTAAACCACCGCCATAAACGTGTCAAAACAAACCTGTCAGAGCCTTATGAATGTTCTCCATTCGGTCATTAAAAATAAGAAAATGGCAGGAATCACTTATACAATGCTTACTATGTGCCAGACACCATTCCAAGTGTTATTCACGTATTAACTCATTTAATCTTAACAGCTATCCTATGAAGTAGGCAATTTTTTACACCCCTATGTAGTATGTCCCCCAGATTCTCTTTCAAGAAGGAAGGACACATTTCCCCCAGCTGCTGGGACTGCTGCTGGAAGATGGCCCTCAGCTCTCAGCTATCTTTGGAGATTGCCTTGACTGAAGAATACTGCTTCATCCAAGGCCATGCTCCTTCCACCGGCAGCCTTGATCCAATGATTAATTATAATGTGGGTGTAAAGTCCTGGTTCTCTTGCACCAAGTTGGGAAAAATGCAAGGCTATCCCAGTTCCAGATGTCACCATGGAGTTGGCTGAAAACTTCCTTGAAATTGCATCACAGCTCAACTTCTCCCTCTGCCCAATCCTGCTTCCCATCCTTCCCATTCACATTCCCAAGAGCACTCCCTAATAAACGTCCTGCACACTCTTATCTGTCTCAGATTCTGCTTCCACGGGATGTAATCTGCAACGAGCCACTTAGGTGATCTGATCATCTTGACAACCTCTCAGCAATAGACGTCCACTTGATATATGCTAATGATGCTGCTGTACTTGTCACTCAGCATTTCTCATTGTCTCCTGCCCTCTCTACTTTCACTCCACTCTAAGCATATCATTTCATCTTCTACTGCATCTTTTTCTATCAGTCTCACATTCAGAAACCTTATGATCTGGCTGATTACTTAGTTACCATCTAACAAGTTTTTTTTTCTCTATAAGAGAGGCTACATCTTAGAGAACCGGGTATTCCCATGTCTAGACTATAAATGATGCTCATGTTTAGAGTTCAGATTTCTGAGTCAAATAAGTCATAGCCAAGTTAACAGGAACACGAACAGGAGAACTGAGAATTTATGCCAAAGTAACTGCCTCTACTTGTTTATCTCGAAAAGGAATTTAGGTGTAGCTGGAATTTAGATTTTCTTGGATTCACTAATTTACTAATTTCAAGATTGTAATCAGTCATTTTCATTGTTTTCTACCAATCTTCCAAATTCCAAAGAGTTGTAAAAATGTAACTAATTCTGCGTAATCTCTCCCATTGACTCCCATTGTTTCCTCTGTCCAGTACCCCACCTTCTACCGAATAATTTTTTGGTAAACTACTTCTCACTCATGTACCAGTCATGTGGTACTGGTTGGGTCATCATGTTTATTATATTACTCCATCTCCCTGGCTACAGATGATAACTTAGGGGTAGAGAATGTGATCTGTGCCAGGAGAGCAAAATTTCTCCCCAGCATTTTCCTAGCTGGAACTGAGAAAGAACACTATTCCAGCTGTAAGATTTAGCCATCGGTCACCAAATTCTTCAACTCATGGAGCATGCCAGTCTGTAAGGAGAAAATAAAGCCTATGAAAATGAGAAAAAGTAACAAAGATGATGACTACTTAATTCTAGTGGTTCTTTTTTTTTTAAAAGATTGGCACCTGAGCTAACATCTGTTGCCAATCTTCTTTTTTTTCTTCTTCTTCTTCTTTTACTCCCCAAAGCCCCATGGTACATAATTGTATATTCTATTTGTAGATCCTTCTAGTTGTGCTATGTGGGTTGCAGTCTCAGCATGGCCTGACAAGTGTTGCCATGTCCATGCCCATCATCTGAACCAGTGAAATCCTGAGCCACCGAAGTGGTGCACACAAACTTAACCACTAGGCCACAGGGCTGGCCCCTCCAGTGGTTCCTAAGGCCCAATCATAGCTCTCTCCTTTCCAAAATTTATTTATTTATTTATTTTTTTGGTGAGGAAGATTTGCTCTGAGCTAACATCTGTTGCATTCTTCCTCTTTTTTTTTTTTTTTTTGCTTGAGGAAGATTAGCCTTGAGCTAACATTTGTGCCAGTTTTTCTCTATTTTGTATGTGGGTCACTGCCACAGCATGGCTTGATGAGTGGTGTAGCTCCACACTCAAGACCCAAACCCATGAACCCAGACTGCTGAAGAGGAGTATGCCAGACAACCACTACACCATGGGGTGGGCCCCCACAAACTTATTTTTTTTAACCTTTTTTTCATTAATTCTCCCATTATCTCCTATTAAAGATTAATCCCAAGCTCCCTACCATGATATAGAAGACCTTTACAATATCACTTAATATATCTATCTTACTTCATCCTTACCACCTGCTTGTGATCCATCCTGTCCTACACTAAACTCAATGTTCTAGTAATATCATCAAGTGCCTGAATGGTGATGCAGGATTCAGTACAAACTGTGCCTTCTCTGAAAAGCACTCCCCAAATCCTCCTGTCAGAATTAGTCTTTGATTCCTCATGTTCTGCTGAACCAAACATCATTCCTGAGTTTGTGTCCACTACTATCTATGGGTCATAGAAATTGAGGTGTGAAGACAATATTGAATCTGAATGGAAGAAAAATCACAAGGAAAAGATGCCTTGTTCATATTCTTTCACAAGCTTTATGTATTCACTTAAAAAAATACACAGAGAGGGGGTCAGCCCCATGGCCAAGTGGTTAAAACTCTGCATGCTCCACGTCAGCAGCCCAGGGTTTGTGGGTTCGGATCCCAGGTGCAGACCTACTTCACTCATCAGCCATGCTGTGGAGGCATCCCTCATGCAAAGTAGAGGAAAACTGGTACAGATGTTAGCTCAGGGCTAACCTTCCTCAAGCAAAAAAAGAGGCGGATTGGCAATGGATGTTAGCTCACGGCAAATCTTCCTCACCAAAAAAAACAATACACAGAGAGAGGGTTTTTACATTTGCAAAGGTATCAGGAATAGAAAAATTAACACTAAAAATAACATTTAGGGCAAATGCCAAATTGGTACTTCACTTCTACCATGAAATCTTCAATCTTTATCAGGGCAGTCATCCGGGACAATTGCTTATCGTTACCATGCTTCCTCCCAGTTAGTGATTTTTTTTCTTCAAAGATTAGCACCTGAGCTAACATCTGTTACCAATCTTCTTCTTCTTTTTGTTTTTTTCTTTTTCTTCCCAAAGCCCCCCAGTACATAGTTGTATATTCTAGTTGTAGGTCCTTCTGGTTCTGCCATGTAGGATGCCACCTCAGCATGGCTTGATGAGCGGTGCTAGGTCCACACCCAGGATCTGAACCAGCAAAATCCTGGACTGCCAAAGTGGAACACTCGAACTTAACCACTTGGCCATGGGGCCGGCTTCCAGTTAGTGTGTTTTCCATTTTGTTTCTTTTCTTGTGTTTGCTTTCAGCTTAATTTGTACTTCTTTCCCTAGTTTTTTAAGGTGGAATCATAGGTTATTGATTGTAGATCTTTCTTTTCTTCTAATACATGCATTTAAAGCTATAAATTTTCCTGTAAGCACTGATTTCATAGTAAGCACATTTTAAAAGTTGCATTTTCATTTTCTCTTAGTTCAAAATATTTTTAAATTTCTTTGAAGACTTCTTATTTTACTCAGATGCTATTTAAAGGTGTGCTGTTTAACCTCCAAGTATTTGTGAATTTTCCAGGTATCTTCTGTCATAGATTTCAAGTATAATTGTATTATAGACTAAGAATGTAGTATTATTTTAATTCTTTTAAATTTGTTAAGGTATATTTTATGGCCCAGAATGTAGTATATCTTGGTGAATATTTCATACAAGCTTCAGAAGTCTGTGTATTCTGTCCTTGTTGAGTGTAAGTGTTCTAGAAATGTCAATTAGAGCAATTGATTGATAATGATAATGCTGTTCAGGTCATCTATATATTTACCGATTTTCTACGTGCTTGAGGTATTTCTCATTGACAGAGGGGTGTTGACGTCTCCGACTATAATAGTGGATTTGTCTGTTTCTCTTTTTAGTTCTGTTTTTGCCTTACGTATTTTGATGCTGTGTTTTTAGGTGCAAACACATATATGATTGTTTTATCTTCTTGGAAAATTGACCACTTTATTATAATTATGTCTCTCTTTCCCCCCAATAATCTTCTTTGTTCTGAAATGAATACAGCTACTCCAGCTTTCTTTTGATTAGCATTAGCATGATATATCTTTTTCTATTACTTTACTTTTACCTCTCTGAGTCTTTATATTTAAAGGAGGTTTCCTGTAAAGAAGATATATTCAGGTCTTGATTTTTTTCTATGCATATAATCTCTGTCTTTTAATTTAGACCATTCACATTTAAAGCAATTATTAAAATATTTGGATTGATATCTGTCATGTTTATAACTGTTTTCTGTTTATTACATTTGTTCTTTGTGTTTGCTCTCGTTTCTTATTTCTACATGGTTTGGTTCATTTGAACATTTCATTAGATTCCATTGGGTATGTATGTATCAATTATACTTCTTTCTGAAAATTTCTTAATAGTTGCCCTAGAGTTTTCATTATTCATTTTTAACTCATCTAAATTCATCTTCAACTAACACTATACCACTTCACTTGTAGTGAAAGTCTTCCCTCCCATTTCTTGTGATATTGCTGCCATTCATTCCATTTATCCATGTGCTATAATCACCCAATACATTATTACTATGATTGCTTTAAACAAACAATTGTCTTCTATATCAATTAAGAATAAGAAAAATATTTTGTTTTAACTTGATTCCTTCATCACTCTTCCTTTCTTTACATAGATCTGAGTTTCTGACCTATATCATTTTTCTTCTCCTTGAGGAATTTATTTTAATATATCTTTCAGGGCATATGTGCTGGTAATGAATTCAGTCAAGGTTTTTTTTGCTTGCTTGTTGTTTTTTGGTTTTGTTATTTTTTTAATCTATGAAAGTTTTTATTTCATATCTGAAACATAATTCCACTGGATAGAGAATTCTAGATTGGTGGGCTTTCTCTTTCAACACTTTAAGTATTTTACTCCAAATTTTTCATCCTTGCCTGATTTCTGATAAGAATTCCACTCGAGTACCTATTCTTCTTCCTTCAAAGATAAGTGTTTCCATCATCATCATCACCTCAGACTCTCTCAAGATTTTCTTCTTCGACCTTGGTTTTCTACAGTTTGAATATGATATGCCTAGATGTGACTTTGAGACTTATGCTGTTTGGTGTTCCTTGAGCCTCCAGGATCCTTAGTTTGGTGTCTGTCACTAGTTTTGGAAAGTTCTCAGCAGTTATCACTTCAAATATTTCTTGTGCTTCATTCTCTCTTTCTTCTCCTTCAGGTATTCCAATTATGAATATGTTACATCTTTTTATGTTGTCCCACAATTCTTGATATTCTGTTCTTTTTTCATTCTTTTTCTCTTTGCATTACAGTTTGGGATATTTCTAGTGACGTGTTGTCAAAGTCACTGATTCTTTCCTTAACCATTTTCCAGCCTACTGATGAGTCTATCAAAGGCATTCTTCATCTCTGTTATAGGGATCTTTATTTGTAGTATTTCCTTTTTATTCTTCTTAGAGTTTCCATCACTGTGATTATATTTTCAATCTCTTCTTGCTTGCTTTCTATTTTTTTTCCATTAGAACTCCTGACATATTAAGCACAGTTATTTTAAGTAATCTGTCGTCCAAAATCTGTGTCACATCTGTGTGTGGTTCTGATGATTGCTTTATCTCTTCAGATTGTATTTTAAATTATATTTTAGCATGCCTTGTCACTTGTTGTTGTTATTTTTGAAAGCTGTACATGTTTCATTGAGTAATAGGAATTAAGGTAAATGGGTCTTTAGTGTGAGGATTTATGTTAATATGGCTGAGAGTTGTGCTGTGTTTAATGTTTGCTGTAGCTGTAGGAGCCAAAGACTTCAAATTCCTCTAGTGTCTTTGTTTCTGTCTCCTCTCTTGACTCCAGACTTCCTTAAGTCCCTCTCCTTAAGGAAAGTCTGTGTCTTTCACCTATTTCAGATGTTATCCACTTTTGTTATACTAGAACATTGTTGGTATGGTAGTAATTGTATAATCTTATGATTAAATATCAGTCTTTTTCGGTGTCTGTGTCTTGGGACTATGATCTTCACAATGTTTCTCCAGGTATAGCTTTATCCCCTTGACCTCTACTCCCTTCTATGGCTACAGTGTCCCTAGGTTATTTCCTTGAATCTCTAACTCCAGTCGACTGGTTTTACCCCTCCTTTTTGAGGGAAGCTTGGAAGGGGCTAAAATGGGAAGAATTTATTTTCTTGCACTGGGATAAATCTCTGGCAATCATTTTCCCTGCTATCTACCTGTCTATCTATCTATAATGGAATTTAATTTTATATTGAATAATAAGCATAAATATTGATAGCAGAATAATATTGCATTAAGTTATATGATGCAATCTGATATTTAAATAAAACTAAATTTTAGCCACCAAAGTACCTTACTACATCTAATTTTTCATAATCTATCACATTTCCAGAGCCTTTTAAAAGATAATTTATTTCAAAATCCTGACTCTTCTTTTGGAATCAAGAGTCTCTTTAGAGATTTATTCAGTTCTGAAAAATAAATGTTACCATTGGTATGAAGTTTTTTCTAGCAATTTTTTTTTATTAAGTGCCTTTATTTATAACAAATATCCCCCACTCTTTCATGGGCTCTACCTCGAGGCACCACACCAAGTTCATGGTTGAAGATGGAGAAAGATCTCCTCTAGCTGTGGCAGCAGGAATGGAACAATAATCCTTATGAAATACCCTCAGAAGCTACTCCATGAAAAGGGATACGCTGATAACTTTGCTGACATCTGATCAAAGACCTGAAGGACATCAAAAATGAACCCTACATCTATCTGGAAGAAGACATAAGGAAGAGCAAGTGCAAAGGCCCTAGAGAGGGAACTTCCCTGAGATGTTTGAGGAACATTATAAAGGCCCATTGAGCTGGAATGAAGGGAGCAAGGAGGGAAAGAGAAAGAAATAAATTCATAGAGGTTACGTGGAATACAGAATGTATAAAGCCATGAAAGTTATTTAAGGACTGGACTTTAAATGAGATGTAAAGCCATTGGGAGGTTTTGATATGACCTATCTTGTGTTTTGAAAATGACTTCTTAGGCTACTGTCATAAGAATAAAATGTAAGATGTAAAAGGCCAAAATAAGAAAGACCTTTAAAATAGCTATATTCAAAATGCCACTTCACAACTAGATGAAAAGTTTGTGCCAAAATATAAATAAATGCACTGCTTCCTGCATCAAGAAAGTCTTATCAAGGAAAAATGCTGACTGAACTAACTTGTACAAGTAGTGACATAGTTCGTGTATATTATGGCTCAAGCTCTTTATCTACATGTGGACCAACAGGCAGTCAATGAACCACACTTTGAGAAGCACTGCTTTAGGATATTATTGCATTAATCCAAGTAAGAGATGACAGTGTTTAGACCATACTAGTGGTCTATGGGTGAAGAAAAGTGACATATTATTGTAGAGATTTAGATATAGATATAGATAGACATGTATATGTCCACACTATCTCAGGATTTGCTGATGGGTTAACTCTGGGGTGTAAAACAAAGAAAAAAGTTAAAGAGGGGCTGGCTCCATGGCCAAGTGGTTAAGTTCATGTGCTCCACTGTGGCAGCCCAGGGTTCGGATCCTGAGCGCGGACATGGCACTACTCGTCAGGCCACGTTTAGGTGGCGTCCCACGTTCCATAACTAGAAGGACCTGCAACTAAGATATACAACTATGTACTGGGGGGTTTGGGGTGATAAAGCAGAAAAAAAAAAAGATTGGCAACAGTTGTTAGCTCAGGTGCCAATCTTTAAAAAAAAAAAGTTAAAGAGAACACCAGTCTCTGAGCCTGAGAAATTGGAGCTTTATTTACTGAAATGGGGACTACACAGGATGGAACAAGTTGGAGGAAGAGGTCAGGATTTCAATTTGGGCGTATTAAGTGTGAATGTCCAAATAGAGATATCAAGTGGGCAGTTAGATATATGACTCTGCCATTCAAGGGCACGGTCTTAGCTAAGAATGTTCCTATTTGTATACCATCAGCATATATATGGGACTTAAAGCCTGAAGGTTGGATGAGATCTCTAAGTGAATGAATGATCTCTACTCTATTTATGTAGGCTAGAGAGGTAATCCAAGGACTGAGCTCTGGGACACTTCAAAGTCAAAGGTCTAGAACAAGGGTTGGCAAACTATTGCTGATGGGCCATATCTAGCCTGTATCTTACTTTTGTACAGCCCACAAACTAAGAATGGCTTTTAAATATTTTAAGAGTTAAAGAAGAAGAAGAAGAATATTCAACAGAGACCACAATTGGCCCATAAAGCCTAATATATTTACTACAAGACAATTTACAGAAGTTGGCTGATCACTGGTCCAGAAGATATGAGAAGGTGTGATCTGTGACATAGAAAGAAAACCAGGGAAGTTTGGAAGTCAAGTGAAAACATAGTACCTGTGTCAAATGCTGATTGTAAATCAAGAAAGATGGAAACAAAGAAATGACTATTGGGTTTAGCAGTATAGAGGGCATTGGAAATGTTGATAAGAGCAGTGTTCAAGGTGTCTTGTGAGGCAGTGATTGGAGGGGTAAGTGGGTTTAATATATATTATATATATATATATATAATATATTAAGATAATATATATTTAAATATATTTTCTTAAAGTGGGAGAAATAGCTTGTTTTTATGCCTATGAGAAGGACACAACATCAATGGAAATGGTGATACAGCAGTGTTGAGAGGGGACAATTACTGCAGAGATTATCTTTGGTAGGTAAGACATAATGTGATAAGTAAAGCCTTCGCATAGGAACATAGGCAGTCCCACCACAGTAATAGGAAAAAAGGGAGAACAATATCTATGGACAAGAATGTTGCCAAGTGGGAAAATATTGTGACAGAAGTTTGCAAAAATTACATTCTGTTGGATTCTATTTTCTTATCAAGTGGAAGAAGGATCATCAGCTGAGAATGAACATAAGAGAAGATATGTTGGAAATTTTAAGAAAGAGTAGATGAAAATACTTGTTCCCAAGAGTGGGAAAGTGAATGGCTAGGAAACTTTTTACAGTCCAGCACTAAGGGACAATTTGAAGTTACTGGTCATGAATTGAAAGTAAGATAGTCATCATGGTTTACTGCATGGGAGGAGGAATGGAGTAGGCAGAGAACTTGATTTAACCAGGGTTGGAGTGTTGTTGACTTCATACAAGAAATCAAGAAGGGGAAAATTAGTTGAATGTGATGAAAAAGAGTGATTGTAATAATGGATCATGGAAATCTAAACTGAGTGAGAAAGAAACATAGACATGGATGGAATATATAAAAATTCTTTGAGTTGTACACATATGATCTATGCATTTTTCTCTGCATATGTTATACCTCAGTACATAAGTCTATCCAAATTTTAAAAAAAGAAGAGGACTCCAATAGGATAAAATTAGTACAAAAGATAAAACATGGAATATAGGCATGCTAGTTAGGTGATTATTAAAAACAGACCAAGTGAGCAATGAAGGACAACGAGAATGAGAAATAGGTTCTAAGAGAGAACCTCAACACATAAGTCTAGAAGAGTAGTGTCAGAGAGAGATTTAACAGAGAATGTCACAATTTATTCTAGGAATTGTATATATGATATAGTCAGCAAAGGAATTCATATTACCATTCACATCAATGACTGAACTAATTGAATGGAAACCAAAAATAGTTATTACATTTGTAGAAAACAACACAAAGAATCAGAATTCAAGATAATCACAGTAAGATTGAGACAAATTTTAAAACAAACAGAGAAAATTCAATTAAGCTAAGTACACTTTGGAAGAAAATCCAAGGGTGCAAATTAAAGAGAAGAAAATAGTTATGTGAATATACGGTAAAAATCATCCTTAGGCCCAAAGTAGATGAATGTTGAGTCTTACTTCACATGAAAAATGTCCTTGCACCAATTAAAATATAAATCTAAGAACACTCATATAAAATCCAAAGACAATCCCCGTCTCCTGATTCAGTGCTGTCTCGTGAGCACTATGTGGAGGTAAAATGGAAAGGAATGGGTAAGTCATATTGCTGCGCACACACTGCGCACAGACCATGACAATGATACAAACCTTCTTGGTACCACACCAAATATTATGGAGCGAACACTTACCGGTTCAAAATTGGCTGTATGACTATAACATGGAGGTCACGAGCAAAAGTTAAAGAAGCTGATTTATTCTTGTAGGAGATTCAAAAAAAGGTATTATTGAATGTTGATATTAAATACAGGATAGGCTATTCTCAGCCTGTCTATGTTTAATTCTTTTTTGTACCTTCTAAAGATAGGAAAAGAAGTAAATTGGAGCTTCAGTTTGCAGAATTAATTATAAATATCAGAACAGGGAGACAAGATAGAAAGCAGCAACATCCTGATGGAAGAAGAGCTGCTTCCCCTTGTTTCTCTCTACTTCAACTTTTAATAGGTACAGTTTCCTGTGCCTAGAAGTGAAAGCGGAGAGCTATTGTGTCATCAGCAAGCCAGAAAAGAGTTTCTCTCACACTAGTGAAGTTCACAGTCTGTTCCAGAAACAATGGTTGCAGCTGCTACCCACAGGGAGTTTTATTATGTGAGGTTTCATTTCCTTGACTACTAGGCAATGCTGAGTGTATCCTGCCAGGATAGACTTCTTCCTGCCGCTGTTTCTCAGCTTTGGGCACCATTACATTACTTTACATTCTGCTTCCACATAGATTTGGAGCTTTTCTTCTTCCTGCTTCCTATGGCTTGCTGGGCCTTCACACATATTCTTGGACACTTAGGACATAAACAACACCACAGAGAGGAGTGTGATGAAGCTGCCCAGAGAAGATCAACGGTCCAGCACTTGCTGGCTGTAAAATCTCATCTTGCCTACAACTTTGAATGATATCATGAGTGCATAAATCTTTCCTGGGATTAATCAAATAAAACATGAAGAAGACACATAAACACGTTTTGGAAATAAGGAAAACCACAATCCAAATTTCACAAGGTAAAAGTTGTCTCCTCGATTCTTGCTGGACTGAAGTTGGGAAACATATTAATGAGACAATTGTCCCACTTCCACTTGCTTTCTTTCTCTTAGTTTGAGCCATTCTGCACAATAGTTTCATTGAATTGTTTGCTTCAGATCCACTTACCTTCTTTATCTAACAATCTCTCTGTGATAGAGGCTAAAGGGGAATCCATGGGATGTGATGATCTTTGTATTTCTTGACATTATTATCAAAGGTTAGGGATGCTCCTTTACAATACACTCTTGATTAAGCACCAACTTATATAAAATCAAATTCTCAAATAGTTTTAGAAGAGACTATCTATTCTAACTCCCAAATGGTTTCCTAAGTTTTCATGTCTCTCCATCCTGCAACCATCTCCCTACCCCATTTCCCTGACTTTCACATTAAATAGGTTTAGATTCAAAAGTATTTGTGGAATGCATATGGTTTGTTAGATTCCATGCATTATTTGATTTTATCCATAAAGCCAATCCTATAAAAAAAAAAGCACATATCATTATAATTAATCTCTTTTTAGATGAAAAAATCTGAGCTTTTCAGAATAGTGAAGTGATTTTCCCAAGGACTCACAACTGCCAAGACCTATCCATAAAGTCTTTTCCACAAAGACATCCTCCTCACTTATGAATTTATCCAAATGTTTTATGAATATATTTAAATGTTCCGTATGTATCATCCCTGTGATAGAAAGTTCCTAATATTTCCCCGTTTTATTAAAAAGTTTACTTTTTCCTTTGTTTAGAGCATGCCATGTTTAAGAGTTTATTGTTTTAGCAAAATTCTCATTTAACCCTATGTTCAGAGACAGCGTCAAGATGGGGGCATAGGCAGACTCAGGACTCACCTCCTCCCATGGACACAACAAATTTACAACTACTCTTGGAACAATTACCCCTGAGAGAGAACTGAAAACTATATAAAAAAGAACCCTCACAATAAGGGATGGGGCTGACTAAGGTGAAAATGGTAGAAACTCCTTTTTGGAGAGAAAAAAAGAAAATTTCAAACTGCAGCATTTCACAGCCAGCTAGGAGTAATCCAAAGGTATGAAACCTCCCCTGGAGCAGTGGGGGATCTCAACAGGGGAGCATTACCACAATGAGCAGCTTTTGGACTCAGTACAACCAAGACAAGGATCATAATATCTGGCTTTGCTGGCTAATAACTATAACAGGGGATACCCCCAGAAAAGCTATTGGACATAAGAGGAAAAAAGTCTGTTCTTAAAAGGCCCACACACAAATTCACCCATTTTGGAAAGCAAACTAAACTCACCAGAAAGAAGTGTGCACAGTCCTTTGGTGAAAATAGACTCATTTGATGGCTCTGCATGCATCTCAGTGAGAGGTGAGACCTCCCAAGGGACTGAAACATTGGCAGCAGCCATTATTGTGACCTAGTATGGGTGTGGTAACACAGACACTGGCAGACACCATTGGAGATCTTCCCCTGGTCTGTTAGCCCAGGGGTCTGCCCTACCCACTAGACCACTGATTTAATCCAGCTCAGCCAGGGCAGGCACCCCACCCTAGGGACTTGACCCACCCAACAGTGAGCCCTCTGGCAACTTGTGGGTCCACATAGGTGGGGTGCCTGGAAACTCTGTAGCCTGGTTACTAGGTCCACTTCTGTGGGGCAGGGCATGTGAAAGGGGCAGGCCTGCCTTAGGGGGTCTGTGGGACCTCAGCGGTGGAGTGACTTGGTCTACTTCAGGGGTTTAGCATGCACACACGGCAGAACTGTGTCAATAGGGTGTGTGGCCCTGTGGGTGATGGTGCTTGTCAGCTGCAGCAGACTTGTGTTTCTCTAACAGCCACACAGGGGATTGGCCCCACCTTACAAACCCTGAAAATATTGGGTGCTGCCATGTCTGGGGCCAGTCCCACTCAGCTGCAACCCTAAGGAGAGCTGACAAAACCCTTGCAGGCCAAAAGCCTACAGCAATTCTAAGCCACTGAGCCTAGCAACCAGCCACACTGAGGGCTTACTCACTTAACAGGAAAGCTACAACAGGAATGAGCTATTAGACATTGCAGCCAACTTTACTGGGGCTCCCCATGCCTTACAAAGTGACTAAAGGGTCCATAGAAGCCACATGCAGCTGAGCATTACAACCAGCTGGCCAGGGGGACAACCTAGCCTCCCCAGGCACCTGCAGCAAGAGCAACCCTGCCACAACAGAAGGTCACATGTAGCCAACACATCTGGAATATGGGGAACTGGTGATGAGAGTGAAGCACACTGCTGGCCTCATAAGGCCTCTCTTACATGAGGTCACCTCTCCAAGATCAGGAGACGTAGCTAACCTGTCTAATACATAGATATAAGCACAGGGAAAGAGGCAAAATGCGGAGACAAAGGAATACATTCCAAGCAAGGGAACAGGACAAAACCCAAGAAAAAGAACTAGAAGAAACAGAGATAAACAATCTACTTGACAAAGAGTACAAACTAAGAGTCACGAGGATGCTCACTGATCTTGGAAGATGAATGGATGAACTCAGTGAGAACTTCAACAAAGAATTGGAAAATATAAAAAATAACCAATCAGAAATGAAGAATACAATACAGGAAATGAAAAGTTCACTGGAAGGACACGAAAGCAGGGTAGACAGTACAGAAGAACGGATCAGCGAGCTAGATGAAAGACTAGAAGAAATCACCCAAGCTGAACAGACAAAAGAAAAAAGAACTAAAAAGAATGAGAACAGTCTAAGGGACCTCTGGGACAATATCAAGCACACTAACATCCATATTATAGATGTCCCAGAAGGTAAAGAGAGAGACAAAGTGGCAGAGAACTTATTTGAAGAAATAATAGCTGAAAACTCTCCTAACCTAAGGAAGGAAACAGACACCCAGGTACAGCAAGCACAGAGAACACCAAACAAGATAAACCCAAAGAGGCCCACACCAAAACAAATTACAATTAAAATGTCCAAAATTAAATATGAGAGAATCCTAAAAGTGGCAAGAGAAAGGCAACAAGTTACATACAAAGGAAACCCCAGAAGACCATCAGCTGACTTCTCAAAGGAAACCTTACAGGCTAGAAGGGAGTGGCACAATATATTTAAAGTGCTGAAAGGAAAAGATCTACAGCAAATTTACTCTACCCAGCAAGGTTACCATTCAGAATGGAAGGAGAGATAAAGAGATTCCAAGACAAAAAAAAAAAAAACTAAAGAAGTTTATCACCAAGAAACTAGCCTTATAAGAAATGCTAAAGGGAGTTATTTTAAGTGGAAAAGAGAAGACTATAAATAGGAATAAGAAAATTAAGGAAAACAATAGCAATAAAATCACTGGTAAAAACAAATATACAATAAAGGTAGCAGATCAACCACCTATGAACCTAATAGGGGTGTCAAATGTGAAAAGCACTAAAATTATCTATTTCCGTGATTAGAGGGTAACAGATACACATGCACAAAAAAAGAGGTTAGATATGATATCAAAAACATAAACTGTGGGGGGCTGGACCAGTGGCATAGCCGTTAAATTTTCACATTCCTCTTCGGTGGCCTGGGGTTCACTGGTTTGGATCCTGGGTGTGGACCTACATACCACTTGTCAAGCCATGCTATGTCAGGTGTCCCAGATATAAAATAGGGGAAGATGGGCACAGATGTTAGTTCAGGGCCAATCTTCCTCAGCAAAAAGAGAAAGATTGGTGGCAGATGTTAGCTCAAGGCTAATCTTCCTCACAAAAAAAAAGAGGAATTATAAAACAACATAAAATGTGGGAGGGGTATTAAAAGAGTATAGCTTTTAGTAAGAGGTCAAACGAAAGAGACCATCAACTTGTTATATACATAGATTATTATATATGAACCTCATGGTAATCACAGACCAGAAACCTATACTAAATACACAAAAAATTAAGAGAAAGGAACCCAAACATAAGAGAGCCATCCAAGCACAAGAGAAGTGAGCAGGAGAATAAGAAAGGAAGAGAGAATAACTACTAAAACACCCAGAAAAAAAGTAACAAAATGGCGATAAGTACATTCTTATGAATAGTGACTTTAAATGTCAATGGACTAAATGCTCCAATCAAAAGGCATAGGGTGGTCAATTGGATACAAAAAAGCAAGGCCCATATATATGCTGCATACAAGAGACACACTTCAGAAGTAAAGAAACTCACAAACTGAAAGTGAAGGGATGGAAAAAGATACCGCGTGAAAATGGCAATGAAAAGAAAGCTGGGGTAGTGATATTTATATCAGACAAAATAGACTCTAAAAAACCGTTACAAGCAACAAGGAAGGGCACTACGTAACGACAAAGGGAACAAGCCAACAAGAGGATATAACACTTGCAAATATGTATGCATCCAACATAGGAGCACCTAAAAATAAAAGCAATTGGTAAAAGACATAAAAGGAGAAAGAGACAGTGACACAATAATAGGAAGGGACTGTAACACTCCACTTACACCAATGGCTAGGGCATCCAAACAGAAGATCAATAAGGAAACATTGGCCTTAAATGACACATTAGACCAGATGCACTTAGTAGATATATACAGAATGTTCCATCCAAAAACCACAGAACAGCTATTCTTTTCAAATGCACATGGAACATTCTCTAGGACTGATCACATATTAGGTGACAAAACAAGTCTCAATAAATTTAAGAAGATTTAAATAATACCAAGCATCTTCTCTGACCACAACAGTATGAAACTAGAAATCAACTGCAAGAAGAAAACTGGAAAAGCCACAAATATGTGGAGATTAAACAAAATACTACTGAATAGCACTTTGGTCAAGAAGAAATCAACGGAGAAATCAAAAACTACCTAGAAACAATTTTAAATGGAAATACATCATGCCAAATTTTATGGGATAGAGCAAAAGGAGTTCTAAGAAGGAAGTTTATAGCAATACAGGCATACCTCAACAAAGAAGAAAAATCTCAAATAAACAATCTAACAGTGCACCTAAAGGAACTGAAAAGAAGAACAAACAAATCCCAAAATCAGTAGAAGGAAGGAAATAATAAAAATCAGAGCAGAAATAAATGAAATAGAGACTGAAAAACAATAGAAACAATTAAAGAAACTAAAAGCTAGTTCTTTGAAAAGATAAACAAAATTGACAAACCTTTAGCTAGACTCACCAAGAAAAAAAGACAGAAGAGTCAAATAAATAAAAATAGAAGTGAAAGAGGTTCTATACACTAACAATGAAGTAGCATAAAGGGAAATTAAGAATACAATTCCATTTAAAAATTGTAAGAAAACAAAATAAAATACCTAGGAATAAACTTAACAAAAGAGGTGAAAGACCTGTACAGTGAAAACTATAAAACATTGTTGAAAGAAATCGAAGACATAAAGAAATGGAAAGATATTCCGTGCTCTTGGATTGGGAGAATTACATAGCTAAAATGTCAATACTTCCTAAAGCAGTCTATAGATTCAATGCAATCCCTGTCAAAGTTTCCTCAACGTTTTTACGGAAATAGAAGGAAAAAGTCCTAAAAGTCACATAGAACAACAAAAGAACAAGAATAGCCAAAGGAATCCTGAGAAAAAAGAACAAAGCTGGAGGCCTCACATTCCCTGATTTCAAAATATACTACAAAACTGTAGTAATCAAAACAAACCAACACATCTATGGACAGCTAATTTTTGACAATGGAGCTAAGAATATACAATGGAGAAAAGAGAGTCTCTTCAATAAATGGTGTAAGGAAAACCAGACAGCCAAATGCAAAAGAATGAAAATAGACCATTATCTTCTACCACATACAAAAATTACCTCAAAATGGATTAAAGACTTGACTGTAAGACCTGAAACTGTGAAATTTCTAAAAGAAAACATAAGCAGTATACTCTTCGACATCAGTATTAGCAGCATATTTTTAAGTACCATGACTTATGGAGCTGGGGAAACAATAGAATAAGTAAACAAATGCATGACTTCAATTAAAAATCTTCTTCACAGCAAAGGAAACCATCAACAAACTGAAAAGACAACCTAAAAATTGGGAGAAGATATTTGCAAACCGCATGTCTGATAAGGGGTTAATATCCAAAATATATAAAGAATTTATACATCTCAACACCAAAAAAAAACTAACAACACAATTAAAAAATGGACAAAAGATCTGAACAGATATTTCTCCAAAGAAGATATGCAGATGACCAACAGGCACATGAAAAGATGTTCAACATCACTATCAGGGAAATGCAAATCAAAACCACAATGAGATATCACCTCACACCCATCAGAATAGCTATAATTGAGAAGACAGGAAATAACAAGTGTTGGAGAGGACGTGGAGAGAAGGAAACTCTCATACACTGGTGGTGGGAGTGCAAACTGGTGCAGCCACTATGGAAAACAGTATGGAGACTCCTCAAAAAATTAAGAATAGAACTACTATATGATCCAGCTATTCCACTGCTAGGCATTTAACCAAAGAATATGAAAACATGAATGCATAAAGATATATGCACCCCTATGTTCATTTCGGCATTATTCACAATAGCCAGGACTTGGAAGCAACCTATGTGCCTACCCAGGGACGAATGGATAAAGAAGATGTGGTATATATACACAAGGGAATCTTAGTCATTAAAAAAAAATGATGAATCAGGCCATTTGCGACAACATGGATGGACCTTGAGGATATTATGCTAAGCAAAATAAGTCGGAGGGAGAAAGTCAAATATCATATGATCTCACTCATAAATAGAAGATGAAAACACCAAACAAACACATAGAGACAAAGATTGGATTGGTGGTTAACAGAGGGGAAGTGGAGAGGGAGAAGGGTGAAAGGGGTGATTAGGTATACGTGTGTGGTGATAGATTGTAATTAGTCTTTGGTTGGTGAACATGATGCAATCTACACAGAAATTGAAATATAACGAGGTACACCCAAAATTTATAGAATGTTATAAACCAATGTCACCGCAATAAAAAAAAAGAAATAATGTAACAAAGTAAAATAAAATAAACAAACCTACATTAATTCTTTATAGTGCTTTCAAAATCTCAAATGCCAGTATCACAGGTCTTCAATTGCTAGGAGGCACTAACATTTTTTCACCTATGGTCAGATTTAGATGAATCAGAATCTGTAAAGTAACTTTGTCCTAGAATGCAACAAAGAGAACTGAGTACAATATTCAGTAAGAGGAAGATCATTTTACTAATGGTATTAAAAATCAGACGCTAGTCAATCCAGAAATGATTGTATAATTTTAATTTGAGGTTTAATCATTATACACATTATGGCCTGTATCATTTCTAAAATTTTTAAGGGATATTTTTAGGATCAAATCATTCAATAGAATTATTCATTATCCCCGCTTTGTAAGTAAGAAAGCTAACTTAAGGGTGTCAAAGTAATAAACAAAATAGTGTGTTTTTAAAAGAATATGTCATTTATCTGACTGCTTCAATAAAACATGGATACACTATTCCTTAGCAATATGCAGCAGGCTAAAACTATTATTAAACTATTTTTCCCTTTGTTTCCCAAAATATTCTAAATGTAACCAAAACTAAAATGTGAACTATTCTATCTAAAGTTGAATTATGTATAGCTATTAACAGATATTCTCTGAATCAAATATCTTTATTATAGTTTAACAATATGACTTTCTAATGGAAAAACTAATTATGAGCTGCAGTAACTTTTTTGTAAGACATTCATTCAGCTATCTAGACACATTAATCTAACTCAAAGTCATAGAATTAGATACAACTTTACTGCTTTAGATTAATCCCTCCTTTTAATAAGTGAGAGAAAATGAGAACCTGAAGCATTCAAGTGACTTGCTCAAGGTCAACAGCTGGCTAGTAGTTGAACATGGATTAGAACAAGTTACCTAATGGAAAATCAAATGTGGCTCAGTTCCAGACTATCTTTTTTATTCATTCATTTATGAACTCACTCAACAAATATTCATTGAGCCAGCAATAATGGCCAGACTCTGGCCTAGGTACTGGAGCTGCTATAATAACAAATAAGCAGGCACAGCCTTACCTTCAAGTAATTTTTAATTTACTGGGAAAACAGACATTAAACAACTAATACAAATAAAAAATTGTGATGAATTATTCAAAGGAAACATATAATGTGCAATGAGAGCAGATACAACAGGAATTTGAGAAACTTCTCCGAGGAAATGACATTGGGAGAATGATTTGAAGTATCCAGGAAAAAAAGGGAGAAGGTAGAGGAAAGATGTCAGGAAGTGAGGAAGCCCAGATTCACATTAACAAGGAGAAAAAATAGTTTGTCTGAAAAGCCTGAGCCAGTAAGGCACTTGGTACATAAGAAAAGCAGAAAGAGGCCAGTGTGGCTGAAACCCCATGAGCAAGAGGAAATGTAAGAGATGAGGCTGTAGAGGTAGGCAGTGACCTTTGAGACCCAGGTGAAGGGTTTGGGGCATTATCCTAAGTGGTGTGGGAATCCATTGAGTGGTAATTAACAGGGTAATAAGAGTGATGTGTATACATATATATAGATATAGATATAGATATATAGATATATAGATATATATTTGATTCTAATTTTTTTTTATTGTTGTAAGGACATTTAACATTTAACATTTAATCACCAAATTTTCAAGTGTACAACACAGTACTGTTAACTATAGGCATGATGGTGTACAACAGATCTCTAGAACTTATTCACTTTGCATAACTGAAATTTTATACCTGTTGATTAGCAACTCCCCATTTCCCCTTCATCCCATCTCCTGGCAAACACCATCCTACTCTTTGTTTCTGTGAGTTAGGCTATTTTAGATACCTCACATAAGCGGAATAATACAGTATTTGTCCTTTCATGATTGGCTTATTTTGCCTAGCATAATGCCCTCAAGGTTCATCCATGTGGTCACATATTGCAGAATTTTCTTCTTTTCTAAGGCTGAATGATATTCCATTGTATGTATATACCAAATTTGTTTATCCTTTTAACTGTTGATGGATATTTAAGTTGTTGGACTTCTTGGATATTGTGATTAATGCTATAACAAACATGGGAGTACAAATATCTCTTTGAGATCTTGATTTAAATTATTTTGGACATATACTCAGAAGTAGGATGGCTAGATCATTTGGTAGTCCTATTTTTAATTGTTTGAGGAAACTTCATACTGTTTTTCATAGCAGCTGTACCATTTTACATTCCCATTAGTAATTTACAAGTGTTCCAATTTCTCCATGTCCTTGCCAATAGTTATTTTTTTCTTTTTTTATAGTGACCATCCTAACGGGTGTGAGATGATATCTCATCGTGGTTTTGATTTGCATTTCTCTGATTATTAGTGATGTTGAACATCTTTTCTTATACTTATTGGCCATTTGTATGTTCTTTAGACAAATGTCTATTCAAGTCCTTTGCCCATTTTTAATCATGTTATTTGTTTTTTTCCTATTGAGCTATAGAAGTTCTTTATATATTCTGGATATTAATACACTATCAGATATATGGTTCACAAATATTTCCTCCCATTCTGTAGACTGACTTTGAACTCTGTTAGTATTTCCTTTGCTGTACAAAACCTTTTTAGTTTGACATAGTACCATTTGAATATTTTTGCTTTTGTTGGCTATTCTTTTGGTGTTATATCCAAAAATCATTGCCAATACCAAGGTCATAAATCTTTTTCCCTGTTTTCTTCTAGGAGTTTTACAGTTTCAAGTCTTATGTTTGTCTTTAATCCATTTGAGTTGATTTTTGTGTCTGGCTTAAGAAAAGGATCTAATTTCATTCCTTTGAATGTGGACATTCAGTTTTCCCAATACTGTTTGTTGAAGAAACTACCCTTCCTTAATTGTGTATTTTTGGTACCCTCATAAAAGACCAGTTGACCAGATATGTGTGGGTTTATTTCTGGACTCTCTATTCTGTTCCTTTAATCTATATATGCCATTATGCCATACTGTTTTAATTACTATAGCTTTTGTAATGTATTTTGAAATCAGGAAGTGTGATGCCTCCAGCTTTGTTTTCTTCATTAAGATTGTTTTATCTGTGAAGGGTGCTTTGCTATTTCATATGAATTTTAGAATTGTTTTCAGGAGAACAATTTTCCTGTTCTCTTAAACAGGCAAAAGACTACGGAGCTTTAAAAATTTATAAGGAAAGATTAGTTATTAGAATCCAAAATTCAGTGAAGAGTTCAAGAGTTGAAGGAAGAAGTAATAGTGGCTTTGACTAGAGGAATGGTTGTATGGATGGAGAGAGGTGAAAACTTAGGTAACTATTTGAGATTTAGAATAGATATTGCGTGATTTTTAATTAGAGTGTAAGAAATATTAATGTGCCTATTCTGGCTTTCACACCTGGAAGGATGGTGGTACTATTTATTGGGGGATAGAAAATTGGGGAAGTAATATATTTTTGCTTGGACATGTTGAATTTGAACTATTTATGAAACACATGCATGGAAATGTCAGTTGAATATATGAGTATGCAATTCAAAGAAGAGGTCTGAACTAGAAATACACATTTGATATATAGATGGCATTTCAGACATGGATATAGAAAAGATTCTCCAAGAAAGTAAATGTAGTTGGAAAAGATTAAGCTCTCAGAAAGTCCAGAATGTAACATTCGATTAAAGGAAGCAGAGTCTAGGAATGATCAAAGAGATCAGCAGGAAACTAAAAGAGCGTGGTGAAATGAAAGTCAGGGAAAAAGTGTTTACAGTGTTTCAGCAGGGAAAGCAAGGACAAATATATGTAACAGGGCTGAGCTATTCAAGTGAGATGAGCTCATTAGGGTCCTTATTAAACAACATTTCAGTGGTGTGGTGGGGCAGTCAGATTGCAAGGGATTCAAAAGTTAAAGAGAAAAAGTAAAAATTACTCCAGAAAATTTGTTTATGGCAGGAAGAACGAAAGAGGACAGTATCTACAGGGGGTTGTAGAGGCCACGTAAGGCTGTTTTAGATGAGAAGTTCTAGAAAATCTTTGAATACTCTTTCACATTTCCTTAGATTATTCAAAATCAAATCAACACGATAGCTCTTTTCTATCATGTTTTCTATCAGTATTTCAGTTCCAATCTCTTTGCTCCTTGTTCCTGCAACCAAAAGTCACAACCTATTCCCCAGGTCTAAAAATTGGATACCATTTTTGTTTCCAGGCATCATGCGAGTATCTTATTTCAATAGGTACTATTGTTAGCAGTAGAACTCCACTTCAAATGAAGAAGATCAATCTCTATAAAAGATATTTAACAAGATGATTCTGCAGTTTATGCTTATTCATTCCCATGCTATCAAACCCCTTCCTTATCTATCATCTCTATTCAAAGCCCTCTAGCCTACGTGGGTCCGAAAACTTCTTTATTGACCCTCTAAGATTCTAGAAAACTCTTTGCAAATTACTGCCTGACTCCACAAGCATGAGGCTCTCATTCAAGTGTTCTGCAGAGGAAATTATAGCAGTGATCTGTAAAGTAGAGAATCATAAGGTTATCCAGCGAATTTAGGGATAAAATTACTAGAACTTCTATTTATTTAGATTCAACCTAAAATATAAGAAAAATGAAACAACTAATATTTAATAATAGGTAGACGCTGTCACTCTTTTTGGAACCGTATATAAGATGTCACTTCACACACACACACACACACACACACACAAAAGTGCAATGATAACTTAGGGGAAGAGAGGACACTTTTAATACCCAAGTGTTAAGAATGGTATTGCCAGAAGTGTGTTCACTTTGAGTTTATGTAAGAATTTCTATTTTCTTCTTTTAATTTTATAGAGATAGAATGGACAAAATAGAAATAGAATCCATCTGTCTTATGTAAAACTTCTTCTTTATTTCATACATTTACTTTGAAAGTTTTAAAAAATAGACAAATGTACACAAGTCAAAAGTGTATAGCTCTGTGAAGTTTTACAAAGGAAACCCAGATCAAGAATAGAACATTAATAGCCCCAGAGAAAGCTTCCTCTTGACCCTCCCAATTGCTACCTACCCCTTCCAAAAAGGTAATACCTAATCTGACCTATTACACTATATATTCCGGTTTTTAAATTTGTTACAAATGGAATAAAATATATGTACACTTTCAGTACTTGGCCTCGTTTGCTAAGGCTTGTATTTATGAGATTCATCCACATTTTGAGTAGCAGTAGTTTATTGCTTAGTAATATTAAATTGTATAGTGTAGCACTGTTTGTTCCTTCCACAGTTAGAAATTTGCTTGTTCTCAGTCTTGACTATTATAAACACTTCCATGAGTATTCTTGTACAGGTCTTTTGGTATATGCATATATGCATGGATTTCCATTGAGTATAAAGATGGCAGTTGGAATATTGGGTCATTGATTATGCATATGTTCAGTAGAAATTGCAAAAAATTTCCCAATAATTGCATCATTTCACTTACTACCAGCAGTGAGAATTCTAGTATCTCCACATCATTACCAATAGTTGATATTATCAGTACTTTTAGTTTCAACTATATTGGAAAGTGTATAGAGATATCTCATTGTGTTTTTAATTCTTGTTTCCCAGGTAACTAAAAAGATTGAGCTATGTTTTAGATATCTATTGAAATTTGCATGTAAACAGTTAAGTGAATTATAGATTACATTTTCTTGTTTAAACTAAACCTCACAAGAAAGACAAGTAAACTAAAAGTAGTGTATGCAAATGAACCAAAAATTGAAAAAAAAATTCATAAAGCAACACGGAAAATTAAGATAAGGTCAAAGACAAATAGAACCTCTTCATCAGCTGTGCTTCGAAGGAAAAACAATCACAATTTCATGATACCTGACAAGAAGTTTGCAAAAACAATGAAATCATCAAGCAGACTATTTGAAATGTTGATTCACTCTTACTATTTTCAAGATGAACTCCACTTCAGTGTTTATTGTTGCCATTAGATATTAACTAATTCTTATAAGTCATATATGTTACAAATAAATATATGCATATGGAATGTAGGTACTTGTTTTTGTCTTTACTGTTAGAGATAACATTCAAAAACTGTTTAGAGATCTTTGTGCTATGGTCCTGTTGGACATCATGTGAAATAGATGGGGCTATCTCTGCTATCAAACTTCTTTGAGGTTGATCACAATGTTGTCTGATTCCATCTTTGTATACGTCTCACTTTCAGGCTCCTTGGTGTGATGCCCGTCCTTTGACAACTGTCCCCTCTTGTTAGATGGCCCTATGACCAACTCTCTACCAAGGCTACCAACCACCTCTGGCAGTCTACTTTCCAGACACCACACTCCACTGGTATGACTGGATGCCATCGCCAAACCTCCCAGTGAATTTGCCCCCAACATCTACATCTCTCAAATGAAAATGCCAAATTTCCCAGGTTGCTATTCTCCTGTCTATCCTATCTAAATTCTTTAGGTTCCTGTTCCAACATCCTATAATTTAGTTAACTTTTACAAACTATAGTGAAACAATTTATTGACTGGAAGAGGATAATGGAAATCTCCATTATAGATATTTACCTCCACAAAAGAAAGTGCTAAAACAGGGGACTGTGTTTTCTTTTTATTGATTCTTCTTTTCAGTTGATTGATTACATTTTTTACCTCATCAAATGTTATAGTTCAGAACATTAACTTTTAAATGGGTCAGACTAAAATGCATATTTTAAAATTCAAAATATATCTGTCAAATTCATATGTGCTTGCTAAATATTCTACTGTTTCTGTTGTTGCTGTTGTTTAGTTTTAAATACCTGCATGGTGAATCTTCTATAATAATGACAACATTTTTTTCTAATTTTGTAAAACCTTAATATATTTTTACCGCTTAGTTATCCCTCTTTTTCTTTCAGTGACAATATTTGAGTCCATCTTGCAATCCATTAAATAATCCTATCTTGTCTAGCTTTTGGTTTTAACTTGAATTGAAATACTTGTAAAACACAACTCAGAGTTAATTTTGATCTTTCATAAACAAATGAATTTGAAATTAGCATTGGGTCGGCAGTTGGGACATTCTCTGCATTTTTCACTGAAAAGCACAGTAATAAAATATAGTCTCAATGCACTAATTTAGATCTGTACATAACATAGCAATTTCCAGCTTAATGTGATCCTCCACGTAGATATGTTTTATTTGCGACTTTGATCCACAATCACACCAAATTAGATATTCCTTTAAAACCATTCTTTTCCTGAAACAGTTCTGATTGTGGTAGAGAAGGACTACGATGAATTCCCAATGACTTTCTCCTGAACATTCAGGGAATATACACTCAGGTCTTGCTGCAAGGAGGCTTTAAAAAGTTTGGCTGAATTTTCTTTGTAAATAAGAGATAAGAGATTTTTTCCTTTATAAATATAAAATGGGTTGCAATTGAGTAAATACATTTATAATATCCTTTATCACATACCAAAAAGCTGATATGAGCAGAGTTTGACTCCCATCCCAGTCTATTATCCACAAAAGACAGAATTGTTGAATTACGCTTCTTTTTTTAACCATAAATTCTTCGTTTTCAATTTGGGCACAATTAGGAGTGTTATAAAAGATTTTTATGATCTTCTTCCCCCAGTCTCAGAGCCAATTATTATGTTCTTTGTATATGCGGGAAATTATTCAAGTAATAGTCATTTCCCTTGCTATTTACTTCTTGCTGAAATTCTGTTACAATAAATTGTGGCTGCACTCGCAGTTAGAGTATTTACATTCGTTTTCCATAATGCAGCTCCAAGTAGTCAAAATAAATTGCTTCATGAGGCAGCAGTATGGTGCTGGAGTATTATTCCTGAGAAAGGGTAGGTTCTGGCTATGATGTCAAAAGTGTTTATGGTCAAGTTTGAATGGGGCAAAAAGTTCCTTTGGGGTAACAATTGGAGACACAGAGAGAAAGTTGCTAAATCAGATTTTAGATAACCTTAAATGACTAAAACATATGAATACCAAAGGGCTTGGGGTTATTGAAGTTGCCCCATACTTACAGCATGGGTGAGCTTCTGTAATGTTGGGAAACTTCAATTATGAATCTCTTTCAATTATCCAGCTTTGAAAGATAACTACCTAGAGTTGGTACCAGCAGTTGGAATAGAAAGGAAGAGATAGATGTACAAAGTATGTTAAAGAATTTGGCCACTGATTTTACTAGGAATAGTGGTCAAATTTGGCTCTCAATTTGGGGTATGCATGGCCTGAAAATTTATGACATTATTAACTAAAGGGGAACTCAGAAGGGACAGGGATTTAGCAGGGGAGATGGTACATTTGCTTTAAAGATGTTGTGTTTATGGTAGCAATAAGACATACAAACAGGATATCAAATAGGCACTTATAAGAGCTGGAGAGGACAAAAAAGATAACAGCTGAGAAAATTTCCTCTTCTATCTTGATTTTTAGTACACAAAGAAGAAAACTGTAAAATAGGAAAACGTTGTACTTGTGCACGGCTACCTTCTTTCAAGTCTTTCAGTGAATACTTCACTTCAGGTCGCAAGCTTCTCTAATCCATTCACTCCTTGATTCAAAAAAGCATTAATTGATCACATGTTATATACCAGGAATGAGAATGGTGAAGAAGAAACATATTTAAGATATTTTAGATGTAGATTCAACAGAATTTTGTTATAGAATAGATTGTAGGAAAGGCTTTCCAAAAAATTTGGGCTTCTTAATATATAGATTAAAATAATTTCAGTAGGTGACAGGAAAAAAACCCAGAAATTAGCATTTGAGTCCTCAAGGACAAACTGTCCAGAGCCATTCCTCTTGTACAATGATACCCTGAGTGGAGCTGTTATCTGCGGCAGCACCATGCTTACCCTGGAGACTAAGGAATTTCATCAAATCAAAAGAAAATGAGTCCACCCCAGGTCATTCACTCATTTATCCATTCAACAAATATTTATTTTGTGACCATTTGTGCCAGGCACTGAGCTAGGTGCTAGATGGGGGTGAGGGTGGGGGTAGATGAACAAATGGGATTTCTCCTCAGTAGTGTTTACAATGCTGTATTTTCACTTGTACGAGATCAAACCCTCTCTCAATAGCACTCCAAGACCCAGCTAGTCACTGGATACTGCCTGTTACATCTTCTGACTCCCTGCTTTCATCCCCATTACCCTAATCATTATTTAGATATTTACAAACATGTCAACACCCTATTAGTTAATAATCGTTTAAGTCCTTCTGAGTCTGAGAATTCAAAATACCCACTGAAAACACTTGAGATGGATGAGTATACCCTGCCTAAGATGTTCCTTAGAAATAGAAAGACACTGTAAATTGTATACAATTAATTTTTTACTAAGACTTTTTTTCTCAGTAATGCCTCATACACAGGTAACATGACTTGAAAATTTTCTGACTAAAGCTGATATAGTCTCTAATCTTTCAAAGTGTTAAGAAGGTAAGGACTTTGCAAAACATGAAGTTTCATTGCAGGAAGCTTTGTTTCCTACCAAAATTGCTAAGAATGTGGCTTTAAAGTGAAACCATCCTATAAGGGTTCTTTTTCCTTCCTAAAAACTCACATATGTATCATTAATAATTGAAAGTAAGTGTCCACTGACATTTTGGGCAATGACTTCTCTATCTGTTTTTAGATTTGACCTAAAAATAACCAAAGAAACACAGTCAAATAATTTTTGCATGTCTGTAGGCAAAAGATCGTCCTGTTTAGGGAAAAAGACCACTGAGTAAATGGCTTTATCTTTTAATTGATTAAATTCCCACCTGTTTTGACGTGGTATACCCTTTATAAAGGTTACAAGTTCCATCTGCCTATCCTTCCATCTGAGACTCAGGAAGGTCTCAGCTGCAGATGTGGCAGTCCCAGAGCAAAAGGAGGGTAAGCTAAAGCTGCCTCCTTTCCAGTCAAAGAAGAAGACAGCATTTTCTTTTAAACAGCATTTTTTTCCAGTCAGTCTTCTACAAGTAGCTCACCAGTTCCATAAATAAAGAGCAACATCCTCTCTAGACTGGGCTTTCCCATAAATGACCTTGTAAGAGCATCTTACAACAGCCCATTCTCTGATTTGTGTATCTCTTGAAACCAAGCAAGATGCTTTTTCTTTTCCTTCGAGTTTTAACAAAATTTAAAAATGAGACAATAACATTTAGATGACATTTGGATCATGTTGCTGAAATACTTCTTTACTACTTCATTCTCAAACTTTAGATATAGATTAAGTTGATAGCCAATTCTGAAATTACGGAAAGTATAACTTCTAAATTCCAACAAGATAAATGCAGTTTGGTCTAGAATTGTGAAATGACTAAGCCAGACCATGTGACCCACAGATCTAGCTTAGACTTCCTCCTTGCTGAAGAGGAAAAGGATGAGATGGGATTGATATTGAGTAGAGCTAATCATTATTTCAAATCCAGGAAGGAAACATATAAATGTCCTTTATTGAAAAGTTATAAAAATGGCATATATGAGTTATAAGATACAAAATTAGAGATTGTATATATTTATGTCCTTCAGTAGCCAGCACCATAATGGGAACTACAGTAGAGGTGGCATAATAAATGTTAGTGAAAGAGCAAAAGAGAAGGAGAAGGAGAAGGGATGAGATTATAAATTCCCTTGTAGTCTGGTAGAAGTAAAAGATAACACCAGATAAAGGACTATAAATGACTGTGCAACAATGGCTATTAAGAACAAGCTATCCTTGGCAAGACTCAAGATCACCAGAATCTAGTATTCTAACAATACGTATACACATGATAGTCCTGTTGCAGCAAGTGCACTTTAAGTCCCAAATAAGAAATTTCCCATTGTTTAGACCAGTAGCTGCAACTATTTTCTTCATTTTCAGAAATGTCTAGTAGAAAAAATGACCCCACAGTGTCTAGGAGGATCAAATTTAATATCTCAGTAACCAAGTAGAAGTTAGAACAGGAGGGATGTGCTTTTGAAGAAGAGCCACAAAGAGGTAAATGGTCTCTTCATCCAGTGGCCTTGATAAAATCACTAAAGTGATATTGGTAATTTGAGAAAAATAGAAAATTTGGAGGAATTATATGAGATTCAATTTATTTGGAATTGATTAAAAAATAAAATATTTCTGGACATCAATGGACCAGATAAAGTGAAATAGCAGGATTATGTAGAGATTCATTAAGAAAATAGGACTTTTCTAAAGATATGTAAGCTAAGAAATGTAGGCTAAAAGAAAGATAACAGTAGGGAGTAAGGAATTTCTAGGCATAGAAGAGTACAAGGGATTACAGTGTCCTTGTTAGCAAGCACGTTATGAAGATGGTTACAGTCTAGAGAAAGGCAGTTGAATCCAGAAGGAGTAATAAATTGAAATAATAACAAAAATAGTGCTGCGAATGTAGAACATAGCTATTCATTTATAGTAAGTGGGAGAAGCGAGAGGCACAGAAATGGTCATAAAAAGAACGATAATAGATTTTAGAGGTTGAGTAATTCTAAGGACTGAGGAATGTGTATACACACATTTACTGAGGATTTACACAACATATCAAGCTTTGTGCTATACTTTTACCAGATAATTTCTCAGTTAGAGTAACAACTCTATTACAAAGATATTCTAAGTAAGTCTTACATATGAATAAACTAAGTTTCACAGAGAACAACTTTCCCAAGGCCATGTATCTAGTAAGCCATATTTTCTAACTTAAGCCTATCTAACTTCAAAGTCTATACTCTTTACCACTAAACTTTGTTCTACCCCGTACAGCAGTGATAACAAGTTGCCAAATGTGAAGTAGTGGAGAACATCATCACTGTTGAGAATTTTGTGTAGTTTTAAGATTAAAGGGGTTTAAAGGCCATCAACACAAATGCTAAAGCCCAATGCCGGGAGAAGAAGAAGAAACTGTGAAAAGGGGCAAAAGGAAGAGGAAGAGGTAAGAGATGACCCCCTCGAAAAAAAACTAATGCCATAAGCAAAGTAATGATATGCAAAAGATCATAATTAATCAGTGTAACACAAGAGTGACCCAGAAATGAACATAAAGCAAAGACTATGGTATGGGTTCCAGAAGACCCAGGGCAAGTGATCTTCGTTGGAGAAGTAAACAAACTACAAGGAAAAGAGAGAATTTGAGAATTTCAAAGAGTCTATTCACCATAAAAGAGGTCACCCACAAATTTGAGAAGAAGCAACAGAATGAAAGCAGGTATGCTGAGGAGAGGAGTGAGGCTGAGTGGGGTGATGGGGAAATAGTGACCTCAGGACTCAAGAGGGACCTAGAAAGCCCCACTCCATTGTTTACCAGTTCTGTGATCTTGTACCAATTACTCTCTCTCCTTGTTTCTGTGTCGTCATAGGTAAAATGATAATAAACAATTGTACAATCTCAGAGAATTATTGTTTAACCTTTGCCAGTGATCTCAGAATTCTTATTACTCTATAATCATCACACTCTAAGAAAGATGGAACAATATAATATCAGAACCTATATCTTCAGCCTTTTGATTGTCTCAGTCCCACCATTCAAATTATAGCGCTCTTGTATCCTGTTTCAGCAGGATGATGGTACATAAAGCTTATTATACTATTGTCTCTATTTTAGTATATATATGAAAGTTTCCAAAATAAAAAGTTTAAAAATATATCATTCTCTACAATCCCATAAATCCCTCTGGAAGAAGCTGCCTGGCACAGATTTCTCCCCTCTAAGAGAAACAAAACTTAGTTTTTTATCATATAGTTTTCCAGGAAGAGTGGTTTTAGAAATGCCTTTGTTAATGCATTTGCTCTCAGTAGATCTCACTGTATGAATCATAATGGAAGAAAAATGCTAGGGGTGCCAAAAACCTGAAACCAACTGTCCACCGCTGAGATGCTAAGTAGGCAGGATTGCTAATTCATTGTGCTGCCTTTGTCTTTATAGAGGTCACCATCACAGGACAATCCGGAAAGAGGTGATACCTACCAGTGAGTAGTGATTATTCAGCGTCAGTGTGTGAAGGATCACATCCACGATGTGAACCTGAGCCAAAAGGTGCTGATTATCAAGTGGTGTAAAAATAAAATGGGTCAGAGCCCAAATATCTCTGCAACCTAACAAATGAGACTGTGCTTCACTTTGATGGTTTGTTCCCTTAGTTCTGTCAAAGGGAAAATGTTCTTTTATTCATTCATTCACTGAGTCAGCTCAACAATCACTTGTGGAGTGTCTTGATGCTGTTCTGAGTGCTGGAAACACTCTACTGAACTACACTGACATGATGACTAATACAGAAGAAAAAAACGTTTATTTTTTAGACATAAAGACAGACATTAAGCAATATACTGCTATGATTTGAAGGAGCATTAATAATAATTCTTTCCAAGCCTTCATTCTGAAATAGTAGAGAAGTAGATAAGAAGTAAGGCAGATGGAGGTCAAAATGTCAGCTCTATTCGTGATATCCTTGACGGGGACATATGACTTCCTAATACTGCATCCCAGAATCAGGCATGTACCTACCCAAGGATAGACACAGCAGAGAACAATCACAGGCTTCTCTGGCTGTCCTCTCTAGATGGTCTGCTCCTAAAAAACTTGTGGTATGGATCAACAGAACAGAATCTTGGAGTTTATTGTGTAATGCAAAATTAATTGCCAAAGTGATTGTGTCAGTTACACTAATGTCAGCAGGGTAGGAGAGCTCCCGTTACAATTCATCCTCCCAAACACTCAGTGTGGTATATTGATTACAAAAGTAGTGCAATTCAGCACTCCTCCCTGTACGCATATTCTTTGCAATGTGTCTTTGCAGTTCCACTTATCAAGAGTCTGTGTCTCTACTCCTGGAATCTAGGCTAGACTTGAGATTTATTTTAGCCAAAGGAATATGGCAGAAGAGAGGGTGTGTCTTTTCCAAGGCTAGACTTCAAGAAGCCCTTCTGCTTTCTCTTTTAGGAACCCTGACACTGCACAAGAACAAGCCCAAGCTAGCCTGCTCAGGATGAGAGATGATATAGAGCAGGCCGAATGTGCCCTGATGATACCATCCTAGCCCCTCCAATCCCAGCCTACTCACAAGCTGATGGCTAACACATGACAAACTCAGGAGAGATGCGCTTAGCTTGGGGCAGATAGCAGAACAGCTAAGCCAATCTCACAAGACCAGCGTTAAGTCACTACCACTTGTTACACAGCAATAGTTAATTGATACCTTGCTATTATCATACTTATTTTCTTTGATAATGTGGTAGCTCTGAAATGGCACACTTGAACATGTTCACCACAAGACAAAATAGGAATGTTCATGTCATAGTTATTTTGTAAAAGAGAAAAAAAATTAAAAAAAAAACTAAATCTCAAAAAAATAAGGGATTAAAAAAGTTTTAGTATACTGACATAATTGGAATACTATTCATCATTAGGAATAAATAACTGGATATATGTATCATCGTGGATAAATTTCCAGCAAATATTGTTGCCAAAAAGAGCAAGTCACACAAAATTAAAAAGTAGGACTGCTTTTATATAAGAACGACAACAGACAAAACTTAAAAGATACTATGTAGAGGGGTCGGCCTGGTGGCGCAGCAGTTAAGTTTGCACATTCCGCTTCAGCAGCCCGGGGCTCGCCAGTTTGGATCCTGGGTGCAGACATGGCACAGCTTGGCAAGCCATGCTGTGGCAGGAGTCCCACATATAAAGTAGAGGGAGATGGGCACAGATGTAAGCTCAGGGCCAGTCTTCCACAGCAAAAGAGGAGAATTGACAGCAGATGTTAGCTCAGGGCTAATCTTCCTCAAAAAAAAAAGTGATACTATTTAGAGATAAATACAAGTGTGGTAAAGCTATTTTTAAAAAGGCAAAGGGATGTTTAACACAAAGTAAGGGATACTGGTTACTTCTTGTGGGGTGGGAGGGAGAAGAGATTGAGATGGAGCACACCAAGTTCTTCAAAGGTCCTGAAAATGTTTTATGATGTTATGAACTTTATTTTACAGTTTTCATTGATACTGTATCTAGGAGACAAAAATGGAAATGAAGGAACCAGTTAACAGGTTACTTTAATAATCCATAGGAGATATCATGGTCGCTTGGCATTGTGCGTTAATGTTGGAAATGGAAAACTGTAGATAAATTAAAGATATGCAGCTCTATCGATTACTAGCTTTGTGACTTTGGACAAACTACCTAACTTCTCTACTTCCCATTTTGTCTGTTAAAAAACAACTAGAGGCATCAGCCCTGTGGCTGAGTGGTTAAGTTCGCACACTACTCTGGTAGCCCAGGGTTCTGCTGTTTCGGATCCTGGGTGCAGACACGGCACCACTCATCAGGCCATGCTGAAGCAGGGTCTCACATAGCACAGCAACTACAGATAGAATATACAGCTATGTACTGGGGGTCTTTGGGGAGAAAGAAGGAAAAAAAAAAAAAGAAGATTGGTAGCATGTTAGCTCAGGTGCCAATCTTTAAGAGAAAAAAAATTAGAGAATTTTGGTAATGAGTTAATATATGTAGAGCTCTTGGAACAATGCTTAGTACACGCTAGGCATTCAATAAAAGTTAGCTAACACAGGGCTAGCCCTAGTTGCCTAGTGGTTAAATTTGGTGCCTGCTGCTTCAGAGGCCCAGGCCCAGTTCCCAGGCACAGACCTACACCACTCATCTGTCAGTGGTCATGCTGTGGTGGGGGCTCACATACCAAGAAAAAAAGAGGGAGATTGGCAGCAGATGTTAGCTCAGGGAGAATCTTCTTTAGCAAAAATATTTTAAAAATTAAAAAAAAAACATAACCCATATGCCCTAAGAGGGGCCCCATTAAAAAAGAAAAAGAAGTTGGCTATTCTTATTAAATAATGAATTGTTTGGCATAGGTTCAAGCACCACATTTTAAGAACATTGAGAAGCTGGAGCATGGACAGTTAATGATGACCAACGTGTGTACAGACCATGTCATTTGAGACAGCTGAGGAATTGGACTTATTTATTCTAAATCTCTGCAAGTTCAGGAATAAATGGCAGTTTTTGTGTGATCTTTAAGGGTGAAACTATGAGCCAGAATGTGATTCCAAATACAGAACTTTCAAACAAGAAGAGCTACGGATAGTTAACAGTGGAGTGATCTGCTTTATAAAGTAATGAGCTGCGTGCCACCAGAAGTAGTCAAGATAAAAGTGAATAAACATTCAATAGTGGCGCCATAGAAGGAAGGGAGAATATCTGTCCATACCCAGTGGGGTCCAATGCAGTGTTCCAGAGGTACAAGATGAGACTTACCCTTAGAGAGACACATACATAAAACAGGCAGGGACAAGGGCCTCCATCAGTAGCCCAGAATGTAGGACTACTTAGTCTGGAATAATGGAAAAAGCAATGGATCAAAACTAAGGACTGAGAACCAACCAAATAATTTGAATAACACTTGGAAGAAGGAAAGAAAATACCAAGAAATATGCTCCTAAGAGCTAGAGTGACACTCACAACTCTGAAGACTCAAGGCTTTAATCTGGTTTTTGGTGAAGCAAATCTCTATAGTCATCACAGCATCCAGGGGATGTATTTAATTTCAAACTCCACACCTGGGATAAACCAAACTGGGAGGCAAGGACCATGGATACTGGCTTTTAAGTATGGTACTATATCTACTGTATTAAGGAATTCAGATGACAAAGCAAGGGGAAAAATGCCCTATTCCATGGCAAAGAAATACATGCTCCAATTATCAGCAGTATCTATTTTTGGCTTAAATTTCTCTGTGACCAATTACATAATTTTATGGTACACTGATTTTGTGATGTCCAAAGTTCAAATGATCCAAGTATAAATTGCCACTAAGCAACATATTATGTCACTCAGTAAACCAAAATCATGCTCAGGAATAGATTTTCCAACATAAAGTTTGTATTTCAATTTATTTGCTTGTGTAACTTTAAAAAACTAAATAATTGTGGTGTAACTTTACAAACTAATAAATCCCTCAAACCTTTACATAACTAGTCTGCTCCATCCCTGAAGGACACACAATTTCTATGAATCATTTATACAGAACCTTAAATTTGAGTTTGCCCTATGAGTAAAAATGATATTCCTCCAAGGTTGTACAATGCTTTCTAGTGTTTGCAATTTGTGTGCATAAACTATTGTTTGTATTAGGTGTAAATTATTTTTCTGAGGTGTAAAAAGTATAGAAACTTTCGATTATTTTAGTAATTTTTATCCAATTATATTAAATAACTACTAATTACAATTTTGCACCAAACATTGTATTAGACAGAGATTGAGAAATAAGCAAGACGGACACAGCTCTACCCCCTCAAAGCTTATAGTCTGATGGATAATAAGACTAATAACCTATAAGTTTGATGAGTGTAATTAAATTATGCTGTTGAAATATATTACGAAAGATACTAACTGGGGCCTAAGGAAGTTACACAACTTCCCACAACTAAGTGGTGAAGAAGGTATTATGAATCCAGTCCCATATTATAAAACACTAGGCTAGGCTATTTAACTAGTATTCATGTCTATTACATAGAATTTGGAAAATGCAGAGAGGTATAAAATTGTATATTAGTACTTTGATTTTGTGGAGGTTTTTTACTTTATTTTCTTTACTTTTTTTTTAAGATTTTTTAAATTTTTTTCCTTTTTCTCCCCAAAGCCCCCCATACATAGTTGTATATTCTTCGTTGTGGGTCCTTCTAGTTGTGGCATGTGGGACGCTGCCTCAGCGTGGTTTGATGAGCAGTGCCATGTCCACACCCAGGATTCGAACCAATGAAGCACTGGGCCGCCTGCAGCGGAGCACATGAACTTAACCACTCGGCCATGGGGCCAGCCCCTATTTTATTTATTTTTTAACTAGCTAATACAGGTTCATGATACAACAACCATTCTCTTTCATTGTTTGAAACAGTATCCAGCAAAATGCCCTCCTTGCCTTCGTCTTCCAGTCCCTGTTCCTGTTCCCTGCCCAGAGGCACTTGCTGTACTCAGTTTCTTATATACCCTTCCAGAAATATCCATACATTCTAAAATGTTACTTCCATATATTTATTTTATAAACACAAACAGTAAAATACTCTACCCAATATTCCACACCAGGCTTTCTCATTACATTAATATATCTTGGAGATTTCACCATATTGATTAGATGGAAAGATAGATAGTGAAATATATATATACATAGATAAACATAGATATATAGAGATAGAGATAAAATGGCTACAGGCTGAATGTTTGTGCCCCTCCCCTCAATTCATGTGTTGAAATCCCACCCCTTAATGTGATGGTATCAGGAGGTGTGGCCTTTGGGAGGTGATTAGGTCATGAGGGTGGAGCCCTCAGGAATGGAATGAGTGCCCTTATCAAAGCAGCCCCAAGAGAATTTCCTCACCCCCCCTCCTGGCATGTGAGGTTACTGTTACTGTATAAACCCTCAGTCCACAGTATTTTGCTATAGCAGCCCAAATGGACTAAGATAATAATTGTTTTTGACAGCCTGGAATTGAAACTTCTCAGCAAGCCCCCTAGGGATGGACATTCAGGTAGTTTATATACTTTTGGTCTTATAAAAAAATTCTGCAATCAAAATACTGAACATGCATGTAAGTAAGCCTGAAGATTGCATACCTAGAAATGGAATCGCTGATTCAAATGATAGATGCAATTTTTATTTTGAAAGAAATGGCTAAATTTCCCTTCATATGCTTGTATCAGTTAATAGTCCCACAAGCAATTCATGAGATTACTTAATTCCCTATACCCTTATGGAATGTGTTCTCAGAATTTATGCTATTTGGGCAAATAAATAGGCGAAAAATGTTACTTTGTATTTCTAATATTACAAGTGAGGTTGAGTATCTTTTCATTTGTTTAAAATGAAATTTATTTACAGTGACTGTTAAATCCCATACCCATTTGAATATTATACCTTAGTTCTCATTCCTCTTGATTTGAATAAGCTTGAAATATATCAAATAAATTAGCCTTTTGTCTACAATATTAAGTAGAAATATACTTTTCCAGACTTTCTTTTCTTTTGTCTTTGATAGTGATGTTCTCTGTAATGATACTTTTTTTTAGTTTTCAAATATTCACATTTACCAGTCTTATCTTTTCTGGACTCTGACTTTTATTTCTTACTAAAATAAACCTTGTTAGCTATAAGAATATTAAAAGTAAGTATTCTCTATTTTCTTCTAATATTTTGATGATTATTTTATATTTGAGACTTTGATCCATCTTGAGAGTTTATGTCGAAGGTGAGAAGTAGGAGTCTAATTATATTTTGTTCAAGATGACAATTATTAAGTAATCTACTTATCCATGCACTGTTGTAAAATGTACTGAATTCCCATATGTAATTTTGTATATTTATGGATTTTAAAATTTCATTTCACTGTTTGGTTTGTCTATTACTATGCTGGTACCAATCTTTTAATTATTGTATCTTTACAATATGATTTAGTATCTGAAATACTAGTTTTCCTTAACTATTTCTTCTCTTTCTAAAGTGTCTCTGTCTATTCTTCCACATGAACTTTAGAATTCTCTTACTCAATTCAAGAAAAGAAATCTTGTTGGTATTTAAATGTAATTATGTCAAATGTATAGACTTACACTGGTTTTTTTCTTATGAATTTAATTAAACATCTAAGTTATTTGGGGAGAATAGACATTTTTATAATATTGAGTCTTTCTATTATCCCCAAATAATAGATAAGAAAAAGTAAGTATGGGGCCAGCCAGGTGGCACAGCAGTTAAGTTTGCACATTCTGCTTCAGCTGCCCAGGGCTCAGAGGTTCAGGTCCTGGGTATGGACCTATGCACCGCTAGTCAAGCCATGCTGTAGCAGGCATCCCACATATAAAGTAGAAGAAGATGGGCACGGATATTAGCTTAGGGACAGTCTTCCTCACAAAAAGAGGAGGCTTGGTGGCAGACATTATCTCAGGGTTAATCTTCCTCAAAAAAAAAAAATTGGAACAAAAAAGAAAGAAAAAGTAAATATGTAGCAAGTTACTTCCTAAAAATCAAATAATGAATATAGTAAAATGATGATTCCATTGCAGAATTTTTTCTGACTTTAATAGCTATGCTCTTTCACATCTTAAAAAAATAATTGCTGAAAATATATAATGACTATAACTAAAGGAATAAAATTCTTTAATATGTCTCCTAATGGCATTCAAGCTAATTAGAACAGGAAAAATTTAAATGCCTAGAAGTTGTAAACATCACTAATGCTTTCATCCCATCTTGCTCTGATACCATATTCATAGCTGAAAGATTAATCCATTTGAGAAAATCTATGAAAATTTCCAATTAAATACAAATCATTGCATTTTCTAAAACTTCACAACTTCAAAAAGATTTTAAATCTCAAGAGTTTTTCACAATATATATATGTACATCATATTCTGGTAAATAACTGAGTAACAAACTGCAAGCAACACAAATATAAATGTTAAGGGCAATTTACTTTCATTCTGACATAATCAATTTAGCCAATCACAAAGTTTATCACAGAAGAATGTCAACTGATTGCCTTTAATATATAAATCTTGATAAAAATGATATCTTGTTTAATATATCAAGTTTACCTAAAATACATTTGTCTGCTGACACATTGTGAAATAGATTGCTGAGATTGATAATAATAACTGCTGAGAGTTCATGTTCCTGAAATCTCTGAAATATTCATCATCAATTTTTTAATCTGCAATTTAGTAACCAAGTTTTTACACTGTGATGGCCAGACTGAATATGTAATTCATGGGATAATAAAATGTCAAGGAAAACTGCAGCCAATGATTTGCTTATTTAAATGTACTATTTCATTAAAAACTGACTCGTTAACACTTGTTTATAAAATTCTAATAGTGACTGTCCTAATCTGTCAACATCTTAATAGCTTTATATTTGTTACCAAAAATTTATCTCCTAATACATCATTCTTCAAGAGCCCTACCATCTAACCACTCATTTGAACACATTTTTTTTGTATCAACTTAAAATGAAGATGAAGCTTATTAGAGCAAGCAGTTCATTGCAAGTTAAGACACTGAGCAACCATAATCCAGTAATTCAGCAAGTAGAACTAATACTCAAAAAGTGACAAAAGGCAATATCAGTTCATGCCAATACATGGCATCATAATCACAGCTTTGAACTTTCCCATTCAAGCTCCAAATCCTAAGCTAAGGTTTCATATCTTTTTAAATTTCTATTTTTATCCCCCTTTTGCCAACAGAAATTCATTATCTACCCACTAAGTAAAAGCAAATAATTGCACAAAATAAACAAGGAGATAATTAACTTGTATAATAAACACTAAGCGATTGTTTTAACACTGTAAACTAGCAAAGGAAGCCAGTCTATCTGTTTATTCATAATTGAACATTTCTTCCTAAAAGCAGAGAGAAACATACCTGCAGTAACATGAGCAGAGATGGGCATATCTGTATAATGAGATTAGACCTCACTACTGGAATTGATGTCCCCATACCACCAAGTTTTCCCTCGCTGAAAAGATAACTCTCAGTGATATTTTCCTTCTGCTATTACTTTTGATTCCTGAGTAACTGCATGAAAAGACTCCTCACCTGGGATAGAAAAAGATTCTATGCATTGAAATTAATTTGGGAAAGCTGGATTTGAATGATGCAACCTCTGACACTTACCCTAATGATGCCCCTAACCCAAAGTTTCACTGTATTTCTCAGTAAACCAGGTGACTGGAAACTAAAATTGTCAAGGCTCTTTCAATGCTAATAAAAGTTTAAAATTCAAGTCTAGCTTTTTAAGAAATGAGTGGTTGAAATAAAAAAGAAGATCAAGAGTGACATCAGCATTATGGCAGAGTGTTATTTCCTTTGTCTCTCCCCTCTAAGTTACAACCAGTCAGACATCCATTGACCAACAGAAGATTCCCTGAACAGCACAACAGGACGCCTAAGAGGTCCAAGCATCTACCAATCTCAAGGTGGGTGGACTGGACCGCTAGGACGCAGTGGATCTAGAGGGGCAGCCCCCTGCACCTACTCTGGCAGCAGCATTACAGGGTGTGGATCCTCACGCTGGCCCACAAGACTGCCAGCAGTTGCAGTGGGGATAGAAAACAAAAAAGAAAAAGAAAAAACAGGTGCTGTTTGCTCCCTGCCTGTCTCCCAGTGGATCCAGCCAATGCAACTGTGACAGCGATTGTGGTGGGGCAGAGAAGGAAGGCCTCGCTTTCTCCCTGCCCATCTCACAGCAGATCTAGCTTGCACAACCACAAGCAGTCATGGCAGGAGCGGGGACAGAGAAAACAGATGAAGCTTGCTTCCTGACCATCTCCCAGCAGATTGAGCATGTGCACCTCCTTCCCTCCCTCGGCAGTGGCTAGGTCTTTCCAATAGTAGGGAAAATTTACAAAAGTTGGATTTTCCTGACTGGGGTAGGTCACCCTGACCAGAGTTCTCAAAACACGCCAACTAATGTGAGAGATCAGAGGCTGCACGGTGAGCAGCAACAAAAATATCTACCTACTTAGCCCCTGCTCTACCCTATTGTAGCAGGTGGAATCTGTGGTCAGAGGCTGCAGAAACTGCAGCATAACAAGTGAGCCAACCCCCAGTGGTGGCATCCCTGACACCAGCTCCACCAGCAGCAGGGGCTGCATAGAAGTTCATAGGTCCCCAGGACCCTTGCAGTGACAGTGATACTCATGAACACAACATCCCTGGTAGAAGTGCAACCAGCACCACCAGACAACCCAGGAGCAGCAGTGCAGGTGGTGCATGGGGCAGCAGTGTCAAGCTCATGGAGAGCCCACAGAAAGCCAGAAGAGGAACATGAGACCTAGGTGACCCCAGAAGCAGCAGAAGTGCTCACAACCTGGGGGTGACAGTGGTGTCACCTGAGACTGCAGCAACATCATAAGCAGAAAGGCACCAACAATCTCAGAGGCACAAGTGGAACATGGAGGGCACTGACAACATCTCTGGCAGAAGCAGTGGAGGGTGGAAAGTGCAGGCTCTCAAATACAACCAGAAACAACTCAAAAGCAAAGTAAGCAAAGCACTATCCAAATAAGAAATATAGTTACTACCAGAAATGGACCAGCAGAGGACCAATTCATCAAATACCATGAAGAACTGTAGTGACATTGCAGAACAGAAGAAGAACAACCCTCCAGAAACCAAACTTGAAGTCACAGAAGATTACACTCTGACAGAGAATTCAAATTACCTGTCATAAAGAAACTCAAGGAGTTACAAGAAAACTCATAAAGACAGTATCATGAACTCAGGAATAAAATCAATTAACACAAGGAGTACTCCATCAAAGAGACTGAAAGTCTAAAAAAATAACAAACAGAAATTCTGGAGATTAATACAATGAGATGAAAAGTAATGTAGAAAGCATTCAAAATAGAACAGACCATATGAAGGAGAGAATTAGTGACCTCAAATATAGAAACCTACAAATGATTCCGGTGGAGGAGGAGAGAGTACTTAGATTTTAAAACACTGAAGACATTCTTTGAGAAATATCTGACTCAATTAAGAAAAGTAACTTAAGGATAATAGGTGTTCTAGAAGGAAAAGAGAGGGAGAAAGCAGCAGCGAGCTTATTCAAAATAATAATAGCTGCGAACTTCCCAAATGTGGAGAAGAAACCAGACATGCAAGTTGAAGATGTTAATAGAACTCCTAATCACATCAATGAAAAAGATATGCTCCAAGGCATGCAATATTAAAACTGTCAAAAGTCAATGACAAAGAAAAAATATTAAGGGCAGCAAGACAGAAGAAAATAACCTACAAGGGAATCCCCACCAGAAATCAGCAGATTACTCAGCAGAAACCCTACAGGCTAGGAGAGAGTGGAATGATATATTCAAAATACTGGAAAACAAAAACTACCAGCCAAGAAGTCTCTATCTAGTGAAATTATCATTCAGATGTGATAGAGAAATAAAATCTTCCAGAGAAACAAAAGCTGAGGGAGTTCATCACCACTAAACCTGCCTTACAAGAAATGTCAAAAGGAGCTCTCCTATCTATAACAAAAAAGTAGAACTTTACAAAGCTTTGAGAAAGGAGATAAATAGACAGAATCAGAAAATTGCAGCTCTATTTCACAATAAGTTATTAAACACTTAATTATAATATAAAGGATAAAGGAAAAGCAATCTTCAAAAATAACTATACCCACTTGAATTTGGCCACAAACTCAGAACACTAATAAGAATATTTTGTGACAAGAAAAACATAGAAGGGGAAAAGGAAAGGGAAGGAATATGCATAGGCAAATGGATATAAAAAGTTGGAAAACAGTCACAAATCATAAATAAAGAGGAAACTGAGAAAAACATCACAAAAAACCACCAAACTGAAATGGCAGACAGAAATATAAGGAAAAGAAACAATGGAAATATAGATATCCAGAAAACAAAACATAAAGTGGCAATATTAAGCCCTCATATATCAATAATCACTCTAAATGTAAATGGATTGAATCCATCAATCAAAAGACACAGAGTGGCTTGATGGATTAAAAGACAAGACCCAAAAATACACTGCCCCCAAGAAACACATCTCAGCTCTAAAGAGAAACACAGGCTCGGAGTGAAGGGATGGAAGATGATACTCCAAGCAAATGGCCAGCAAAAGAAAACAGGTGTAGTCATACTTATATCAGACAAAACAGACTTCAAGAAAAAAAATGACAATGAGACAAAGATGGACATTATATAGTGATAAAAGGGACATTTCACCAAGAAGACATAACACGTATTAATATATAGGTACCTAACACAGGAGCAACAAAGTATAAACCAATTACTAACAGAAATAAATGGAGAAATTGACAGCTACACAATAATAATAGGTCATCTCAACACCCCACTTACATCAATATATAGATAATCCAGACAGAAAGCCAACAAGGAAACTGTCCTTAAATGAAAACACTAGACCAGATGGACTTAGTAGATAAATATAGAGAGAGAATGTTCCAAACAAAAACAACAGAATACACATTCTTCTCAAGTGCACATGGAACAGTCTCAAAGATAGACCATATGTTTGGAAACAATGCAAGCCCCAATAAATTTAGGGAGATTGAAATCATACCATGCATCTCTTCCAAACACAATGCTGTGAAACTAGAAATAAGCTACAAGGAAAAAGCTAGGAAAGAAACAAATATGTGGAGACTAAACAGCATGCTACTGAACAACTATTGGATCAATGAAGAAATCAAAGGAGAAATCAAAACGTACCTGGAAACAAATGAATGTGAAAACAAGACATACCAAATCTTATGGCAGGCAGTAAAAGCAGTACTAAAAGGGAAGTTTATAGCAATACAATGCTGCCTTAAAAAACAAGAAAGATCTCAAATAAACAACCTTACACTATATCTAAAAGAACTAGGGAAAGAGGAACAAAGCCCAAAATCAGTAAAATGAAGGAAATAATAAAAATCAGAGCAGAAATAAACAAAATTGAGATTAAAAAAATAGAGAAAATCAATGAAAGTAAGAGATCGTTCTTTGAGAAGATAAACTAAATTGACAAACCCTCTGTTAAACTCACTAAGAAAGAAAGAGAGAAGACTCAAATAAATAAAATCAGAAATGAAAGAGAAGGAATTACAACAGACACCACAGAAATACAAAAGATTATAAGAGAATACTATGAAAAGCTATATGCCAACAAATTGGATTACCTAGAAGAAATGGATAAATTCTTAGAAACATACAACCTCTCAAAACTGAATCAAAAAGAAATAGACAATACAAACAGACCAATCACAAGTAAAGAGAATGAAACAGTAATAAAAAATCTCCCAAAAAACAAAAGTCAAGTACCAGACAGCTTCTCTGGTGAATTTTACCAAATATTCAAAGATCTAATAACTATCTTTCTCAAACTTTTGAAAAGGAGGAGATGATTCCTAAGTCATTTTACAAAGCCAACATTACCCTGATAGCAAAACTAGGTAAGGACAGCACAGAGAAGGAAAACTGCAGGCCAATATCACTGATGAACACAGATTCAAAAATCCTCAACAAAATATTAGCGATCCAATATAACAATATACTAAAAGGATCATACACCACAATCAAATGGGATTTATTCCAGGGATACAAGGATGGCTCAACATCCACAAATCAATCAAATTAATCAATATGATACACCACACTAACAAAATGAAGAATAAAAGTCACATGATCCTCTCAATAGATGCAAAGAAAGAATTTGACAATATCCAACATCCTTTTATGATTAAAACTCTGAACAAAATGGATATAGAAGAAAAGTACCTCGACATAATAACAGCTATGTGTGACAAACCCACAGCCAAAACCATTCCTCTGAGAAAAAGAACAAGACAAGTATGCCCACTCTCACTACTCTTATTCAATATAGTACTAGAAGTTTTAGTCAGAGCAATTAGGTAAGGAAAAGAAATAAAAGGAGTCCAAACTAAAAGGGAAGAAATAAAACTGTCACTACTTGTGGATGGCATGATTCCACATATAGAAAACTCCAAAGAATCCACAAAAAAATATTAGAAATATGAACAAATACAGTAAAGTTGCAGGGCACAAAGTCAACATACAAAATTCAACTGCATTTCTATACACTAACAACACTAGCAGAAAGAGAAATCAAGAATACAATTTCATTTGCAATTGCAACATAAAGAATACAATGCCTAGGTGTAAATTTAACCAAGGAGGTGAAAGGCCTACACATTGAAAACTGTAAGACGTTATTGAAAGAAATCAAAGACATAGGAAATGGAAAGATATTCTGTGCTCATGGATTGGAAAATAAACATAGGAAAAATGTCCGTATTACCTAAAGCAATCTACAGATTCAATGCAATCCCAATCAGAATCCCAATGACTTCCTTCTTGGAAATAGAACAAAGAAACCTAAAATTTATATGGAACAACAAAAGACCCCGAATAGGCAAAGCAATCCTGAGAACAAAGAACAAAGCCAGAGATATCACACTCTCTGAATTCAAAATACACTACAAAGCTATAGTAATCAAAACAGCATGGTACTGGCACAAAAACAGACACACAGATCAATGGAATCGAATTGAGAGCCCAGAAATAAAACCACACATCAACGGACAGCTAATCTTCGACAAAGGAACCAAGAACATAAAATGTAGAAAGGAAAGTCTCTTCAATAAATGGTGTTGGGAAAACTGGACAGCTACATGCAAAAGGATGAAAGTAGACCATTATCTTACATCATACACAAAACTTAACTCAAAATGGATTAAAGACTTGAATGTAAAATCTGAAACCATAAAACTCCCAGAAGAAAATATAGGCAGTACACACTTAGACATTGGTTGTAGCAGTATCTTTTCAAATACCATCTCTACTCAGGCAAGTGAAACAAAAGAAAAATCAAACAAATGAGACTACATCAGACTGAAAAGCTTCTGCACAGCAATGGAAGCCATCAACAAAACAAAACGACAGCCCACCAACTGGGAGAAAATATTTGTAAATCATACATCCAACAAGGGGCAAATTGCCAAAATATATAAAGAACTCACGCATCACAACAACAAAAAAATGAAGAACCCGATCAAAAAATGGGCAGAGGATATGAACAGAGATTTTTCCAAAGAAGATAAATAGATGACCAACAGGCACATGAGAAGATGTTCAACATCACTAATTATTAGGGAAATGCAAATCAAAACTACAATGTAGTATCACCCTACACCAGTCAGAATGGCTATAATTAACAAGAGAAGAAATAACAAATGCTGGAGAAGATGTAGAGAAAAGAATATCCTCATACGCTGCTGGTGTGAATGCAAACTGATGCAGCCACTATGTAAAGGAGGTTGGAGATTTCTCAAAAAATTAAAAATAGAAATACCATATGATCCACCTATTGCCCTACTGGATATTTAACCAAAGAACATGAAATCAATACTTCAAAATGATTTATGCAACCCTATGTTCATTGCATTATTCACAATAGCCCAGACTTGGAAGTGACCCAAGTACCCATCAATGGATGAATGGATAAAGAAGATGTGGTGTATATATATATATACACAATGGAATACTACTCAGCCATAATAAAAGACAAAATTGTGCCATTTTCGACAACATGGATGGACCTTGAGGATATTATGCTAAACCAAGTAAGTTAGACAGAGAAAGACAAATACCATATGATTTCACTCGTATGTGGAAAATAAACAAATAAACACATAGATGAAGAGAACAGATTAGTGGTTATGAGAGGAGGAGGGTCAGAGGGGAGGGCGAAAGTGGTAAAGAGATACATATATATGCTGATGGATAAAAACTGGACTGTAGTGGGGGAGGATATGATGCAGTTTATACAGAAACTGAAATATAATAACTTACACCTGAAGTTTACTAATGTTATAAGCCAATATGACCCCAATAAAATAATTTTTAGAAAAAGAAGATCAAGAGGGAGAGGGCATCAAGATGAAATTTGGATGATAAGCCCTAGCTGCAACAGTGGAAGGAGTTCCAGTTTGAGCTTGTGACATTTTCAGAAATACTAAAGAGTAAACCTTAGAGGACTCAAGAAGTATTGCCTTCAGGAACGAAAGGAGGGGCCAGCCAGATGGTGTAGTGGTTGTTTGCATGCTCTGCTTCGGGGGCTCAGGGTTCTCAGGCTCAGATCCCAGGCACAAACCTAGCACCAGTCATCGAGCCACACTGTGGTGGCATGCCACATAAAATAGAGGAAGACTGGCACAGGTGTTAGCTCAGTGACAATCTTCCTCAAGCAAAAAGAGGAAGATTGGCAACAGATGTTAGCTCAGGGCCAAGCTTCCTCACACACACACACGACAAACAAAGTCAGCTAAGTCTGTTTGGGAAAAGGAAAAGCCATTAACACTAAACCATTGCTAATTTTGTACTCTGGACAAACAGCAACATAAGTCATAGCTGTGTTATCAACGTTACCTCTAGCCCTTAGAAGCGGATCATCCTTTTATTCCTTATAATTTACTTAGATTATCCTGTAGAATAAGAAGAAAATCTTTAATTCTGCCTTTCATCCAAATATCATTAATGCTTATAGCATCTTGCATGTACTTTTACAGTCATATTAACTCAAAGAGATATATTTTCTCCACAAGAGATTACAGATAAGAAAAGAATTCGGCTACAGTGAGTGTTCACAGTATAAATTTCAGGCTACCAGTCCAGGAGAACCACCAAATTCAAAGAAGAATGTAGAAAAATTATTTAACTATTTAACTTGACACAGGAATGACAGTTCATGAGAAGAGTGCAAGAAAATTGGCAGCTTTAATAAACAATCTAGGAAATCTATGGGTTTGAGAAACCTCTTTCTCTGTTTTACAGAAATGTCTGCAAAATATTTCAAGAATAACAGGTACAAATTCTAACAGGAATAACTTCTCCTTCACTACTCTTTGAGACTAGCTGAAGTCTCTAAAAGTTTTTGATAAAAGGTTATCTTGTATCTGTGGCAGTAATAGGACAAATACTGAACATCAAAATTGAGAATGTGACAAATTTCATGACACATTTGTACAATCACAGTGACATATACAATAAAGAATCAGAAATAAAGAAAAACACTCTGACAAGGATGTCAAGTGCAGACACCTTCATATCAAAAGAGACAACAAAATACAATTACAGTACAGGAAGAAAATTTTAGAAAGGCGGGGAGAGAACAGAAAGGCCTTGGAATAAAAGGCCAAGATTTCAAAGTGAATTTAACAGAAAGCAAGACTGATGTGCCTTTGGTTGCAACAATGACAGTGACATAATTGACACAGTTTTGGGAAAAGAAAAATAATTGGTTTCATCAAGCAGAAAAGAAAAAGTGTCATCTAGAAAGCAGTGACAGAGGTCATGGTGGATGTCCAGCCATCGACGGGCAAGGGTCTGCTCTAACTGTGAGAGGTCAAGCAACATGCTCACAAGCTCCTTGGAACAGAAGACATACAACAAACCCAAAGAACACCATCATCTACCATGTTTCTAGGTCCTTTCAGTTGAGAAACTAGGTTTGCATATATTACTTCACTTACGTCAGATGCATACTGCAGGGAATTCAGTTTCAGAGTAGTTCTCAATTGAAGTCCATTTCTAGACCGCAACAATAATGCCTACATTTTGGCTAAGCAGCTTTGTATGACCAATCTATATAGCAATCTATAACAAAATCATTGTTAGGAAAAAAGGCAGTTCTTAGCAGTTGACATATTGGAAGCAATAAATGCAGGCATTGGATTTATGAGTCTAAATGAGTCAAAATTCATGAGTCTAATTCATGAGCCTCCATGATGCGAGACTACTCAAATTTGTTTCTGGTGCTACTCTTACATATTACATTTCTCACCCCGACAAAAAATTGTCCAGCTGTAATTTGTGTAGTGTGTGTATATTAGTTGAGGAAAATGGAAGTAAGGGGACTAAGGGTAAGGCGTATCATTAAATATGTTAAGTATCTTAATTGGACTGATATTTGTATAGATGATGGATCATGTCAATATTAAAACAAACACAATAGTTTTCATGCGTATTAGAGAATAACTGAAAATGCTTCTTCCTGCTAGAAAATATTGTGTATCTTAGACTCTGTTACTTTCCCTAGAAAAATATCAACTTTGACTCCCAACTCTATTATGGCTAAACTAGTTTGAACTGGAGGATTCTAAGGTGGAGAAAATTACAAATACAATGATCTGGCAAAGTGTTAACAGGACATTAAAGGACTAAAATTGAAAATATTTAAAATCACTGGAAACCCAAAAACAAAATACCTTCATTTACAAGATAATCATGATCATTATTAAAAGGCAGCCAAAATCAATGGGATCTGAGTTTCTCCTCACGTCTGTTCCATTTAGAATCAAATCTATGCTCTGGCTCACTTTCCTCCACACTATATGTATCCTGCTTTTTTCTCTGAGTAATTGGAAAACCTCATTCCAATATCAGAAAGAATCCCATTTTCCTTGAAGCTAAGCAGAAAAAGCTGAAGTTCAGAGAAAGCTAAAAATGTTTTTCTATTTTTCCCCTTGGGTCACTTCCATTTTCTACCTCTCTCCCCCACAGGGCACCAACTTCATCTTGTAGTTGCCCCCTATACTTCACCTCAGACCCCATTTTAGCCTGGATCCTCACATTCCTTAAATGGATGACCTCATGACAAACAAGCTTTTCTCCTGCTAGTATTAATCAGTTTGCATAAAATTCCTTTGGTATCTCTCTATGCTGCAAACCAGATGGGGTAAGATTGAGAAGAAACAAAAGAATGAAAGAGGCAGACAGCTTCTTTTTTTCTCTACCAACCTCACACTTAGTGGGATGGTGTAACGTTAAGACTGTAGTCCCTGAAAGCAGACTTTCTGGGTTCAAATGCAGGTTCTGCTTTACATTATTTGTGTGACTGTTGTCTGTTTTTTTATCAAACACATCTTTGCCTAAGTTTCCTCATTTGTAAAGTGGAGATGGCTCCTACTTCAATGGAGTTATTGTGAGGGTTACATGAGAAATTACATGCAAAATGCCTAATGCTACACCCAGCACATAAAGAATCTTTGATTAAAATTTGTTTGACAGAGTGTCCATGTGACTTTTTCTTATTGTCTTAGAGTTTGAACTGAAGCTTGAAAGGCTAAGAATATCATCATAGGTACTCAGTACTCTGTACTCAGTACTCAGCTGGATTGTAGAGCTGGTTCTACCCTATTAACAGACAACTGCCAACCACCAGGCTACATAAGGGTAAATAAAGGAGACTTGAGGAACTTAAAGTAAGTTGCACCAAGGATTTCTTTAGAGAGAGCGTCTGTGGAGGGCTGTGGCAAGGAGACGGACCCTCATCTACATCAAACCTCATAAGGAAACCTTCGGAGGAATATTGAGAGAGCTTGACATATGTTCATGGGGGTTATGGGGACATTTGTTTGTACACAAGTTGTAGCTGACTTATGACTAAAGAAGCCTAAAAGGAAAAAAAAAACTGGCTGGAGTTGACAGAAAAATGATAGGGGGCCCTAGAAGAACAAAGTGTCCATTAACTGATGGCAGAATCTAAAGTGTCAAAGGTGAACCTCACACAGTGGAGACGAGAGTGATCTATTGTGAACAGTATACCTAGCCAAGAGAGCTTTCCACTGGGCTGAAGGGAGCTCAGCAGAAGGAGGCTGGAGGTGAAGTTGAGATGGAGATTCTTGGATGGAAGCCATGGCTAACAGTCAGAGGAGGCACCACTAGTGCCAGAAACTTCAGAGAGAGCTCCCTGGGGTGGGGGTGAAGGTGGGGGTGCTGCTCTGAGAAGTCTTCAAAGGTGCTCCATACAAGAAAAAAACAGAAAGCATGCATCTACCACAATGGTGTTCTAGTACCAAGTTACAACTGCGCCCACTGGTTGAAACTTTTTCTGTCCTTTACCTCTCCTCCCTCTATCCCCACTATTCCCGGGTCTAGAATAAGACAACCATATACTCTGTCCTGGTATGCCAGGGCTAGTCCCACTTTGTGCTTGTCACATGGATATAATTAATAATGCCCGAGTCCTCACAGATGTGTCCCAGATTAGATGATACACTATGCAGTCACCTTTCTCTGGGGGAGACAGAAAAAGCTTAGTGAGTGAGGGATGAGGAAAGAGTAACGTGGGAAAACTGTGGGCAATTCACCAGGTCTTTCCTTCCTTGTCTTTCCCTGTTAAAGGGCTCCAAGAATGAATCAAGCCCGCTAGGGCAAGAGAGAGTTTTCCATCAGATGAGAATCAACAGTTTTAATACAAAATTAGCCTGAGGTATTTAGCTCATGAACGCAAAGGGAAAAGCTATTGGACCTAATGGGAATTTAATCCAGGGGGAGAAAGAAGAAGTTCATTAATAGGTTTGTGAATACTGGAGGAAAGTGAAGTATCTTTCTACTCATACCACCGTATCAAGGGCCTTCAATAAACAATTTTACATTCCATATATTATTTTGTATTAACAAATATTTACTGAGTAATCACTGCGTGCCTCTGGGAATAGAGCTGTGCACCAGATGGACCAGGTCCCTGCACTCACGGAGCTTACACTAATTGATGGGAAATAATAAATGAAAATACAATACATGTAGGAATAAATGATGTAAATATAAAAAATCCCATTTAGTGATCATTGCTTTATATTTTATATTTTAAAATATATTTCATATTTTGAATTAAAATAGGTGGCTATGATAGAGAATCAGTGGGTTGTTACTTTACTTGCAACACCAGGGAAAGCTTCTCTGAAGAGATTGCAATTAGCTGAGGCCTGAAAGTAAAAGGGAGCAAGTTACGGGAAAATCCAGAAGAAGACCATTCCAGCAAAAGGCAAATATTCTTAGGGAGAAAGACGCTTGGAATTTGTAAAGATCTAAAAGAACGCTACTGTGGCTGGAGCATGCTGGAGAAGGGAAGAGGGACAGTGCATGGTTTTTGTAACCTCAGGTTCCTGGCCACACTACACATGGGTGATAAAAAAGGAGAAACCTGAGAAATCTAAGAAAACTCCTAAAGTTTGAGCGGCTGGGCAGGTAATGGTGTCATTTACTGAGATGCAGAGACTGAACGTGAAGCAGGTTTGGAAGGAGGGAGCCACTGTTAATTTTAAGGTGACAGTGAGACAGTCAAAAGTTTGTATCCAATAGTTGGATGACACAGGTCTCCCTCTTTCAAATAAGAGCAGACGACTAAGTAAGACTGGGTACTTGGGAAAAGGCTCTAACTTAAAGAATCTGAAACGAACAAACAAAGAGAAGTTTAAATTTGAAAGAAAAGCAGACTGCTTACAGGAAACCAAACTTTAAAAATAAAATCATAATTAATATCTTCAGAAAATTAAAGATTTGGCATCCATGAACCAAGAACAGCATGCTATAAAACACACACACGAAGTATTGGAAATTGAGATATGGTACCAAATATGAATAATTCAAGAGAAGAGTTAGAAGACAAAGGTAAGGAAATTTCCTAGAAAGGTGAACAATAGACAAAGGCAAAAAATAGGAGGAAAAAAGTAAGAAATTGAGAGATTCTGCTCAGGAGCTCTAGACAGAGAGAATCAAGAAACGGAAAAGGAGGAAATCACCCAAATGTATCATTCTAGAGAAATTTACCCAAATGAATTTAAAAAGCTAAGACTTATTAAGAGCTTAATATATGCAAAGAGCTTGATTTGGAGTAATTTATCAAGTCTTCACAGCAATATTGTGTGATAGACTCTATTATTATTATCATCCTCATTTCTACACAAAGGATCAGGTATCCAAATCAGGTAATATTTATGAAAAATCGATGAAGTTTACAAAAGATGAAAGGAAAATTGTCTAATATTGAATTTTATATGATCAATATGAGAATAGAACAAAAATGTTTCAGGCAGGCAAGATCTTGAAAAATTTATCTTCCATCACCCCCTTTCTTCACAGCTACCAAAGATTGTGCTCCAATAAAATGAAAAATTTAGAAGAAGGAATACATGAAATACAAGAAATAGGGTTTTACCAGATTAAAGGTAAAAAGAAGCACTGAGATGCTGGTAAATGTTCTCAGAATAACCACATCCACCTGGTGTTAGGGCAACCAGGAGATTAGAAAGCTCAGAAAGGAATTTTCAAACATTTGAAACTGACAAACTCTTAAATCATCTGAAGCATATTGAAAAGATATTTAGACAACTGACAGGGAATTTGGGGTAGAATTAATAATAAGTAAATAGAAATTATTTTATTTGAAAATGAGACAACTGTTTATAAGGTATAAAAATGGGCCAAATAGAAAAAAATAATCCTAGAAAACTTCGTGACTCAGTTCTAACTAGTTCTTACATAGTCAAAATACTATAAATATGAAATTGCTCTGACTGAAATTATAATATAACAACATTGGAGACTGGGAATGGAAAGGGTTTCTTTGTAGCAGGGGCTGGTGAATGAGGGTGAAAAAATAAAAAGACTATATCCTCATCTTCTACAGTGAAGAATAAAAAATAACCTAATTGAAAAATCAAGGTGTCAACATAAGTATTTTATTTAGGGATATGAAAATATCCCCAAATATTTTAAATATAAAGTCAAAACATAGGCCAAAAGAAGTGAGTGCTCTTGCCATGGGCGGGGGAAGAGGCACAACTTGGCAGGGAATGGGGAGTTGTAGGTAGCGGTGAGAGCTAAGAGATTGAAGATTTTTATAATATACTTCATAAAATTAGTTGACACCTTAAAGAGTGTGTGTGTATAACTTTCATAAAAACAGAACCCAGAAAGGATCAGAAGGAAAGAGGGAAGGAAGGAGACAAGGAAGGAAGAGAGGGAGGAAGGGAGAGAGAGAAGAGAAGGTCACGAAGCTGGCTTTTTGTGTTGTTTATTTTTCCAGCACACAATTTCGTACAATATCAATGTTTTAATAAATGATTTAAATTTTAAAATGATAAAATACCCTGAATTACCTTCAAAATCCAAAAATCCATTATCTTACTTTTTTTTCTATTTTCCTGATGCCGTTAAACATTACTTATCCCCATGAAAAAACCTTTGCTCAGCAAACACCATCCTTTAAAGTTAATTCTCATTGTTCACTGTTTCTCTACCCATCTGCTACTTGTCAATTCATGTTACTAGGACTTGTGCAACTGAAAATTCCCTCAGAAAAGAATTCCCCTAGCAGGTGTTACCTGTGCAGGGCATGCCTTCACCTCTGATATCATTGACTCTGCCTCTGTCTCATACCGTGTACCTCCTGAGATTCCTTCCCCTAAAGGTTCCAATCCCAGAGCCCACTGAACTGAATAGCAAATGGACATTAACTAAGGAAGACATGGCACTTATATGCCAAGCTGAAGGCGAACACTAGCAAAAGTGAAAAATAAAACTTGGAGCTGCCAGACCTCCAAGTGGATATTTTATCTGGTGAATGAATGGCAAGTATCTGCTCTGATTGTGTAGCTACACATTGCATCGAAGAACAACAATGCCAATGAATGTTCTTCTCAAAGCAAACAGTACATACCCTAATTATCTCTCAAAGCTTCTATTTTCGAAGTTACTCATCTTGTGAGCTGTATAGAAACAAGCTACAATCCTCATTTCCCTTTAGATGAGCTCAAATCCCAAGTGTGTTCATATAAAAATTAAGAAGGCAGCAGAGACCAAAGTGGAAACACAGATAAATTTACCAGAATTCTGCTTCATCTTTAGGGTATTTGGATCAAAAAGGAGAAATCCACAAACTGTAACATCATTTGTTTGCAGCAAAATCAGTGTGGTTCAGTCACATCTACAGCGCTCCATCTGCCAGCCGTGAGGAGGAAAAGGAAAGCAATTAAGCATATTATTAATCACGGCTTGAAGTGGCAGGTTCAAGCACCTCATGATTCATGACCTGCGAAGAAAGATCTAGATAATGTGTTTTCTTCCTTAAAGTGAAAAGCACACAGAAAAATTCAGGATTGTTTTCTTAAATTTTTTATTTATTTATGGAACAGAATGGCTGAGCACTTGATTAAAGAATTATATACCAAATTTATTGGACTGGAACTGCCTTTTCCATTAACACATGTACATACACACACACCATTAATAATTCTTCAGCTGTCTCATTTACGTGTCACCACCCACATCCTTCTCCTCACCACCCCCAACCCCCTCACAATGATGGGAAACTTAGATGAAGCACCTAAAGGACAAAGACTAAGGAGAGAACTCTTTTTACCTTATAATTACCATGCCTACATTGGCAGGTAGGCAGCTACCTACTGGTGCGATATCAGTATTACCAGTTCTAAAATAGCTGCTCTTCTGCTCACATAACCTAAATGGCCAGTAAATAAATGACAATGATTATATCTCAATTTGTTTGACTGAAACAAGACATAGGCTCTGCTTCTTACAATAATACAAAGGCCCATGAGCAATATTATACTTAAAGCCTCCTCAGTCCCTAGTGAAAATTTTATTTTATCATTTTACAAGAGCTGGTATTGAGGCGGAAAGAGAAGACATGGAAACATTGAGGGCTGAGGGCATTATCCTATGGAGGAAAGACAAGGAGACAGAAAAAGGATTGTCAAGTGCTAACCACGGATATTACCACTGTCCACAAAGCTCGGTGTTTTCTGGTTCCTTCCTACCTCTCCAATATCATCCCACTCTACATTCCTGCTTACTTACACTGATCCAGCCATTCTGGCTTTCTTTTCAGCTCCTCAAAGTTTCCAACTCCTAATCCTCTTAGGACCTGGCCATATGCTGTTTTTTTGTTGAGAATTCTACTCCACGCCCATGTTCCTTTTACCTGGCCAACTTCCAATGATCCTCTAAGATTTACATTTTGCTTTCTCAAGGAACACTTTTCTGATTCCCCCAAACTAAGTTAAGCCTCTTTATTACACAATCCTGTAATTCCCTGTATATCTGCTTCAGAGCACTTATGAAAACTGTAATTAAATTGCAATTAAGTATATTTTCAGAGTACTTAATTACAATAAAATAAATATTTGCTTATTTTTGTTTTACTATCCAGCTCCTTCAATGGGATAGCTATTTCTATTAAATGGGGATGATTTTATTCCCTGCTTATTTCCAGTGATTGGCCCAAGTCCAATATGTAGTGTTTAGTCAATGGATAAACATCATCTTCAGAATTTTGTAGAGGTCCAACTTTTTTGACTTCCTTAAACTTGAGAGAAAACCACAAGAAAAATTAAAACCCTAGTCTAAAATTTCATGAGAAAAAATGAATCTTCCTAAAATATTAGCTAGTGGGCCAGACAGCAATGTGCTTTGAGATTCTACTCTATGGACAGCATATTTCTAGATTTGTGACCAATCTGTAGAGTTTCTGACCTCTGTGTTCTGCCAATCAAATACGGAAGTTAAATGAGAAAATGTAACTATGACATAAAACCTCCAACAGAGAAAACCATTCATGAATGTAAGCTAATACAGCTATCTCAGAGTTTGGTGATGAAGAGTACATACTCTGAAGCCAGATGGCCCACTTCAAAATCCACTCCAGTACTTACCAGCCAGTTACTTTGGGCTTTTTACTTTACCTCTCTGTGCGTCATTTTCATTTTCAGTAAAATGACTATAAGAAAAGCACATCTTTGGGGCTGGCCCAGTGGTGTAGCAGTTAAGCTCCCCAACTCTGCTTCTGCTGCCAGGGGTTCCTGGGGTCAGATCTCAGGCACGGGACTACTCATCTGGCAGGCAGCCCACATATAAAGTAGAGGAAGATAGGCATGGGTGTTAGCTTAGGGCTAATCTTTCTCAAAAAGAAAAGAAAGAAAAGAAAAGCACATCCTTTACAGAATTATGTTCATTTTTTTAACATATGTCTACAGTGCTTAAAGAGAGCCCAGAATAAATAAATATATGTAAACTAAGCACTCAATAAAAAATGTATATATAATATATATAAGCTAGGTTCTCAGTCCTATAGAACTCTATCCCAAAAAGCTAAGCAAATGCTAAAGTGAAGGGATTTACAAGGATCTACAGGAGTTAACCAGAGAAGGTGAATGAGAAGGTGAATTGAAAGAAAAAAAAATCTGAAGGTGGATGGGGACACAACTCAGTATAATGTAAGAAGAGTACGTTTTTGAAAAGAAGAAAAAAGAAGCCTGAAAACTCAGAGACAGAAGTGACTAGGTGTGCTTAGATGAAAAGAAGGTTATTCTGTCTGAATATGTGTACCGTGGAATAAAACCAGTGAAATGAGCAACAGGAGTTGAAGGCCTTGGGGCAGATGTTGAAGAGTTTGATGCAAGAGCTAATTAGGAGATACAATAGTTTCCTGTGTAGGGAGCAATCTGATTAAAATAATTTAGGGAAACGATAATTGTTGCTTTAATTAGAATGGATTAGACAGGAAGAGAGATTGTCCAGCTATGATTTGATCAGCAGCAGGACTCAAAAAGAAGACTGAAAATTGAGAAAGTATGTTTCTGGGAAGACATACAACAGAACTGTATTATAGATTCCTAATGTATAATAACAGAAAGAATATAACCTAACAAAAAGGATCGAGGTGTACTGTTATGCTCGTTTGTAATATAAATATATACCTTATTAATATTTAACGTAGTTTATAATTCAATGCTCTCATATTTTTGCTGTGAGAAGAAAAATCTCCTCAGACCAATGTTACTTGGTAACAGGACCCTCAACCCCCATCCTTTTTTTAGCCAAATTGCTCAAATAGCCGACAATAACTGGAGACAAATCAGACCTATCAGACACATCCGCTGCTTCGAATACATTAGCCATTAGGAGCTCAGCTGACTCACCAAATTCATTTGACATAGCTTACCAAACAGCTGTCAGCCTTCAATTGATTTTGTGTCACTTGAAAACCGAGAACTTAGAAGTTAAAAGAACCATATCACAAGGTTGACACCTTAATCTTACTCACCTCTGGCTCTGTGACTGACATTATTAAGAGATTAATGAGCACTTATTCAATGATATTTTACACCTTATGAACACTGTGTTCGCTATCAATTCCAGTTTATCATCTGTACATTTGGCCATTTTCAGTTATCAAGTGAACTATATCCATAAAAACACTGCATGCTTTGAATATCTTATCTTTAAGATGGACAGGAATCTATTCTTTTGGTGATAAATTATTTCTAGACTCCTCTCATGAGGAAAAGAGGGAAAAAGTACCTTGCACTGAGTACAACGTATTGAGTACCGAGGTCTACGCAAGTTGTTTCATATTTTATCTTGTTTAATCCTTTATTGAAATCTATGAGGTAAAAATAACTATTCTCTTTTTTTTGGGTGAAGAAACAAGAGCTCAGGAAGGTTGAAGAACACATTCAAGGTCACATGGCTAATAATGTCAGAGTTAAAGCATGGAGTCTGCTTTGCAAGCCTTGGTTTCTTGCACAACACACTCCCCTCCTCTTCTCATGCAGTCTACTGCCAACATTCCTAGTCCTCAGAGCATGGTCATATGTCACACAACACCCCATTCACTATGATAGGGTTCAGGGCAGGCTGTCCAAGATACACCACTCTGGTATGTGGATTATTTCGAGCTGAAGACAATAAAGGCTCAGGAGACACAGGAAGGGCATCCGACCTTCCCCCGTCAAACTGCCTAAAAGAATTTCACAGAGAAGGCCTGTTCCAGGAAGGAGCTCATACCATATGATAGCTATAGTGTGATGTAAAATAGTTGTGATAGAAAGACACCAACAAACCCATTTTTGGGTCCAGCAAAACCTGTTTAACAAACATTTGCCTTCCATCTCCTTGTAAATTGTCTTCTTCCCCTCTGAAATCCCAAATCACTATCCCCAAAATCCTCCTTGTCTGTAGCTGAAGATATTTAAACAGGCAGCCTCTGCCAGATGGCTGAGTTAGTTTTTTCTGGGTTTCTCCCATGTATGCATGGTATTAAGCTTTGTTTGATTTTCTCCTGCTAACCTGCCTTTTTAATTATTTGACCAGCCATAAGAACCTTAAGGGAATTCTCTCACTTCCCTAACTACCAAACTACAACTGGTAGGGGAGACAACCAGACAAAAAGTCAGAGAAAACTTGATGAAAGGATAGCAAATTGCTAGGGAGGCAGAGATGGATTGCTCTCTCAATCTAGAGAGAAACGGAATTTACTCTTTTCACAGATTGTAAGACATTGTTACTATTTGCAAAACACTGCTCTGACACTGTGTGATGCGGAGATAAAGATGACATATTCCATGATTGTGAAGGCTTACAATTTAATAGATAAAGAAACTTCTAAACAGTGGACCCGCACAAGAGTAAATCAGAAAATTGCTATTTTGGAGTTAGAAATGGTTTCTATAAGAGAGACTTTGATGGAACAGTAGGAACTCATTAAAATAGAAATAGAGGTAAAGGATTTCTTAATAAGTGGAGAAAACAGTAGAAACAACCACCACAGAGGTATAAAATGACATGTTTGGGAAAGGTTAGTAAGCCAATCTAGATGGAATAAAAACTGTATGTGTGTGTTTGTGTGTATCTGTGGGGTGTGTGAGCACATGTGTGTGTGTGTGTGTGTGTGTACATGTTGTAATCTGGAAGTGACTAATTCCATGACCCTAATTTCATACCATTGAACTTTAACTTTCTTTTGTGAGCAGAGTGAAGTCACTGAAAGATTTTATACAGAATGTGACATAATAAAGACTATATTATTATTTTCATTATTGCTAGTATTGTTATTACCCATAATAGTAATATCAATAAACAATAATAACTAACTTTGTTAAAGGCTTATGAAGCACCAGGCACTTTGCTAAACACTTAATATGCAATTTTCATTGATTTCTTAGGCAGGTCTTATAAATTAGGAAGAATTTTATTTCCATTTGATAATGATGGAAACCAAGCCTCAGAGAGATTATCACTGGCTCAGGTTTGCACTGATGGCAAGAGGCAGCTCCCGGTATCACACCCACATCTGTCTTTCTCTAGAAATTTATTCTTAGCTACTATGCTCTACTGTCTCTGCATTCCATATGAAAAATGAGGTATGTAAGGGGCAAGCTGAATCTCAGTGAGACTTGTCAGAAAGACCAGTTGTTCACCAATTGGTAACAGGTATTTTCATTTCCTTCCTGTCTTCATGAAAATTATTGCAAAAGCAATTTGAGCTTTTACCTCCCTCTTCTGTAGCTTGGCATCCATTTCCTTGGTTTTCTATGTACTGCAACACTGAGAAGTATACACTCCTTGGAGAAAGAAGCGGAAAATTGAGATTTCTGATATTTTGCTTTCTACTAGCAGCTAAAGATCTCAAAGCAATTTACCAACGTTACCTCATTCATTCTTACCTCATCTCTCTTAGTGAGAAATGGGGAGCAATTTCACTGACTAAAGGATTCTGTTTCTACTAACCACATCATTTCAGTGGCTGAAAGAAGACATACACCAAGAGATTCTCTAAGGTATGCTGAAAATCAGTGATACTATTGACTTTAAAACCCACATCTAGCAAATTGCAACTTAGAGCTTTAACTTGTTTGATAATACATAGGAAAACAATCTCTTGGTTGAAAAAGAAAAACAGTGAAATCACATTCTAGTCAACTCCTAGAGAGCACAGTTTTATTTTTTATAAGCTTTCTCTTTGGTCGACATTTTTTTTTTTTTTGAAATAGATAATGAAGAGAGTGGCAGGATGGGAATGGAAATAGCAACACAGACTATGGTGATGTTCGTAAGAGTGGAGTAGATAAGAGCATCAGTTTTAACCACATATCTGCAACTTATTGGCTGTATCATCTTGAGAAAGTCATTTACCTTTGCTGATCTTAGAACAACACTGGCCTTAGGACACAACTATTAAATGAAGGCATGGAGGTCAACCACCTCAGAGTTCCTTTTTAGTTCCAACGTTCATTAGATTCATTATGCTATAAATTTCTTTTCTGGAAGAACAGCTAGCAAATCTCCTTTTGTCCATTCATTCAAATTCAAAAACATGCCCTGCAAATGTCAGTGGTATTCTAAAATGCCTGCAGGAGTAAAGCAAGTAACATAAATAAATGTTTCAAGATGGATAAAAGATAATAGGGAATTTATGGCCCCCCCACCATCCACTTCACACATTCAAGGTCACGTTTTTTGAAAAGGGCAAAATGTGAGCAAAGCGAAAAACATCTTCAGGCTAAAACATGCTTAATTGTTTCCTATGCAAAAGTTAGATGTGTCATGTGATCTGTCAGCTGCCACCTGCATCATGCCCCCAGCTTGCTGCTTCATGTCCTGTCTTTTTCTTTTCAGCCAAACTTCTCAAAATAATCATATATCTCTCCAAATAAAAAACTCAGACTCATCCTATTCCAGACTGCTTTCAATCATGAATCTGTATTGCTTGTACTCATGTGTTTTCTTGCTAGTTCCTTCCGCTAAATTTGACACTGGTGATCTCTCTATCCTTCTTGAATGCCTACTCTTTAGGCTTCCATGAAACCTGTCATCCTTGACTGTCCTACTCTGACTGCTTCTAGATTGCTTTTGTGGGCTTTTCCTCCTCACTAACCAACCCTAAAGTAATGATGTTTTCTTTGGCTGTTGTTTTGGCACACTAGCCTTCACCCTATATGCTCTTCTTGGAGATCTCATACACTCATGTGGATAACAACTATGCCTGCATTAAAACCCCAAAATCTTTCTGAAACACTATCTCTAAAGATTTGTTAGTTATCTACATTAATGTCTTATAGGCACTTCACTTCCAATGTCTCAAACTTTACTTGTCATCTTATCTGTGCTAGTGACAATTTATTCATCTCAGCTCCAAATCTACCCTTCTTTTCCTTGCTTTATGATATCAGATCTGGACTCTGTAAACATCTCTCCTTTGCCAGTCAGCTTATTGGTAGGGTTTGTTAGTAGAGAGTAATGGAGGGACACTGCAAAGTCATAGTAGAAGGAAAGGATTTCCCTTCCAGATTGTAGTCAGCAGTCTTTGTTTTGTTGCCAGCAGATTGGTGTATGGGTGACCTTAGGTGTGGGGGTAGGCTCAGTATCACTCATCTCCATGACCCTCACAGAACTATGGCCTGAACTCTCCAGCAAGTTTCTCCAATTACCCGACTGGCTATTCCCATGTACCAGCTCAAGCCAGCAACCTCTGGCAAGTGTTTCCAGCCACATGGACGACCTCTGTTATGTACAAGCTCTGGCCTGCAACCTCTGGCAAATTTCTCTGCCACCAGCAGGCTGCATTCTCCTGTTTCAGCCACCCTCTCTCCAAAAAGGTCTGAATCTCAGTCTTGGAGTAAGAGAAAGCTGCTAAGTTCTTAGTCTTTCAAAGTTTCCTGCCCCTAAGCCCTAGATAAAGTAGCTGCTTTTTGGATTTTCTACTTCCAAACCACTTAGAGTTCTCTGTTACACCTTTAACTAAATTTTATTAGTTAATTATTCTTTATATTGAATTTTCTCTCTCCAAATTACTGGTGTCATTTGTACTGCCTGGACGCTGACTGATACAGAATTGGTACCAGAAGTAGTCCCAGGAGATAGACACTCAAAGATGGGAATTTGGGGAGATTTGGTTTCTCCTTTGGATTTGATTGCAGTGCTGAGCTACTTCACAATACAAAAGGGTATGCTGGCATTCCATGGCGTATAGTGGCATCACAATTAGTCATGATATCATTGTACTTGTTTGTGATAAAGTTCCAACTGAAGTAGGTGCCTTGGATGTCCATGTGGCTACTGCAGTTCTTTGCAATAATGGTAACTACAAAGACTGTGATATGAAACAGAATCTCCTGAATCCTAAGTATACTTGAGTGATCACGTGGGAAAAAAACCAGAAAGCAAAACTGAGATCTTCCAAGGATTGACACGACTAAATTCAATTGAATTGTCAGGTTGCAGAATTAAAGCATCAATTAAATTCACATTCTTCCCAAATTGCACATGTGAACATTAGGGCATTGATCAGAAAACAATAGGCCTCTAAAACTTTGAATGAGGACATTTGACTGGAGTCAGATGAAACTGAGCATCTTGAATCTCTGCGACACATTGAACCTCCATTACATTCCTGTGTCTGGGAAGACAACTCTGCCTTTGCTTAAAAACTCTGTGATAATCTCTCCTGGGTCAGATGCCTTACAAGATTATGGCTCTGGCTATCAGTTACACAGTATGACCCAAGAAGAAATAGCTTATACTCTGAAGAATTGCAAGATTTTGCTAATATCTGTCAGTAGAATCATGGGGAATACATGTGGGACGATGGGATGCAACACCAGATCAAGCAAAATGCATTTATATGAGTGCGCTTACTAGACAGTCTGAATTTAATAAATTGGGCACACGCAGCTAGAAGTGGTTCTGATGTCTTATTTGGTTGGTTGACTGAAACTAGGATTTAATGGCCATGTTTACTGAGAATGAGATGCTACTGTTTCCCTTGAATGATGAGCAGGAAGGAATTTAAAGATTAAGAAGATGGGAATATTGGAGTGGATTAATGTGTGATCTACACATCTACTCACCAAACTGACCCAGAAGACATTCCTTCCACTATGCATTGATAAATGCATTTCCAAGGGTAGCATCCTCATACTTGAAAAGTTTTGTGGTTCCTCTCTTTAGTTAGCCAGATATGACACTGGGGGTGCAGAAATTGAGATGAGCTCCTGATTTCAGTTAAGACGATGGGATTCCCGGAGTGGCAGAGACCAAGAGGCAGCACTTAACTCTCGAAGAAAAGATGAACATGATTGCCATAAAGGGCAGCAGGGATATGCCAATAATCAAAATATTTTGACATTCAGGGATTTCTGACAGTGACAAATTGATCACAGTGTGCCTAGGAATAAACAGATGGGCAGCCTACATGGATACTAGTTGAACCATAAAACAGAAAAACTTTGGGTCTGATGGCCAAAAACCTAACTTGAGTCACTATAATGCTAAGTCATGATTCCTCACCCACTATCCACAACTAAGGCCATTCAAAGACACAGAATCTCTTAACTGAAGAAAACTCTGGGTGTCCTTCTGGAAGGATCCTGCAGCAACACCTCTAGTGTATACCTTAATTTTTCCTTCAGGCCTTTCCTCAAGGGAACTGCATCCAGTTACTAGAACGACAGTGCAGAGGGGAAAAGTAAATATCTAGACTTTCTGGGGATTACCAGACATGGTGAACTGTCAGTAATTCCTGGGGACCCAAAATGCTACTGTGATCCACAAGTCAGAGTAGGCATTTAGAATGGTAAGGTGATAAGTGGAGTCTTAGGCCAAATTTGAAATATAGTGGACCCAGTAAGTCCATAGATTCACCATCTATTTTTTTCTCAATAGTCTCTTATTGTATAATTAACAAAGAGATACTTGGAAACTAACGGAATATCTAAATTGACTCTTTGACCTATAAGCTAATGTCCATAGTAGGAAGGGCCAAATGGAAGGCCCTGGAACTTGCATACCTACCAAAATAGTAACTCAGAAGCAATACATTCCTGGGGAAATTTCAAGGTTTACTACCAACATTGATGACTTGTTAAGATGCAGGAATGATGATACCTATTACATGCTCACTTAGATCATACGATTGGCCAATGAACAAATTGAATGGATGTTGCAGGATGACTGGATTACCACAAACTCAAACATGTAGTGAATCTAATTGCAGCTGCTATCCCAGGTATAATATCTTTACTTGAGCACATCAACACAGCCCCTGGCACCTAGTACACAGCTATTGACCTGGCTAGTGTATTTTCTCATTGCAATGTACAAGGACAGCCAAAAGCAGTTATATTTTACCTCAGAGGGCCAAGAATACACCTTCACCATCTTATCTCAGGGCTAAGACAACTCTCCTGCTTTCTGCCATAACATAGTTCACAGAGACGTTGAACATCGCAAAATATCACAATGATCTACTATTGATGATTGGATTTGATTAGCAGGAAGTAGCAAGTACTTGAGAGGGCTTACTAAGACATGAAATCCAGAGAATAAGGAATAAATCCCACAAAAATTCATGGACCTATAACTTCACTGAAATTTCTAGGGGTACACTTGTCTGGAGCACGTGATGATATCCTCCCTAAGGTGAAAAATAAATTGTGGCATCTCTCACCACCTACCGTGAAAAAATGTGTATGATACATGGTAAGTCTTATGGACTGGGGAGGCAACATATACCACATTTGAATGTGCTACTTTGACACATCTATCGAGTCACCAGAAAATTTTCAGAGTTTGAGAAAGAGAAGGTCTACACTGCAGTGAAACTACTTTTCCACTAGGGCCTTTTGATTGGTTAGATCTAAAGAAACTTGAGTCTTTGGCAAATAAGGATGCTATCCAGAGACTTTCATAAGTGCAAATAGGAGAATCCTAGCAAACATTTATAGTTTAGAGCAATGTTTCTTCTGCTGATAATTGTTCTCCTTTTTAAAAAGCAGTGTCTTGCTTGCTCCTGGGCTTTGGTAGAGACTGAAAGCCTATCCATGTAACATCAATTGGCCACACAATCTGAGCTTCCTATCAGGAAAGGAAATCGTGAGTTTCGGCATGTTCAGTAGTAATCTATCACCAGAGGGAAAGAGTATGAAAGAGACTGGGTTCACACAGGTATGGAAGATACGAGAAGCATGAACAAGTAGCTCAGACTCCTTTAACAAGGACTAATGCTGCATTTCCTCCTCTCCCTCAAGCCACACTATTGCCTCCTAGGGAGTTCCAAAAACAGAAGGAAATAAAGTGGATGGATGCAACTAAAGACTCACTCAAGGATGACAGTGAATGACAGCAGTAAATGATTCTCTGTGGGCAGAAGTTCAAATAGTACATTTAGCTGTCCACTCCATCTGAACTGAGAGATGGCTGACTCAGGGGCAATTGCTGTTGGTTTGCCTGGATGATCATGGATTTGGAAGAAACAGGGTTGGAAGATCAGTGACAAAAAAGTCTGGAAAGATTTATGTGGATGAGCCTCTCAGAACAGGCAAATACTAGGAAGATATTTTTGTCCCATGTGAATGTTCTCCAAAGGAGACTTTCAATAGTCCAGTGGACAAAATTACACACGTCAGTCACTCCTTAACCCCAGTCACTTCATTAGAAGATAAATGAGCCATTAGTGTCTATGGTGGCAGGGATGGAGGCAATACTTGGGTTCCAAACTTAGACTTTCTCCTACCAAATCTGAACTAGGTGATTCCTGCTGAGTGTCTGATCTACCATGAGAAGAGACCAACCCTGGGGCCGCCCAGTAAAGTAGTGGTTAAGTTCACACATTCTGCTTCAGCAGCCAGGGGTTCACAGGTTCAGATCCTGGGCACGGACCTACACACACTGCTCACCAAGCCATGCTGTGGTGGCATCCCACATACAAAAATAGAGGAAGACTGGCAAAAATGTTAGCTCAAGGCCAATCTTCCTCACCAAAAAGAAAATAAAAGAAGAGACCAATCCTGAGCTTCTGATACTACCATTTCCCCTTGTGAAGGAGAACCAGCTAGCCAATTGGTGGCAGTTGATTATCTTGGACCTTTTTCATTATAAGAAGTCAGAGATTCTCCTCCCTGAAAGAGATATACATATTCTGGATTCCCTGTACATAACACTTTTGCTAGCATTACCTTTCACAGAACTGTAGACTGTGATATTTGGCAGAACGTTGATTGGATTATCCACTGTGATAGCATTCCAAACAGTATTGCTTCTAATCAGGTAAATCTTTCAAAGCAGAAAATGCATAAATGGGCTCATTGCTGTTTTTTTCTCTTTGCTTGTTATGCATATATATTTATTTATATGTTGACTTTTTTATTCTTTCCCGTATTGTTTTATATACAAATTGTTGAAGGTCAACTTTAAAATTAAATCTTAAGCCCTGAGGAAGATGTCCTAAATGTTCCCTTCAGCTTGGCTAAACTTTAGTCAACTATAGCCCATCCCTCCCACCTCCCATTTCTTAGAGTATTTACTTTATAAAACTTCTAATTGTAAATCCTTTCTCTGCCCCTTGACATGTAAATTTTTTTGCAACCAAGAATGTGTTTCTCAAGGATCTGGGAGCCATCCTTTTGAAATGTTATCATCAAGGGGAAGACAGCACCCCTATCTCCCAGTTTCTGCAGGAGGCAGGTGCCTAAGTTCTTTACTCTCCTAATTGTTTCCACTCTTATCTCTTTCAAACTCATCTGCCTCTCTGCTACTTGAATATTTTATTTAAAGAAGAAATATGACCAATATGACCATGTCATTACCTTTCTACTATCTTTAACTTTTCCTTACAACTTAAGGTTATACTTACTTTTCAAACCCAGGCATGACTATTAACACAGATATAGACATGTACCAAGGGAAACTCAAAACATAAACACGGCGCATTGTTCTAGACAATCAATTTTACTCAAATATTTTTGGAAGTAATTTAACTAGCGGGTAATTTTTAAATTATTACTGTATTGATAAGTAGATATGTAATGGACTAGAATCCAAAATCCTCATGAAATTTTAAGCTAAATGATAACACATCAATGCAGTATTCTAACAGCCTCTGTTGTTAGGTGTAGTTCAGTAAGAAAAATGAAGAAGCACCAATGGACAGAATAAAAGTCAAGCTCTCTGTGTCTGGTTTCCCACCTTTAGCCCAATCTCATCTCCCACAACACTGTCCCTTTAAGCCTACTTCTTAGACATTTAGAATTGCTATTTTTTCCACAAACAGCACATAATTATATAGTTTCATGTTGCCATTGCACATTGTGTCCCTCACCTAGGCTGTTCTCTTTGTGCTCTTATACACCAAGAGGCTTCTTCCAGACTCATTCTCTGAACAGATGATGAATTATCATTCATCACTTGAGACGAAACTTATGTCTTCTTCATGTTCCCTTGACCCACAGGAAAAGTAAGCTAGGATCCCACCTCTTTGCCCACTACCACAGCCATACTTGCCATATTGTATTAAAACTGTCTGCCTACTTGTTTATCCACCTATTTATACAGTAAACTTTGGGGAGGTAGGAACCACATGTCAATCATAGGTGATTCAACTATGTATCTCAAGCAACTACTGTCGTGTCTATCACATGATTAATACTCAAAAACTCCTGCTTAAACTAATAATAAGCTACATAACGAAGCACTATATTAGGTGCTTCTACACATTTAAACCGGAATTTGATGATAACATACCTATATTTTTAATGAAAAATCCAAGACTTTCAGCATCAATGACCTTTTCTTAAACCATGCATTCTTAATTGCAGTGATATCGCCTCCAACGGGATGAAAATTGGTTCTTTCAGGGAGAAAAATATCTTAGTGATTATAATGGCTCCCTACCTGACAAAATCTACTCCATCATTGAGTTGTCTTGGGTATCACGTGAGCACCAATGACGTCGAGTTCATGAAACATGTACAATATGTATGGTGAGTAGATGGTCGTGATTGGAGGACTTTCTCTAGGTAGATTTTGCTCAATCTTAAAGGTGTATCATGAGGGTGTGTGCACGTCCATTGGCTGCCATTGACTACCTTGTGGATGTTACTTGATCCTCAATGCTTTTGTGTGTAACGTGGGCTTTGAAAAATTAAATAAATAATAGCATATGTTTTATTATTTAATTGTAGAAAAGTTATTCAAGCAAACATTATTTTGTCCAGTACTGAAAAGAAAAATGTTGACTATCTGAATTAATATCTAGCAGCTGGTTAAAAGTTATTTTCTCATAAAATTAAGCACAGTTGAAAGTTATATTCACTAAAATAATTCTAGAAAATTATTTTTTGATTGTTTTACTTTTGTTGGAAAAGTAACTGTTCTGAATGATTTTTCAAAAATTGGATTACATTGCTACTCATATTATATACATATATACATGGCTAATTGAAATATACAATTTGATACAATTTATATAAGTAAATAAATTGCATTAAAAGTTACCCTACAAATGTAGTTAGAAAGTTAAGTTAAATGTTAAAAGCTTTTCAATTTTTCAATTTTGTTTTAACTTAAAAATGTTAGTCATTCTTAACCCTGTATTGAATAAAGATTAAGCCTTCTGCTTACTTTTTTGCATCTGAAGCACAGATAGACATACAGTATATAAACAGATATACAGTATTTCTGACATTATTAAATTTCAATGAGAAGGAATTAGGAAAGCATCTCAAAAAGACTTCTTAGTGGGGCAATAATGAAAAACAAGATTGAGAAACACTGTCCTAAATCACACAGTCAAGAGGTATAGAAGTCAGAATTGAATCCTGTTTTGTAGCTGCAAATTCAATTTTTAAAAAAAAAATTTCATCCCAGCTGGCTCCTGGCAATCAGAAATCTGATGGAAAAGTCATTCTACCACAGGAGCATGTTGATTTTTCCACCTCTGCCTGGGGCCTCCAGTGCCCTCTTAATGGCCTATGATTCTCTGCTCAGCAGAAAAGCATTTTCTCCCCAGACATCCTGAGAAATGCTCTTCTCAAGACAGAATACATTGCAAATCACAACAGACCTAGAGCTTGACTTGAAATTCTGTAATATGCTTTCCTGCCATCTGTGCCAAACAACAGCTGATTAAAAGACAGTTTAAGTAAAGTGAGTCCATACTAAAAGAAGGATAATGTACAGGTGGGCCAATTCACTCTTCTAATTAGTATCTAGGCCTGGCAGGCTTCCCACTGGACAGATATCACAAGACCTTCACCAGCCGTGCAGGCGAACATGGTTGAATCCCACCTTGCAAAACAAAACAAACAAACAAAAGAACCTTTATCACTTGCATAGAGACCAGCAGTGCCCTCCTATTCATCTGCCCTACTTCCAAAAAGTTTTGGTGTATAATGAGAGATCCGTAACAGCTTTTCAAAGAGAAACCAACAAGTCTTAGACCCCAATTAGTCACTCTACCATGACTTACACAAAACCATGGAAATGCAACAGAGAACCATTTACCGCTTTGTAAATTGAAGCTAAACTTACAAACCGTGAGATGTCATTTAATTAATACAATGTGAAAGACTCTTAAAATAGCAAGTTGCAGTCTGTGGGCACTCCAGAAAGCTGAAACTAACAACCAAGAGTGAAAAACCAGTTACTCCAGGCCAAGGGCTGGTAGGATTTAACCAGTCTGGTCAAGCATTATAAGGTTACCATCATGTTCTGTTTGCAATTGCCTTGGCAAATAGAGATTTGTAATAAGTCCTGTGAAACAGAGCCCCCAAGAAACTAGCTGATGAAGACACATTGTTTTAAATTAAGCATGTCTGTATTTCCTGGAAGAAGTAAGGAAACAAGCTTTGAAGAAGATAATTAAGAGTTTACTATATACAACCTCCACTGTAGTAGGATTAACTAGGAAAACAACGTACTGCAAAGAGATTTCCACACAAGGACTTCCTTCACAAGAATGTAGCAGAGGTAGAAATATAAGTGATTCAAGACAGTTCACAGCATCCCTCAGTTTTGATTTGTTTTATTCTTCATACAGATTTAATAGAAATGTTGGTTTTTCAGACACTCTTCTAGGCACAGGGGCTGTTGTATAGAAGAAGAAAATCTAGTTCCTCACAACTCATAACTAATGGAATATAGAGTCATATTGGTCAACAACTACAATAAAATTTAATAAGTGCTATAAAAAGAGATCCATTCAAAGTGTTTTCAGATCAAAGACCAGTTAAGGACTAAACAATTAGAGATGTTGCAGAAGGTTTCATAGAGAAAGTCACATTTGAACTGCATCTTGGAAAAAATGAATGAATAAAATTTCCCTAGACGAAAAAGGTAAGGAAGAATATTTTTTTGGTAGAGGTTTGCCAATATAAAATACAATGGACGTGTATAAAACAATTAGAAAATAGTTCAAGGGGCTGGCCTGTGGCCAAGTGGTCAAGTTCATGTGCTCTGCTTTGGCGGCCTGGGATTTCATGGGTTGGGATCCCAGGGGAGGACCTAGCACTGCTCATCAGGCCATGCTGAGGTGGAGTCCCACATAACAGAAGCAGAAGGACCTACAACTAGTATATACAACCATGTACTGGGGGGCTTTGGGGAGAAGAAGGAAAAAAAGAAGATTGGCAACAGACGTTAGCTCAGATGTTAGTTCTTTAAAAAAGGAATAAGAAAACAGTTGTCTGTCCAGACCAATGGATGTCTCTGTGGGTAACAGATGAAGCTGGAGAGGAAATCTGAGTTCTGCTAGATTACAAAGAACTGAAGTGAACCAAATATAGGGATACAAGACTTCACTTAAAATCTATAGAAGTAAAAGTAAATGATTAAATATAAATAAATTGGGAAGAAGAGATAATCTCCCATGCAGAAGAATTCCAAAAATAATATGTAGCATAATTCATTCTCAAGATGTAGTTTTACCCCCCCAAATACTTAAGTTTAGGATGTGTACAGTGACTTCCTTCCAAGAGCATGTATGGAAAGGGTGAAAAGAGAGGAACTTTAGAGTAGAGGACTCTGACAAACTCTACCTCAGGCAGATGATTAAGGTCAATGTCAACAGTGATAAGTCACCTTGATAAGCGTGTGCCCTTGATAAGATGTAATATTGAAAATGGCACCTTATCTCTGTGATCCTCCTCCCCAAAACCCATAACCTCAGTGAAGTTAGAAAAACACCAGACAAATCTCATTTGAAGGATATTTTATAAAATATCTGACCAAGTACTCCTCAAAACCATCAAGGTCACAAAGAACAAGTTTGAGAAATTTTCACACCCAAGAGAAGCCTGAGGAGTCATGACAGCTAAATATAATTTGATACTATGGATGGAATCCTGGAACAGAAAAAGAACTTCAGGGGAAAACTGAATAAAGTATGGGCTTTAGTTAATAATAATGTGTCAATATTCATTCATTCATTGTAACAAATATACTATATTAATGTAAGATGTTAAAAAAAGGGGGAATTTGGTGTAGAGTTTACGTGAATTCTCAGTACTATATTTTCAGTTTTGTTAAAGCTAAAAAATAAAATTTAGGGGCCGGCCCAGTGGCATAGTGGTTAAGTTCCCAAGCTCTGCTTCAGTGGCCAGGGGTTTGCGAGTCTGGATCCCAGGTGCAGACCTACAGGCTGCTCATCAAGCCACACTGTGGCAGCATTCTACATACAAAATAGAGGGAGACTGGAACAGATGTTAGCTCAGGGCCAATCTTCCTCACCAAAAATAAATAAAGAAATAAGAAATAAGAAAATTAAGTTTATTTTTGAAGTGTGAATTAAACAGGTTTTTACGTATAACAACCAGGTCAGAAAATGTTCTATTCAATCAAAATTGTTCAACCAGTCAGTTTAGTAGATCTAGCCTCATATTAAGCAAAAGTAGGAATTTATTCTTTTCTATGGTCACATTTTCCTCATATTCATTTTAAAAGTATAAATCCACCCTCTGAAGTCTGCCTGAAGTCTTCGTTAACGATGTGCAGCTTTAGCCGTTTCTCATCCCGCCTTCCTAATTAGTGTAATTTCTAAGACAAGGCAGATTAAAACACAGAAAGCCAGCAAATAACATTCTAGGGTCACACAGATAAAAGCTGGAAATGTGAAAAACAAAAGTCAAGAGTTTTTGACAATGGGTCTATAAATTAACCATGGGACAGGTAACGAACAATTGTGGCCATTTCCATAGGTGATACAGATCACCATATACTTTATCAATAAGTGAGCAATTTCAGTCAGAGAAAGATTTCAGAATCATTGAACTATCCTAAAAGTTTAATGTTTCAGCTTTTAATTAATATCTTTCAGACTGTCATTTTCACATGCAGAAGCATAAAATTCTCTGATACATTATATACCCAGTTTAGAAGATGTAAAGGTAAAGGAAGAGTCAGTATACTAGAATTTCACCCTTGAGACTTAATTAACTTTTGGCCTACTTTCCTTTAAGAAGCAAACTAAACAGGGACCAGCCCAGTGGCACAGCAGTTAAGTTTGCACATTCTGCTTTGGCGACCTGGGGTTCATCGGTTCAACTCCCGGGTGCGGACATGGCACCACTTGGGATGCCATGCTGTGGTAGGCATCCCACATATAGAGTAAAGGAAGATGGGCATGGATGTTAGCTCAGGGCCAGTCTTCCTCAGCAAAAAGAGGAGGATTGGAGGCAGATGTTAGCTCAGGGCTAATCTCTCCCCCCCCTCAAAAAAAAGGAAGAAGAAGAAACAAACAAAACAAAATATTTTACAGTGAAATAGCACACATACAAAAAATATATAAAATATCAATGATCATATTAATAAATTATCATAATTACCTACATGAAACCACCACCTAGGTCAAGAAACTTAGAATACTAACAGCATCCTCGAAGGCCCAAGCATGTTTCTTTTCACTTGACAAAAGTCGCACTCATTGTGATTTTAATTTGCTTTTCCCTAATAATTACTGAGGTTGAACACAGTTTCATTTGGCTGCTTATATATCCTCTCTGTGAACTGGCTGTTCATTCTTTTACACATTTTCTCTGCTTATTTATCAGTCTTCTTGTTGATTTTCAGGAATTCTGGATAGGAGTCCTCTGACAGTTATATATGCTGCAAATATTTTCTCTCACTACATGGCTTGCCTTTCCACTCAAGGATGACACTTGGTAAACAGAAGTCCTCAATTTTCCTGTAGTCAAATTTATCCATCTTTTAATCTATCAGTCTTCTTCTCTACTGTTGGTGTTTATGCGTTCTGTTTAAGAAATGTTTTCCTACTGCAAGGTCATGGAGATATGCTTCATTCATCTTCTAAAATCTATGTTGTTTTGCCTTTAATAATTGGAATTGATTTTTGTATGTAGTGGGAGATAGGAATCGAGTTTCATTTTCTTCCAAGTAGATATCCATTAACCCAGCATTTTTATTGAAAACATAGTCCCTTTCGTACCGCTGTGCAGTCCGACCTTTATCATAAATCAGGTGTCCATGTGGAATGAGTCTAATTTGTGGTTGGGGGGTCTCTCTTCTGTTCTATTATTCTTTTTTCCTCTCATTGTGAGCATACCAAGTTGTCTTAAGTTTCGTAGCTTTTTACTAAGACTTTATATCTATTAGAATGAGCTTCCCACATTTTTTCTTCTTCAGATAGTATCTTGGCTACATATAATATCTAAATCTATTAGAATATATGATATCTATATTTACATATCTATGATCTATATATAGGTGTAGATAATTATAATTATTATAGCAATTTCATCATGTTTCACTAAAAATTAGTACTAGGAATTTGATCAATGAGATCATTCTGGAGAAAAGTCAAATCACTTAAGGTCTTCCAATCCATGAAAATCATATATTTCTCTTATTTTGGTTGTATTTGATATTTCTCAATAATGTTTTGAAATGCAAAGATAGCAGAGAAAAATATCTTACAATCATTCAGGTATTAAAAACAATTTAGCTATAAAAAAGCTTCATATTTCTCTTGAATAGTACAACATATGCAAAGAAAATGAGAATTATAAGTTTTAATAAAACATTTTGACACAAATAATTTTGCCTATGAAGTTGTTATTCATGTGGGAAAATAAGACACTCAAGAATTTTCAAGGCTCTGAAACAACCAGTCATACATGATCCAAGAAGATTTCCTGTAGATATATTTTAGCTAATAGAAATAGAAATCAAAATCAAGAACTCAGGAAAAAGTCAAAATTAAAAAAGATAATATTGAGCATTGAAACCAGTTAAACATGTCAAGTTAGGTACAAATAATTACTGAAAATGTAACTTAAAAACAAAAGACAAGATCCTGAGCATAATCGTTGAAAGGTAAGATTCTCGTGGTAAGCAATAATCATTTTAATAATGAATAATGTCTCATAATCTCTCTTCTAAGAAGTATATGGAAAAGGAGAAAGACATGATAAGTATGTAAAGGTAAGACAAATTTCTCTCCCTAAATATGAGTAAGCCAATAATTTTTAGTTTTTACTGACTGACAATTAAGAAACTAGAGACTTTAAAATGTCTTTGGTAGGGGCTGGCCTGGTGGCGTAGTGGTTAAGTTCATGTGCTCCACATTGGCGGCCTGGGCACAGACTTAGCACCACTCATCAAGTCACACTGTGGTGGCATCCCACACAAAATGAAGGAAGATTGGCACAGATGTCAGCTCAGCCACAATCTTCCACAAGCGAAAAGAGGAAGATTGGCAACAGATGTTAGCTCAGGGCCAATCTTCCTCATCAAAATATAAAATAAAATGTCTTTGGTAAATTTGAAAGCAAGAATTAGTTTACTTAAAAATATACTACTCAACCATAAAAAAAGACAAAATCGTCTCATTCACAACAACATGGATGAACCTTGAAGGTATTATGTTAAGTGAAATAAGCCAGACAGAAAAAGATGGACTGAACTCTGTATGACTCCACTCATAGGTGGAAGTGAAACATAGAGACAAAGAGAACTGATTGGTGGTTACCAGGGGAAACGGGGCGTTGGAGGGAGGGCACAAAGGGTGAAGTGGTGCACCTACAACATGACTAACAATAATGTACAACTGAAATTTCACAAGGTTGTAAACTATCATAATCTTAATAAAAAGTTAAAAAAAATAAAAAATAAAAATATAATAATAATTTCAGGGGCTGGCCTGGTGGCATAGTGGTTAAGTTTGATCACTCTGCTTTGATGGCTGGGGTTCACAGGTTTGGATCCCAGGTGCAGACCTACACATCGCTCATCAAGCCATGCTGTGGCGGTGTCCCAAATACAAAGTAGAGGGAGATTGGTACAGGTGTTAGCTCAGCAACAATCTTCTATCAAGCAAAAAAGAGGAGGATTGGCAACAAATGTTAGCTCAGGGCCAATCTTCCTCACCAAAAAAAGAATAATTTCAGAAATAAAAACTAACAAAACACAACCCCTTCCTATGTGATAAGCCAAGTATAAGTTGAGGATATAGTGACCAATATGACATAGTTTCTTGCTCTTAAAAGGAATACTGTCTAAGGATGAAAACAGGCAATTAAATATTATGATTATCTTTTTGTAACATTTTATGTTATCTAGTAGAATTATCTAATACTTTCAAAACAAAGCAACAATAATAATGTCAGCCATTTTCCTCCTTAAATCTGAAGGGAATGCTTCTGATTTCAATCTTAAAGCACAATCCTGACATTTATTTGAGATATAAATATGAAAATATTTTGAAACATCATAAAATTCTGTGCTTACAAGATTTACTTACAAAATTCGGTCTAACAAGATTTCTTCTTTTATTGAGATACTAAATTTTACCAAATAATTTTTCACGTGATTAAAAAAAAGTTTTCATTCGTTAATATGGTGAATGCATTTATAGATTCTAGGATTGAACCGTCCTCCATAGCTAAAACAAACCTCACGTTGGTTTTAGCGTTTTTTAATGTACTGCAGGTTTCAATTACTAATATTTTGAGACTTTTGTATAAATATTTACACATGCAAATTATTATTTGTGTTGTATTGTTGGTTTTTTTACAAAACACTATTATGTGGTATTTAAAAGAGAATTAATTTTGTTTATCTTAAAAACAAGAATTCAGCACAGAAAATGCCTTTTTTTGCCTGCCATCGTAATAGAGAAGAGATGCTCCGTTAGATCACTTTCTCAATGTCTCACCTGGGTATTTATCTTTCTAATTTTCTCCTCTTTCTTCAGTTAATTTTAGTAATTTATAGTTTCCGTGGGATGGTACACAATGTAAAGTACAGTGAGCTGACAGTGGTTGACAACTAAATGTAAGAGAAGGGGAGGAGCAAGTAAGTCCTCCAGGAGATGACAAAGGGAAGGATGTGAAGTGAAAAATCAATAAATAATCTAGGAATACAGATTTTTTATCATTATGAAACAACGTATCACAATAATAGCTAATACTTTTAGCTACTTAGAGCTACTTTTGTTTGCCAGGTACTGTTTTAAGTAGGGTAGCCATTTACGGTTGTTCAGGCAGTATACTGCACAATTCCAGAGGCACCATTTATGTTGCATTCTATACGAATGGTCCCCCTGGAATTGTGTAGCGTAAACACTGAGTGCCAAACACAGTGTCCTTCACTTAAGCACATTATATAATAACATATGTAACACTTGGAACAACCCTAAAGAGTAAACATTATCATTATGTCATTTTATAAATAAGGAAACAGAGACAGAGAGAGATTAAGTACCCTACCCAAGACCCCACAGCTAGAAGGTGTAGAGTCAGCCTTCAAGCTAGTTCCAGACCACCCCGCTACCACATGGAAATTAAAGTCTTTATTGAATTAAACTAATCTGTACAGAATTACAATAAATTTTTCTACAGGCAAAGTGGAAAGAAAGAACTCAGTTCAGAGCAGAGGGATGGGAGCAACTCAGTGAAAGAGGTGATAGAAAACTGTCTTGAAGGAACGATGGACTTAGAACAGCTGAAGAGGCAGGGGACGGGCTCTCCAGATGACCCCAACTCATCGCCCCAAATGAAACCTCCAGCCTTATCAATGGCCTACCTGTAAACAGATGGTCTCCACCACAAATGCACGCTCCTGCTTCTGTGCACCCAAAATAACCTTCGTTATTCAATTCCATATTCATCACTCCCTGGCATTAGTTTTTATACAGATTATTGCATCAATATATATTTAAAATATATATATGTGTGTATTGTGCTCAACTTCTGTTTCTCTTGCTTTAATTTCTGTATATTAACAACCATAATTATTCCTAATGTATATGTGTACATGTGTCTGTGTCTGTGTGCATGTGTGTAAAATTTATTATGATTCATGTAAATTTTAGGGACTTATTTGTTTCAGTTAATATATTGTCATAATCTCTCCATTTTGCTGTGTCCCACTTTTGTCTATTCTTTCTTGAACACTCCATAACATTCTATTGTATGATATATCAGAATTTACCCACCAATTTTTCTGTTAATGGATATCTGGATTCTTTACAGGTTTTGCTAACACAGACAGTATTGCTTTGAAAATTCTTTTACACAATACTTGTACTCTTAAGATCTAGTTTTGGATAAATTACCAGGAGTGGATTTCCTCGCTCATGGGTTTGTGAATGGGTAACTTTAGGATGTAGTGCCAAACGGTTTTTCAAAATGGTTGCGTAATTTACACTTCCCTTGGTAATGGATTAGAAAGACTTTGCATTGGCATCTTCATCAATATTTGGTATTTTCAGATTTTTAAGTATTTTGCTATTTGAATGAGTACAAACTAAAATCTCATTGTGGCCTTGATTTGTATTTCCCTGATCACCAAAAGCAATATATTTTTCTATCTGCTGTATACAAATTGTTTTATATTTTATTGCATTTTGGTTTCAGTTAAAGAGCTTTTTATGCCACTAGACCAGGGCATTTATTTGACATAGACAGTAAAATTTAAATGCAAAAGGAATTTATATTTTTCTGCCTGAGAGTAAGTAAAATGTCAGTGACAGCATCACTGAATTTTGGTCACTTTATATATAAACATGCCATAATTAGTCTTAGTTCTGCTATGTACATGAAAATTTAAATTTAGAATAAATTTTATACTGTGTGAATCAAAATGATCATGGAGATGATTGATTATATACATTATATATCCTAATCACATCACTTTCATATGCCTCAAAAATTCCACTTAAACTTTTCAAACCAAAGTTATTTTTGAGATGATCACATTTTTTCAAGTTGATGCAAAACTGTAAATTAAAATTTATCAATTATAAAAGAAAACTATACATATATACATGTGTGTATACTTATATTACACATATTTAAATGCTATTGGAAGCATATTGAAATTAGTCAATTTTGCTGTGACACAGAGCTCCTTGTTGCAGAGATCATGTGATCTGACCACAGAAGGCTAAGTCAGAAAATAAAATAAAATAAAATACATAGAATGGAATAGTGACATCAAAATGCAATAGATTTTAATAAAGGAAAGTTGCAGAGAACACCACTAGGATAATAAAACTAATTCTTGGTCAATGTGGAAATGTAACTTAAAATAACTCTCTGTTGCCTAAAAAGTAAAGTATAATTTCCTTAGCTTGGTTCCCTGTAGTCTTGACCACAAACATATCTCCAGCTACATGTTCCATCAGACCTCTCACTCCAGTTTCTATTTTACTCAATATTCAGTGAATGTCTTTTTCAAGTCTTCATAGCTCTGCTCATTTTCACAGAGTTAAAGATGAAAATCTATATAAGAATGACCTGTAATGTCAGACCACAGTTTTCCCAACGGACACCCGGCAATGGGGGTAGCCTGGTTCCATTTCTCAGCTGTAATGAATAATGCCGCGTTGATTTGTGTACAGGATTTTGTGTGTACATATGTTTTCATTTCTCTTGGATACATATCTAGTTGTGGAATTGCTGAGTCACATGGTAACTACCAGATTGTTTTCCAAAGCAGATGTACCATTATATTCTCACTAGAATGTATGACAGTTCCAATTGGTCCATATCCTCTCCAGCACTTGTAACTGTCCGTCTTTCGGTCATAGCCACCCCAGTATGAAGTGGTATCACCGTGGTTTTGATTTGCATTTCCCTATGACTAATGATATTGAGCAATTTTTATGTGTCTTATATTTTCTTTGGAGAAATATCTATTCAAATTCTCTTCAATTTTTCAGTTGAGTTACACATCCTTTCACTGTTGTAAGAGTTCTTTATATGTTCTAGATATTAGTCTGCTATCAGAAATAAGATTAGCAAATATTTTCTCACGTTCAGTAGATTGTCTTTTCACTTTCTTGATAGCATCTATTGAAGCAAAAACGTTATTAATTTTGATGAAGTCTAGTTTATTTTTTTCTTTTTTAGCTTGTGCTTATGGTATCATATCTAAAAAGTGATTACTTAATCTAAGGTCATAAAGATGTGCACCTAGTTTCTCCTTAAGTTTTACAGTTTGAGCTGTTACATTTATATCTTTGATACACTCTGAGTTAATTTTTTTATATGGTGTGAGGTAGTGGTCCAACTTCATTCTTTGGCATGTAGATATCCATGGAATCTCAATTCCGTTCCATTGATCTGTAACATATGGACATATGGATGTACATAAGTATTTATGTATCCTTGTGCCACTACCACACTGTCTTGATTACTTTAGATTTGTAGGAAGATGCGAAATCTGAAAATTTGAGTCCTTCAACTTTGTTCTTCTTTTTCAAGCTCATTTTGACTATTTGGGATCCCTCACATTTTCATGTGACTGTTAGGATAAGTACATCCACTTCTGCCATCATAGCAGTTGGCATTTTGATAGGGGTTGCATTAACCTTGTAGCTCAATTTGGGGAGTACTATCATCTTAACAGTATTAAGTCTTCCAATGCATGAGCACAAGATGTCCTATCATTTATTTATGCCTTACTTAATTTCCTGCAATGATGCTTTGTAGTTTTTAATGTATAAATCTTGCACCTTTTTGTTAAATTTATTCCTAAGTATATTATTCACTTTGATGCAGTGGTATATGGAATAGTCCCCTTAAATTTACTTTTGGATTATTTATTACTAGTGGATAGAAATAAAATTGATCTTTGAATGCTGATCTTGTATCTAGAAATCAAGTTAACTCATCTATTATCTCTACATGTTCTTTGTGGTTTCCTGAGGATTTCCAATATATGTGATCACGTCATTTGAAAATAGAAATCATTTTACTTTTTCATTTCTATTCAGAATGGCTTTTATTTTATTTTCTTCCTTAATCCCCCTGGCTAAAACTTCTACTAAAACGTTAAATAGAATTCCTGAGAGTGGACATCCTTGTCTTGTTCCTAATCTTAGAAGGAAAATTTTCTGTCTTTCATCATTAAATATGATATTAGCTATGTCTTGTTTTGTTTTTTGTAGATGCCCTTTCTAACATTGAGGAAATTCTATTCTTAATTTGTTGCGGTTGTATTAATCATGAATTTGTATTGGATTTTGTCAAATGCTTTTTCTATGTCTATTCAATTGCAACAATTATGTGGTTTTCATCCTTTATTCTATTAATGTAGTGTATTACACTGATTGATTTTTGTATGTTGCAAAAATTTTGCGTTCTGGAATAAATCCTAATTGGTCTTGCTGAATATATTAGTTTACTTTGACTGCTGAAACAAATTACCACACACGTATTGGCTTAAAACATCACAAATATATTATCTTATAATTCTATAGGTTAGAAGTTCAAAATGTGTCTCATTGAGCTAAAGTCAATGTATCAACCAAACTGCATTCCTTTCTAGAGGCTTAAGGGGAGAATTTGTTTACTTTCATTTTCCATTTTTAGAGGCTGCCCATATTTCTTGGATCATGTCACCCTTCCTTTGTCTATAAGCCAGCAACTGTGGGTTGAATCCTTTTTATATTACATCACTCTTGGCCTTGTTTCTGTCATCACATCTGTTTCTCTGATTCTTGTCTTCGGCCTCCTTCTACTTTCTTGGACCCTTGTGATTATATTAGTTTTACCTGGATAATCTAGGATAACCTCTCTGCTTTAAGGTATTAAAGTGTTTTAACGAGCAACGTTAGTTCCATTGCAAAGTTAATTCTTTACCATGTAGCCTAAGATATTTAAAAGTTCCATGGATTAGAATGTGAATATCTTTGGGAAGCCATCATTCTACCTACCAAGGTGGATAATCCTTTCGGTCTGTTGCTGTATTCAGTTTGCTAGTATTTTGTTGAGAATTTTGCCATCTATATTCATAACGGTTATTGGTCTGTAGTTTTCTTGTAATGTCATTGCCTGGTTTTAGAATCGGACTAATACTGTTCTCATAGAAAGAGTATGGAAGTGTTCTTTCCGCTTTTGTTTTTTTAGAAGAGTTTTAGAAAGATTGGTGTCAATTCTTCTTTAAATGTTTGATAGAATTTGCCAGGGAAGTCACATGGTCCTGAGCTGTTTCAGGGGGTAGTTTTCTGAATACTGCTTCCATCTCTTTGCTTGTTCTTGGCCTATTTAGATTTTTCTTGAATCTATCTTGGTAGTTTGTGTCTTCCTAGGAATATGCCTATTTCATGTAGATTATATAATTTGTTGGCATACTATTGTTGGTACTATTCCCTTAGAATCCTTTCCATTTCTGTAAGTTTGGTAGTAATGTCCCTTTTCATTACTGATTTTAGTAATATGAGACCACTCTCTTTCTTCTTGACCAATCTAGATAAAGTTTTCTCAATTTTTCTGATTTTTTTCAAAGAAGCGACTTTGGTTTCATTGATTTTCTCTATTCTCTATTTCATTTCTTTCCATTCAAAACTTTATTACTTCCTTCCTTCTTCTTGATTTGAGTTTAGTTTGCTCTATGGTTTTCCAGTTTCTTAAACTGGAAGTTTAAGTTATTGCTTTGAGATTTTTCTTCTTTTTTAATATAGGTGTTTAATATAAATTTGCCTCTCATCACTGTTATAATTGCATCTCATAAATTTTTGTATGCTGTGTATTTATTTTCATTTATCTCAAAGTATTTTCTAATTTTTCTGTTATTTCTTCTGTGTATTACTGGTTATTTATTTTTGTTTATTCTCCATATATTTGTGAATTTTGCAAATTGCCTTGCTTTTTATTTATAATTTTATTTCATTTTTATCAGAAAACATGTATCATTCCAATCCTTTTATATATTCCATGGGCCCTTGAAAAGAAAATTCTGCTGTTGTTGGTTGGAATGTGCTACAGATGTCTATCAGGTCTAGTTTGTTTATACTGGCATGCCAGTCTTTTAATTCCTTGTTGGTCTTCTAGCTAGCTGTTCTTTCCTGAGTGAGTATTGTTGAAGTCTCTAATTATTATTGTTGAATAGTCTATTCCTCCCTTCAATTCTATCAGATTTTACTTCATATATTTTGAGACTCCATTGTTAGGTGTATATATGCTTAAAATTGTTACATCTTCTTGATGGATTGATGCTTTTATCACTATAACGTGTCTTTCATTGTCTCTAGTAACAAGATTTGTTTTAAAATCTACTTTGACTGACATTAGTATAGCCACTCCAGCTCTCTTTTGGCTACTGTTTGCACAGTATAACTTTTCCAATTCTTTTACTTTCAACTTGTTTGTGTCTTTGAATCTAAAGTGTTTCTCTTGATCCCCTTGGCCCACAATTTCTCCCAGAGGGGAAAGCCAGAGCATAGTGAGTAAGGGCGCAATTTCCCCAGCCATGGTAGACACTGCCCAGAGGCCCAATTATTTCTTTTCCCACTCAGAATACTGAGGTGCTTGGCATGACTGAAGGGTTGGAAGAGTCTGAGAGCACAGTAATCAGGGCTTGGAACTGATCAAAGGGCTACAGATCTTAAGATTTCCAAAGCAATCCTGAGTAAAAAGAACAAAGCTGGAAGCATCACACTTCCTGATTTCAAACTATATTGCAAAGCTATAGTAATTGAAACAGTATGCTACTGGCATAAAAATAGACACACAGACCAATGGAATGGAATTGAGAGCCAGAAATAAACTCACACATATGTAGTCAACTAATAATTAACAAGTGCACCAAGAACACAAAATGGGGGAAGGATATTCTCCTCAATTAATGATATCAGGAAAACTGGATAGCCACATGAAAAAGAATGAATTGGACTCCTACTTTACACTACTCACAAAAATTAACTTGAATTTGATTACTGACTTAAATGTAAGACCTGCAACTATAAAACTCCTAGAACACAACATAGGGAAAAAATTCCCTGACACTGGTCTCGGTAATGATTTTTTGTATATGATACCAAAAGCACAGGTAACAAAAGCAAAAATAGACAAGTCAGACTACATCAAACTGAAAAGCTTCTGCATAGCAACAGAAACAATCAATAGAATGAAGAGGAAACCCCTGGAATGGGAGAAATAGTTGCAAACCAGGTATGTAATAAGGGGTTAATTTCCAAAATATATTTAAAAATTCAAACAACTCAATAGTAAAAAATACAAATAATTTGATTTTAAAAGAGATAAGACCTGAATAGATATTTTTCCAAAGAAGGCATACAAAAGACCAACACACACATGAAAAGATGTTCAACATCATTAACCATCAGGAAAATACAATCAAAATCACAATGAGATATCATCTCACACCTGTTAGTAATGCTTTTATAAAAATGTCAAAAGATAAGTGTTGGTGAGGATATGGAGAAAAAGGAACACTTGTACACTGTTGGTAGAAGTGTAAATTGGTATGGCCATTATGGTCAGCAGAACGGAGATCTTCAAAAAATTTTTTAAATTACCATATAATCCAACAATCCTCCCTTTGGGTATGCATCCAAAGGAGAGGAAATCAATATTTCAAAGAGATACCTGCACTCCCATGTTCATTTCATGACTATTCACAATAGCTAGGAAACGTAACAACCTAAGTGCCCATTGATGGATGAATAGATAAAGAAAATAAACAATATATATTACATATACACAGTGGAATATATTCTGCCATAAAAAGAAGAAAATCCTGCCATTTGCAACAATGTGGATGAACCTCAAGAACATTATGCTAATGAAATAAGCCAGACATAGAAAGACGAATACTGCATGATCTCTCTTATATGTGGAACCTAAATAAGTCAAACTCAGTATCAGAGTGTAGAATGGTGATTATCTGGGACTTGAGGGTTGGGGAAATGGAGTTGCTGGTCAAAGAGTACAAACTCACTAATAAGATAAATAAATTCTGGAGACCTAATGTACAGCATGGTGACTATAGTTAATGATAATGCACTGTATACTTGAAATCTGCTATGAGAATAGATCTCAAGTGCTCTCAGTGCATTAAAAAAAATGGTCACTATCTCAGTTGATGGATATATTATTTAGCTTGATTGCAATAATCATTTCACAATGTATATCTATACGAAAACATCACATAGTACACCATAAATATATACAATTTTTACTTGTCAATCATACTTTAATAAAGCTGAAGAAAAAAAAGAAAGAAAAAATACTTATACCAAGAATAAGAGTTAAGAAAGTTAGGAGAGTAGGAGGTTGGGGACAGAGTGTAGACAATTGAGATTTAGGAGCTCAGAGACTACAGCTTATTCATTCACTCCCTCGCTTCTCCCTAATTCATTTAATACTACATTCTGAGCTTCTTCTCTGTGCCAGGACTTTGCTAGATGCCAAACATGTGATGGTTAGTAAAACAGATTCCTGGTCCTGATGGAACATGTAGTATAGTAGAGAAGACAGGCAATAAGCAGATAAACAAATAGTATTTATGTAATGTTATATGCTATGAAGAAAACAAACAAGGCTCTGTGATACAGAAAAATAGTAGGACTTATTTAGAAAGACTTGACATTTGAGAATTAAAGGAATGTGAAGAAGGAAAAACATATCAGACATGTAGTCCTGCATCCTCTGCTCCTATAAGACTTTTGGTGCATAGTAGATGTTTATTCAATGTTAGAGTAATTAATAAATAAAATAATAGGACATTTGTTTATTTATTTTCTATTACCTAATAACTAAAACATGTAAGGAGATAAATATAAACTTTAAAAGGCATGATAAGTTAACATTTCATAAAACAAAAAAATAAAGTGTCACTCTTATAGACAGGGTATAGCTGGAGAATGATTATTTATTCATTCTTTCAATCTTTCTCTTTTGATTGAGTTTGTAATCCACTTATATTTAATGTAATTACTGATAAAATTAACTTACATCTCCCATTTTGATATTTATTTCCTATTTATCTTATGTCTTCTTTGTTCCTCTATTCCTCTATTATTACTGTCTTTTGTGTTAAATTGATATTTTCTAGCATGTTATTTTAATTCTCACATTGATCTTTTACTATATTTTTAAAGTTATTTTTTTATTGATTGGCCTGCGGTTGAAAATTATCTCCTTAATTTATAAGAATATAGTTCAGATTAACGCCGTTTTAGTTTTAATAGTTTACACTAACTTTGCTCCTATATAGATATGTTGTTTTCCTCCTCTGTGTTGTTACTGTACAAATTACATCTTTATACATCGTAAGCCCATCAACACTGATTTATAATTACCACTTAATAAAGCTGTCTTTTATATCAGATAAGATAAAAAAGTGTACAAATAAGAAATTAAATTGATACCTCCTTTACATTGACCTATATAGTTAACTTTACTCATGCCCTTTATTTTTTTATGTGCCTTCAAGTAACAGTGTACTGTTTCTTCATTTTATCCCAAAGAACTATCTTTAACATTTATTCAATGGTAATTTTGCTACCTATAAATTCTCTCAGATTTAGTTTATGAAGGGATGTCTTAATTTATTTTTTCATTTTTTAAGGCTATTTTTGCTGGATATTGAATTCTTCCTTGACAGGCATTTTTCCCCCAGCACTTAGAATATGCAGCCCCACTATCTTCTGGCCTCCATTGTTTATCATGAGAAAGTAGCCATTAATCTTATTGAGTAACTCTCATATTTGAGGAATCATTTGTCTCATTATTTCCAAGACTCTCTCTTTGATTTTGCCTTTGACAGTTTGTTTACTATGTATCAAGGTGTGAATCTCTTTGAGTTTATCTCACCTGGAATTAGCTTCTCATTAAATTTTGGAATATTGTCACCAGCACTACTTCAAATATTCTTTCTTCCTCTTTCTCTCTTTCTCCACTACTTCTGGGACTCCTATTATACATGTGTTGGTACTCTTGGTGGTAATCTTACAGGTCCCTGGGGATCTGCTCATTTTTCTTCATTTTTTTTCCCTCTTTTCCTCCAACTAGAAAAATCTCAATTGACCTATATTCAAGTTCATTAATTCTTTCTTCTACCAGCTCAAATCTGATGTTAAGGCTTTCTAGTAAATTTTTTATTTCATTTATTATGCTTTTCATTTCTAGATTTTCTATTTAGTCTCGTTTTATAATTTCCATTTCTTCATTGATATTCTCTATTTGGTGCGAAATCATTCTCATACATCTGCTCTCCAGATATTATTTCCTTTACTTTTTTTTAACATACTTAAAACAGCTAAATTAAAGGTTTTGGCTAGTAAATTCACATTTGGGCTTTCTCAGTGATATTTCCACAAGGATTTCATGAAAATTGACTTTTTTCCCCTCTCTAGGGACCATATTTTTCTTGTTTCTTTTCATAACTTTTTGTTGAAAAGTAAACATTTTAAGTAACTTAATGTAGTCACTTTGCAAATCAATTTGCAAAAAAGACCCAGTGCTTTTTGTTGTTGCTGTTTGTTTATGTTATTATTGCTAATGCTGGTTGTTTTTTTAGTGACTGTCCAGACCTGAGTCTATAAAGTCTGTGTTCTTTGTAGTATGGGGCTACTAAAGTCTCTGCTCAGTTATTTTAGTAGTCAACTAATGATTAGACATACATTTTCTTGAATGCCTGTAACCTGTAAGTTTCTAGCTTTTCCCAAAGGTCTCTGTGTGTCTGTTGGGGCATGTCTTTAACATTCAGTCTGGAAGTTTACAACTCTGCTTTAGACTTCACTTTCTGCCTGTGCAGAACCTCAAGGTCAGCCAGAGGTGAAAGTGTAGGACCTTCTCAGGTCTTTCCTTAAGCATGCACATAGCCTTATTTATGAACACAGATGTACGTATATGAGAGGACGTCTAGATTCCCAGGCATATGTCAGAACTTTTCAAAGCTTCTTTAGATATATCAAGAAGATTTTCCTTTTATGTTTTTTGGTCAATTTGTCATTTTCTCCAACTGTTATCACTGCCTCAGGCAATTGCCAATGACTGTTTTCAACAAATGCTCCCTGGTGAAAGTGTTGTTTATACTGGAAGAGCTCTGAGTCAGATTAAATAAAGACAAACTTTGTAAGTAGAATTTCTCCAGGGAACTGCCACAGGTTAAATAATGACAGCTGAGAACGGGGCTTGGGAGTTCTTATACCACCATTCCCATTGATGTCACTTATTATTTTCTATGGAGATACTAAATGCTGGCACTCTGTGGTATAATATTTTAATCTTAAGGAGCTCTTAGATGAACTTTTCATGAAATCCTTGGGGAGAGTATATAGAAACAGGAGCTGGATAAAAGCACAATTAAGCAGATTCACAATTTAGATAACTTAGTATAATCAAAGAGTTAATTAATAAATTGGTTTAAAACTGGGAGGGGGTCTCCAGTGGCTCAGCTTTTTGTTTTATATCATTCAGCAGCTTCTGAACAATTTGGATAAGTATACAGAAGATTTTTAAATCAAATTTTCTAAAGTAATTTTAGATGAGGTATTTTATTTCTAAAATATTTTGATAGGCTGAAACCCCAAGTAACAAGACCTAATGTAACGTTCTATATTTGTCTTTTAAAAATTAATTGCATTTTGCTCATTAGGGGAAGAAATTTAATATCAATCTCTAATAGAAAAAGAAGACTGGAGAAAAATAAAGAAGGAAGAAAAGAAAAATAATAGTTTTAGTTTAATGCCAAAATCCTATGTGCTAACAGTGGGGCAAACTTATGGCTGGTATACACACACATAGACACACAAGTGCTCCCAGAAATAGTAATTATTCGTTAATTCAAAAGATATTTGTTGAGCACATAATATGTGTGATCTACTCATTTAGATACTGTACACGCAAAGATTTATAGGAGAAGTACAGACTTTGCCTTCCGTGTGAAATCACTAACAATAGAGATAAATGAAAACAAATCATAATACAGTGCAATAAGTGTTATCCTGCACATAAGCACAGGGTAGTAAGGGAACACTCAAACAAAGTGATTAATTCTGTTTGAAAGGAAAAGCCTGGTGAGTAAGTACACTTTAACAGGCACGTAAGACCTTAAAGAGGATTTGAGGGACTAGCGATATCTTGGCATGTATTAAGTATTTACTATGTATTTGATGCTGGAGTGAAAAATAGTAATAAGAGAGACATTTCTTGGCTTTTAGGATCACAGTCTAGTGAGACATCCCCCACCAGAAGAAAGAACTCCCTAATCTTCTTCCAAGTGAAAACTTGCTGAAGGATCTTAGTTATTCAGTTGGCAAAAGTACTCTACAAATGACTTCTCTCAGTTTCACAGTGGTAGAAAGTAAAAGTTCAGTTCGTGCTGAGACAAGTTCTATGGAAATATATTTTGGTATTATTCAGTGCATTAGAGATGAACAAAAAAGATTAGAGTCATATGCAACTACTCATAAAACTCTAACACAAAGTCAGCACAGTCATCAGACTTTTAATTAAAGCTTTGAAAGTATTTCTACCTCTGTAATGTGCTGGATTTCTCTGAACTTCTTATTACGCAAGCATTATTTTCATTGAATTGCTGTAGCAACTCTGAGCACTGAACAAGATTTATAATATCACAGATTGGATGACAGATTATGGTGAAAGCTAAAGATAATAAATAATTATTACCACCATCTGGACTCTGAAAAACATCCTTTTAAAGAGTGTGTTTCAGACTTCTACAAAAATAGATTTTGTGCAAAGAAAATAAAAATGTTAAATTTAAATTAGATAGGAGCAGAGATACTAATTAAGAATTCACAGAGGGGGAATTAGATCTTATTTAGAAGCAATTGACACAAAATTATTTATAAAACAGGATTGTTCTTCAGATAAGCATCTATATTGGTGAAATAGAATAAGTTCTCTATTAATCTCTTCATGTCAAAGAGTAAATGCCACCTAATCTGAGTCATGGGGTCATTCTGATAGTTTTTCTACCTTTCAACTGAGAAATGTGGTTACTATTGACATTGGTACACATCATATTCAGTGTAAAAAAAAAATGTTGTGATTATACATGCATATGGTCTATTTATTCTACTCAGTTCTCTCCGCATCAAAGGTAAGCTTATCATATAAACATGTTAGTGGATGGCTTTGTTAAAATATTAAGTTTGATGGTTATTCTAAACCTAAAACAGCATATTTTTTCTTGGTGTCTGGCTCTTTTCTGAAGAGGGAGGGAAAACAGCCCAGAATACCTACACACACTTTTATCAGAGTTTCTCATAGAAGCAACTTACAGGAAGGAATTTCAAAAAGAAGAGTTTTAAGGGAGGTAGTTGCAGCAATTGCACATAAATATTTGCCGAGTGCCTACAAAATACAGCACACGCATTTTACACACAGCACTTTACATGCACCCTATTTTATTTAATTCACAACAAATGCTTGAAAAGGATTATCTCTATTTTCCAAGTAAGAAAACTTGAGTTGAATGACTTGCCTTTGTACTATTTCCGTAAGACCCCAGAATTGATGAAAACCTAGAGAAGTAGTTAAATCGAGTCATCATTAAAAAGAAAGGATCTATAGCAGATTGGAAGCTAGAGAGATGCAAATAATATCAACATGGAACAATCAGAACATGTTATACTGTGTGGATAAAGATAAGATTCAGGAAGACTGTTTCTTTTTTAGAGGTGCTTGGCATTCTCCCAATGGTAAGACCTTAAAGTAGAAGGCCAATGGTAAACAGCTGCCATTATCACATGAGGACAGATTTGCAATCTAATAATCCTTTTTTACTTCTCAGAGAAGCTGCTGTAATTCAGTATAAACTTTCACTGCAGTAGCTTGAATAGATGACCTCAATACCTGAAGAAGTAGAACTACTTTTACCTTTTATTTATGATAAAATGACTTCACTACTTTGCTAGCCATTGATTATTGTTGTTACTATGTGTTTACAACTAACAATTTATTTGCCCATTGCTAACATACATAACACCACAACATTTTTCATTCACAGTTCACTTCAGATCATTGAGCATGAACTGAAGTTTTGTTTGTCATCAATGAGAAGAAATTAGCAGAACTGCCTGTCAGTTTGAGAAGTACAACAGGTATGTTTGACCTGGAATGTAAATAAACTTAAGATATATCTTGCTCTGAAGCAAGTCAGATTTTGATTTTCCATAACTTATTTATTTGCAGACAAATCTCAAGTATGTGTGTGTGTGTGTATCCAGCCAAATTCTCACCAGGAGTTTAGACAACTGCTTACTGAGAGTTATCTCTGTTTATCTAACCAATCTCTATCTGTCTGTCTCTATCTAATATATGTCTATCTATTTAATGTTCTATAAGAAGAACAATCCAATACACTAAAAACTGAATTTATTTCCTTTCCTTTTTTCCTATCTTACCACACTGCAAATCCCATGCCCACTAAGTGATTGACACTAGCAAAGGCACAAGCCTAAAATTTATCCTTGACTACGCCTCTCCTTAGCCCTGAAGTCTGCAATTCTAACCCTCTGTTTAATTTATGCCAATACCTTGTTTTAATCCCCAAAGATCTTTCAGTCTGTCTACTTCTCTCCAACCCCATTACTGCTCTAGTTTGACATCATCATCTCTTGGTGGACTTTTGAACAACCTCCTAACAGTTCTTCCCACTTCAACTGATCTTTTAAAATGTTAATATAATTAAATTATTCTTACGCTTAACTTCCTTCTTAGCTTTATGATATTGTTAACATAGAGAAAAGAATTTCCCTAATATTGTACCTCATTCCTCATAAATAATTCACAGATACTCCAGCCTTTGGAACACCTTTCAATTGAGCCAAGATCCTTCTGGCCCCTTGGCTGTCATCTATTTGTCATCTACTTAACAACCTCGTCCTACAATTTGCTAGGTTAACGGTCCTTTCCTATCTTAACCTAGACATCACTTTCTTCAAGAGGTTGTCCCTAACCTACATGCTCTTCTCACCATCTTCAGATTTTCATGAGTATCTCTAAACAAGCATCTAGCCCTTCCCTTATCTTAGCTATTATCACACTATATCTTAATTCCTTGATTGTCTGTTATATTAGACAATGCAATTCCAGAAGGGGAAGGACAGTGACTTGGATTAGTCACTGTTCTATGCCCTAACATAGTACCTGGCACTCAATTAATGTTTAATATTTGCTGAATAATTCAATAAGTAGGTATTATTCGGAAAGGAAGACCTCAGGGCATCTGATCACATCAGATCCTTTCTGACATTGGCTCTCCCTCTTCATAGAATTAAGTTTAAACTCCGTAGCATGACCTGCAAGACCCTTTCAATTTGATTCCCACATTTCAGTATCATCTGTCATTTGCTCCAGTTTTCCCCGAACAGTATTTCCTCTTGGTTTCATACTTTTCTCCTGTCATCTCTACTACTGAGATATATTTTCTTATCTTCTAACCTTCTAAATCTACTCGGTTTCTAACGTGTACTTCAACTGCCATTACTTCTCTGAAGCTTTCTCTAACTCTGTTAGAGAAAGACATAGTCTTATCTCTGCTCTCAAAATACTTCATACAAATCTCTGAAAAACGTTTCTCATTCTCTCTTGTGATTATCTGTTTGCTTATGCGTCTAATTACTAGACTCCTGGAAAAAGAATGTAATCCTCTGTGAAACATCTCTGCTTCCACAGCCCTCAGAACATGGTAGATATGCAGTTAATGTTTGTTAATGAATAAAGTCACCACATACAATCATTCACTTTTGTTTATTTTCACTTGCATCTTCAGTTCCAAAAGACAATATTCTTACTATATTCATTCTCCAGATTTGAGGCTATCTAAAAGATATATTACATTATCGTATGCACATTAAGCAAGTATCAACTCAACACTTGAAACCTGGTAGACCAACACTCTAAATATCATTAAAAGGCTCCTTACTCACCTCCTGCACACATATTATCTTACGTTTAGTTTTAGTATTTTTCATTAGCAGTCTAGTGCCTCATATTAGATTTAATAATAGGATCCACTGTCAGCTACTAAGCTTCCAAACTGTATAAAACTTGTCTTTGGAAATGCTCTTTTGTAGATTAACAAAATAACTATTTTTTCTGCTGGATTAATTTACCAAGAGTCAAAGAAAATTTCATTTTTTCGTTGTTCTTGCGTTAGTACCAATTACGATATATGTCACCAAAAAGTAGTTATTGAGATGGAAAACAGACCTTTAAAATGTGTCTGGTCAGTAAACATGTTTGCAATTTTCTTCATGCAACTTTGTTGTGTATTTTGTATATATGTCAGTAAATATGTCACATCATTTCCTTAACACACAGTCTTCCCCACACTAATGAGTTATTCAAAACTGCCTTCTGAACTTCCAATTCTGCCATACTGCACTTACCTCATGCAACAAACAACCACGAAAAGGACAAAATACATAAGGGAACAGTTTTCAGACATTTGACAGTAGGCAGCCCAAGACAGTGATATTTGAGAGAAGGAAAATACATATTGTGCTCCCCCATCACCACCGCCTTCACCACATTCCTTCTGCTTTCTGCCATTTGTAGGACTGCTCGAAAAGGCACGGCAGTCTCACTGAGCTGAAGATGCCGGGCTAAGAGTTTGTCTTATAATTTCAAGAAGTCCAATTCATAACTTGTTCATGCTCTTTGGATTTATGACTTCTGCTTATCAAAGTGTATTCAAGAAATACACAAGACAGTGAAAACATAAGCCTCACCTTGGAGAAAATATTTCAACACAAACATCTGACAGAATATGGAATGAACTTCTATAAATCAATAACAAAAACACAACAATCTAATTTTTAAAATGGGCAAAATATATGAACAGATATTTGACAAAAGAAGATATCCAAATTGCTATTAAGAACATTAAAATTTTCTTGAAATTAGTCCTCAGAAAAATTCAAATTAAACCTTAAAGTAATCCCACTTCACAGTCGCTATCATAGCTAAAATCAAAAAACCCCACAACACTGGACGTTGAGATGTGGAGCAAATGGAGTCCAATTCATTGCTAATGAGAATGTAAAGTGGTAAACCACTTTGAAAAGCTACTTAGCAGTTTCTTGTAAAGTTATTTCTTGTAAAGTTAAGTATATATCAGCTCTATAATCCAAAGCATATATCCCATGTTACCAAAAATTTGAAGCATCTCAAATGTTGATCAACAGGAGTATGGATGCACAAATTGTTGTATATTGATATAATGGAATACTTAGCAATATAAATGAATCTCAAATCCATTATACTGATCAAAGGAAGCCAGACACAAAAGAACACATACTAGAGGATTTCATTTACATAGCTCATTAGCAGGCAAAACTAATCTATGGTGATAGAAATCAGAATCACAAGGGAAAAAATTGTAATTATGTGAAGTAATGGATGTTAACTAAGCTTATGGTTGTAATAATTTTACAATATTTACATATATCAAATCATTATGGTGTACACCTTAAAGTTATGTAATGTTTTATGTCAATTATATCTCAATAAAACCAGGGGGGAAAAAGGATAGATTTCCTATGAGGAACTAGGAAGTTTTCTGTGATGATAGAAATGCTCCATCTAGACTGGCATGCCTGTACACATGCATATACACCTGAATAATGCATATAAAGTTGTCTTGTACAGAGATTTGCCGTGTATGTTGGTTTTACCTCAATAAAAAGAAAATTATCTTTCCACAAGGAGCCTCCCTTAGTTGACCCTACTCACGTCTAAATGGACAATCTGCAATTATGAATCACTCATTCATTTCCTTCCTCTACTAAAACCTAAATTTATGTCTTTTTGTAGTTTATATATCTCATATATGAAGTTATACAATTGGAGCACATGAGTTTATAGTATAACTTTCTGATGTAAAATTTTATATGTCTACACTTATTAAGTGTTATTCAAAAGTTGAATAAGCCAGATTGAATGATAGTTCCTAGAGTGCTGGTAACAATCATGTCATATTTTTAAATATCCATAATACTTCCCAAAGTAAGCTTTCCTAAGAGAATCAATAATGGAGTCTGCTTATATCAGATTGCGCATTTTCATCTGCCTTTTACACAGCATCAAGAAGATGTCAGTGAGAGGGGGAAGGAGAGGTAAAAGGAACATATCCAGCATGAATGAAAAGCCCAGAGAGGTGACTGAGGAGAAATAAGATCTGGGTCGAAGGATGCAAGTATGAGAATAACTCAGGTTTAGAAAACTAGATTTTTAAGAGGATATAGTGTAACACTCACCACTTTAATGAAATATGTTTTTTCCACGTCCCTTTCTCTGATTGAGGGAATATTTAGAAATATTCAAAAATTATATTGTAATACTGGTGTCAAAGAAGTCCTGCATGCTTCCAGGAGACATTTGATCAAAGTGTCTAACTCCATAAATCTGTTTGCTTGCACAAAAATAATTCATCATCGGTGATGTTAATTCCATGAGATTCAGCGTGATCCTCAATTACATTTGGCATCGGTTTTGTTTCAATTACTGTGTTCAGGACGCATACATTATCTTATTTACACATTTGGCTCAAGTTTACATAACACACTGTAGAAAAATGTAAAATTTGAGACAGGAATGGTAAATTATTTTGTGTTTAAACACAAGATTGAATAGGATCTTCATTTTTTAAAAGCTTTTTTCTGCCTCTAAGTATATCCAGTTTTTTAAGTGAGAAAAGGACAGTCTATCTGTATTACTCCTGTCTTTTTTTAGAGCTCCATTAACTGTATTCCTAGAGTTTTACAGGCATAAGATTTTGATATAAAATAAAGAAGGAAAAAGGAGGGTTAATTATCTCTTTTTGAACTTGCATAATGGAATCCTACAGTATGATCTCATTTGTTTTTGCTTCTTCATTCAGCATTATATCATCAATCATGACTTTGTGAATAATACCTGTTGGTTTATTTTATTGCTGCATAGTATTCTATTGAAAAAACATACTACACTTTACTCATTCTGTTGATGGACTTTTGGGTTAATTCTGATTTTTTTTCAATTTCATGTAATGATGTTATGAACATTTTGGTATTTTTTTGGTGCCTAAATGTATGCATTTCTTTGGGGTCTATACTCAGTTGGTAGAATATTTGGCCACAGGATATGCTCTCGTTTAGTTTGGGTAGATAATGCTAAACAATTTTCCAAAGTGGTAGTACCAATATATGCTTTCATGACACAGAATAAGAGTTTCAGTTACTTCACGTCCTTGCCAACACTTAGTATTGACACTCTTTTTTGGGTCAATTGTGACTTTAATTTGCATTTCCCTAATGATCAATGATATTGAGCATTATTTTGTATGTTTGTTACCCATTTAAATATTTTATTTTATGAATTGCCTTTTCAAGTACCCTGACCATTTTTCTATAGGCTGTCTTGCCTGTTTCATTGATTCATAGTTTTCTTAAATATTCTGGACATGAGTTATATGACAATTTTACTTACTGCAAATATCTTCTACCACATTTACCTCTGCAGTCCCTTAGTGACAAACAGCAGTTCTTAATGTACTTCGATTTATCAACATTTTCTTTGTGGTTAGTGTTTTTCCGTATCCTTTGTGAGAAATTCATAACTATCACAAGATACCTATCTTTTTGACTTCACAAGGAAGTAAAACTTCATATTTTTTACCTTTTACATTTAGACCTAAAATCTCCCAGGAATTGATTCATGTCTATGGTCTGAGGTAGAAGTAAAGATGTGCATTTTTTTCAAATGGATATACAATTGATCCACCGTCATTAATTGAAATGACTGTCCTTTCCACTCTTGTCTGTTGAAACTTTTGTCATAAGCCAATTTTTCTATGTATGTAGCTCTCTTTTTAAACACTCTTTTCCAGTCAACTGGTCTATTTTAACTATCCTTGTATAAGGCCATGTGGTTTTATAATAAATCTTGTAGCTTTATAATAAACGTAGTGTAAGCCTTGCAACTTTTTTCTTGTTCAAAATTATCTTGGCTATTATTGTTTCTTTACATTTCCATATATTTTAGAATCAACTTGTAAATTTGAAAAAAAATCTGCCAGGATTTCTATTGTGATTGTATTGATCCATAAACTAACTGGGGTACATTTAGTCTTCTTTAGTTCGTATCATGAATATTTTGTAGTTTTCTGTGTGGAGGTTCTGTACATCTTAAATCAGATTTATTTCTAGGCATTTAATATATTTTAGTGCAATTGTAAATGGTAGTTTAAATTATTTTGTTTTCTAATTGTTTCAGCTGGTATATAGAAACACAGTTATCCTTTGGATATTAACGCTTGTATGCAGGAAAATTGCTGTATTCATTTGTTAATTATAATAGTTTATCTGTAGATTTTTAGCTGTATATGCAATCACAGTGTCTGTGAAGAATGAGTTTTATTTCTTCCCTTCTAATCCTTCTGACTTTAAATTCTTCCCTTGCCTTATTGCACTGCCCTCCTTTCTCTAGTAAAATGTTAAATAGAAGGGTCAATACACATTATTGCTTCATTTCCATTCTCAGGGAAAAGCTTTCATTATTTCACCTTTACATAGATACTTTTTATTAGATTAAGTATAGAAGAGTCTTTGCCATCATAAGCTTAACTAAGATAACTTTCAAAAAGAATTGTACCACGTCTAGCTTAGAAAAGAGGCTACGAGATGTCTGTCCAATTTTTTCAAACATTAAGAAAAGTTCTGGTAACTGTAAATCATCTTTCTCTATATCTTTTATTATAGTCCAATGTGTCTGAGACTTCAATTTAATTTCTAAAGCAATACCGTTCAAGGTTATGGGCTCTCGGGAGAGACTTGCCTTGATTCGTAGGTCCATCATAGTATGGATAATCACTTCTTTTCTGTTAAAATGTGACTTAGCTCTTCTCCAGAGCTGGATATCACCAAATAAGTCTACTAACACTTTGTAAAACAGCCAAATACCACATACTGACAACAAAATCATCTGTATGTGAAATAGCCCATACTTCACTAAGAAAATAACATGACTAATACATAATATGCCCTCCTACAGCCATATTCTCCCGGGAAAATGGTGCAACAATAGGCTCATTTCTCCAATCTTTATGCCCTACCACAGATAATGTCCTATCACTTTTTATCTTTCTCATTACCACATGCAAATGGAAGGAAGCAGGTGATCAATGTACTTTTGTGCACTTCAGCAACTGGTGTAATTCCTAGTGGCCCCAAAAGACAATCATAATGATTTAATATATTCTTTCATTACAATTTTTATTTAAAGCTATATCATGGAAATTTGGCCTATAATAGTCCATGAAAAAAATAATTACTCTCTGCAGGACTCTGTGTCAATTTCTCATCTAAATATAGATTTTTATTAATGTTCATTATAATTTCACATAACCATGAAAAAACTAACATTTTATTGCAATTTTAAAGGGAGAGAAAATAAGGGAAAATATCTTCCTCAAAATAACCTAAGTGGTACTATGAGGAAAAAGCCATTTTCTAAAACTATGTATTTATTCTCCAACTTTCAGATTCATGCCCTGAGAAGCACAGGTAATAAATAAATGCTGACTAATTATGATGATGGTGTTACATGTCAGATAAAAGGTACTGAATTAAAGATACAGACATAAACGTATGTGTGTGTGTGTGTACGTGTATGGTTTGTGCAAGAATATTTCATCAGATGCATGCTCCAAACAGCCAAATGAGATCTTGCGTAAGAGAAAACATTGATTTGGTTTATTCAAAAATGCGGTTCCTTTGAAAAAGTCTCTGTCAGAATAAGCCACTATGATTGAAAAAGTTTGTAGTCAGAATAAAATTTCAGATAAAACTAAAAAATTGCAGTAGAAACAAACATTTTTCACTAATAGGTTGAGTCCAAGCAGTGTTTATTTTCTGAAAGAAAATGGCTTATTTAGCAAATGCTTGCCAGCAGGGGCCCAACCAGCTGATAAGCGATGCGATTGGAAATAAAAACTAATTTTTTGACCCTTAGTCAAAATTGTGTGCATTAAATCACTCAGCCTTTCCAAAAAGCCTGACTTCTTGAAAACAGAATGAAATCAGTTTACTTAAGTGAAGAAAGGGAACAATTTTTATTTGTCTATAGTTACTGTTTTGAATCCACCTCTCCAAGTCCACTCCCAATCTACAGGGAAAAATGTCAATGCTAGTTACAGGGACTTCTGTATTTACAGTGATAACAGAATACACTACTTATGACTGCCTTCAAGCTCCTGGTACTTTATCTCACCATTAGAACCTAGAGCAGGGTAACTATCTGTATTGCTGCTGACAGAGAAAGTGCTAACTGTTATACTCTCTCTCTTTTTTTTTATTGAGATAACATTAATTTATAACATTATATAAATGTCAGGTGCACATGATTACATTTGACTTCTGTGCAGACTACATCTTGTTCATCACCCAAAGTCTAGTTCCATCCATCACCATATACATGTGCCCTTGTGCTTATTTCACCCTCCCTGCACCTCCCTTCCCCTCTGGTAACCACCAATCTGTTCTCTGTATTTATGTGTTTGTTTGTTTCAATGGAATACTACTCAGCCATAAAAAAGAGGAAATCATGCTAAGCAAAATAAGCCAGACAGAGAAAGCCAAATACTGTATGATTTCACTCACATGTGGATACTCTCTTAACCTTTACTCTACTGCTAAGGGGTCAAGTCCTAGTTTACTTGGTATCTGACAATGCCACCACCACTACCTCCACCTCCAACCCCACCATCCACCTTATGGTCTCTCCTATAGATTCACAGAAAGCAAAATATGTGATCTCACCCATCTGTCAGTTGTCATCTAAACAAGAGCTTTATCATTTCACCCAAAGGATGCTTGCTATGATGATAACATTATTCCTATCAGTTAAAGATAAGATCTGCAATGTAGACAATTGTCAACTTTATATGTGAACACCAAAATTTAATTTTCATTCCATTTTAAAGGGTCACAAAATATTTTTTTAAATTTTTCTCCAACAATAAAAAATGCAAAAGTTAATCTTACTCTCAGGTCATATAAAAACAGATAGCAAGTTGAAGTTGGCCATCAGAATTCAATTTTCCAAGCCCCGTCTGAGAGAAGAGAGATAGGACTCGGCTTAGGGTTAAAGAAATAGTTGAGGTTGGGAACACGGCATTTGAACTGGTCTTGAAGGCTGTCAAAGAAGGACAAGGAGGGGCTGTCCCCATGCCTGAATAGTTAAGTTCCCACGCTCCTCTTTGGTGGCCCAGGGTTCACTGGGTCTCCAGTTCAGATCCTAGGCACGGATCTACACACCGCTTATCAAGACATGCTGTGGCAGGGACTCACATAGAAGAACTAGAAGGACTTGCAACTAGGATATACAACTATGTACTGGTGCTTTGGGAAAAAACAAAAAAAAAAGCGGGAAAATTGGCAACAGATGTTAGCTCAGGGCCAATCTTCCTCAAGAATAAAGTAGCTGTGTCAAAAAATTTAACAATGTCACTTCTCTCACTAAAAAAAAAGAAAAAAGGAGGACAAGGAAAGGCCTTACAGTTAGAGAAAACAGCCTAAGCAAATGTGTAGAGTTTTAAGAATATGCTGTCTAGGGAAATTTTCAAATAGTCCTGCCAGAAAGAGCTATGAAAGGATGATATGAAAGATAATATTGAACTTGAGTATACAGTGCTTTTTTAGGCCATGCTAAGCAGTTTGTGTAGTTTTGTTAGTTGAAATCAAGTGTAAAGTATGGAAAATGCAGTAAATACGAATAAGAAAAGAAAAAGTCTTACTTCTCTAAATATCTGCTCTGGTGAGCTAAAAATTCATAAAGCTCATAGCCTGCCTGAAGGCAATAATACAATAGAACAAAAATACCAGTAAGACCTCATTATAGCCGCTCTAGCAGTTAGAACCTTATTTCACGGAACAAAAATGCAGCATGAAAGCTTCACTAGGACAATTTAGAATGCTACTCTCTTAATTTCATGTAATGCTTTTCTAACTATTCCAAAAATTGAACTAGCTGATCGATTCATGATCCTGATTGTCATAATTTGTAATATCAACACATTGGTTCTGCATAAAACATCCCACCGCTCAAATCTCATAAATAAATATTCTATGATTAAAATATATTAGGTTTTCTAAAACAAAGGGAATTCTGTTTTCCTGTTTTTGTATATTTTGCTAGATATCTTCATCTGTCCCCAAAATTACAAGGGCACCCTAAATCAACATGTCCAAGAAGTAGCTTGATATATTTCTACACAAATGTATTTTTCTTCTTTTTCCCTATTTGTGTCCTGGTAGCACCAACATCAAGTCGCACAAGACAGTACACTAGCAGTTATCTTAAACTTTTCCTCAGACATAATCTATTACTAAAGTCTACAGATTTTACTGCTAAATAGGCCTCAAATTTTTCTCTTATGCCTCTCCCACTGCCTCTGGGCTGCTTCAGATCCTCATCCAGCAAAACTGCAATAGCCTCCCAACTGTTTATTTTCCTCTTGATTCCTGCTTCTCTCCAATAATTTCTGCAGAAGTAATCTTTCTGAAACACAAGTCATAGTATAAACCCTGCAATACTTTGGGTTCCCTAAAAGAAGAAAATTATAAGAAGATAGGACTGAAAGAGATGGCTTTAATGAAATTGACTTGATCCTTGTTCTGAAGAGTTTTATTCCTTAATAGAGGGAGACAGAGGAAAATAAACAATAAGATGAGAAAATATCCATGGCAATAAATACTAAGATGAAAATAAAACTGGGTGATTGTAAAAGAATTAGAGGGTGCAGTCGAGGTGGTTCTTTTAGACTGTGTGACAGAGGACTGCTTTTCTGAGGAGGTGATATTTGAGGTGAAATCTGAATGATAATAAGGAATCTGCCATGCACAATCTGGGGTTTGGGAATTCCAGAGAAAGGCAATAGTGAGTTCAAAGTTCCTAGGGCAGTAATGGACTTGGCATGCTTAAATGAAAGAGAGAGAGCCCGTGCGGCTGCAGCACAGGAAGAAATAGGGAGAAAGTTATAACATGAAGTGGGAGAAGTAGGCAGGAACCATGTCATGTAAAATTATTCAGAACAGAGAAGAGTTTGGCTTTGATTCTTATAAAATTTGAAGCTGTGTAGTAACATGACATGCTTTATATATCTAAACAATTCTTCTGGCTATAAGAGGGGAATGGATACTAAAGAAAGGAAACAGGGGGACTGCAGCCATGTAGCAAGGAATGATGCTGGCTTAGATAGACATGATAAGGCACAGATGAAAATATACAGATGCATATGGAGGATGTTTTGGAGGTACAATCGATTGGAATAGTGAGAGATTGAATATGCAGCATGAGAAAAAGGAAAAGATCAAGAATAAATCCTAGATTTTTACTTGTTTCCTGGATGAATGATGATACTATTTACTCAAGAAAAAACCAGGTTTTTGCTGAGTGAGGAAAGGAGAGTTTTATTTTGAACTTGTTAATTAGAAGATAGCTATTAGATTACAAAGTATACATACAAAGTATACGTCTCAAGTAGGCACTTTTGCGTGCAGGTTTGGAGTTCCATGGGGACATTTTAGATACAGGTAAAATATGGGAATAATAAATGTGCAGATATGTAAATCCATGAGATAGATACAATTTCTGAGACAGGAAAAAGGATCCCAGGATTGAGCACTGGAACATTCCATCATTTAGAAGTTGAGTAGAAGAGAAGGTAATCTTATCCCCTCTTTGTCCCTGGTACATATCCCAATAGTATGTGCCCAGTAATTGCTAGTTCAAGTGTTCCTTCTTCATATCATAGTAAGAACAAATTGTATAATGATCTTGGCTTCTATGCAAAGCTTCTATAAAAAATAATCATTCCTCTTACATTTCTTACATAGATTTATCATTTTTCCATATTCTGATTTGGAAGAGAAATTATGTTATTTTGATCTATTGCTTTTTTTCTACACCACCAATGAATCTAACATATGGAAAGAATAATGAACTATAACTGAAAAATAATCCATCCCTATTTGGGCATAACAAAAATCCAGCGAAGCAAAAAGATCATAATAATGTGGCACGATTTTTACTCTAACACAAATAAACATATACAATGCAAACTTTCGCAAGAAAGTCACACGTTTCATCTCAATTTCTGTTTTGTATCATTTAATATTGTGAGTAACAATGATCAACTTTGGATATCAAATAAATGTGTAGATACTCCAAAAAGGGAGGAATTATATAGTCATGTCTACATCTATTTATTTATAAACATATCATCATATAAATATATACGTCATTATACATATATGTAATTAATAATGTCATTAAAATGTCATTAACAATAATTCCTCAAAGACACTTTTTAATATGAAGTTATCTAATGATGGAAATTTTACAGTTCCAATTGTTGTCTCTAAACGTTGAAATTAAGCTCAATATAATGGTTGCTCAATATTAATAAAAGAATATTAAATAAAGACAACCTGGCTTATAGAATGTTGAGAGATTTTAAGGTCTTATTGACTTTGTGGTACACAATTGTTTCCCCCAAAATTGGCAAAGTGATATCACCATCTCAATTTAAAGAAGCATTTAGAACTGCTTACGCAACCCAAGTTACTTCAAATTTTCAACATATTTCAAACACGACCCTGTGCAACACACACACACATTCACTCCAATACCATCCCAACCAATAGGTTCTAATAAGCAACTGTGACATTCCTAACGATTCAGTGGTTCCTTTTGCTCATGGATACTCATGCAAACTGGGCAGAAGGATTCACACTCAGGAGACACGGAAAAGAATGAAAGATGTGAGCCAGTGCCCATCATCTAGCTGTGCATAGATTCTACTCACAATGCCTCGATATTGACCAAGAAGATATCATCTGGGAGTTGTACTATGCTTTTGTTAGTTTCTGGCCAGAATATACAGTGTATACAGGCTCTATGCTTCTGCATTTGGACCCCAGAGATTCTACTCATAACTACACATGCTTTTCCTCAAAGAATAGCAACTAAACGTCAAAGACACAGAGATGACTTTGAACTTACAGACTCCTGTGTTATGGATAAAGAACTCTAACTATGCCATACTTGCTCATAAAGCTTCTAAATTATTTTCAAAAAAAAAAAAATCAGTCATATAGATAAAGGACAAGATTGTCCATAAAATTAAGTAATCCTAGAAATGAATAAAAACAACACGATCCAGGAGAGCGTCAAGTGTCCTAAGTATAGAGATAAATTTAAGGACAGTATATATAATCTTGACCTTTTGAATCAGTTTCTAGACAATAAGTCTCATGCCATTCCTCTTAGCTTTCTATGTTTTTTTCTGAACAATGTTAACCGGAACTTTTTTTCAACCTATCAATGCCCCCTGCCCACAAAAAAAATTTTAATTAAAGAAAAACAACTTTTGCTATTCAGTCATCACTTCTGTGGAATATAAAATTAAGAATAGATTTTTATTAGTAAGAAAGACAATAAAGTTAACATGTGCTCAAATCACAAAGAAGTGTTATCAACATCATTGTCACTACAGGGTAACCAGAAAGACCAACTGGAAAATAATCAGTACCAATGCAAAACTGCTGGGCAATATGTGGAGGACAGAAAGAAAGGTGAACACAGCTTTATCAAAAAAATATTTAGGGAGGGGAAATTCTAACAATTTCATTTTCAGAAAAAGAAGTATTTGGATTAATAGAAAGAAAAAAAATTGTGATCTGAAGATAAAAACAAATTTCTAAGAGTTACCTGAATCATATCTTCCCAATGTGATCTCTCAAAATCTGAGGACCAAGGTCAATATACATTAATTTGTAGTGCCCTGTACTTCGAAGCATTGCCCTCTGCTATGTTCCACTAATACACACATATTCTCAAGATTCTGTGATAAACTCTCCCTGCCTATTTTTAAGTGTTTTGTATTTCAGTTTATCATATTTCTAGTAAAATAGAGCTGGTATTCCTGAACATAAATTAATTATCAAGTAAATATGCACATATTCCAAAACTATGGCCCACAAAGCTTTCAATTGTATCTTAACATTCTATATGGATTATGTACAAGACTTCTCAGTGCACACTAGAGCAGTGATCTCAACAGGTGGAGCGGGCCAGGGAGAAGAGTAACATTCTCCAGAAAAGGAGCTTTTCCAAACAGCACGTGAACAAGCACAGCACACATGCACACACACGAATGCCCATGCACACTCACACATACTAGATTTGGAAACACCCCCTCATTAGAAATTCTTTCAAGTTTCTGATCAGCTGTTGACTAAATGCCTCCAGGGCAAGGAGCTCACTGTGTCTTAAAGCAACCTTTTCTTTAAAAAAAATGTTCTAAAATTTACCAAAAATATATGTATTATGCTGAAATACGCCCTTTTACAGTGGTCACAGTTAGTACTATTTCTATATTGTGAGTCTTCTTGGAATGAGATCATTCTTTCTTCCACATGAACTCACCAGAAACTTAAAGGGAACAATTAGGCTTCAAGAACTGACAATCTCATTCAGTTTTCTTGTAAAAATATATCAAAGAACATTAATTATTTCTCAAAGAGGTATGGATAATAAATTTTGGGATCTGTACCAGTCAGAGTTTAGTCAAAGCAGCAGCAGAACAAGATATATATGTACACATGCATACACGCACCCCTATGTATATATGGATTTATTAGCAGGATTTGCCCTTATACAATTGTATAAACAATCTCTGTGAGGCTATTACATTTGTGCCCAGTGGTGGAGCCTGAAGTCCACAGATAAGGTAGTAGGAAAGAAAAGATGTGAGGGAAGGAAAGCAAGAACAAATTGAACCTATGAGAATGTCCTGGAATCCATAAAGATGGACTGGAATTTCCATTAGTGTCTCAAATCTCCAACACCAATGGCTAGTTGATCTTCAGGAGAAGCTGGCACCCTGTATCATGTTGCTAACCACAGATCTGGCCTAGGAGTCAGAGCTGAAAGAGGGGTCCAGCAGGAGTTGAAACAGCTGTGGTCCAGCTGCAGCCCATGCCAACAAGTTGAGCCATCAGATAAATGTCAATGTGTTTATAGCTGGTGCTTCACTTTTACCTGAAAACTTCTCTCAAAATGTCTCTAGTGGCCCATGCTAGTGAGGGACTGTGAAAGGAAGGGAATTGTGAGAAATATAGTTCTAGCTGAGATAGGTTGACACAATGCAAATCCACTGTAGTATTTACTCAGTTTTATTATTAAATAAAAATATATACTCCTCATTCTGAAATAGTTACACACATATTCTTGCCAATTTTTCACGAAAAGAATAAAAATTATTTCATGGATCTTGAATGCTATATATTCCACAAATGGCCCCTATGTGAAATATGAGTATACCCAAGTCATAGAACATGAGGACAAGCAGACCTAGAAGAGACCATGCAGATCACGTATTCCATTTTACTCACTCTTTTTATAGTTAAGGAAACAGACTCAGTGAGTTTAAGTGAGTTAAATACAGATACACAATCTTTCTCAGTCAAGAGGCAGAACTAGAAACCATATCTCCTTTCCACCAGTCCAGTATTTTATATGTACCTCATATATTTTTTGTAGTTTATAAACTTTAAATATAAAAATAATGATATTCTTTTTACTTAGTATTGTTGTTATTATTCACACTACCATTTTTCTTTTTCCCTCACTTGGGGAAAAGCAGAGGTTAATTTTTTAGATTGTCTCTACATAGTCTTTCCAAATCTACTATGATTTTTTTAACTTCTTCTATAATAATTTCTTCCTCAGGGTTTCATAACCTTTTGTCTTATATGTATTTAACTTCTACGACTATTTGAATTTATCAACTAAATTGACACGTGTTTCTGTTTTGAAATCCATGTTGAGAATGAATTAGTGTCAACAATATCAGCATGCTTTCTTGTTTATTTATCGAGTGTTTACCTTCTGGTTTGGAGAGTTCAGCTTTGTATTGCTTTAGGCATAAAATTACAGTGGAAAGAGAAGCACACCTTAATTAGACCTGATCTAAGGCCATTCCCCTGTACAAGTTATTTCCACATTGACAGCATTTTCTGCTGTATAAGCTGCATCACCAGCCTTGTTCAATGTAGTCTTGACTGAAGTACTACCTAAGCATGGCAATTAGTGTAGAGAGACATAAATGTGTGAGCAAATAAGATATCCAGGAGAGAAAATAAATCCTATTTATGAAACAAAATATAGCTAATATACTTTTATTATAATAACATGAGAAAATTCCTATTAACGTTTCCTGTTTTGAGTCCAGATCCATTCTTGTTCTTATCTACCAATATTTAAAAATTAGTTGATGTTTTGCTGTGATTGCGAAGGTAAAATGAATAGATTAGGAGTTGCACAGCTGTTTATGGCTTTGGTTTATAGCTCTGGGACATCCCATTCTGAGACATTCTGTTCCAGTTCATTTTAACAATAATTAGAAGTACCCCCATAACGAGGAGCTTACTGTTGGAAACAACTTCATTAGTTTGGGTGATTTTATTGTTTTCCTTTAGGGTGAAGAACTAGCAGTAATAGTTGTAATTTAATAGGAAAATTACTGAAGCAAGAAAGATTCTACTGAATCTTAAATGAGGCGTTAGACAGAAGTTTCCTTTCCAAATAAGGAAATATAAGAGAACCATGTTTACCTAACAAATTCTTATATGAATGTATATAAATTAGCATGAAAGGGCCACTTTGGTTAAATGTTTAAATATTGTTTAACTCAAACATTAAGCACCCATACTGAAAAATACAAGTAAAATTGGCATAAATTTGTCCACTAAGGTATTTCTCTTCACATTTTATTTAAAATGAGATAAAGTCAACACAGCTTGCCTATGGAAAACCTGTCTTCCTTTAGATAAAGAGGTTAATTCTAAGGCTTTTCTAAGCCTGCTCTTTTCTCCTGTTTCCATTGTATTATTCCCTTCTCTTTTTTTCCCTCACACATTAGCCCCATAAGTAGCAATCTTTTCTTTGTCGTTAAAAGGATTAATGGATCAATATTATCACCTCTGGTACACGCATGATTCTCTATCTGCAAAATACCTTAAATCATTTAGGAATCTTTTTAGAAACTAAGGCCAAGATTATCCACACTTTCGTATTCCCAATTACTATGTACAGGTACAAATGCAGGACAGCAAAGAAGGCTGACAGGAAAAAAATGGACTCATGTGAAAATGTGGCATTAGAAGAGAGCTCTACAAATACCCTGGACTGTCAGAAAGATGAACAAGTGGGTCCTAGAGCAAATTAAACCTGAACTATCGCTAGAGGCAAAAATGATAAAACTGAGGCTGTCTTAGTTTGGGCACATCATGAGAAAGCAGGATTCTTTAGAAAAGATAACAATTCCGGGAAAAGTAGAAGGCAGCAGGAAAAGAGGAAGAACAAATATGAGACAGACTGACTCCATAAAGGAAGCCATACGCATGAGTCTACAGAAGCTGAGTAGGACTGTTAAAGACAAGACATTGCAGACATCACTTATTCACAGCGTCACCTACAATCAGAACCGATTTGACAGCATGTAACAACAGGAATCTTTTCTCCCATTTCCAATGCAATGTGGCTCAGCATTACTTTCAGTATCTTAGAGATGGTGGGATAGATCCAGAGAGGAATTTACCCAAGATTTCAAAGCAAATTAGCAGCAAATGAATAATCTGAGATGTAACCTTATTTCCTTTTTCTTGGAGACTACATCATGACACTACCATCATTTAGAAATGATGCTCTTTTATTATAAAAGAGAGAATTTTTAAAATTTCAAAATATGAGAAGTTCGTAATACCTGAGTTCTAAAAGAGCGAAGCAAATATAGGAGAAAGTTTATATTTTGGCATCAAGTCAGTCTTCCTGGTACAAAATGATAATCTTCTATTATGGTGTGTCTGAAGATCTATGAGTTATAAGCTCCATGGAGCAGGCACTATGTCTCTCATGCTGAATTTTATGACCTAACCATGTAGCACAGTACCTGACGATGGCTAGTTTTCCATAAATATTTATTGAATAAATATGGGGATAAAAACAAAATATGATCAATCCTCTTGACCTTCAGTAGCTAGAGTTTCTCTCACTTTGTTGAAAAGTGTGATGTCGATGAACATTTTTTAGCAAGATTTTGGAGATCCTTCAAATCTTATTAGTATACAGCAAATTCAATAATTCATGATTGACAGAAGAAGGAGCTTGTTTCAGTAGGAAAACCTCAACAATTTTACTCCAGCAGCAAATACTTAACATATTTACCCCAAAAATATAATGAATAAATTGCCCAAAAAAATCAAAATAAGCATACATTTTAAATCAAATTTTTCAAAGCCATAAAAAGATTTCAAGAATAAAATATACTCATAATTCTGTTGTTCACCATTTGCCTTCTTTTTTCTTTAATATTCCTTCATTAACCAACCTCTTGTTACCATAGGCATAACTCTTACTTAAATTCTGAGCCAGTTTTCATTCTTTTGCATTCAAATCAACACATTTTCTGAGTTTAACTCTCACATACTCTTCCCGGTGCTTCTCTCAAATGTGATTATTCTTTTCAGCATCACTCATGAACAGCTTGAATCTTCTCATGTCTCTTTATACGCTTTCTTCATCCATAGATTCTCTCAGATTTTTCCTTTTCTCTATCATTTTTCCTATTGTCTATGGGTTTTCTTTAACTAAATAACTTAAAACTACTTTAAGGTGATTTTTTTTTTATCATAACTACGCTTCCCAAAACAAGTTATAAACAACAATAATAAAATGGCTCTGATCTTTCCTAAAACCACAGATTTGGGGTTCATCATTTATAACCTCCTGTATTAATCAAAACTCACTCTCTGGCAAGTGATGGAAGCTCAACTCAAACCATCTTAATAAAAAAGTATATTTTATTATTTAGCTGAGACATCCTGAGTTGGAATTAGCCTCAGGCAAGTTTGGAAGGAGAGATTAAAAGATGTCCTAAGGCCTCTTTTTCTCTCTCTCTCTCCATTTCTAAGCTCCATTTCCCTCTGTATGTTGGAATTATTTGCTTCTAACAGCAGACAGACTTCATTTATGTAGCTAATGAGGGTGGTCACTGGAATTTCCCCATTTTCATTACCCAGCTTCCAACCTCAACAAAAGATATAGAGGAGATTTTTTTGTAATTATTATTGGTCCAACATCTATATACCAATACCAATACCAAGGAAGGTCTCTGATTAGTCAGCTCAAGTCAATGCCACATATTGGACTATTCACTCTTGCAAAGTCATAGGATATTATGACTGGCCAATCCTAGGATCTGTGCCTGGTAGAGAGGGAGGGCATATTACCTTAATTGGAAATCCCATTATACTTATGGAATAGGGTTGATCAAATATCAAAAAAAAAAAAAAGAAAGAAATACTGAACCAAAAAAAACCAACATTTACCCACTACATTCCACCTTATAGTTGTTCAAGGATATATGTACATTCTCATCCCATAAATATAATCAGAGAATATTTTTGTCTATTAAAGTAAATTATCACCCATTTTTTTAAAAAGCAACTAAAATCAGAAGGTCAAACAAGATGGCAACATGTGAGGCTCCTGAGCGGCCCTCCTCCCACAGACACATCTAATGTACAGCTAGAGATGGAGCAATTCCCTCTGAAAGAGATCCAGAAACTAGCTGAACAACTGCTACATATCAGGCAAAAGTGAAATTGAAATGGATAGAAAAAGCTGAGAGATACTCTTGCCATAAACCCCACCCTCAGCACAGCACCCTATAGTCAGGAGGGAATCCCAAACTCCCAGCTTCTCCCTGAGGAACAAAGATGTTGGATCTCAAATCTAGTGTTCCAGCCTTTAAGACTCCCAGCTGAGGGCTAGGCCTCCAAACACCTAGCTCTGAAAACCAATGGGGCTTATGTCCACGAGACTATAGCAAACAATGAAGCCGTTCTTAATGAGTATGTGAGCCCTCACCATGGCTATCCCCACAGGGTTCAGAGCAGAGGGAGCAGAGAAAAATGCCCATCCAATACAAAGTATCTTTTGTCCAATGAAAAGAATCATAAAAGAAATTGTACCCCAGAAAATTGGACCACCTAGAACAAATGGATGAATTCTTAGAAACATTAGAAATCTACCAAGACTGAATCATGAAAAAATAGAAAATCTTAACAGACCAATTACTAGTAAAGAGATTGAATCAGTAACTAAAAACCTCCCATCAAAGAAAAGTCCAAGATCAAGTGGCTTCACTGGTAATTCTACCAAACATTTAAAGAAGAACTAGTACCAACCCTTTTTAAATGCTTCCAAAAAATAGAAGAGAAGGGAGCACTTCCCAACTCATTTTACAAAGCCAGCATTACCCTATTACCAAAGCCAGAAAAGAATGCTACAAAAAAAGAAAATTACAGGGGCCGGCCCTGTGGTGTAGTGGTTAAGTTCCTGTGCTCTGCTTCAGTGGCCTAGGGTTTGCGCATTTGGATCCTGGGCGTGGACCTACATGCCTTTCGTCAAGCCATGCTGTGGGGACATTCCACATACAAAACAGAGGAATATTAGCACAGATTTTAGTTCAGGGACAATCCTCCTCAAGCAAAAAAAAAAAAAAAAAAAAGAGAAAGAGAAAATTACAGACCAATATCCCAGATGAACATAGGTGTAATAATCATCAACAAAATATTATCACATTGAATTCAACAGTATTTTTAAAGGATCATACTCCATGATAAAGTGGGATTTATTTAGGCATGCAAGGACAGTTCAACATCCACATGTGACACATCACATTAAAAAAACGAGAATAAAAATCATAAAATCATCTTAACAAAAGCAGCAAAAGCACTTGACAAAATTCAACATCCTTTCATAATACAAACTCTCACAAACTAGGTATAGTAGGGACATCCCTGAATATAATAAAGGCCATAGATGACAAGCCCACAGTTAACATCACACTTAATAGTGAACAGCTGAAAGCTTTTCCTCTAAGATCAGGACAATTTTAAGACAAGGATGCCCACTCTTGCTACTTTTATTTAACATAGTACTAGAAGTCCTAGCCAGAGCAATTAGTAAAGAAAAAGAAACAAAAGACACCCAAATTCGAAAGAAAGAAGTAAAACTGTCTCTATGTGCAGATGATATAATCTTATATATAGAAAACCCTAAAGATTTCACACACACAAAATAAAACCTGTTGGAATTAACAAACTCAGTAAAGTTGCAAGATACAAAATCAGTATACAGTATCCAAACCCCTCTTATCTGTGGGGTTTATGTTCCAAGACCCCCAGTGGATGCCTAAAACCAAGGATAGTGCCGCACCCTATACAAACTATGTTTTTTCCTACATGTACATACCTATGATAAAGTGTAATTAATAAATTAGGCACAGTAAGAGATTAACAACAATAGCTAATAATAATATAGAACAATTATGAGAATATAGTGTAATAAAAGTTATGTGAATGAGGTCTCTCTATATATACATCAAAATATCTTATTGTACTTTACTCACCATTCCTCTTTCTGTGATTATGTGAGATGATACAATGCCTATGTGACGAGATGAAGTGAGGTGAATTATGGAGCAGGACAGCGTGAGATTTCATCACACAACTCAGAATGGTGTGCAATTTAAAAATTACGAATTGTTTATTTCTAGAATTTTCAATTTAATATTTTCACACTGCAGTTGACCATGGGTAACTGAAATCATGAAAAGCAAAACTATGAATGAGGGGGTACTACTGTACAAAAGCCAGTTGCATTTCTATATACTATTAACAAACTATCAGAAACAGAAATTAAGGAAACAATCTCATTTATAATAGCATCAAAAGCAATAAAATACTTAGAAATAAATTTAACCAAAGAGATGAAAGGTCTGTACACTGAAAACTATAAGACATTAATGAAAAAAATTAAACAAGACACAAATAAATGGAGAGATATTCTATGTTTATAGTTTGGAAGAATTAATATTGTTAAAATGTCCATACTGTCCAATGCAATCTAGAGTCAATGTGATCGCTATCAAAACTCCCATGGTATTTTCACAGAAATGGAACAAACAATCCTAAAATTTTGTGGAACCACAAAAGACCCTAAACAACCAAAGCAATCTTGAGAAAGAAGAACAAAGAGGCAGATACTTCCTGATTTCAAACTATATTACAAAGCTACTATAATCAAAACGGTGTGGTATTGGCATAAAAACAAACACATAAATCAGTAGAACAGAATTGAGAACCCCACATAAACCCATGCATTTATGCTCAGTTAATTTATGACAAAGTGATTAATTGAAGCCAAGAATATACAATGGGGAAAGAATAGTCTCATCAATAAATGGGGCTGGGGATATTGGATAGCCACATGCAAAAGAAAGAAACTGTATCACTATCTTAGACCATACACAAAAATTGACTCAAAATAGGTTAAAGATTTGAACATAAGACCTGAAACCATAAAACTCCTAGAAGAAAACATATGGGGTAAACCTCTTGATAATTGTCATGGCATTGATTTTTTGGATTTGACACTAAAAGCAAAGGCAACGCAAGCAAAAAGAAACTAAAAAGATTCTGCACAGCAAAGGAAACCATGAACAAAATGCAAAGGTGACATATGGAATGGGAGCAAATATTTGCAAACCACTATCCAATAAGGGGTTAATATCCAAAATATACAAGGAACTCATACAACTCAATAGAAAAATACGACAACAACAACAACAAATAACTCATTTAAAACATGAGCAAAGAACCTGAATAGGCATTTTTCCAAAGAAGACATACAAATGGCCAAAAAGTACATGAAAAAGTGCTCAACATCACTAATCATCAGGGAAATGCAAATCAAAACTACAATAAGATATCGCCTTACAACTGTTAGTTTGTCTATATCAAAAAGATAAGAGAGGCAGCCAGCCGAGTGGCATAGTAGTTAAATTCTCATGCTCCGCTTCAGCAGCCCAGTGTTTTCAGATTCACAATCCAGGCATGGACCTACACATGGCTCATCAAGCCATGCTGTGGTAGCATCCCACATACAAAAATTAGAGGAAGATTGGCACAGATGTTAGCCCAGCAACAATCTTCCTCAAGCAAAAAGAGGAAGATTGGCAGCAGATGTTAGCTCAGGGCCAGTCTTTCTTGCCAAAAAAAAATGTATGTATATAAGAGATGACACGTGCTGGCAAGGATGTGGAGAAAAGGAAACTCTTGTACACTGTTGGTGGGAAGGTAAACTGGTACAGTCACTATGGAAAACAGTATAGAGGTTCCTTAAAAAATTAAAAAGAGAACTACCATATGATTCAGCCATCCCACTTCTGGGTATATATCCAAAGGAAACAAAATCATTACCTCGAAGGGGTACCTGTACTCCCATGTCCATTGAAGTTTATTCCCAATAGCCAAGGTATGGAAACAACCTAGGTGCCCATCAGTGAATGCTAAAGGAAAATTTGGTGTATGTATACAATATAATATTATTCAGCCTTAAAAAGAAGGAAATCCTAACATGTGTGACAACATGGATAAACCTGGAGAGCACTAAGTGAAATAAGCCAGACAGTGAAAGACAAAAACTAGATGGTATCACTTACGTGTTCAATCTAAAAACAAAACCAAACTCATAGAAACAGAGAATTAAAAAGTGGTTGCCAGGGAATGGTGGGTGAGGGAAATAGGAAGAGTTGGTAAAGGAATACAAACTTTCAGCTACAAGATGAATAAGGTCTGAGGATCTAATGTATATAACATGCTGACTATGGTTGACAACACTGTATTGCATAATTGAAATTTGCTAAGAGAATAGAACTTAAATGTTCTCACAAACAAAAAGGATAAAAAAAAAAGAAAAAAGTAAATATCTGAGTTGATGGATGCTAATTAACTCAATGGGGGGAATCCCTTCACAATGTATATGTAGATCAAATCATCACATTGTACACGTTAAATATCTTACAATTTTATTTGTCAATTATGCCTCAATAAAGCTGGGGGAAAAAAGAATAATGAAGAAAGTAACTAAAGGGTGACAACCCAAACTCTCATCTAATACCGCATCCAACATAAATTCCAGAATTTCTTATACATACTTTCTTTTCTTCTCCTGAGTTTGGAATCAGTTGAGAGACAGACACAAGACTCAGACAGATATCAAAAATAAATATTATTACTGATTAAATTGTAATTAGTTAATGTGGTTTTAGCTCTGAGTCAAAGACTTGCTATTACTTTTGCCCGCAGAGTCCCAGGGAGAGCCAGGCAAGAGCAGGCCTTCTCTGGCAGGTATAGGGCCTATATTTCTCAATTTACCACTAAGAACACACCAAAAAAGACATCTTCAAGACCAAGATCACATACAGAGGAGAAGGAAAGAGGATGAGCCATGCATGACCAGTGTCTTCAGCCAAACTTATTTTAGTTAGTTGGTTCTTCTGTCCCCGGAGGAGAAATTATTAAGGGGACAAAAAGAATCCAGGAGTGTTTTCACTCTAATCACATCTTCTCCACATGGAAATATGGAAGTAGGAAATAATTTTCCCATCTCCAACAGTGAACTACAGATGTTGCTCCTCCAAGAGCATCAACCTATGATTAAAAGGCATCTGGAAAGCAATAGTAGAGGGAAATCGTAAAAGAGGATATATCAGTCAAGATAGGGTAGGTTATTCTAGAGTAACAAATAACCTGAAAAATCTCAATGGCTTAAAACAACTTTAGTTTTATTTCTTGATGCCTCTGCATTTCTATCAGTGGTCAGCTGGGAGGTTGGCTCTGATCTCTGCCATTGCCATGTTTATGGGGTCCTAGGAATTACTTCAGGTGTTGAACATCCATAGTCTCCTGTTTTTCCCAATTTAGGATTTCTCTATATTATAACTCAACTAAAAGCATGGCAGTCCGCTAGTTATTCAATTACTGGCAATAACATTAGCTAATAACTAAAGCCATATAATTTAGAAGATCATGACCTTAGGAAGAAGCTACAGCTGATTTCCGTAACTCTAGACTTTAGGCTAACTACTTCAGTCTTGGCTTCCCACAGAAAGCTGTTGTATTGAGCCATGGCCCACATGCTCCCTTGTTCCAAACTGCCTCCTAATAGAAGGTACTTTTCCATGAAAGGGATTATAAGTTTTGGCACGCAGTGAGTACACAGCAAAAGATACTAGCAAAGGCCTGCACGATCATGTCTTCCCCTTTAATTGGCTCTTTCTGGGTCCCTTTTTATTTCCTACTGTGATTCTTATCTGCCTCTATTTGATTGCACCAGCTTCAGAATGAGAAGGAGAATTTGAATTTTGCAAACATTAGGTTGTGATTATCTGACCCTCAGTAATCCGAGGCTGCTGGCCACAGGCAAAAAGGGCTTCTCTTTACAAAGTTCAATGCTTCTTTCTGCTCTCAAACAGCTCCATTGTACCAAAGTTTATTTCTTACCAGATCTTATCAAAACCCTCAAGACTTTGTCAACACATACTAGCATCCTAAGGTTTTTCTAACACATACTTAAGAACCCTGGCTTCTATAAGTCTGATCTCCAAAGTGTGAGAGGTGGTTCATTAACATGCTATTCACATATTGTTAGTACAAAAGAAGCTGCCCAACCAGGGATAGCAAGATCCTCACATAACCCAGCTCCGTTCAGCCAGTTCTGCAGTTTAGGTTCTCTTACTTGCAACATTTCTAGGTGCTAATTTATAATTTGTGTATAAGAAATAAAAATACAACTCCAATGAGCTAAATAATGAAGGGTGTTTTGGGTTGCTTTATTTTGCATACTTAGAAATACAAGGTACAGCTTGTTTTAGGCAAGACTGTATCTGAGTGTTCAAACACATTGTCAGGGCCTCTCTCTCTGTCTCCTTCTATCACTTTTCTCTCTCTGTCTCTGTTTCTCTCTCTCCTTTTGTAACTTTGCTAAGTGTTGGCTTCAATTTCTATCACTGCAGATGGGCTTCCTCCATGAAGCTTAAGAAAATAACTACCATCCACTCCAGGTTGACAGTGTCCACCTTGGCCAACCCAGCAAGAGGAGGTTCTTAAGGACAGCAGACATACATCAACTCCTGGGAATGGTGTTCGGGACGCTGCTGTGGTAGGCAGAATAATCATCCCCAAAGATGTCCTGATCCCCAGACCCTGTAAATATGTTCCTTTACATGAGAAAAAGAACTTTGCAGGTGCAATTAAGGTTAAGGGCCTTTACATGTGGAGATTATCCTGAATTATCCCAGGGGGGCCCAATATAAATCACACAAAGCCCAAAAATGGAACAGGAAGGTAGATAACTGGGTCAGAGAGATTGCAGCATAAGAAAGATTTGAAGCCCGTTTGCTGGTTCTGAAATGTAGGGGGCTATGTGCAAGGAGCAAGAAGAGATCTCTAAAGCTAAGGGCAGCCGTAAACTGATAGCTAGCAAGGTAACTGAGAGCTCTGTCCTACAACTGGATGGAACTGAATCCTACTAACATCTGAATGAGCAAGGAAATGGATTCTCCCCTGGCCTGCAGAAGGGAATGCCTTGATTTTAGCTTAGGGAGACCTGTACTGGATTTCTAATCTATAAAACTGTAAGATAATAATGTTATGTTGTTTTAAGCTACTAAACTTGTATAATTTATTACAGCAGCAGTAGAGAGTGAATACACTGGCTTAGGTCAAAAGCACTTGGACAATTACTGTTTGCCACCGAGATGGGTCAAGCCCAGATTCCCTGCATATTCCTGTAGCCAGAGAGATGTAGAATATTACTATTGACAGCGTGATTAAAAGAACAAGTAATCGCAGAAGTGGGGAAGAAATGAAACCAGACAAAATAAGGAAATATCCCCCCAATTCACCATCCTTATGTTGTCATTTAATCTATTACCATATTTTGCTACTTCCTTCACAATGTTTTCTTGAAGTATGTCTTTTCCTTTTCATCTCTACTAAGAAATAGCTGGTCTGCATCGATTAGCAGTATTTTTAATACGAGCATAGAAAGAATGATCAAAGGAGAGAGGATTGTTACACATTACCTAATTTTGATACTAGTTTAATATCCAGGACAATCTTCAATTTATAAATATTTCATCTATCTTCAGATATTATAGAATTAATAACTGAAACAAAGCCTCAAAGGTAGAATAATAAATCTCTCTTAGCATCTTAGGTCTCTCATATCTATGAGGAAAATACATTCTTCCAATACAAAAGCACTTGTTATAAATAAACTTTAATGGCGGTCAAACAAATACACTCCCTCCTACAGCAGCGTGCCCCACCCATCTCCTGTGCCTCATCCCTGGTGCAGAGTTTCCTCAACAAGGCCTAATACAGTGCTTCCAATATAGCAAGAGCTCAGCAGATGCATCAGATAAAGATAATGAGGTAATAATGATAAAAATCAAAATAGTCATGTCTACCATATTGTTCCTTAGCTACAGCTGCCTTTCAAATTCTAAATAACGTTAAGTCTTGCCTCATTGGAAAAATATACAGCCATAGATTTCCAACTAGAGGACTTCGATTATCATCACTAGTGCAGAACATTTTTTATGTTGTTATAAAGCTAAGAGAAGTCAATTAGGTCTAGTACTTCATTAATCGTTTCCACAAATCACATTTACAGCCAGCCCCATATCCAGTGTGATACTCAGAAATGCCATTTAGAAAGACAAGTTTTGACACCCTTATATTATGGCATTGCAGAAACTGTGGGGGTAATTAATTTTTACTTGTACTTCGATGAATCCAAGCAAAACTCTAAAAGCCATTTGGCCAATTACTGACTCTTTAGGGCAATGAAGCTTTTGCAGAAAGCTTAAGTTTATATTACTGGTATGATGAAAGCTTTAATGAAATTGCTACATGCCAGAAACTACTGGACTATTAAGAGAAAACTACAAAAATAAATGAGAGCCTAGTTCTGAATCTACAAAAAATGGGAGCCTTCTGGTTTTCTTTGATTGTCTATTAATTCCTCATGATAGAGCCCCATGTGGCATTGCTCTGACAAATTTCACTGAAACATGTTTTCTCATCTGCAAATTAGTAAAGCAAAGTCCCGCATGTGATCTTCCTAATGGGACTTTGTATCCCACTGTTCTTTATTATTATTTTAAGGGGAGTAGGTGTTTTCTCATTCTCAAGAGTAATGACTGGGCTAGTTGGAGTTCTTTTATGGATATCGCAGTATATAACCCAATAGGTGTCAGGAAGAATTCATGCTGTGTTGTAGCTCCACAAGTATCCATCTACCACTAATACTTGTGTTGTGATGTTGTAAAACTCACAGTAAAGTCTAAATGGTACAGTAAACCAAGAATTTACTGACAGGCTTAACTTTCTATTCTTCCTGAATGAAACCATTACTGACTTGGGTATCACACAGCTCTTTAAAACAGGCATTCTTAACAACACATTCACAGGCCCAGTTCAATCCGTCACTTCCTTTCCTATACTTTCTTTGAGAAATACAGTGGAAGGACTGATTAAGAATGCAAAACAAAATGAAAAGAGAGTATGAACCCACAACCTTGAATTTAATCATTAAAGTTCTAGGTTTCTGTTAGCTCTACTTTCAGAATAGATACAGGATTTAGCCACTTTGCATTACTGGCCCAGATGCATACCAAGTGCAGGCCATCATCATCAGTTACTTGGATTATTTCAACAGTCTCCTAAGTGATTTCATGCTTCTGTCCTGCTTCCCATCTCCAACAGTCTATCTCAACAGAACAACCAGAGTGATACTATTAAAACCTAAATCAAATTATGTCTCTCCTTTGCCCAAAACCATATAATGGTTCACCATTTCATTGAGATAAAAAGCTAGAGTCCTTACAATGATCTGCAAGGCCCCATGCAATCCAGCCCTCCCTATCTCTCTACTGTGTCTCTTGTCACTCTCACCCTCCATATACTCCAGTCAAACGGGGCTCCTTGCTATTTCTCAAGCAGATAGGTGCACTTCTGCTTCATGGTTCAGCATTGCTTTTCCTTTATACCCAAGAGTCTTGCACATGGCTAATTCTCTCACTTATTCCAAGTCTTTGCTCAAATATCATCCTTCCAATAATGAAAGTATCCTGAGCACTTCACTATAAATTTCATCTGCCTTCTTTGCATTTTCTCTCTCCTCTGCCTTAGTTTTCTCCACAGCACTTATCATCACCTGTCATACTATGTATTTTACTTATTTTGTTTATTGTAGCCATCTCCTGCACTGCCCCACTAGAATGTAAGTCCCACAAAAGAAGGAATTTTTGTCTATTTTCTGCTGTATCCATAGTAAATAAATATAATCAGCAATAGGAAATTTATGGGTATAGTCCTACATTTCTTAACTGTGGCTCTGTCTACATGCAAGATAAAAGCAGTGAAAATAAAAACTCAACACTCAACCTATTTACTAATGCCTGCAATATACCTGGCAATCTGGAGAGACAATGATGAGAACAGTGACCCGTTACCAACCTTCCTGAAAATGTATTCAGTGGGTTTATACTGGTTTGAAAATGTATTGAATTATTAACTTTCACTTGTTATCACTGAAAAAGATAAAAGGGAGTAAGAGATAAATTTTCCTTTCTATATCCTAAAAAGTCAAGGTTTACTCCTTCAGAGACTGTTACTGGCTTTTGTATTGCATAGCTAGAAACAGAAGTTGCCAGTCACCCAGAAAAAGAAAGTTTGCTCTATTGTTTGAGAACTAGAGTCCTATTCAGAGGAAGGAGAAAGAGCCTGATTCTGAGAGTTGAAAGGAAAAGAAGATTTAACCCCTGAGAAATAGGGTGATTTGGGGATACTCGCACATTTCCATGACTGGTGGAGATGTATGTCCTTCTTCCATTTAATCACCAACATTAGGCATCAGATGTTGGGTGTGGCTGGCAATTAGGCATCAAAGTTCTGAGAATGAATGAAGTTCTGCACAGCTCAATTCTCAGGCAACAGAGAGGACTGCTTTAAGGAGTGTCTTTAAACACACCCAGGGGATCAGTGCCCAGATGATGACAAAGGATAAGCCTCCATAGTGGCATCAAGCAACAGATGGAGCAAAACACCACCAAGGAATAAGAAGTTTCTCATTTACTCTTTTTTTTTTTTTTAAGGATTGGCACCTGGGCTAACAACTGTTGCCAATCTTTTTTTTTTTCTGCTTTATCTCCCCGACGCCCCCCCGGCCCCCCCATACACAGTTGTATATCTTAGTTGCAGGTCCTTCTAGTTGTGGGATGTGGGACGCCGCCTCAACGTGGCCTGACGAGCAGTGCCGTGTCCGCGCCCAGGATCCAAACCGTGGGCCACCACAGCAGAGTGCGCGAACTTAACCACTGGGCCACAGAGCCAGCCCCTCTCATTTACTTTTTAAATACTCTGCTGGTTGCCTCTCAATCCCAGATTATTATGAAGCCTAGGTAGTGAGAGAGCATATCCAAAAATAAAATTGAGATGTAATTTTTCACCATGTTAACAAGTGGGGTCTCAGGGCCAAATTTAAATAAGTTTAGAAGAAATAAACTATTTCCTCTCTAGTGCTCAAAGTTTATAGAGAATTTTATACTTGCTACTCATTGACGACTCACTTAAGATTACTAAAATTCTTTCGGCAGATCATGGCTGCACCATGGACTAAATCATAACTCCTATCATTTGAGCTTATTGGTTTTTAAACCATAGCCAAGGCCATGTTGAAAAAATAATGCAGACAGATAAGAAATGATAACAGTCACTTTTAACTTTGAAAATAACAAAAATAATTAGAAACAACAACTACAAGTAGGCCGTGCTGAGAATTGGCTTAAAAAGAGATTTTACGAATGTTTCCCAACACCCATAGGTAGATATAAATTGAGGGCAGAATGTTCAAAAGAAAGAGGGAGCAAAGACATCACTGAAGATGATGTTTAGGGTCCTTTTTTCAGGCTCTCAATTTCTGAGAGAAAATTTTCCTGGAGAAGGAAGTAGCATGTGTCATGGATATGGGAACACTGTGATCTCCCAATCCTGAATGTTGGCCCACTTAGTCTAGTATTTGAAGAAAATGTGTTGCAAAAATACCTTCAACTTCTGACATAAACCATGAACTCCTGGAAAAATGGTGGTGTTTTCTGGGGATGGACAGCCAGTTCCAGAAGGGCTATTTGAATCTTGGAGAGGGCCCATTGCTCAGGTGTGATAGCAGCAACTTGTACCCAAGCCCAGACAGCTACTACCTTTAGAAGCAGATCACATTAGGGACCCAGTCTCTAAGGGCATTACAGTACATGGTGTGGATGACTGAGTTATCTGAGCTCTTTAGATCCAGCTTTGGCCACATTGAAAACCAGAGAGCAGCACAGATCAGCTTTCTGGATACACATCCAAATGAAAATGAAAATGTGTCTGTATTTAACTGAAGCTAAAAACTGATGCAGAGACCTCTGGCCACAAAACAATTACAATCCTTTAGCCAGAGGAAGAAGGGATGCTGTTTTCAGGAGCAATGGCCCAGATTCTGCCAGCTAAGGCAGATGGCAACTGAGCAAGGAGTGAAAAGTCATAACTGCTCTGAATGTCCTTCCATAGGTCCCCTAAGAGCTCCACAAAAGGAAGGCAAACCTGGTACCCTGACAAGAAAGACTTCCCCTTAATCTGCTTTCGTTATTGTTCCTGGGAAACACACAGGCACACCTGTGAATCAGAAGAGGACACCTAAATGCAAAGTGAATCTAAAAAGAGCACTGCTCAGGTGCACAGGCAAAACATTTCAGAGATAACCACTATGACTACATGTTTAAGACAGATAATGTACCTCTTTGGATTTGTGAACTCATAAAGAGAACCCTAAACAAGTACTGTAAAGCTAAGAAATACTTGGTGGATATTGATAAACCAGAGAGAGATAAGGGAAAAGATCCAATCTGATTCAGGAAGAAATTAGACTTTCTGACACAACTTTCCTCTTAAGAATGACCCAGGGAATAGAAAAGGAAGAAGCCAAAAGACCAACTCAATAAAAAAATGTCAATTTGGGGTAAAAGCTGGTCATGGAAACATTCTCCTCCTCTGTCAATTAAAGGATCCCTGGCAAGACAGTTCATGTCAGATGCCAGGAGGATAAGAAATGAGACACCCAAATATTAAGCAAGGGCTGAAGAGCTTGGACAAGGAGGGTTAGGAAGTTGTAGCTGTAAATGGTGCCTAAACTAATTTTCTTATAGTTGTTAAGTCTAAGACATCCGGGATTATAAAGAAGATCTCTCCAAATGCAATCAGCTTATCTAGCTTTATTCTTGAAGGTAATCTCACATACCCAAATTTCAAAATGTTCAGAGAGAACATAAAACATGTCTGAGACATTGCTTTACTTATGAGAATAACTGCTTAGGGAAAGGAGATGCACAGGTACCCGAGCCACGCTATAAAGGGACAATTCAGTGGGGAAACTATTCTTAAAGCACAAAAATTTACTTGGGGAGGGGAAACCAGAGGATTATTTATTTTGGCAATAATTTGTTTCATTCTCCCTATGGTAAAGAGTCAAAAAATGAGAGGTATTAGACCCTCCCCATTCTAAATCAGTGGCCACACCGTGTATCCAGAATCTAGGCTCCCTAACCAAGGACCTTCATGACTGTTATGTGACAGAACCTAAAATAAGAAGTTACCAAACACGTGGAAGGCAAAAATCCCCTCCGTTTCTCCCATCAGTTCTTGTTGGAGAGACTGCGGCTCAACAAAAGATGTTGGTGTAGAAAGTGGTTTGCAGATATGGTGGGTGGGAGAAATGACTTAGATTTGGAGGAAAAGTTTGAGCTTCTCCGGGACAATGAGGAAAGAAGGTACTAGACTTCCAAACCATAAAAAGGAACCATAGCCTATCTGCAGAGATGAGAGATCAATGTGGGGTACTGGTGAGGGCTTGTCCCTAAACACAGGCCTTGAGAGTACCCACGGTTCTCTGGTAAGAAATTTATAATCATTGGAGAAGATGGACAGTGATATTGTGTAACATCAAGAAATCATGGTACCTACATTACCTTTGCAGATTAAGGACCAGGGACTTCTCCCATTTTCCAGACAGTCACTTTCTAGTACAGCATCAGAAGAAAAGGAGGAAGATCCTTAAAACTTGAGTGAGATGGAATTTCCCACTACCCTGGGGCAAGGACTCAAACTAGATTTCATTTATTGCAGATCAAAGAAAGGAAGATGACATTTCTTTCCCTAATTTTTAAGGAACAAATTCCATCCATGACAATATTGATTGGTACTCACTTTTTAAATAATAGTCCAATTTCTTTTGTATTTTTGTTTGACAATTATACAAAAGAGAAATTGTTCTCAAAATTATAACGATCTGAAGGGAGAATAGTCTTAATTGATCTCACTATTTTTCCTCACCCAATGTTTTTGAGCAGCTCCTAAATGCCGGACACTGTGGTCTCTACCAGGGATAGTGTGAGCAAAACCTGCCTGACGTCTGCCTTCATAATCCTTTCAGTCTTAGTAGCTTCCCATCCACATGCAACTTCCTGGTTCAAATTTCTCGGACCCTTTTTCATTCGTCTGTTTTCTTTACTACCACTCCCTAACTGAGGTTGGTTAGGTTGGATGTTTCCTTTAGAGAACTTAAGTCCCTAAACTCTAATACTGATTAAAAAGAAACAAGGGGCCAGCCCGGTGGCATAGTGGTTAACCTCGTGCACTCCACTTCAGCAGCCTGGGGTTCACAGGTCTGGATCCTAGGTGTGGACTTAGCACCGCTCATCAAGCCACACTGTGGTGGTGTCCCACATAAAATAGAGGAAGATTAGCATAGAAGTTACCTCAGACAAAATTTTCCTCACAAACAAAATAAATAAGAGAAACTCTTCTTGGTTCCTTCAACATTCAACAAACATTTACAAAGAACCTACTATGTGCTGAGCACTGTTTAGGGACAAGAGATAATCGATCAGTGAACAGTGCAAAACCCCTTTTCTTCATGGTGCTGATGTTATAGTGGGATACCAAAGATAATTTAAAGTAAATAAGTAAAATAAAAGAATATTGGATGATGGCAACTACTTAGAACAACAAAGCAGGAGACGGCAATTTTAAAGGGCAGGGAGTGAGAAGGGGGCCCAGGGAAAGCCTCTTTGGAGGTGATATTCGAACAATGATCTGAAAAAAATATGAGGCATACAATTGCTACAAATGTGCTACCCATGATGGTAAATGCTATACCTACTTTATCTTATTGTTTTATTGTTACCCTACCCACTATTTTTTTAAATAAAAATATTGATTGATTGATTGATGTAACAAATATTTATTGAGAGCATAACTGTGACATACACTGTTCTAGGCACCAGGATATATCAACTAGAAAACACAAAACAAAACCTTGCCTGATTGGAGCTGATATTCCAGAAAGCTGAAAAAATCTATGTATCATGACCAAAGTCACACAGTAAACAGTAGAGTCATATTCCAACCCAGTCATTTCTCACTCTGCACTATTCTTTCCTCTATACAGCTATGCTTCTCTTATTCTTGATATGGAGAGAGAATGTGAACATTTGAGATGTGGCAAATTCTTGCAAACATCATAATATTTCTTGTTTCCTAAAAGGAATTTACTAGTTTAGCAATTAGGTGCTTGGTAAGTAGTACATCAAAGTTGATATTATGGTAATGAGAAAGCATAGAAAGAGTTATTAATGGTGACACCATGATTAGGTAGATTTTCCATTTGAGCAGAAATGATGTTTAACTATTTTTCTATCTCCTGTAAGTCATTACGAGAACTACAGACAGAAATGGAGGCATCTTTATATCCCTTAAGGAATGATGTACCATAAAGGAATTTATAGGAACAGATAAGTTTTGCTTAAGAGTTCACAGATTTCTCTGCCTCCTCCACATCACTTTGTGTGTGATTTTTTTTTTCTACTCAAGGTTTGATTTTAGTCATAGTCTTCACAGATGCTATAATCACCCATATAAATGTATTTTGCTAAGTCAAGGAAGAGAAAGCAATGGTTCTAGAGTCTAATTTGCAAAAAGATATAGAAAATCAAAAATGGAAATTGAATCAAATTGTTCAGTTCTGACTATAAATTCAAACTTTGTGCAAATCGATCAATCATTCATTCATTTACCAAATGTTAAGTGAATGCCTACTGTGTGGCAGGCAGTTTACTAAGTGCTGGAGATTCAGCTATTCACAAAACAAATCAAAGTTCCTGACCTAATGAAGCTTCTTTCCAGTGGGAAGAGACAGATAATGAACAAAATAAATAATTAAAGCATTTTTTATATTGAAGTTATGGTGAAAAATAAAGCAGAGAAAAAGGATGTGGAGTGAAGGGGGAGAGGCTGGAATTTTAAATAGTCAGTAAGGCTGTTCTGAGAAGATGCCATTTTAGGAAAAACTAAAAGGGGGAGAAGAACTAGTTGTGTGACTATCTGGCATACCATGTAGCAGGTAGAGCAAATGCAAAGGCCACAGGCAAGATCGTGCCTGTCGAATTCAAAGGGAATCAAGAAGGCTAGCAGGAGCAGAGAAAACAAGGGAGAACAGAGGTGAGATGGGAGAGGTAACAGGGAGCAAGATCATATAGGCTATGACAAGGACTTTGGCATTTGAGCTGAGAGAGGTGGGAACTATTGGAGAGTTGCAAGCAGAGGAGTGACTTAATAAGTGTTAGACGTGAATAAGATTATTCTGGTTGCTGAGTTAAAAATGGAATATATACAGTTATGTACCATATAATGATGTTCCAGTCAATGACAAATTGCATTTATGACGGTGGTCCCATAAGATTATAATGGAGCAGAAAAATTCCTATTGCCCAGTGACACCATAACCATCACAATATCATAGCTCAGTGTCCTGAAACTCTTATCCAGTATGTAGATGACTTTCTTTGCTCACTTGATTTGACAGTTTGTTGGTCAACATCTAATATTTACTCCAAGCTCTGGCCCACAGGGACATAAGGTCTCTAAAGACAAATGCAATTATGTAGCCCTCAAATGCATTACCTATGGCATGGTATTTCCCCTGAAGGGACTATTTATCATCTAAATGAATTAACACTATTATCAATTCTCCTACTCCTGACACCAAAAGACAACTCCAAGGGTTTATAAGATTAGTTAGCTATTGCTAGAATTGGTTAAATTAGTTAACAAGGTTAAATTTCTCAGGTTCACATTTAGGGTCCAAAGTAAATATGTAGGAGCTTCAGTAAACCCCTGAGGCATAATGTGCACTGTTGATTTTTCCATAGAAACCAAAAAAGATATTGTGATTGGGGTGAAGAGGTATATTGAAAAAAACAAAAGCAGAACATAAGTTGATGACCATAAATGAATGGTATTGAGTTGGATGGAAGCCATAATAGGATAGGTTTAGAAACTAGAAAACCACTGGATGACTATTTTGTTTATTGCTTTCAAGTCTTGGACTGGCCAGTATCCTTTGCCAATAGTCTTCTTTACTTGGAGGATGGGGGTATTATAGGGACTGGATGTGGGAAATAAGAGTCCCTTGTCAAGGAGAGCTTGAATTTTGAATTGATTAATAAATTCTTCTCTATTCTTATGGGAGTCCAGAAAGTCTTTAACAATAGCATACGAATCTGAGTGTGACCAAAGCTTAAAGAGTACTTGTTCAGGTGGGCATGCAGGCCATTGACCCTCAGTCACAGGTAGGGAAGGGCCAATAACATAGGTTAGAATGGGGAATTAGGGAGCAAGGCAGTTGAATGGAGGCAGAGAGGGATTAAGGAGGAGGAGTAGGGACTGAAGAGTGAAAAAGAAAAGGGAATTCCCAGAGCAAGGAGGAGTAGTGGATGGAGGAAGGGCTGAGACGATGCACATGGAGGGTTTGGGGCAAGCAAAGGGGTTTTGAGGCTTTCTTGGGGGGTAAAAGAGGAGCAGGAGGAAAGGATTGGTGGTGAGATAAACAGTCCTTAGGGGATCATACAGTTTGAGATATTTTCTCATTTTTAGCCTCCTTGCATCAAGCAAAATAAGCTTATCATTGGTGAGAAGAGATGTTAGAGCCCTGAGATTCAAGGACACTTGATAGATGGACACATTCGGAGAGTTCCAGGTGTCCCAAGAAACCTTTGGAGTTCTAAATTGTCCTTTGTAAAATTCATTCATTTTTGGAAGTAAAGAAATGAATTGTTACTGTAGTGGTGACGCATAATTAGCAGAGGTTTTGGAAAGGGGTGTCAAGAGGATTGAGAATTTCCCACAGTACCATAAACAAAAGCTGGCAATGAAACAAACCAAAACACTGCTCAAAGAATCAAAATCAAATCTTTACTGTTTACCATGATCAAATATGTGAAGCACAGGGTTCAGGATCTGTACTCAGTGTGGGATCCCTGAATTGCCAGTCAGGGAAGGAATACAACAGGCTCAAGAGACCTCAGTACGTGGGTGGAGAGGGTGGAGTCTGGAGGTGGGCTTCTAGTCTAATCTGAGTTATGGTGCCAAACTGTCAAAGACAAAAAGTGGATGGCGACTCCCAGCTGCCGTTGCCTGCCCCGTGGGGCTAGGGATTGCTGGAGATCTCGGAGAGGACTGGGGCTGGGGGAAGCTCCAGAGGCCAGCTCTGTGCCCCAGAGGGGAAGCTCCAGAGTTCTACCTGGGCAGCAGACAAAACTCTCTGTCTGCCTTTAGCGGAGGGGCTACTCCCAGCATTCAACTCCAGGAAAGTCCCGGAGAGAATCTCAGAGGGTGGGGTGACCCCCAGCTGCCATTGCCTGCCCCGTGGGGCTAGGGATTGCCGGAGATCTCGGAGAGGACTGGGGCTGGGGGAAGCTCCAGAGGCCAGCTCTGCACCCCGGAGGGGAAGCTCCAGAGTTCTGCCCGGGCAGCAGACAAAACTCTCTGTCTGCTATTAGCGGAGGGACTACACCCAGCATCCACAATACTGGGAGGGTCCCGGAGAGGAGAATATCAGGCAGGGCAGCAGCTGACCAGCTACCACTGAAATCAGGATCTCCGGCTATCCCCCAAGACAGGGCAAAGGGCTCCCCGAGTTCCTGGGGAACAGGACTGGGGCTGGGGGGAGTTCCAGCAACCCAGCTCCGTAGCCCAGGGGGAAACCCTACAGGCTCACAGCAGCCTCAGGGAAAGCCTCTGCACAGCACTAGTAGAAAGAACCCATCCGGCAGCCACAAGGCTGGAAGACCCCGGGACAAAAGTATCATAGCTAGGTGAACTAACCACAGACTGTAGAAGATGCCAATAGCTCTCCTGCGACCCACAGTGGACAAGTGAGATTTTGTGGGTGCCGACAGCGACGGAGCGACAAATATAAGTGATCCCACCCCTGGCCGCTGGAAAAGCCCATAACACCATTGCAGACCCCAAGGAGGGAGCACGTCTAGGTGGGCTGCAACAGTAGGCACCAGCAGCCTGAAGCCCCCCTGTGACGGCCCCCACAGCAGAGGAGGGAATCCAAAGGACCACTGTGACTACGAGGAGGGGCCCAGGCCCAGCTAGCAACTGCGGACAGGGTTCCTGGTTGGTGCAGTACAAACAGCGGCTCCCCCACCGCAGCAGCTGAAACAAGTGAAAGGAGCAACTAAACTCTATCTCTATGCGGAGGCACAAATCAACAACATCAAGCAATATGAAAAAATACATTAAATCTCCAGAACAGAAAGAAAACAACAAATACACAGAAAACAATCCCAAAGAAAATGAGATATATAACCTAAATGATGATGACTTCAAAACAGCCACCATTAAAATACTCAATGAGTTAAGAGAGAATTCTGACCGACAACTCAACCAGTTCAGGAGCTATGTCACAAAAGAGTTTGATACGATAAAGAAGAACCAAACAGAAATATTGGAAATGAAGAACACAATAGAGGAGATTAAGAAAAATCTAGATGCTCTGAACAGTAGGGCCGATAATATGGAGGAAAGAATTAGCAATTTGGAAGATGGCAATATAGAATTGCTGCAGGCAGAGGAGGAGAGAGAAGCAAGACTAAAAAGAAATGAAGAAACTCTCCGAGAATTATCAGACACAATTAGGAGATGCAACGTAAGGATTATAGGTATACCAGAGGGAGAAGAGAAGGAGAAAGGGGCGGAAAGCCTATTCAAAGAATTAATGGCTGAGAACTTCCCAAATCTGGTGAGAGAGATGGATCTTCAGGTGACAGAAGCCAATAGATCTCCAAACTTTATCAATGCAAGAAGACCAACTCCACGGCATATAGTAGTGAAGCTAGCAAAAGTCAACAACAAGGAGAAAATACTAAGGACAGCCAGGCAAAAGAAACTAACCTACAAAGGAACCCCCATCAGGCTATCAGCAGATTTCTCAGCAGAAACTTTACAGGCTAGAAGAGAGTGGAATGATATATTCAAAAATCTGAAGGACAAAAATCTACAGCCGAGAATTCTCTACCCAGCGAAAATATCCTTCAAATACAATGGAGAAATAAAAACTTTCCCAGATAAACAAAAATTAAGGGAGTTCATTGCCACAAAACCTCCTGTTCAGGAAATCCTCAGGAAAACCCTCATTCCTGAAAAATCCAAAAAATGAAAGGGGCTACAGAACCAAGAGCAGAGGAGATAAGTAGAAGGACAACAACAGAGAGTAGCAGCTCTTCATCAGAACAGATTAAACCATGGGACGAGAAACAAAGGAAATTGAAGAAAACCGGAAAACAAGACACAATATGGTAGTGGTAGGCCCCCACATCTCAATAATCACTCTAAATGTAAATGGATTGAACTCCCCAATCAAAAGACACAGAGTGGCAGGATGGATCAAAGAACAAGACCCAACAATATGCTGCCTCCAGGAAACACACCTCAGCCCCAAAGACAAACACAGACTCCGAGTGAAGGGATGGAGAACAATACTCCAAGCTAATAATGAACAAAAGAAAGCAGGTGTCGCTATACTAATATCAGACAAGGTAGACTTCAAAGCAAAACAGATAAAGAAAGACAAAGAGGGACAGTATATAATGATAAAAGGGACTCTCCACCAAGAAGACATAACACTTATAAATATATATGCACCGAACACAGGAGCACCAAAATTTGTAAAGCAACTCTTAATAGAACTAAAAGAAGACATCAACAACAATACAATAATAGTAGGGGACCTCAACACACCATTAACACCAATGGACAGAACATCCAGACAGAACATCAACAAGGAAATAATAGAATTAAATGAAAAATTAGACCAGATGGACATAATAGATATATATAGAACACTTCATCCAAAAACAGCAGGTTACACATTCTTCTCAAGTGCACATGGAACATTCTCAAGGATTGACCATATTTTGGGAAACAAAGCAAACATCAATAAACACAAGAGAGTTGAAATAATATCAAGCATCTTTTCTGATCATAATGCTATGAAACTAGAAATCAACTACAAGAAAAAAGCAGAGAAAGGTGCAAAAAGGTGGAGACTAAACAACACGCTTCTGAACAAACAATGGATCATTGAAGAAATTAAAGAAGAAATCAAATATTATCTGGAGACAAATGAAAATGAGAACACGACATACCAAATCATTTGGGATGCAGCAAAAGCAGTCCTAAGAGGGAAATTCATCGCAATACAGGCTCACCTCACTAAACAAGAAAAAGCTCACATAAGCAACCTCAAACGACACCTAACAGAACTAGAAAAAGACGAACAAACAAAGCCCAGAGTCAGTAGGAGGAGGGAAATAATAAAAATAAGAGCAGAAATAAATGATATTGAAACAAAAAAGACAATAGAAAGGATCAATGAAACCCAGAGTTCGTTCTTCAAAAAAATTAACAAAATTGACAAACCATTAGCCAGACTCACCAAGAAAAGAAGAGAGAAATCTCAAATAAATAAAATTAGGAATGAGAGATGAGAAATCATAACAGATACCAATGAAATACAAGGGATCATAAGAGAATACTATGAAAAACTATATGCCAACAAATTGAACAACCTGGAAGAAATGGACAAATTCCTAGACTCCTACAATCTCCCCAAACTGAATCAGGAAGAAATGGAGAATCTGAATAGGCCAATCTCAAGTAAGGAAATAGAAACAGTAATCAAAAACCTCCCCAAAAATAAGAGTCCAGGACCAGACGGCTTCTCTGGAGAATTCTACCAAACATTCAAAGAAGACTTAATGCCTATTCTTCTCAAACTGTTCCAGAAAATTGAGAAAGATGGAGTACTCCCTAACACATTCTATGAAGCCAACATCACTCTGATCCCCAAACCTGACAAGGACAACACAAAGAAGGAGAACTACAGGCCGATATCACTGATGAACATAGATGCAAAAATCCTCAACAAAATTTTGGCAAACCGAATACAGCAACACATCAAAAAAATTATACACCATGATCAAGTGAGATTTATACCAGGGACACAGGGATGGTTCAACATCCGCAAGTCAATCAACGTGATACACTACATCAACAAAATGAAAAACAAAAACCACATGATCATCTCAATAGATGCAGAGAAAGCATTCGACAAGATCCAACCCCCATTTATGATAAAAACCCTCAATAAAATGGGTATAGAAGGAAAGTGCCTCAACATATTAAAGGCCATATATGACAGACCCACAGCCAACATCATACTCAATGGACAAAAACTGAAAGCCATCCCTCTGAGGACAGGAACAAGACAAGGGTGCCCACTTTCACCACTCCTATTCAACATAGTACTGGAGGTGCTGGCCAGAGCAATTCAGCAGGAAAAAGAAATAAAAGGAATCCAAATAGGTAACGAAGAAGTAAAACACTCGCTGTTTGCAGACGACATGATCTTATATATAGAAAACCCCAAAGAATCCATAGAAAAACTATTAGAAATAATCAACAACTACAGCAAAGTAGCAGGGTATAAAATTAACGTGCATAAATCAGTAGAATTTCTATACACTAACAATGAACTAACAGGAAAAGAACTCAAGAACTCAATCCCATTCACAATTGCAACGAAAAGAATAAAATACCTTGGGATAAACTTAACCAAGGAAGTGAAGGATCTATACAATGAAAACTACAAGACTTTCTTGAAAGAAATTGACGACGACATAAAGAGATGGAAAGACATTCCATGCACATGGATTGGAAGAATAAACATAGTTAAAATGGCCATACTACCTAAAGCAATCTACAGATTCAATGCTATCCCAATCAGAATCCCAAGAACATTCTTCACAGAAATTGAACAAACAATCCTAAAATTCATATGGGGCAACAAAAGACCGCGAATTGCTAAAGCAATCCTGAGCAAGAAAAACAAAGCCGGCAGAATCACAATCCCCGATTTCAAAACATACTACAAAGCTACAGTGATCAAAACAGCATGGTACTGGTACAAAAACAGGTCCACAGATCAATGGAACAGAATTGAAAGCACAGAGATAAAACCACACATCTATGGACAGCTAATCTTCAACAAAGGAGCAGAGGGCCTACAATGGAGAAAAGAAAGTCTCTTCAACAAATGGTGCTGGGAAAACTGGACAGCCACATGCAAAAGATTGAAAATTGACCATTCTTTTTCACCACACACCAAAATAAACTCAAAATGGATCAAAGACCTAAAGATTAGGCCTGAGACAATAAGTCTTTTGGAAGAGAATATAGGCAGTACACTCTTTGACATCAGTTTCAAAAGAATCTTTTTGGACACTATAATTCCTCAGTTGAGGGAAACAACAGAAAGAATAAACAAATGGGACTTCATCAGACTAAAGAGCTTCTTCAAGGCAAGGGAAAATGGGATTGAAACAAAAAAACAGCTCACTAATTGGGAAAAAATATTTACAAGCCACTTATCCGACAAAGGGCTAATCTCCATAATATACAAAGAACTCACACTGCTTAACAACAAAAAAACAAACAACCCGATCAAAAAATGGGCAGAGGACATGAACAGACATTTCTCAAAAGAAGATATGAATATGGCCAATAGACACATGAAAAGATGTTCATCATCGCTAATCATCAGGGAAATGCAAATCAAAACTACACTAAGATATCACCTTACACCCGTTAGATTGGCAAAAACATCCAAAACCAAGAGCGACAAATGTTGGAGAGGTTGTGGAGAAAAAGGAACCCTCATACACTGTTGGTGGGAATGCAAACTGGTACAGCCACTATGGAAAACAGTATGGAGATTTCTCAAAAAGTTAAAAATAGAAATACCCTATGACCCAGCCATCCCATTACTGGGTATCTATCCTAAGAACCTGAAATCAGAAATCTCAAGAGTCCGTTGCACCCCTATGTTCATCGCAGCATTATTTACAATAGCCAAGACGTGGAACCAACCTACATGCCCAGAAACTGATGATTGGATAAAGAAGATGTGGTATATATACACACTGGAATACTACTCAGCCATAAAAAAAGACAAAATTGGCCCATTCACAACAACGTGGATGGACCTCGAGGGTATTATGTTAAGCAAAATAAGCCAGTCAGAGAAAGACAAACTCTATATGTCTCCACTCATAGGTGGAAGTTAGTATATTGATAAGGAGATCTGATTGGTGGTTACCAGGGAAAAGGGGGGGCGGGGGGAGGGCACAAAGGGGGAAGTGGTGTACCCAAAACATGACTAACAAAAATGTACAACTGAAATCTCACAAGGTTGTAATCTATCATAACATTAATAAAAAAAAAAAAAGACAAAAAGTGGACAAGGAAGGAGAATGGTTTTCTCCAGACTGTTATAATAAGGCAAACAACCCAGATCAGAGCAGTGTCCTAAGCTTTTCTAGGAAGAGAGAAATGGGTTACAAAGGGGATGATTTACAACCGGGATTGTTTTGCAAGAAGAAATCGCAGTCTGTTATCTGAACAGGAAATGTTTTTCTCTGGATTAGCTAGTTTCAGTGGAATAAACTCTTAAATAATCAATCAATCATGGGGCCAAGAATGGAAAGTTGGAGGGTTTGTGCCTGTCCTTGTCAGTAGATTCAGACAAAAGGGGAAAAGACTATATTTTGCCTTGTCATAACTAAGTCCTCATTATTAAATAGTCTACCGTGACAGAAGTTTATTCAACTATCTTACAAAATGGCTTTACAAAGTAACTAAAAATTGTCATACATATTAGGAAGAATGGATTACAGTTATCAATATATCCTTTACACACATGGGAGAAATTCGGAGGGATTTTTTGTCTCTCATACCTCTCACAACTTCATAACTGCAAGACCACCACACAGCCTATAATTCCTCCTTATCCAAACCCACTGAAACTCTCTCAAAGGCCCTGATGTCGCCTTCTTTGCACATGGCACTTACCTCAAGCATACAAATGGGAAACTTGAAGTGGGATATACTATTACAGATTTTCAACAACCCACTGAGTTCAAACTCCTACCTGAGGTTAACTCAGAAAAGTTGCTGAACGCATAGCCCTCACCAGTCTTGCAAAGTAGCACAAGATAAGAGAGCTAACATTTACACAAAGAGCAGATATGCTTTTGATGTTGTACGTGATTTTAAACAGTATGGAAACAAAGAGCATTCATGACAGCTTCAAGGGCAGCTATTAAAAATGGAACTTAAGTAGCTAACCTATTAGAAACCTTACGACTATCCAAGTAACTAATTATTCTCAAAACTGAAGCTCAGACTAGGAACCAGACTCTCCACACTAAAGGAAATCCCTTGACTGACAAATATACTAACATAGATGCCTCACAAGAAAATTCTTCCTCAACCACCTGCATACTTCCCTTTTCTCACCTTCCTTTAAAGACAGAAACTCTACTTGGAGAACCTACTGGACAACTGCTAGCACCTGAGGCTGAAAATCTATTGGAAACAAGCTAGTTATTTTATCTATTCAAATGAGCTTTGGAGACATGCAAATGGCCACTTGTCTGTCCTGGCATGGCTGGAAATTTAGCCCACAGCCTCAGCAAAGCCCCCAGCAAAGAAGCTCTTGAAGGTCTCATCCACAAATATTGGCGTGGACATGTCATGTTGTGCAGTAACCTCAATTTTCCCCATTTGCCAGGAAAACAATCCTGCTAAAAATGAAAAGGTAAAATAAGGATGAGTGTCAGCTCCCACTGGTCCCTTTTTAATTGAAAATGGATTTTGTTCAATTCCCAGAGTCATGTGCATACAAATTTGCTCTAACCACAGTCTGCGTGTTTTCAAGTGGTCAGAAGCTTTTCCCTGTGAACAGGCTGCTGCCACCACTATAGCTAAGTTGCTACTAGAAAGCGTTTTCCCCATGTGAGGCATATCTTTGTTCTTCTCTAGCAATAGAGGAAGTTCCTTCACTAGTATTCAAGATATTCAGAGTACTTCCACTCTCACAAAAAACACACTATCCTTACTACCCTCAAACATCTAGAAAAATAGAATGGACAAATGGTGCTCTAAAACTCAAATTAGCAAACTTTCTGAGGAAACCATCTTGCCTTGGCCCAAAGTCTTAGCTTTAGCCCTAATGATCATTCAATCTTCTCACCCCCAACCCAGTCAATTTCAACTATCCTTTCATGAAATAATTACCCACAGGCCAATGAGGATCCCTTACTCCTCTTGAAATTTGGAGATTCTAATTGAATCTAATAAGATATCTTTAAGTACTGCCAAGGTATCATGAAATGCACTCATAGTTATCATCAACAGGTCAAGTCTGCCTTTTCCCAAACACACCACCATAGCATTGACATCATCTTCAGGTCAGAAACCTAGTCTTCTGGAAGACACCACTAAAAGACCAATCTTAAACTCAGGTGGAATGACACTATACTGTCCTCCTAATGACCAATACCAATGCAAAACTACAAGGAGTACAACCTTGGTTCATGTTTCATAATTTTCAAAATAAAAGTTTCAGGGCCTGACCTGGTGGCACAGTGGTTAAGTTCATGCACTCTGCTTTGGCAGCCCGGGGTTCACCAGACAAGGACCTACACACTGCTCATCAAGCCATGCTGTGGCGGGATCCCACATATAAAATAGAGAAAGATTGGCACAGATGTTAGCTCAGGGACAATCTTCCTCACTAAAAACAAAATCAATAAAAATAAATAAAAATACAAGTCTTGTTACAAATGGAAATCCACACCAATAAGAGACCTTAAATTGAGGCTCTTTCAAGATCTCCCAGAAGACGACGACAACATGAGGTATACTGCTTTCCCAGGAACTGGAGACCAAACAGGTGACATCACAAAGTGGTCAGCTTCTACCCAAGGCACTGGGACAAGATCCTCTAGGATTCCCCTATTTAATATCCTCCATATTTCTCTTTTGTCTTTTCATCATCCTCCTTTAACTTTTTTTATTGAGACAAAATTCACCAGAAAATTAACCTTTTAAACGGTATATTTCGATGCCTTTTAGCAGGTTGTGCAATAATCATAACTATCTAATTCCAGAATATTTTCATCACCTTAAAAAGAAACTCCAGGGACGGGCCCAGTGGCACAGTGGTTAAGTTCGCATGTTTCACTTCGGCGGCCCGGGGTTTGCCAGTTCAGATCCCGGGTGCGGACGTGGCACCACTTGGCAAGCCATGCTGTGGTAAGTGTCCCACACATAAAGTAAGGGAAGATGGGCACGGATGTTAAGTCAGGGCCAGTCTTCCTCAGCAAAAAGAGGAGGATTGGCAGCAGATGTTAGATCAGGGCTAATCTTCCTCAAAAAAAAAAAAAAAGAAAGAAACTCCATTCTCATTAGCAGTCTCTCTCCATTTTCCCTTCCCCCTAGCTTCTGGCACCTGCTGATTTACTTTCCGTCTCTCTGGATTGGCCTATTCTACACATTTCAGATAAATGGAATTATGCAATACATGGCCTTTTGCTTCTGGCTTCTTTCCCTTGGCATCATGTTTTCCAGGCCCATCCATGTTGTACCATGAATTTGTACTTCATTCCTTATTGTGGATGAATAATATTCCATTGCATGGATATACTACATTTTGTTTATTCATTCATCAGTTTACGGGCATTTGGGTTGTTTCCACTTTGGGGCTATGATATTATGAAAAATGGTGCTATGAAAATTCATGCATAAGTTTTTCTGTGAAATTTGTATCAGTTCTCTTGGATATATACCTGGGGGTGACATTTCTGGGTTAAATGGTAATTTTATGTTTAACTTTTTGAGTCTGTCAAACAGTTTTCCAAAGCTGATCCACCATTTTACATACTCAGTAGCCAATAGTTGTTATTGTCCATCCTTTTTGATTATAATCACTCTACTGGGTATGAAGTAGTATTCCATTGTGGCTTTAATTTGCCATTCTTTAATGACCAATAATGTTGAGCATCTTTTCATGGGCTAATTAGCCATTTGGATGTCTTCCTTGGAGACTCCTTTTTTTTCTATCACTCACTTATTTCAGTACTTCCTTGAGCCAAGTCTTTCCTTTTCCTTTTGGCCTTCTCTACTGTTTCCTTTTTCTCTATTCCTCATTTACCTGTAACATTCAAGACTTCCAAAACCTTTGCATAGTATTCACTGAGCTGATTACTCAGTCTTATAATCTTTCTTTTAATTGTTCATTTTGTTGCCCCTTTCCTCTTGGCTCAATCATCTTTCCCTAAATTCCTCTTCCCATCCCTAAAACTTCCACAGCTATTAATTTAGCTATTTTCCCACAAACAATGTTAGGAAACTCTTCTTATATTTTATATAAGCTAGATGAAGAACCAAATCTAGTCTTGACCTCTTTTAGAAGAGGTCATACTTACTTCTCTCACAATTTTACAGATGGGACTTTTCTCAGTTCCAGTTTCTGTTGATACACCTTTTATGCTACCAACTCTGATGACTATACTTGTAATATTCATTATTGCCTCACAGAAAACACAACCTTATATTAAACAACTCCACCATGGGTACTGGCACCTAGGGGCACTGGAACTTTACATATGGAAAAGTACCAAACAGCATATTCTCCTTCAGCCAGAGATAATCTATGGCAAACCTACTTCCATTAACCTTGTATAGCCCCCAAAGACACCTAATTGATTGTGTAAATTGGGTCAATTGGTATCTTCCAGCAAAATGGACAGGCTCATGTTACCTAACCAATCTTGTCAGTCCTTATCAAATCTTTAATTTGACATCTTTCTTAAGCCATTTAAATTCCTCTCTGACCTCTTCAATGCCCCATCATCAATCTCAATAGTCCACTAATAAGTGCCACCTGAACACACTACATGACAGATGCCAAAACATAAACCACAGTTTTCCTTTTATTCTGGATTTGAAGACACCCTTAAAAAAGAAGCTAATTGCTTGGGAGGGCTTGACTGCTGCACCCAATCACTTTGGGACCACCGTTGTGCCTGGAGCAGGTGCAGTATTAGAGTATGAGCCACTCAAGAAGCAAAATTAAACTCGTGCTTCTTCCATGCACCATTACAGGAAATAACCATCACTGTGGATAACGTGACAAAGAATCTTGACCTCTTCACTCAAGAACTTCAAGACACTCGACGTCCAGGACTCCGCAACCAATGAGCACTTCATATGATCTTGGCCTCAGGCGGAGGATGTGTGCTGTGGTCAGAAACAATTGCTGTACATTTTCCAAAACCTTCTCTGACTTCTACAACATACACAAGAACTTTTGAGATACTAACCAAGAGATCCACTGCATTGCCACCACAGTCCTTATCCTATCACTAAAGGACCTTTCCACATCAATTTCCTAAAATCTATTAAACTGGTCGTCAGTATGCTGCACATCTTAGTTCTATTCCACAATACAGCCTCTAATAATCATTTTTATGCTTCTTTCTCATAGGTATCCCCCTAATTAAATGCCTTATCTCCAGAACAGTTTCTGAGTTGCAGACACCTGCCAGAGCACAAACATATTTCAGCTAGTTCTCCAAGAACAAAGCAAACAAGAAACTGCTGATTATATGGACTATATAACCAAACCTTGACCCAAGACCCAGCAGATATTACTCCAATCCTTAAGATTATTCTAAAACACATGATATTTGTCTGAAACAAGAAGAAGGACTGACAACAGATTAACAGTCTTTTCCTCTTTTGCTTGAACCTGCTAACAAGTCCTAGCTCAGAACTTCCAACTTCCAAATTTCATCCTATGATTGGTTAGCTACAGCTAGAGCTAGCTAACTACAGAGAAAAACATTTTCTGTTTAGATAACTGACTAAGGTTTCTCAGTCTTGAAAACAACCCCAAATATAAATGATCCTATCCACAACTTGTTTATTTCTCCCTATTGAAATCTAAGGCAAAACCACCTGCTGAGACATTCTGTTCTTTTTTGGGGATGTTCTTCTTATTGCAGTAACCTAAACAAATTAATCTCCTTACTTGTCCAGTTTTTATTTTGATAGTTATTATTTAGAAATTTTAATCAATGTAATTAATGTGAGTAATCATATCCATTAATAATCACTTTCCTTTTTCTCTATTATTGAGTGTATTTATATTTTTTTAATTTATTGATGTCCTAATAGTTTATTACATTGTGAAATTTCAGGTGTAGATTATTTGTCAGTCACCATATATATATGTGCCTCTTTACCCCTTTTGCACACTCCCCAACCCTCTTCCTCTCTGGTGACAACTAATCTGTTTTTTTTGTCCATGTGTTTGTTTATCTTACACATATGACTGTGGCATTTGTCTTTCTCTGTCTAGCTTATTTTGTTTAATATAATACCCTCAAAGTCCATCCATGTTGTTGCAAATGGGATGATTTTGTCACTTTTTAGGGCTAAGTAGTATTCCATTGTGTATATATATAGTATTCCATTGTGTATATCCACATCTTCTTTATCCATTCATCAGTTGATGAGCACTTGTGTTGCTTCCACGTCTTAGCTATTGTGAATAATACTGCAATGAACATAGGGGTGCATAAGTCTCTTTGAATTGTTGATTTCAAGTTCTTTGGATAAATACTCAGTGGTGGGCTAGCTGGATTACATGGTATTTCTATTTTTAATTTTCTTAGAAATCTCCAAAGTGTTTTCCATAGTGGGTGCAACAGTTTCCATTCCTACCAGCAGTACATGAGGGTTCCCTTTTCTCCACATTCTCTCCAACACTTGTTATTTTTTGTTTTGGTAATTATAGCCATTATAACAGGCGTAAGGTGATATCTCATTGTAGTTTTGATTTGCATTTCCCTAATAATTAGTGATGTTGAAGATATCTTCCTGTGCCTGTTGGCCATCTGTATATCTTTTTTGTAAAAATGTCTTTCCATATCCTCTGCCCATTTTTTGATCAGGTTGTTTGCCTTTTTGTTGTTGAGTTGTATGAGTTCTTTATATACTTTGGAGATTAAACTCTTGTTGGATATATGATTTGCAAATATTTTCTCCCAGTTGGTGGATTGTCTTTTCGTTTTGTTCCTGGTTTCCTTCTCCTTGCAGAATCTCTTTAGTTTAATGTAGTCCCATTTGTTTATTTTTTCTTTTGTTTCCCTTGCCTGAGTAGACATGGTATTCAAAAAGACGCAGTGAAGACCAACGTCAAGGAGTGTACTGCCTATATTTTCCTCTAGGAGTTTTATGGTTTCACATCTTACCTTCAAGTCGTTAGTCCATTTTGAGTTAATTTTTGTGTATGGTATAAGATAATTGTCTACTTTCATTCTTTTGCATGTGGCTGTCCAGTTTTCCCAATACCATTTATTTACATTACATTTACAATACCTTTCTGCATTGTATGCTCTTGGTTCCTTTATTGAAAATTAGTTGTCCATAGACATGTGGTTTTATTTCTGGGCTTTCAATTCTGTTCCATTGATCCGCTACCATGCTGTCTCAATTACTACAGCTTTGTAGTATATTTCGAAGTCAAGGATTGTGATGCCTCCAGCTTAGTTCTTTTTTCTCAGGGTTGCTTTGGTTATTTGGGATCTTTTGTTATTCCATATACATTCTAGAATTCTTTGTTCTATTTGCATTATGAATGTCAGTGAGATTCTGATTGGGATTGCATTGGATCTATAGATTGCTTTAGATAATATGGACATTTTAACTATATTTATTCTTCCAATCCATGAGCATGGACTATCTTTCCATTTCTTTATATCATCATCAATTTCTTTCAGTAATGTCTTACAGTTTTCAGTCTATAGGTCTTTCATCACTTTGGTTAAGTTTATTCCTAGATATTTTATTCTTTTGTTGTAATTGCAAATGGGATTGTATTCTTGATTTCTTTTTCTGCTAGTTCAATATTAGTGTGTAGAAATGCAATTGATTTTTGTAAGTTAATTTTGTACCCTGCAACTTTGCAGTAGCTCTTGATTATTTCTAATAGTTTTCCAATGGATTCTTTAGGGTTTTCTGTATATAGATTCATGTCACCTGCAAACAGCAAGTGTTTCACTTCTTCCTTTCCAATTTGGATACCTTTTATTTCTTTTTCTTGCCTAATTGCCCTGGTCACAACCTCCAGTACTTTTGTTTTTTGGAATGTTTCTGATTACTGCTTTAATCTCTTTACTTGTGTTTGATCTATTCAGATTCTCTATTTCTTCTTGATTCCACTTTGGGAGGGTGTATCAGTCCAAGAATTTATCCATTTCTTCTAGATCGTCCAATTTGTTGACATATAATTTTTCATAGTATCTTCTTTTAATCCTTCATATTTCTGTGATATCTGTTGTAATTTCTCCACTTTCATTTCTAATTTTATTTATTTGAGACTTCTCCCTTTTTTTCTTAGTAAGTCTGGCTAAGGGTTTGTCAGTTTTGTTTATCTTCTCAGAGAAGCAGCTCTTAGTTTCATTGATCTTTTCTACTGTTTTCTTGGTTTCTGTTCCATTTATTTCTGCTCTAATTTTTATTATTTCCTTCTTTCTGCTGACTTTGTTTTTTTTCTTTTTCTAGTTCTCTTAGGTGTAATTTAAGATTACTTATCTGAGATTTTTCTTGATTGTTAACATGGGCTTGTATTGCTCTGAATTTCCCTCTTATAACCACTTTTGCTGGTTCCCATATGAGTTGGTATGATGTATTTCCATTTTCATTTGTCTCCAGATGTTCTTTGATTTCTCCTTTAATTTCTTCATTGATCCATTGGTTTTTCAGTAACATATTGTTTACTCTACAAACATTTGTCACTTTCCCAGCTTTTTTCTTATAGTTCATTTCTAGTTTCATAGCATTATGGTTGGGAAAGATGCTTGTTATGATTTCAATCTTACCAAATTTATTGAGGCTTGCCTTGTTTCCCAACATACAGTCTATCTTTGAGAACATTCCATGTGCACTTGAGAAGAATGTTTATTCTGCTGTTTTTGCATGGAGTTTTCTACATATATCTATTAAGTCCATCTGGTCTGGTTTTTCTTTTAATTCCACTATTTCCTTGTTCACTTTCTGTCTGGGTGCTCTATCCATTGATGTAAGTTGGGAGTGGAGGTGTCCTACTATTATTGTGCTATTGTTAATTTCTCCCTTTTTGTCTGTTAATAGTTGCTTTATGTACTTTGGTGCTCTTGTGTTAGGTGCATATATATTCATATGTGTTGTGTCCTCTTGGTGGAATTTCCCTTTTATCGTTATATACTGTCCTCTTTGTCTCTCGTTGCCTTTTTTATCTTGAAGCCTGCTTTGTCTGATATAAGTATGGCAACGTCTGCTTTCTTTTGTTTGTCATTTTCTTCGAATATCATCTTCCATACCTTCACTCTGAGTTTGTGTTTGTCTTTAGAACTGAGATGTGTTTCCTGGAGGCAGCATATTGTCGGGTCTTATTTTTTAATCCATCTAGCCACTCTACGTCTTCTCATTGGAGAATTCAATCCATTTACATTTAGAGTGATTATTCATATATGGGGCTTAATATTGCCATTTTATCTCTTGTTTTCCAGTTGTTCTGTATTTTCCTTGTTTCTCATCCTGTGTATTTCTGACTGCCATTTCAGTTTGGTGATTTTCTATGATGATTTTCTCTTTTTTTATCATTTGCGTCTCTGTTCTGATTTTTTGTTTAGTAGTTACCATGAGGTTTGTACAAAAGATCTCACACATGAGATAGTCCATTTTCTGATGGCCTCATCTCCTTAGTCTAAGCAGATTCCATCCCTTTCCTCTATCCTAAGTTATGTTGTCACAATATTCCATTTTGTGCTGTGAGTTTGTGATTAAAATGAAGTGATTATAGTTATTTTTTATGCTTTCTTTCCATTTATCTTTAATGTTATAACCGAGTGGTTGCTAACCTGTTCTGATAGAAAGCTACAATTCTCTGATTTTGCCTGCCCATTTATCTCCTTGCTCAAGGCTTTGTAAACCGTTTCCTTTTTTTTCTGGTATGAGGGCCTTCTTGATTATTTCTTGGGAGGGGCTGGTCTTATGTTAATGAACTCCCTCAGCTTTTGTTTATCTGGGAAAGATTTTGTTTCTCCATTATATCTAAAAGATAGTTTCACTGGATAGAGTATTCTTGGCTGAAAATGTTTCATCTTTCAGTATTTTTGATACATCATTCCACTCTCTCCTAGCCTGTAAGATTTCTGCTGAGAAATCTGCTGAAAGCCAGATGGGGCTTATAGGTTATTTTCTTCTGCCTTTCTGCCCTTAATATTTTTTCTTTGTCATTTACTTTTGCCAGTTTTACTAATATATGCCTTGGACAAGGTCTTTTTTGCATTGATGTAGTTAGGAGTTCTATTGACTTCATTTACATGTAATTCTAGCTCCTTCCCCAGATTTGGGAAGTTCTCAGCTCTTATCTCTTTGAAAAAGTTCTCTGCTCCTTTCTCCCTCTGGAATATCTATAATTCTTACACTGCATTTCCTAATTGAGTCAGATATTTCTCAGAGATTCTCTTCATTTATTTTTAGCCTTAGTTCTCTCTCCTCATCTACCTGAAGCATTTCTATATTTCTGTCCTCTAAATTATTAATTATTTCCTCCATACTGTCAGCTCAATTTTTTAAGGATTCTAGATTGTTTTTTTATCTCATTCATTGTGTTTTGCATCTCCAGAATTTCTGTTTGGTGGTTTTTTTTTAGAGTTTCAATATTTTTTGAGAAAAATGTCCTCTCCTCATTAGTTATATTCCTGAGATCATTTAGTTCTCTTTCTGAGTTTTCTTGTGACTCATTGAGTTTCTTTATGATAACTACATTGAATTCTCTGACATTTAGATTGTAAATTTTTGTGATTTCAGGATTGGTTTCTGGACTCTTGTCATTTTCCTTCTAGTCTGGAATGTTAACGTATTTCTTAATGTTGTTTGATGGGTTGGATCTTTGCCGGCACATAGTAGTAGTATCTGGGTGCAGATTCCACCTGCCAACACTGGGAGATGGTGGCAGGAGCTGTGTCTTCTGAGTCTGTCGCATCTGCTGGCAGTTGTATCTGTCCACTGGAAGCTACACTGACAGGGCCCATCGGAGTTTGCCTATCAGCCACCACAGCTTCACACACAGAGGGGCCAGTGCTCTGGCACAGATCCCCTTCCCTGGCTGAGTGGCTGAGCTGGTTCATCAGGGATTGGGAGGAGGGGGCACCTTCTTTCCCACCTTGCTCCTGCTCTGCACTCACTGGTAACCCACCTGTGCCACTCAGCTTGGTGGGGGTGCCCCTGCAGTGACTGAGCCACTTTGGCATGGAATGTTCCCACAGGCTGGGGAAGCAACTCTGAGAGCAAAAGCATTACTGCAGAGGGTTACCTTTTCCCTTGTCTCCTCTCAGAGTCATACGCCAGCTGCTTCTTGAGGTCCCGTGCCCTAGGTCTCTGCCATTCAGGAGGGGAAGGAGATCTGCTTATCTACTTCTACTGCTTCCCAGGGGATCTAGTACCCCCACCTTCAGACATATGGCTGCATGGATCTCTCCAATGTATTTTGCTGTGTGGATGTCCTCTGTTGGTTAATCAATGTCCTTTTCATTGTTCTTCAGGGTAGAGATTAAGGGAACAGCTCATTCTGCCATTATGCTGACATCATCTCTGTATTGAGAGTATTTATTAACAAGGTAATAACCACTTTCTTACCTCTCAATCCAGGTTTAACTAAATAAGAAATTTGCTCAGAGAAGGAGCAAACTCACATTATTCTACTAACATTCATAATAATGGGGTACCACTACGGCGTGCTATTAAGATGGTACTATGTAAAGGACCCAGGAATATTGAAACTCTACTTTGACCATCTCATCCCTCTTTTCTCCAAAAGCCCTAATGGAAATATAGTCATATAGTGAGCAAAGCAAAGCAGAAAAACATGCTATTCTCACAAGAATGTATGCTCTATACTCTTGGGTCAGTAGTTGTTTGGCTGACTAGATAGAAAGCTCCTTTTCCCTAAGTATAAGTAGCATCAAACCAAAGCAGACCCTTAGATTGCTCTATTTTGGCTTCCAAAGCTCAAACCTAATTCTCTGAGGCCTCCATTTTAAAGGGACATTCAAGCATAAATCAGTGGGAGAAAAAGAATGATTATGTCATGATAGTTTATGTATAACTCTAAGACCTAAATCTTTTAAAAACTTTGACACAGAGGCAGGCCCCGTGGTGCAGCAGTTAAGTGCACATGTTCTGCTTTTGTGGCCTGGGGTTCACCAGTTCAGATCCCGGGTGTGGACATATCACCACTTGGCATGCCATGCTGTGGCAGGTGTCCCACATATAAAGTAGAGGAAGATGGGCATGGATGTTATCTCAGGGCCAGTTTTCCTCAGCAAAAAGAGGAGAATTGGCAACAGTTAGCTCAGGGCTAATCTTCCTCAAAAAGAAAAAATTTGGACATAACAAGTGCCCTGGAAATGAACTATATCCAGATGAACACTCCTCCTTATAGGCCATGAATAAAAAGGAAGGAAGACAAATAGGATCCTCGCTTTCCTCATGCAAAACCATCAATGGACAGGGAATAATTCCTAAAGATGGAATAGAAATGACTTCTACCACTGAGTTCCTATTGTCTCTGTCTGTTAAGTGATTAAGTTAGAAGGAGACTCAAAAGACCTCAGAAATTAAAGATTCCTACAATGTAGTGGAGGATTCCAAAGTCTAATTAACAGCTATATTATTTTTGCTTAGAAATTATTGTAATTTATCCTATCTTAATTGATTTTGATTAAATGTGCTCATTATGATGTGATCATTAATATAAAAAATTATTAACACTTATGGAATTTGTTTCCTAGGCTTTGAAGTAATAATTATCTTTTTAGTTCTGGAAATCCAAAAGAATCAAATATTAATATTTATTCAATCTTTGAAGAGAATTTGGAAGAGAAAAAGGAAGAAGCTCTAACTTTCCCTTCCCTCTTAGGAGCAATGTGGAAGTCTGGGCTTACAGGGGAGTTTTCAACAATAGGCTCTTAAGAGCTGTTTCTAATCCAAACAGCAATAAAACAAGCTTAAAGTCCAATGCAAAACTTTAAGTGTTATGTGATGATAGAGAATAAAAAAGGATTTAAGTAGACAGAGAAAAAGGCAACTGAGCTCCTGAGGCAGTAAGAAATTTTTCTTTGCAGATGAAAGAGGATGCCTTACAAATAAATCTATCACGTTTTGAATGGTAGTCATAAAGCAAAAGCAAAAATACCCAAAAGAAACAACAAGAATATGACCTCTGTGCAGATAGGAAAATCTTTTCTAAAAAGTCTTCATCTCATTCAATACAAAGTGAAGAATCTCCATCCCATAACCTTCTGGAGTAGACTACTCAGCCTCATACCTTCATCCAAATGAATCAGATACTAAGAAAAAGCAGCCTTGTAACCCTAAGTGGAAATCTACTATTACATCTCAAAAGTATATAGTAACATGGAATATTTTAGGTGCTATCATTCTCTTATGATACCTTTACAGTTTACAGGTGGTTCTGCCTATACGTTTACCTTCAATCTTCTCCATGAGGAAGTAAGACATAATTTATACAGGCAAGTGACTCCCTTGCCTTCCTGCATTTTCTTAAGAACACTTTAAGCCTGCCCTTTGCCAGCTGATTGCCAAAACATATAGACAACTCCCTTAAAGATTATACAAAATACCTGGATCCCAGGTTCCTGCCAGATAGTATAACACTGAGTTCTCTGCTGTTTAACCCTTGTCAAAAGCCTGATTGCCAGATATAATATTTATGGATGGTGCTCTGAAGGATAGGCAATCCATCTACTCTTTATCTATTCTAATTAGCATTGAACATCAATACTAATGTTCAAGACCTGAGAATGTACGTCAAATTCTGATGCAGCAGCACCTTAAAGAACTACTGTAATGAGTTGACCTTTTTCTTCATATCTTTGGGCTATTCAAATAAACAGCTCACTCAGAAATAATCCTGCATATGTCAGGAACAAGAAAAGTGATGCTTCTCTAATAAACTGATTGGCTTTAATCAGTTAAATTTACAGATTTTCTAAATCTTGCAGATGATTTTATTTCCATCTTTGTTTTGCCTGGTAAATCTTAGGGCCAAATTTGCATCTCATTTCTAGCAACTGCACAGAAATATATATTGATATGTGCTAATCTAATCCATGTTGATTATTTGCCTCCCAATTTGTTTCCCTTTGACCCTATGTCTCTTAATTACCTTTAATTGTAAGGTAAAGTAAACTCTTTAAGAGAATTATTATTGGTCTATCCCCAATTGAATGACACATGGAATAGTAATCGAATAACTTTTCCAAAATACGATTAAGCTTCATGGAAATATTCAGAAATACAACTGACAAATTATCATTACTCATGTCTATTTTCAACTTTTCCCTTTAATTAGCAGAGCACTAAGGTTGTGCAGATAATATTACATTGTTTTAATGCCAATGTTCTTGTCCAATTTATATTTCCATACATCAAGAATAAAAGGTTCATCCTGAACAGTGCTAAAAATACTGTTTTCCAGTGACATAACTAATGAGCCACCAAAAAAGCATGTCTATAACCAGGAAGGATCTTAAATAACAACTGACAGAGTCATATGATAAATTGCTATGTTTTGACATCTAAAGGATTATTTTCAACTATTTTTCTTGGACAATTAAACTTATTCAAATTCTATAATGGGTTGTGTCAGTCATCATCAGACGTAAAACACTTTAATGGTGTACAGTAAGCTTTTTCTCCTCATACAAATATCTTAGGACCTGTAATTACACCTCATTAAACCTTGGCACCATAATTTGGAAATCCCATTCATAATATTTAGTCTAAAATTGTACTGAATAAATAAAGTGGATTATCTCTAAAGCATTCATGAACTTGTTGTCTACAGGAGAGTATTTAAAATTGTATAAATTATGTAGTGTTTCAAGCATTAGTACAAGAAGTTGATGAAATAAAATGATGAAACCTTTTTCTTTTTTCTACCATAGATAATGTATACCGGATCAATTTCTTAATATAACTTTTTATATACAGTTATCCTAACTAAACCTAAAAGATATATAGAGATAGATAGGTAGACAGATAGATAGACAAATAGATAGATCGATATGTTACCCTATCTATAATGGTTTGACAAAGTTAGTTAATTTAACCAATATTTTACTTAAGGTCTAATATAATCATTGAATAGATGAAATTCAGGAAAGCATAAAATGCCCAAACAACTAGAAGTGTCTGAAGTTTTACCGTATTTGCAAACTAACAGGAGAGCATGCCACAAGTTCACCAATGATGGCCTCCTCAACGAGACACAAGGACTTTATTACTGACATTATAAGCAGTAGCCAGAATATCAGCATTTTCTAAATTCCCTGAGCCCCAAATTTCATAGGTTGACATAAAGAGAGATAGGTGAGCCTGTATACACTTTAGGTTGCATTACAGGAGAGGAACCCAAGCTTAGGGAACTTGAATCCTTGAATCTTTTATAATGGACGGTAAACCTGCTTGATCTTTGCCCCAGAGACAGACATCTTTATTACACTAAACAGTAAATAAATCTGCCCTTTGCTCCAGTGGGAGACACTTCTTTATCTTCCAAGGCTGTTCACCATACAAACATCCTTGAAAAGATGGTGCAGAGTAAGGAGAGTGCATGCCTCTGCCCACAAGTCATGCAGAAATGTGAGAGATGCCTAGTGAGTTGTCTCCCAGTATACAGCATATGACAAGTCCAGTAAAAGCCTTTGATATACTGTGTCTCCAAAATGCATAATAGAATGAGAGTAATTTTAAAAGTTAGAAGTTTTCACCATAATTTATGCATTTCTCTGAAACAGTAATATCAAATTTTTCTGTTGTTTTGTTTTAGCTATTATACAAGTTGGTTACTTGCCTATTCTAATTAAAATTGCACATCCTCCGTTACTCCCTGAATGATGACAGCTGGTACAGCCCTTAAAAATGCAGATTCCTGAGTCCTATCCCTAGAGATTCTGATGCAGCAGTTCTGTAATGGGACACAAGAATCTGTATTTTGAAAGGTTTCCAAGGTCAATAAACAGATGAAAAGGTGTTCAACTTCATTAATTACCAGAGAACACTGATTAAAACTAAAATGCAATACCCCTATATAACCACCAGATTATTTCAAAAAAAGAAACGATACAAACCAGAACTCACAAACAGAGTTGTTACAAGTGCAAACTGGAACAACCACTTCAGAGAACTGGTGGGATCTTCTACGGAAAAATGAACATGGCAGTTCCCATGACATGGCAATTTTACTCCTGGGTATACAGCCACAGAAATGTGAGCCAATGTTTACCAGAAGACATGTACGAGAATATTAATAGCTTGACTATATGTAATAGACAAAAACTAGAAACAACTGAAATGCCTATCAAGAGTAGAATGGGGGGACCAGCCCTGTCGCCGAGTTTTTAAGTTTGGGGCTCCACTTCCACGGCCCAGGGTTTCACCGATTCAGATCCTGGGCGCACACCTGGCATCACTCATCAAGCCATGCTGAGGTGGCGTCCCATATAGCACAACCAGAAAGACCCACAACTAGAATATACAACTATGTAGTGGGGGGGCTTTGGGGAGAAGAAGAATTAAGAACAAAAAAGATTAGCAACAGATGTTAGCTCAGGTGACAATTTTTTAAAAAACAGAGTAGAATAGGAGGGTAAATTTGGGTAGAGTCATTTAACAAAAATATATATGGCAATGAGAATGATTAAACTACAGATAAACACAAGAGCATAAATTAATCTCACAAATGTAATATTGAGTGAAATAAGCCAGACGTTAAAAGACTACCTACTATATGACTCTATTTACATGATATTCAACAATGTTTGTTGAATATTTGACTCAAAGGAGGTTACTATTTATAACGCACAAAAATATCTTACTAATCAGTAAGCAAAAACCTCAAATACTTGCACATAAATGTGTGACTATGAAACTTACAAAAGAAGATATACAAATGTATAATATGCCCATGAAAAGATATCCAAATTCTATCACAGAAATGTGAATAAACATGTGAGAGATTATGTTTCACTCACCAAACTTGGAAGGACTTAGATATTCAACAAAAGCTAGAACTGTTTTGGGTAAACAGCTGCTTTCCTGGAAAGGTGGTAGCTACCCACGTTACTATGTTTCTGGAGGGAAATTTAAGAATGATATCACATCATAAAATATACATATCTAGCAATCCACTAAAGGTAGAAATGTTTGTCTGATTGGATTACTGTCATACTGCAGCATCTCACACAGTGACTGACACAAGGTTGGGGCTAATAAATATCTGTTGAGTGAATAAATAAATAAATAAATTCAATTAAATAGGACAAAATGAAAAATTATATTTGAATAAAATACCTTCATGTATTTTTCATACTAAAAAAGAAATGGAATAATCTATGTCTATCATTAAACGTGGAAAATTAATGTGATATTAGACGCAAGAAGTTCCCCTATTCTACTGATATAAGAAGTGGTCAATAATAATATATTAAGTCAAAAATCAGGTTAAAAAATCATATACAATATAGTATCTCATGTAAAATTACATGTATATACTTATTGTACAGGTGTGCAGAGAGATGTGTCTGGAAGAACAGTAACCAAAATGTTAATAAGTGTTTTCTGAATTGCACAGTTTAGAGACATTTTACGTTCTTCTTTGCCTGTTATCTTATTTGAATTGTTTCGTGATAGGCATGTATCATTTTTTTAAGTAAAGTTATTTCTTAAAATTAAAGCTAAATTATATTAAAATTATATTTACAAGCACGTTCCAAAGCATCTCTCATTGCCCCTGAGTTTCAATATTGACAAAGATTTACTGGGTGTAGAAATTATAACAGCCCTGATAAAAACAATGCCTAGCATTAACATCTATCTATTTTATTTTAGAATTTAATTTACCATCTGTTACATTCAAACTCTTCATCTCTTTACAATTCAATGTATGTTGTGGTAACTAGAAATCCAAATGTATAATCAAAATACACCATAAATGAAATGTTCAAATCTAAAATATTTAGTCAAACTGAATGCAACCACGCACAGACATCTTCTCAGATTGGTCTTTTTATTACTTTATCTTAATCTGGAAATATTAAAATTAAGTACCCTCTACTTTAAAATGGGCAAGAAGGCATTTTGATTTGCCTCAAGACAGGAAAGGGAGTTGCTGAGGAAACACTTTGTGCCCCAGCCATTGTACAATATTTCTAAATAGTGCTTTTGTGATCCTAAAATGGAGACCGATAAAAGAAGTAGATTTGTATTACACACAGAGAGGGTATCAGGTGTAGTTATCAATGATTTATCCAACAAATGTAGGGTACAAAATGTGTCCTCAGCCTTGCATTAGATGCTACGAAGGACAAAGTGAAAAGCATAAGACAGAATCTTTGTTCTTGAGAAGCTCTCAATTAAATTGGAAAGATAAAACTCTTGGATAGGTAAAGAATGGGAACAATTCCAGACAGCTTATAACCAAGTGGCAGACAAAGTGTGTGTGTGTGTGTGTGCACACGCACTTATGCATTTCTGAAAAAAGTAAATTAATGTCCCCTGGGACTTCAGATCTAGAGATACAAAAGCAAAATTAAGAAGATGTGAACAAGGACACAGGTCAAAGCAAGTACAACTTAATTGTTGAAGCCCCATACACTGTGCACTAAGTCTTGTTAACTCTGTGTTAAACATAAGGTAAGAACATAATCCTTCACCCAGTACTCACAATGTGAATACCCATGCTTTCACTATCTATATACTAAAAAACTATACATTCATTTTAGAAGCTGTATTAATTAGGGTTATCCAGAGAAAAAAACATTAATAGGATATATATACAAATATATATAAAGAGACATTATAAAGAACTGGCTCGTTGGCTCACATTATTATGGAGGCTGATAAATCCCAAGATCTACCATCTGCAAGCTGGAGACCCAGGAAAACTAATGGTGTAATTTAGTCCAAATATGAAGGCCAGAGAACCAGGGGAGCTGATACTGTAGAATCTCTTCGAGGTCTGAGGGCCTGAGAACTAGGAATGCTGAGGGCAGATTGATGTCCTAGCTCAAGCAATCAGGCAGGAAGCCATGAATTCTTCCTTCCCCCAAATTTTGCTCTATTCAGGCCCTCAGCAGATTAGATGATGCTTGCTCACATTGGGGAGGACAAACAGCCTTACTGAGTCCACTGATTGAAACAAGGACATTATGCTAAATGAAATAAATCAGACAGAGAAAGACAAATACTGTATAATATCACTTACGCATGGACTCTAAAAATGCCAAACTCATAGAAACAGAGTAGAGTGGTGGTTACCAGGGGCCAGGGGTTGGGGGAAATGGGAAGATGTTGGTCAAAGGGTATGAACTTCAATTTATGAGTTGAATAAGTTCTGGGGATCTAACACACAGCATGGTGATTATAGTTAATAATACTGTATTTTACACATGAAAGTTGCTAAGAGAGTAGATCTTAAATCTGTTCACTAGAAATGCCTTAGTAAAGGAAGCATTGGATCTAGTAGAAAGCTCTGTGGTGGCTGTTCTCTGAAAGCTAGAGTTACGGCGGGAGATGCTGCCATTATGACCTGATTCCTGATGGTAATAGGAATAGTGGAATCTCAGAATGGCAGAAGCCCAGTGTCAGTACTTAATCCAGTAGCAAGATAGGCAAATTAGAATAATAGGAAACAGAATCTTACTAAAGTATTACTTGATCTAGATAACTTAACAAACTCCAGTTATAGTGGGCATTGTAATGGAGACTTACAGGTTCTTCCTCAGTTACCCAACTTAATAGGATCCCCATGAGGAAGGAATATACAATGCTGCCCAAGGATATACTATACATATCGCTCCAAGCTGGCTCAAAAGGGACCTAAAGCTATTATTTGGAGTGACTCTTCATGAAGGGAAGGAATCTTTCAGGGATTACTAGATACCAGCTCTGAGTTAATATTAATTCATGAGTACCCAATACATCAGAGATGCCCACCAGCAAAGTGAAGAATTATTGGGGTCAGGTGATAAAAACATTCTTGGCCCAAGTCTCACAGTGAACAAAGTAATTCTACAAAACCGTTGTACATTTCTCCAGTTCCTGAAAGCATTATTTTAATAGACATATTTGGCAACTGGTCAAATGGAATGGAGTGAGAACTATTATGGTAGAAAGAGTTAAATGAAATGCCTGAGAACATTCCCTCCATCCAGGAAGCCAAAAGAAAATGTCATCTCTGGAGAAATTGCTGCAATTAGTCTAACCATCAAAGTCTTGAAAGATGCAAGAGGAATGATTCCTATCACTCACACATTTCATTTATCTGTTTGGCCTATCCAGAAAGTAGCCAGTAACTACTGAAGGTAACTATGGATCCCACAAAGGTATGATTTTATGTAAATATTATGTATAGACTGAACATGTTTAGGATTTCATTAACATCATTCAAATATTAACAAACTAAATGAAAAGTAAACAATGCGACTGTGGGAGTTCCATCTTCAAAGAGTAGGCAAAGAGGCAATCATTTTGTCTGGGACCAGCTCAAGATGGCTTCATGGACTGAGGGAGACTAAGGAGCTGTACCTTTGACAGGAGAGGAATAATCATGCAGAGAGCCATTGGAGTTCCAGAGTTTGAGGTTGCTCTCTTTCTTTGCTTGTTTGAGCCTTTGCTTCTTTTACCATTTAGGCCTAACCTATATGTGTCTATTTATAGACAGTCTCTTTGGTAGGTCAATCAGTCAACAAGTATTGAGAAGGGCTGGTGTGCTCTAAAGTTGATCTGAGTATGTTGTGAGCAGGGTGTTAGATGATAGAAAACCAAATCCCCGATCTGGGTCAAACTCACTGTATCTCACATAACACAAGATGATGTCTCAAAGAGATAAAATAAATTAACCAAAGTATATTTGATCATTTGAAAAGTATCAAATGAATGCATTAAGTTAAAAAATTCAAGAAATATTCTCTCTTTAATTCATGAATCATATTAACTATTAATATGAAGAGGATAGAGGAAGGATGCAGGTTCCAGCTAAAATGCATTCTCTCAGAATTCACGCCGGTGTAGATTCCTCCTGGAGGCTCTTCCTATCAGAGGGCTCCCCTGCCTCCTCGCACTGCAAAGCAGTCAGCCCTGAGCTGTCTCTCTCTCGCTGGCCAGATATTACTGCTGAAAGAGAAGAGGATTCACGGCCCTAGCAACATTATCTTCTCCTGCTTCTTTGGCAGCAACAAAGAAGGGGGCTGCAAGAGGAAGGCCAAAAGAAATCAGCCAGAGAGCAAGAGCCAAAGGCTGGAGACTAACGACCTAGGCTTCTAGACCCTTTGGAATGCAAGGCTCCACAGTCAACTTGAGGGAGTGAGGAGTTACTAAGGAAAGAAAAGAAAGCATAGATATATACTTTGTCAAGTACATGAAAAGGATCATATGTCCCTTGAATTACAAAAGGGAGATATCTGCAAACAGCTGGAAATTTAGTTCCGCACTCAGCTGATTTGTTTAATTATAAGAAATCTAAAGTATCCCATTAGTTGGGGCTTTACTGTATTATTAAGGGAAGATTTTTAGGGATAGAAATGTCTCTGAAATCTGAGAAACCTTTCTTGATGCTGTAGGTGAACTGATCTCCCAGTCATCATCTTCCCAGCTCAGCTTTAACGTCTGGAGTAGAGTTACCCCAGACACAACAGTTATTTAATCTCATTTCATTTTTCAATGTCAGGACACATTAATATTTTATAAATAGAAACAAGGGCCATAAGCTAAATTTTTCTCTTATAAAAAAATGCACAAATGTATTTTTCAAAGTGACATGATTAATTTTATCATTATAATTTTATGTTCTGTTAAAGCATCTTAAGAGTGGAAATTGGAGGATTTTCCCTTCTTTTAGAAGATTCTCCAATAACTTTTGGCATATGTAAACTGTCTTCTCAGTTCATTAGACATCAGAAAATACCAAATGCAGTGCTGCGAGGATATTTAATTAGAAAGAAACTAGGAAAAAGAATGTATTTCCATAAATAAAAACAAATTTTTAAGAGCTATGACGTAAAACTATTCAGAGTAAATGCATACTGTCACAATTTTTTTATTCCTTTATAATTTTCCTAAAATGCTGATATTTAAAGGAATTTTGGATTGTCAAACATTAATAAATAATTTTTAAAGGGAACATAAAATAACTTCAAAGGACTTAATTCATGTGACTCCATTCCAAATTTTTTTCCATCCACATGGTAGACAACTTAGCATGTTTCAACTGAAAAAACGCTCATGGGGACAAATGCATCTCTCTTATTGTTGTTCTTGGTTGGTTGGTTGGTTTTTTTTTTTTTACTGAGGTATAATGGACATATAACATATTACTTTCGTTTACAACATATGATTCAATATTTGTATGGATTGCAAAATGATCACCACAGTAAGTCTAGCTAACATCTGTCACCTTAAATAGTTACAAAAATTTTTCTTCTTGGGATAAGAACTTTAGATTTACTCTCTTAACATCTTTCAAATATGCAACACAGTATTAACTATAGTCACCATGCTGTACATTGCATCCTCATGACTTATTTATTTCATAACTGGAAGTTTGTATCTTTTGACTGTCCATTCACCCATTTCACCCCACCCCCACCCCAACCTCTGTCAATCACCAGTCTGTTCTCTATATCTATGAGGTTAGTTTCTTGGGGGGGGGGGGGAGGTCTTTTTGTTTGTTTTAGACTGGACATGTAAGTGAGATCATATGGTATAGTCAAGTGCTGCCTAATGACATTTCAGTCGATGATGAACTACATATACGACAGTGATCCTGTAAAATTAGTACCATACAGCCTAGGTATGTAGTGGGCCATACCATCTAGGTTTGTGTAAGCACACTCTATGATGTTCGCACAATGACAATATCACCTAGCAATGCATTTCTCTGAACATATCCTCGTCATTAAGCAATGCCTGACTGTATTTTTCTGTCTCTGTCAAGATATTTCACTTAGCAAAATGCCCTCAGAGTCCATCCATGTTGTCACAAATGGTAAGATTTAATTCTTTTTAATGGCTGAATAAGATTCCATTGTATATATATACCACATTTTCTTTATCCATTCATCCATCAGTAGACACTTAGATGGTTTCCACATCTTAGCCTCAAATAATGCTGCAATGAACATGATGGGGGAATATATCTTTTCAAGTTAGTGTTTTGTTTTCTTTCAATAAATACCCAGAAGTGGAATTGCTGGATCATGTGGTAGTTCTATTTTTAATTTTATGAAGAAGTTCCATACTCTTTTCCATAGTGACCACACAAATTGACCTTCTTACCAACAGTGTACAAGGGTTCCCTTTTCTGCACATCCTCACCAACACTTGTTATTTTTTGTCTTTTTGATAATAACCATTCTAACAGGTGTGAGGTGATATCTCATTGTGGTTTTGATTTGCATTTCCCTGATGGTCAGTGATTTTATTACTTTATAGGTCCCATATCCAAGTAGGCAGACCAGTATGGACTAGTGGCACACATAGTCCAGATTAGATACAGCATAGTTTGGTTTCACTAGACACTCATAATTCAAGGGGTTCTCTCCCACCTGCCACTGAAAATTTTCTATCAGATAACTTCATCACTGAATTCTCCCTGAAAGCACACTCAACAAAAAGAACCTCGGGCCAGCCCTGAGGCCAAGTGGTTAAGTTCACACATTCCACTTCAGTAGCCTGGGGTTTGTGAGTTCAGATCCTGAGTGCGGGCCTACACACTGCACATCAGGCCATGCTGTGGTGGAAGACCACATAGAAGAACTAGAATGACTTGCAACTATCATATACAACTATGTACTCGGGCCTTGGGGAGAAAAGAAAGAGAAAGCTTGGCAACAGATGTTAGCTCAGGGCCAATCTTCCATAAATGAATAAATAAATAAGTAAATAAACTAACTTGGGGGAAAAAAACTATCAGTACCACTACCTAGCAACAAACATAACTCTCTTCTCCCTATCTTCTAAACATAGTACTGCATTTTCTCAAAAGTTAGTAAGAAAAAATATCTTAGCAATGGTCTAAGGCAGGTGTCTCCAAGTTGCTTCTCTAAGCCCTAGATATCCACAGTGGAGCCTTAGAGTCCACTGAGATGGGCAAGAACAGCATCTCTTGAGGCCAGAACGCTGGGGCTCCGACCCCCCGCTTCATCTCTGCTTCAACTAGATTCACTGTCCTTTCTTCTCCTTTACTTTGAAGTCCATGAGAACATATCATTTAAGAGGAAAAGTAAAAGGTTCTGCTATTTTTACAAGTCTAAAAATCTTTTATTCTCAAGCTGATTATATCTCATTAGGGAGATTTTTCTTTTCTTCTTCTAGCATCCTAATTGAAGAAAATGTGTATGTCTCAAATAAGGGAAGAAAGGCAAAAAAACATAAGTATGCATGAATCATTTATTGCTGAATAGCTATTAGTGCCTTTTCCCTAATAAATTATGGGTTCCAGAATGGCTGGAAGCTCTTCCCATGCTGTTATTCTTTAGAGCACTAATACAGTGAAGAGAAGACAGGTATGCTCAAAAGAACTAGTTGGCTTTTTCCATCTTCTTTTATTCTCCACCAATATTGAAATCACCTCAAATTCAGAATGATGTTTATTTTTGGATAAGTATGCTCAACTATCTGCAACCAGGAGTAATATCTATTTACTGGGCAATTTAAAGCACCCTTTCAAGAGGATCCTGAGAGGCAACTGTGTTTTATGCACAGTGAGTGAAAATCAATGCTCGGTCTATGCCTATCACAGCATGTCACATCTCTGATTGAATCTTTTCAGCCTGCTTATCAGACATATAGCACAGGGATAAATTTATCTTTATACACTTTATGTGTGTCACCAAAAATAGCCTCAGGATCACTATAACCTAATGAACTAAGAATGTCCGATAAACGATTAGGCTGCTCTTGACAGTGAAAAGTGCACACTCTGTTCTTTAAAATCTCAAGTACAATATTTCTAGGGAGAATCTAGTTCTCCAGAAGTTCCTCCTAAAATAACACTCATGATATTTTAACACTAGCCAAATAGAAAGTATTCAGCTTTTAGTCCTGATTTTACTGACATTTTTCTACAAAGCATCCATATAGACCATTTTAATCTTTAGTCCTGTTTTTTCCCAAGGACCTAACCCTAAGTGGTTTTGTTATTCTTGCCAAATTAAAAGTCTCCAAATTTTCTTATTTTAAAACTATGTCTGCTAAAATTATGGTACAGAGTAACATATCTAATTATTTTGAATCTGTAAGTACCTCAAGGTCATTTTCAGAAGAAAACAGCTTTATGGCCCTGGCCTAAGGTTATGGAAGGTAAATGGTATGCTCAACTGTTAAATTACTCAGATGAGAATCAAATAATAAAGAAACTCTTTGTAACTCAATATAATTAATTATGTAAAAGAGGACTGTCAAGGAAAATCATGTCATCAAAACATGTACAAATCACAAAATCCTTTCGACAATTCGGGAACATTAAATTAATTCTAGTAACTTTTCCAAGTCTATGATGATATTGATGTGCATGGTAACATTATACTAACCTTGGAGGTTTGTCTATAACTTTATTTTTAAGCATAATATAATAGTATCGAGAAATGATACCTGACCTTATGTGTATAGAATATGCTGCCCTGAATATGTGAGGGTGAATGTATTGGCTCACCATTGCTGGGGAATATACGTGACAGCCATTGTTCCATGAATGGAAATTGATTTGGGATAATACATACCTGCTTTCTAATCTGGTTCTCTTTGTAACCAAAGTCATACATCTGGAGGTCAAGTGACCAACATGCATATGGCAACTTCCGGTTACAGGTATGAATAAAGGAAACTAGTCCATACAAAGATGAAACTTATTACTTTAGTCTCATGAATGTGATGTTTGACTCAAGGATGCAAACACATACATAACAAGAATTGAATCATTTTTTTATTGCCAGTTCTAAGGACATCTGATCATCTAGAAAATATTTTTAAATTGTTAGTAAGATATAGAAGACCCACCTTGAACTGATGACTTTTTACTTCTTGCTTCATCCTCAACCATTTCCTGATTCACTAACAAACATTTAGAGATAATGTATGCTAAGCCAGCACTATAGTAGATACAGAGGGAATAAAAATAAGCAATTTCTGCCTTTGAAGAGCTTTCAGTTTAGTGGGAGAAAAGACGGTAAATAATAATAGCAGTGCAAGATAATAAAGTGCTTTCTGTTCAAATTGCTAATGGGATGTTAATAAAAGGCATCTTAATCAGATTGGGGCAAAGGCTGGATCCTTAGAGAAGAAACTGAGGCTTGATAGATGCTTGGTGTTTGGCCACACACCCAGTTGGGTAAACAGTTCAGGACAGATTGTGGAGAGACTGAACAGGAAGCCTGGAGATGGTAAATGAGACATATAGATCTATTGGGAGTTACTTACAGGGAATGTCCAGTGGCGGTCAGCTGGATGGAAGTGTGCACCAGCTATGGCCCCCTGAGAGAGGCTTGTTTAAGTAGGCAGAGGAACAAAGGCTGCACGCTTGCCAAGGGGTATTGTCCTTGTAAGACCTGCAATCCAAAGACCAGAGCTCCCCCTACGGGGCCTCTGTGTTCCCTCAGACCACGACGGTCTTTGTGCTAACTATCCCATGAGGAACAGCTGGGTTGGTGAAGCCCAGGACTGTTATCATCATGAGTGCTGATGCATTGCCCAAACAAGGGGCCTCAAGGATTCATGGCTCTTAAAGGGCACACAAGCTAGTGCCCCCACACCTAGGAATTAGCCAGGAAGGGAAGGTGTCCAAAATGTCAGGCATTCAGCTATCTGTTTAGACTTTCAGCCTCCCCTAATCTTTCAAGCTCAAATTGTGTCCCTCTATCTATTCTTCCTGGACACTCTTCAGGTCTGTTGATAACAGTACAATTGTAACTTCCTCTTTATTTACATCTACCCACCATCCTATACTATAGCTTCTCTTTATTTGCTTTCAAATCCCTGTAGTCTTTACCTACATAAAGGGAAAGACTGCCTTTTTTATTTTAATAGGTGTAACAATCCCCAGTATCTTGAGTTGTCATGGCATAAAACAAAAGCTTGAGTAAATCATTGTTGAGTTAAAGTTGAGGGAAGGAACACTTTGTGCAAAAGCACTAACGTGTGAAACAACATGACAGGAAGTTGATATGTCTAAAGGGATATATAATGGGATACAGGATAGAGATGGTACTAATTCTAACCCTTGACAAGAGCTGTGACTTTTTTGCAGCATAGAGTAATAGGTTCAATTACAGCTTTGAAGCTAAACTGCTTAGATTGTATCCTAACTTAGATCAGGATTTTGTGATGTTAAAGTGAATTAATCTGTCTATACTTAGAATGGTATCCTTCATATGGTAAGCACAGTTAGCTATCATTTCTCGTCAAATAAGTTTGCCATTTTTCGTGAAAACTATGAAGACTGAAGAATTTTAAGCAGCAGTGAACTATAATCACCTTGAACTCTGTATCAGTCAGGATTCACCACAGGAAATAGAAATTATCACTTACCACCCTGGTTGGTAGTTAGCTGTCTGAAAAGCTGTCTTCAAGTTGTATTTCTCAAAGGCATGGATACATTTATCTTCGATTGTACGTCTTCCATATATTCTAGCACATAGTAGCTCCTCAATAATGTTTAATTAATGAATGAATGCTTTTGAAGGGAAGAAGAACCTTTTATCCAGACTTTTTTATTCTATTAAATTCTTTCTAAAACCATTCCTCTGAGAATGAGTTAGGATCATTGCTGCATCCTCTTATGCCAAACAGTAGATGCCATGCAAAAAGCAATCTAGAGTGGTGGAAAATATAATTCGGACACAAATTCATGCAGAGTTGGAAAAGATTAGTAATATAATTCAGAGCAAGGCCATAGCTTGTGAGCCACATCCCTTTTGCCAATGAATTCAGAATAAGGAAGTAAGAACCAACTGTAGACTCATCCAAAATCAGCCTCCACTCCAGCAAGTTATCATCCGCATTTTTGCTCTTTGGGTTCCAGGTGTGTAATTATCAACTTGTTCATTTATTCAGGACACACACCTGCCAACAGCTTTCTCCATAATAATCCAAAGAGCTTTCTTCCAGTGATTCTGGTTGTCCAAAATCAATGATGTGTTGCTGCATGTGCTAAGTCTCTCAAGACAACAAACAAACCATGGAGCAGCAATGGATAAATATCTCCTTCCCAATCAAACCTGGTATTCCAAACATGGCAAGTCTGAATCTGCCACTCTGTAGTCAGCATCATGCCAGCTTCCTATGGCTTTCTACCCCACTGCTTCTATGGATTCTTGCTGTGGTATATACTCACAGGTGAGACCATTTCAGAAGGTATCCTTGGAGTCCTTAAACTATTAAACTTCATTATATTGCTATGGAGAGATCTTAATTGCACTTTAGAACCATTTATGTTAAAGAAAAATGTTTCTCAATATTAAAATCTGCTTCAAGAGTCTCTAGTACCTGTACAAAAAGTCCAATAGAAGAATGTGCAGTGAGTAGGAACCAATTAGAAGAAGAGGTTGAGGGTAAAAGGAAGTTAAAACAATCACGGAAAGGATCATCTTCTCAAATTCCTACTGGAGAAAATTTCATTTCCTATTTCAGAGCAGAGAATTTAAAAGAAGATGTCGTGTTAAGCCAAGTGTCACGTGCCTGTGTCATCCATGGAGGTGCCCTGCTCAGAGGTCGTTCAGGAGAACCCACTGCAAGGAGTGAAGTTGACCAACAGTCAGTTGAAGCCTGTCAGTCAATGGACCTTTAGATCCATTGCAGCATCTATATAGGGCTGTGCTACCTCAAGGCAGCTACCAGCTAATGACTGAGCACAGCAGGAGTGAGAACATGACATTTCTGCCCAATGCAGGATGAAAATCTGGCTCAGGAGCTTCTCATAGGCCTGTCAGGAACTTTCTCAGAACTGAGCTTCAAGCTGAGTCTCTTCAGATTCAACCCTTTCTTTCCTCTACCCTTTTTCAGGTGTCAGACCTACATTTCAGTCTGAAAGTTCTCCTTGTCTGCTCTTGCTACCGCCCCTCTTATCTTTCACAGGATTTTTCTCCAACAAATCTCTTGCATACCTAATCTCATTTTGGGTGTATGCATTTTGGAAGATTTGAATTGTCAAAGTGTGTGATGATATTAAAAGCAGAGAATGAGGCCTAGTTCCCGCTCAGATGGCTTGCATTTTCAGGCATTAATTAATTAATTAACTTGTCCATGTTTCAGCATTGCTCCTAATGTTTTGAGTCTCTCTTCTGTAGTATTTTTTTGAAGATTCGAATTATCAAAGCATTCAGCATGGAAGATGCTCAGTTTTCCTCCCCTTCCTTCCTCTCAATAGGAGGAATATGTTGAGTATTTGTTTTCAAGCCTCTTTCATTCAATTTTCCTTATTCCCAAGAGATTTTACGGTTCAAAGCATGAACCATAAGCATTTTGGTACAATACGTATTTGAGTACGTTCAGGGATGTCAGAAGGTACCCAAATATTGTGTGATAAAGACCATACATTAGAGAGAGAGTAGCTCACCTTCCCACAGGCCGTTGCTTGGCAGCATTATCAGGGACACCTTACATACAGATGGTCTCAATGGATCATAGATTTAACAACATCCTTGGTGACACTAGCCTTGAAAATATTTTATAGACCTTTAGTACTAAACACTGTGGGTCTTACAATAATATCAAAAAGCATATTTCAGTAGGAAATATTCTTTTCTCAGCGTGGGCAGTCAGTATTGATTTGCAGCCCATTAATTTACAATGACAGCATATTTTTTTCTTTTTTCTTTTCCCTCTATGATTATTACCCTTTGACTCTCCAGATAAGTTTGATTTTTATATTTATATTACCACCTTGACATTATCAGACAAGAGAAAAATATTTCTCCATCACCTGAAATCGTGCTTATTGTACACACATTTGTAGAAACTCAGCTTTCTTTCTTCTTTGTTTATATTTTACCTCACCTTAGTTCATGATGTGTCTCCTAATTCTTTTACTTCTTAAACTAAAAATACCCTGAGTTCTGCTCCTTCACATTTATCACTATTTACTGGCTATTCATAAATGCCTAATCCTGTGTCAGGCACTTCAAAAACAATTTAAAAGGGCAAGAACCTTGGTATAGAGGATCAAATAATGTTTAAGAAATGTCTTTGGAGTGCACGAGACATGAGTACAGGAAGCGTCCCTGGCATTCCCAGACCACCGAAATTTCTCCCTCTTCTGAACTCCAGTCCTCTCATCACACATTTGGATCTAGGCATATGATTTCTTGAATCTTTAACTACAAAAAGTTGTTTACATCTTATGCCCCCACTAAATTGTAAATCTTTTTGAGAAGGTATTATTTGTGCGCTACTGTATGTCCTCCACTGTATCTTGTACATAGTAAGCACTCAATAGAGTGGGAGGGAAGGATTTGTTACCTGTAGCACACCTAGGCAGGAGTAAGCCTTTTAAGTCTTCATCTGAATTCCCACCATCTCCTAGACTGACCAAAGTGGCCTGACTTGGGAGCTTGGTCATGGCCTTCCTGCCATTGGCTGGACTCCTCAGGGCCAAACTGAGAGCAGGGGAAGCCTGAAAAGGATGTCCTTACTACAAAAAAAGAAATTAATTTTAAAAATGCTCTATTGTATAGCATAGTACATATAGTTAACAATACTGTATTATAGACTTGAAAGCTGCTATGAGAGTAAATCTTAAATGTTCTCACTACAGAAAAGAAATGGTAATTATGTGAGAGAGTGATGGTATGTCAACTAACCTTATTGTGGTAATCCTTTCACAATATATATGTATATCAAGTCATCACTTTGTACACCTTAAACTTACACAATATGTCAATTATATCTCAATAGAGCTGGAAAAAATGCTCTGTCATTTTCAAATACCACAAATTTTACTTTTTAACCCTTTTGTTCTCATAGTGTAGACCACACTCGTTTGTCACTGCATGATTCTGCATGTGCTATTTAGAGATTCAGCAATTTTCCCAGGTTTCCCTGCTTAGAATTCTTTTCCTTGAAAACCCCAATTACCGTTGTTCTGGTGATTCCTTTTAAATACGCCAAATTTATCCTGGAATCAAGCTTCCAAACAATCTAACTTATGCTTGTTAAGTTGAGAGAATATATACAGTTGGGCACATTTATGTCAAGTACCAATCAAATAATCACCCACAGCAATTGATTCTCAAACTAGATTCAGTGTATTCTAAGGCATCTGAAAGTCCCTTATCAAATTATAACATTTTACTTTCCATTTTGATAATAACTAAAATAATTAATATAAATATATTTTAGGTGTGCACTAACCAATTGGTAACCACTAGTTATAATTATTTAAATTTAAATGGAAATTATTTTAAGTTAAATAAAATTAAAATCAGTTCCTCAGTCACACTAGTCATATTTCAAATTCTCGTTAGCCGTATGTGGCTAGTGGCAATCGCATTAGACGATGCAGATATAAGACATTTCCACTGTTGCAGAAAGTTCTATTGGACAGGGCCATTCTGTTTTATTTAAATAACACGTTAATAACCAAGTACAGCCACACAGTTTTGGTATCCATGCTTATATTTTTTTGGCTTTATGTAGTGCTACTGTAATTACTGCAACTAATGGAAAAAATACCTGAGCAAATTAATGTGTAAAAAAATATATTCATGGCAAATGAAGAAAAATGACATTGAGAGCTCTGTAGAAGTGTTTTAGTAAAGTGCTAGGAGAAGAGGATACTCATAGGCGGAGTTCAGAAGAACCTTCCAGAACATTTTAGTTTGCCATTTACATTCAGAAAATCACCTTCATCCAACAAATTAAATTAATATTTTTTGAATTTTATTTTTTAATAGTTGTATTTAATTTGTTACTGTTTTGGTCTTCAAAGTCAAATATGAGCCATAGGCATAAGAAGTTTATATCTAGTTTATGTTTATGCATATTAAATAATACTGAAATAAATACTAAGTCAACAGTGAGTGTACTTAAAAATTTACTTTTTGTTTAAGGGAGATTTATTCATTACATAAGCATAAGAAACACGGAGCTAACATGAAAAGGATTTTAATAGCTGAGAGCAAATTTTAAATTGCGCATGATTAACACTCCATACAAATTGGTCCCCAGCAGTTGTGTTTCTTTGAATTTTCCTTCAACTCTTTATGTACTTGCGTTTAAGTTCATTCAATTTGAGTTTGTTGAGTCTATATCTTCAATTTTGTACTCAAGCTTCTATTTCAGCATCAGAAATTATGAGATTCATAGTCTATTTAGAAAAAGAAAAGCTCATTTCACACCCCAGTGAAAGGTTTTAAAATATATTCTGAGCAGCAGAGAGCCCGCAATCTCCTCCTCTTGGGGAAGGGGTATGTGGTGCAGGTGGAGAAGGTTCCAGGGTCCTTAAGGGACATCTCCAGGCTCTAACTCCTCCTTGGACCTGATGTATTTGTATGTTCAGTATTCAGTCTCAGAGCATTCAACCATTTTGCTTTATTTTGTGCAATCTCTGGGCTAATAATTGTTACTTTTCTTCAACTTCACCATTAAGCATGTGCAGCCGAGGATAGAACGAGGCATCAATGCAGGCTTATTAATTTTCCACAGAAAGTCAGAGGTTATTCTTAAGTTTTTTGGACATCTTTCCTCGTAAAACAAGTCATGCTTTATGGGGTTGATTACTAGGAATACCACTGTGCAATTTTCTCCGTCAAGCAAGGAAATTTAATGCTTTTACATTATATTCTGGTTTTTGGACTCTAAGGATAAAATGGAATTCATAAGAGAGCAGAATGTGAAATTCCATAAGCCAAGTTCAAAGACATATAATGGAATCATTACTGCAAAAACATTTCCATTTTTGTAAAAATAATTCTGGCTATTTACGTAATATGACATGTCACATTCACTCACACACACATACATCCATAGCTATACATACGCGTCTTATGTGATAAAATAATGCAGACATTTACATACTACATATATTACACATATGTACGTTTAAATCTTCCTGGGTTTTCTAAACAATCATTACACTGTAGGTTAATTAGAAGTTGCATAATGAACTTTGCCATTCATTATTTTTGTGTTTTATCTTGGGTTCAATTAAATAAAATCCTAAATATTTGTTGGTAACCTCACAGGGCTTTTAATTACGATTTAGTGTAAAGATCCCAACTACTTCTGCATTTCTGTTTTCATGGCAATTAAATCTTGATAAAGGTTTTATTGCAGAGTGAAATTCTTTGAATATGCAATCATTGACCTACAGAGTACTAATAGGATATTTGCTTAAAGATATTTCACAAACTGAACTGTGGAAATAGCTTGTGCCATTGCAATGCCATCTTCTAGAGAGACTATCTGCACTAAAAATTCAAGATTAAATTATTCTAGTTATTGTGAAATACTCCCAAGTCACAAAAGGCTGTATTTTTTACATAGTGAGTTTTGAAGACCCATTGCAGACCTCTCTTCCTTATATTCCAACCATTGACTCCCAATCTCACCACTCTGTGGGTTGTATATTTTGAGCTGCTACTGGCTTACAAGAAAAAGGCTAGGAATATTGCCTTCTGTGGCTTCAGTTTTGGTAGCAGGTAAATGTAAATGTTTTCATATAAAATGCTTCTATAGCTAATATTTTTAAACATAACTATTAACATAAACTGATTTGAAGCAGTATTTGTCAATTTAGAAGTAAAGCGTTTCCCGGTCGCCCTACTAAACAGCCTACAAATCGTTTTGGAAAAAGTTATTGACAAATTTAATGTGGCCCTCAAAGTTTCTGTCATTCTCCTCTAGCTAACCTACACACTTAACTCTTCCAATAATATTCATCTCCTTTTATTTTCTAAACTAAAAGAATTCGCTCTTGCCCTTCATTAACTTTAAAATAGGGGGTCTGTGGGGTTCACATACCCCTAAGTCTGGTGGCTTTGCAGAATCAAGGTCCATCTAAAGGGAGACAGGAAAAAATACATTTTTTAAATAAAATCTTCTTTCTGGTCTCTATGGGAAACTTCCTGAATTTCCGACTACTTTCATACTGGTTAAAAAAAATTATGAGGTGATATGTATTTATCTATATTACTGAGGAGTCTGGTTTGGCAGCAAAACACAAGTCAAGAACCCAGAAGTATCAAACTCTAATATCAACTCTGGGAGAAACCAATCTCAAGTTGTCACGTTTTTCACATTTAAAATTGGAATGGGGTTATTGGGAGGCAGCCAATAAAAACCATAGTAAGTAATTCTGTAAATATAATATGCAAAAACAAGAAGGCAAAATGTTCAAACTTATTTCATTTTCCCCAAATTTTAAGATTTTCTGGTTATAGCTTTCTCTTGAATCCTCAATGTTTTTTTCTTTTAGAAGAAATACAAGGTTAACATGGTAACCTAACATGAAGACTGCTGTGAAGAGTCAGTGCCCAAGATGCAACCTACGCATCACACGTCGCCTCATTTGGCTGTGAAAGGTAGTTAAACAGCATCACCTGAGAGCCACATTACACATTAAAGGAGAAGACATCCTAGGCTAGAGGAAGGCTTCGGAAATAAAATCTTCCATATGAATTGAAGGGGTGGTAGCAGGGGCCTCCTTTAGAATAGTGGAGGGAACAGAAGAAATTAGCAGGCACCTCCACTTGCTGAGTGCCTTTTATCAGGCCACATGTCCTATAATCCTCACCACGACAGCCTGCATTCATATCCATCTTAGCGCTCATGATGGGAGGGTGATTATCTGTTGATTTGTCTATCTTCTCTTCTGGATTGTAAATTCATTGAGTGTAAGGTCAAATATTATTTATTATCTGCTTGTGGCAAAACACTACCTACCAATGAGCAGCACAAAGGCAGCAATCAATACATGTTAGTTGATTGCATAAACAAGCCAATGTGCTAACAGTTACTATTCCCATTTGATTAATAGGGAGTCTAGGGCTCAGAGCAGTTAAGTGGCTTATCCACGGCACAAAGATCACACAGGTTGGTAAGTAGCTGAAGAGACATACAAATCCAAGCCTGTCTGACTTCAGAGAACTACACTTTCTACTATACCAACACGCTTCATGGAACCCAAAGTGGGACCAATCCTCAGAGACAGGCCTCAGATTTTTTGTGGAAGGATGGCAGTGGGAGAGAAAATTTTCACACATTACTGCCTGAACCTGAAAGATCTGAGAAGCAAAAATGGAGAGGGTAATGTTACTTCTGGGTACAGTTCAAACTAGGATAAAATCAGAGCATCAGAGTAGAAAAAGTCTTGCATTTGTTTCCTGGCAGCTTCTTCGATAATGTCTTTTGCTCTTTAACATCTTGTGTTTGTTTGCTTTTCTCTTGGCCTCTCTCCTACCTCTCTTACCACAGCTTCTTTCCTTATGCGGTTCAGAATTCGAGGCAGACAACTCTGTGCAAAGGTCAGGAGAAAAGCCAGGAGGTCACAGTTGACAGCACAGACTCTGGAGTCCAGCTGCCAGAGTTCCTTTCCAGCTCTACCCGATTCTAACCAGGTGACATTGGGCAAATTATTCAACCTCTCACTTTCTCAGTTGCTTCATCTGGAAAATGAGGCTGTTGATAACAGAATCTGCCTATTTCATAAGAACTAAATGAGTCAATATATGTCAAGGGTTTAGCACAGTATCTGGCGCATGGTAGAAACTTAATGAAGAGTAGCCATTACCATGCCCTTAGCCCCAAAATTCAGGACCAGAGCCAGCTGCACACATCCTACAGCCCATTAATCCCTAGACACATCTGTCATACTCCAGATTCGGCTGGGTATATAGGGATCCAAAGAAAAATTCCTCTCCCAAAGGAAGTAGTGTAGTGTTGCTACAAGTAAATGAAATAAATCTGAATAATTGTTTCTAATATTTCCTGAATTAAATGGCTACTGGCTTGGGTTATAGGCAGCTGTAGTTGAGATCCTTTCCTCCATACTAACCACTACATGTAAAAGCCTCTCCTGGGTCTGGATAGAAAAGCAAAAGGGGCAGTCTTTCTTTATCATTCTTCTCTGAGCTCGTGTCTTTCTAATAGTATCATAAGTTCATTTCAATCTAAGAATGAATTCCCCCATCCCTCAATCTGGAAAGCTGAGCACTAGAGGTAAGGGAGCACACCTTTACACAGGAAACCAGGCTCAACTTATCTGGAGCCATTTGCTTAGCTATGAGTCCTCATTAACAAAAGTAATGACTAGGGCGGGAGAGGAGCAGGGGCTAGACTAACCAAATAGAGGTTTGTTTTTGCTCACGTAACAACATACCCAGAGGAATGCGGTCCAGGGTTGGGGCAATTGTTTAAGGGAGTTATGAATGACTTTTTCTAACCACCCACCCTACCCTCTTTAAGATGTATCTTTCAATTATTTAGTTATAAGACGGCGATTATAATGCCAGCCACTGGGCTGAAGGCCACAGAAGAAGAAATGAGGGAAAAGGGCAAAGAAAATAAGGTTGAAAAAAAAGGCAAGCGAAATACAGATCCTTTAAAATAATCTTCACAAAAGCTCCATCCAGAGACTTGCATTTACATCTTCTTGGCCAAAAATATTAAATTCAATCACATAAAATTGATGATAATCAACTATGCCTAGAGTCAAAAATAAATATGGCATATGATTCAATCTAATATGGCATATGGTAACCTCTAACTGCAAGAGAAGCTTGGACATAGGGTGCTATATCTGGACCCATTGCCACTCTGAACAGAACCAGAGATCTGTAAGTTAGAATGAATGGCTGTTTCAGCATTTGTTTAAATCCTAAGTCATTAACAGTGTCTCTTATGTTCACCAAAGAGGAAGTCCATAAATGGCTTGTATTTCCTAAACAGAATTTTTCTAAAATGGCCAGGGTACCATGACTTAAAAGAAAAAGGAAGAACCACAATATGTTCCCTCAATGAAATAGAATAATCCTTGACTTTTACCCTGCCTCCGGGCAGAGTATGTGCCTGGAGGCAGGGTAAAAATAAATGAATTCATAAACGCAAATGTAGGCCTGCAAAAACAGAGTTGTACAGCAGCGACGACTCATGGTGCCAGCTTCCTATCCTCCTCTTCTCAGCTTGCCAATGATGACCACATGGTTAATATAGACTTACTTTCCAGATTGTGTTCCAAAGTAAAGATTCAAAGGATGCCTAAGTAAAGAGTGATCAGACTCGAGAAGAATCAACCTATAATTATTTTTTTCAGCAACAACATAAAAGAAAATGCAGATTCCATTAAAAAAAGAGAGCAGTGCGATGAGATTATATGCAATAGTTTGGGGGGAAGGCAAATGAGCAACACAAAGAACATTAGCTAAAGGAGATGAAGAGAGGAATCGGAACAATCCCTACAGTAAAGTGATAAGTGAGATGGATAACAGGATTAAGCAACTCATACAGAAGGATAATGGAAAAGGGAAGAAAGGCAATCAATACATATCTACCACACAGATGATTGATACGAAAGGTACATCGTGAGATGCAACATAGAAATAATTGCTGTGCATAAAAAAGGAAAAAATACTGTTATAAAAGCAATAATTAACTAGGAAATATTTCTACATGGGGTAATATTGAAAAATAAGATTTCTGAAAAAAATCCCAGTACAAAAAAATCATAAATTTCAAATAAAATATGACTAAAATCTTGCAAATATAGAGCTGAACTAGCAAAACCATAAAGTCCTCAAAGACCAACATAAGTAGATGATAGAGAGAGAGAGAGAGGGGGGGGGGGGGAGGGAGAGAGGAGGGAGGTGGCCAAATTAAAATGATGAAATAGAACCAGGGGTTTACCCTAGAATAAAGCTGCTTTTGTCCTGAAGTCATTGACAGATCTCTAGGGTGACAGAGTTTGCATTTTAAAGCCCATAAGACAAAAAACAAAGTACTAGATACAAAAAAGGGGGAATTATTTTTAAACTCCTGAATTAATTCAAAAATCAAAAAAAGTAAATAATAAAGAGTAGAGAAAATAGGACAACAGGAAACATAAATGAAACTATAGAAATAAATTTAAATATATATCAGTGATCTGGACGCACAAATGAACAAAGGTTTCAGGGGAGTTTTTTGGTTTTTTTGGATTTTGTGAGGAAGACTGGCCCTGAGCTAACATCTGCTGCCAATCTTCCTCTTTTTGCTTGTGGAAGATTGTCCCTGAGCTAACATCTATGCCAATCTTCCTCTATTTTATGTGGGATGCCGCCACAGCGTGGCTTGATGAGCAGTGCCAGATCCATGCCAAGGATCTGAACCTGTGAACCCTGGGCCGCCAAAGCAGAGCACATGAACTTAACCACTATGCCACCGGGCCAGCCCCAAGTTTCAATTTTTTAAATTCCACTTTATAAGAGATAAACCTAAAATATACAGAAAAAAAATTTTAAGTAATAGCATAGAAAAAATAGACAATAAAAATGTGCTTAAAAATAAATATGAACGGGCCAGTCCCACGGCCTAGTGGTTAAGTTCAGCATGCTCCACCTTGGCAGCCCAGGTTCATGGGTTCAAATCCCAGGCAGACCCACATCACTCATCAGTCATGCTGTGGTGGTGACCCACATACATAATAGAAGAAGACTGGCAACAGATGATAGCTCAGGGCTAATCTTCCTCAATTAAAAAAAGAAGAAGATTGGCAACAGATGTTAGCTCAGGGTGAATCTTCCTCAGCAAAAAAAATAAAAATAAATAAAAGCAAATTTAAAAAATAAATGTGAAAATCTATATTAATATCTGAAAAAATAGATTTTAAAACAGAAAGCATTCTTCAGGACAAAGAGGACATGGCATAATAAAGGCAATTAACAAAATAATGCAATTAATAACTGGGTTCGAAATATATAAACACTATTAACAGAAAAATATAAAAGTATTGACATATCTACTGTCAAATTGGGAGATTTTCACATATTTTTGCCAGTAATTGATATAATAAACTGACGAAAAAATAAGCACCACAATTAGTAAACTGGGTCCACGGACATCTGTATATCTCTGTTCCCAACAGAGAGATCATTTTCTCCCAAACACACTGGAATATTTCGGAAAAGGACCACAGGTTGAGCCATCAAACTCATCTCAACATATATCAAAGAACTAATATCAAACCGTGTGTGTTCTCTGACAAAGATGCAATTAAGTTAGAAATTAATTTTAAAAAGAATAACAAAAATCTATATGAAGAGAAATTAATTTAATGTACTCCTTAAAATCAGTGAGTTAAAAATGAAATCATAATATAAACTAGAAAATGCTTGTATTTAAATAATGCCAAATATGATACATATCAAATACAGTGGTATATAGCCAAAGTAGTATTAGAGTAACATTTATTAACCTTAAATGTGTCTATTAGAATATGAAAATGAAAAATGGAAAATTAGGGAGCCAAACATTAACTTTAAATTATAAAAAAGAAAAACAACAGAAGAACTCAAAGAAGGAAATAAGGGTGATAAAAGTAAAAATTAACTTTTAAAAGAAAGTTTTTAAGGAAATTAATTTTTAAATTTTATTTTAAGAATAAAAATACTATCTGCAACTTCATGCCACCTAAACTGAACATCCAACTGAAATTCATCACTTCCTAGAAAAACGGCACATATAAAACTGAATTCAAGAAGAAATAAAAAACTTGAAAATGTCTATCATCATTTTTATCTTTGAATTGGAAGTTCTGAGTCTGCACACACACATACACACACTTCATACTAAGCCCAGACAGTTTTACACATGAATTCTACCAAACATTAAAGGACAAAAATTCCCGCCATAGAGAAACTCTTAAAGACAACAGAAAATCAAAGAACGTATTTTTATGAACGTTTTAAGATGTTAACATAATCTTAGTGCCAAAAATCTAAGCAGGAAAAACAAAACAGGAAAAAAATTAAAATTCAATATGATTATCTTAGAAGCACTAAAGGCCTACTTGAAATTAGCGGTCATGAATTTAGAGTGAAATCCCGCCTCAGGATTTTGTGTTTCTCCAGCTACATTCAGTTTCATGAATGCAGGTGCAAAGTATCCAGAGTTAGATTCAACCAGGGTGGTGGTTTTGCCAAATTGGAAGAAGCAAGAGGAGCATAGGAGTTGAAAGGATACGAATGGTCGTCATTATAATGGTAGGCCACAGAATCTACTCTAAACAAGGAAGGAAGATTAGCAGAGGGATGAGGAATGGTTACAAAGGACCCGGAAACTGCAGCCCCTCATGGTAAAGAAAATTTGATTTTATCAGTAATCCTGAGAGGTAAGAAAGGCAATATAACCACCACATTTATGCATGATGAAACCGAGACTCAGATATAACGGACTGTTCTAAAGTGACTATATACAGTGAGGAACTGGGAGAGCTTGCACTCCAACCTGAAGGTTCTGGCTCTAAATCACATTCCTGGTCCTACTACATTATTCTGGAGCCCTGCCCTACGCTGACTTGCATATCTCCCTGACCTTGCTAGTTACTGCTCTTTCTCAGAGGTTAATTCTCATTGGGGTCAACTCAGGCTTCCTACCTCCTCATTCAGATTTTGTTAAGGCTCAAATTTTATTGTTATTTTGATAATGTTTTAAATTCTAATTTGCTGAAATATTTACTTTCAGGAGAGAGGAAACATCACCTTAAAACATAAAATAAGTTCTTTTGCCATAAAATGTCCATATTGGATTAGAATGGGGATTGCAGCCCAATCTTCCCAAAATGCCTCATATGTTATGACAATTTAACTTTCCTCCAATCTGTCTCCTCCTTTTCTAAACCATTCACAATGTTCCTTCACTCCTTTCTGGAATGTTAAACTTTGAACATGCTCTTTACTACCCACAGTGCTGTTTTTTAGCTCTACATAACAGTTTGACTGCAAAGTTTCAAGAACCCTATTCCCTAGGTGTCTATAAATCTCCTCACAATGTCTATTTGTTTAGCAACCTTCATCCTCCTTTGCTAATCTTACCAAGAATTCCTTCAAGGTCATCAAACGTGAGATATGTATTTATAATCGTTATGTAATAAGGTCTTCAGAAAGGTGGACTTGTTTGGACGTTGTTTTTGTACAGACTGACCTTTATTATTCTGCCAGTATTAATAAGAAGACCTGTAATTTATGTGTGTGTCATCCTTCAGAAAATTGACAAAAATGACTGGAGGGTTGTCTCCTAAGTAAACCAGTTATCACTTAGTATCAGGGTCAGAGAACGTATTGTAGTTAGGTTGATTTATCTTCGAGGTTGTGTGCCAGCTTCTTTGTATTGTCAGTTTCCCAAGTGTAACTTATCAACTTTGAGAGACACACTTTCAGGCTCAACACCACCAGAGCAATAACATCTTTGAGGGCACTCACCACATCCATAAAATGTAAATCAAGAGGAAATTCCTCCTAAAGTTATGTTTCTAAGATATTATTGTAAAGGAAGAAAAAGTGCCCTAGAGAAATAAAAATAAAACACTTTTTGTAATTAGAATGCAGAATCCTGACTGTCCTCAGTGTACAAATTGCTGTCCTAAGGAGAATCTGTGTTGAGAAAATACAGTCGTTATCTTGATATTTCCTCCTTTTTATCACTCCTAAAAGGCCTTATTTGCTCTTATTTTTATTTCTCTTTCCCTATTCCACCATATAATTTTCTCTCACACTTATGTATTTTTGACTTCTCAGTAGTTTACCCTACTTGATTTTCCATACGATATTGAATTCCTGCCAGTTCTGTAAAACTCATTTCATACTGCTTCAAAGTGTGATTTTTCTCAAACCCCCCGATGCGGTAACTGTGAAACACTGTGCCATGTGAAAATTCCAGTCACTGCATTTGTTTGGTTAAGACAATTTAATTGCTTGCAGAGAAGCTCCAGTTTCATCTAGTAAAATAAAGTCAATGATCATTGTGAGTAAGGTGAGAGCAGAAAAGAAATGACATATCATACATCTGCCAGTGGCTCCTCATGACACTATCATCACCAAGGAGTCAATGTTGGAGAGAGGGGTGCCAAAGAGAGTGAGAATGGAGAATTGACAACTAATGTTCTTATGAAATTATTGCTGAACCAGAGGTAGAAAACTAATATCACGCAAACATTTCAAGTAAGACAGTTGCACATAAAAGGCAACTCAGAGAGATTTTATCACAATAAAATGTATAGAAAAGAGAGGAGAGTCTTTCTTCAAATTCCAAGCCTCTTGATATTGTCCAAGATTCACAAACAATTTTTTGATGTATTCATGGTTTTGAAATCTCATTAACGCCTCTTGTCTAACTCAGAAATTTGCATGGGGTATTTAGGAGAAGATCAGGTTAGGGAGTGAAAAGCAGGTTAGTCCAATCCCAACCAAACCACATAGCACTTCTGCAGTTGAGGAGGCATGGAATAGATGTTGGTGAGAGAATCCCAATGTCCACTGCAACCCTATATCTTAAGACCCTCTGCAGATATACAGGAGTTTGGGGGAGTAAAGGGAAGTACAAGAGAAATCTTAGGGAACCAGGATGCCCACTTTGGGCAAATCGTGTGTTTTGATGGGCTCTGCAGATTTATTTCCATTGAAGATTGTGCTCAAAAGAGACCATAATCCTCGGAAGGGTAACACTGGCAGGAACTCTGGCACCCAGCCCAAATGACAGCAGCATATGCCTTTGAGCGTAATACTGGGCTACTTCCACCCAGCAGTCGCTAAGGATATTGTTTTTTCTCTAACATCTGGTGATACCTGTGAAAGCCTAGAGCATTGGAGTTCTCTTTTGAGGGTGAGGTATATGAAAAACTAATCAAAGAGAATCCAGAAATGTTCTATCTAAATTGAGCTGACACCAGATAGCAATTTGTATGGCTGTTCAATGTATAAACCTCCTTGAAAAGATGGTTCAGAATAAAGGGCATCCAGTGACTCACTTTGCAAGACATGCAGAAACACAAAAGACCACAGAGAGTTGTCTCCCAATGCCTTTTACCAAATGACTGTCCAGGAGGTTAATATTTCTTCAAAAGGTATCCATAAGCCAAAGCAAGAACCTCCATCCCATACTTTCTACACTCTCAGAAAGAGGTTATCTCAAAAACATGCATTCCAAATGCGGTTTTCAGGGCCTGATGCAATTTTTATCTCTTCATGCTCTTATTACCATTTTGCAATAACTTAGTAACTTTATTTCATAGTGAAATGCTCCATAATATTTACTGAGTCTTTTTATATGCCAGGCATCTTTCTAAGCATTCTATATGGCTTTACATTACTTAAGGCTTGCAATAAGCTTAAAAATGAGATATTATTATGCATATCTTAGAAATAAAAAACAAGGCTTCCAGCCAAAATTGTATGGTAAACTCACTCTGTGAGCCTCATTTATTCATACACACACACACACACACACACACAAACATACTCACTCTGTGAGCTACATTTACTCATACACACACACACAGACACAAACATAGTTAGCCTACTCCCACTGATATTACCAAAAAACTTGATAAATTTAAAAAGAAACATTATAAAGATATGGCCATTCTCAAATACACAATTAATACCTCTGTGTACCTGAAAAGTAATAAAAATCAAAAGGAGTAAGTAGGGCTAAATACACAGCCTTCTGGGCTCCACATCTGAAAGTAGACAATGGAATTCAGCTCCAGAAGGGTATTAGAACTAAACATACTACCAAACATGTTAGGGTTCCAGAGCCAAAATCATTGCTTAAAATCAGGGTTCAGTATAAAACTATCTTACGGCTGAAAAAGGACCAAAAAACACTGACCAATGTTGCAGAATACAGCACAGATAAAGTTACGTTTTGCTAGAAACATAAGAGGTAAAAATGCCTTCTTTCCAGCATCTGGGCTTAGCTGCCCAGTGGTTCACTGACTCTGCTATGATATGCATGGGTCAGGAGCATGGAGCATACAAAATAGTGCAAGAGGGATGATGATGACAGTGAATAAAAACTGAGTATAAGGAGAAAAAAAAGAGTGACAAATAGGAAATTAAAACAAAATGATAAACTTAAACCCAGCCATATCAATAAGTACATTAAACTTTAATATGATAAACACTCCAATTAGAAGGCAGAGATTTCTAGAATGGAATTTTTTTGGAAATTATTGTTTATCAATTCCTGAACACACTTCATCGTGCTCACCCCCCAGTAGTCTAATTTTTATCCATCACCATACATATGTGCCCCTTTGTCCCTTTCACCCACCCCCTAACCCTCTTCTTCTCTGGTAAACACTAATCTATTCTCTTTATCCATGTATTTGTTATCTTCCACATATGAGTGAAACCATGCAGTATTTGTCTTTGGCTTATTTTGCTTAACATCAAACCCTCCAGGTCCATCTACATTGTTGCAAATGGGGCAATTTTGTCTTTTTTCATGGTTGACTAGTATAGCAATGTGTGTGTATATATATATATGTACACCGCATCTTCTTTATCCATTTGTCTGTAGAAGGGCACTTAGGTCATTTCCACATTGTGGCTATTGTGAATTGTGCTGCAATGAACATAGTGGGTGCATAAATCTCTTTGGATCATTGATTTCTGGAGAACGGTATGAATATTTCTCAAAAAATTAAAAACAGAATGGATTTTTTTAAAAATCTAACTTTATACTGTTTATAAGAAACATCCTTTAAACATAAAGACACAGATGGGTAAAAGAAAAAAGATGAAAATATATATACCATAAAAACACTAATCAAAAGAAAAGTAGAATGACTCCATTCATGTCAGACAAAGGAGATTTCAAAACAAAATATATTTCCCAAGGTAAGGAGAGGCATTTCATAATGATAAAATGGTTAATTTGTCAAGAAAACAGTAATTCTTTTTTTTATTTTATTTTTCCTTTTTCTCCCCAAAGCCCCCCACTACATACTTGTGTATTTTTAGTTGTGGGCTCTTCTAGTTGTGTCATGTGGGATGCCACCTCAACATGGCCTAATGAGCGGTGCCATGTCTGTGCCCAGGATTCGAACCAGTGAAACCCCAGCCCACCAAAGCGGAGCATGCAAACTTAATCACTAGGCCCGGGGCCCAGCCCCCAAAGAAAACAGTAATTCTTAATGTATAAGAACCTAAAACAGAGCATCAAAGTAAGTGAAATAAAAATTAACAAAATTGAAGGGAGAAAACGATCCACACTCATGGTTGGAGACTTTAATATTCCTCTATTAATGAATGATAAAACAGCTATACCAAACAATCAATACAAATTTAAAGAAAAACTTTAATAACGCTATCAACCAACTTGTCCTTAATCAAATCAAAATGCAACACATCCAATGGCTGCAGGATACACAATCTTTTCAAGTGCACATAGAATATTCACCAAGATAGATCATATGATGTGCCATAAAATAAGCCTCATAAATTCACAAATTATTGAAATCATATGAAGCATATTATTTAACCCCAAAGGAGATTAATTAGAACTCAGCAGTGATAATGTATCTAGAAAATCCCCAACTATTTGGAAGTTAAGCATACACTTCTTAATAACCTAGAGGTCAATAAGGAAATCACAAGTGAAGTTAGAAAATATTTTGAACTTAATAAAAACACAATACGTCAGGGGTGGGCCCCCAGGCCCAGTGGTTAAGTTCATGCTCCACTTAGGTGGCCCAGGATTTTGCCAGTTCGGATCCTGGGTGCAGACATGGCACCGCTGGTCAGGCCATGCTGAGGCAGCCTCCCACATAGCAGAACTAGAAGGGCTTTGACTAGACTATACAGCTATGTACTGAGGGACTTTGGGGAGAAGATGAAAGGGGGAAAAAAAGATTGGCAACAGATGTTAGCTTGGGTGCCAATCTTTAAAAAAAACAAAACACAATATGTCAAACTTTGTGAAATGCTTCTAATAAGGTGCAAAGAGGAAAATTTATAACTTTAAATATTTATATTAGAAAACAAGAAAAGTAAAAATTCAAAGATCTAAGCTTTCACCTTAAGAAGCTAGAGAAAAAAGAGCAAAGTAACCTAAGGTAAATAGAAGGAATACAATAATAAAGATACATACAATTATAAAGAAAATAAGAATGATCAATAAAATGGAAGACAGGCAATAAATAAAAATCATCAAAAGCAAAATTTGGCTTTTTGTAAAGATAATAAAATTGATAAATCCCTAGCAATTTTGATGAAGAAAAAAAGAGAAAAAAAATAAACTACCAATATCAAGAATGAATAACAGTATGCAACACACATATATTACAGATATTAAAAAGATAATAAGGAAATATAATTACCATCTTTAGAACAATAAATTTGACAGGTTCTCTGAAACACACAACTTATCAAAACAAAAACAAGAAGAAAAAGACACCTATATAGCACCATCTTTGTTACAGAAATTGAAATGATCATTTAAAACCTTTCTGAAAAGTAAGCTCCAGCCCAGATGGCTTCAGTGTTGAATTCTATCAAATATTAAAGGGAAAAAAATACCAATATCATCTACACGCTTTCAGAAAATGGAGGAAGAAGGAACACTTTCCAACTCATTTTGAAACTAAAAATACCCTAAAACCAAAACCGAACAATGATGTTACAAGAAAAGAACATGACAGTCCAATATCCTTCATAAACTTACATGTGAAAACACGTACGAAAGGTTAGCATATCAATCCAAAAGTATATTAAAAAGGATAACACATCAGGAAAAGAGGGATTAATTCCAATAATTCAAGGGGAGGCTCTATATAATCTTAATAAATGCAATAAAAAGATTAGTCAAAATCCAACACCGCTTCATGATTAAAAAAAGAAATTCAGAAAACTAGACATGAAAGGAAATATCCTCAGTTCAATAGAAGACTTTTGTTTCACGAACTGGCCCCCATACACGGAAGGCAGGGAGAGACCCAAGAGGCAGACCGTTTCAGATTGGTAGGTGGCAGACTTAACAAGCAAGACAACTTACACAGAGGCTTATCCTGGGAGGCTGTAGCCAAGTAGATCTCCACACCGCCCGCCACGATCTTAAGAGTTTATATAGAGGCCTTAACTGGGTTCAGTAACGTATTCAGCCCAGATGATCTCAACATCTTACTCTCTCAAGGTTACATCCTTGAAACAGCTCCCGCTATGGGAACTGTGGGTAGATTGTGCATTCCAAAGACAGGGGAGAGGGTAAGGAGCCTCTGATTGCCCAGGTCCAGCTTGAGGGTCAACCAGTGGTCACATCCTCCTCCAACAAAGACTTCTAAAAAAAATCTACAGCAAAAATGCTTACCATTAAAATATTTAACACTTTGTCACTAAGGTCACACACACACACAAAATGCAAGTATGTCTTCTCCCAGTACTTCTGTTCTATCTATGCAATAAGGCAGAAATTTTAAGTAAAAGTCATTAAAATTGCAAATTAAATAAATGTCTACCTACAAAATGCAATGGATTCTATCAAAAAAAAGGGGTAGATCTAATACATGAATTCAGCCAAGTCTTGGGATACAAGGTCAATATACAAAATACAATATACAAATTGTATTTGTTTATACTGGCAACAAACACTGGAGATTGAACATTTTTTAAATCCATACATTTTGCAGTAGTATGAAAAAATCCAAAACATCTAGCAATAAATTTAACAAAAGACATAGAAGACCACTATATAGAAAACTGTAGAAAATTGCTGAGAGAAACTGCGGGAAACTTAAGTAAATGAGGAGATACACCATAGCAATGGATTGGAAGGCTCAATATTATAAAAATATTATGTGTCCTCATATTGATCTACAAATTCAATACAATTCCAGTCAAAATCCCAACAAGTTTTCTATAGAAATTGGCAAGCCAATACTAAAATTTATATAGAAATGCAAAGGACGTAGAATAGCTAAGACCACTTTGAGAAAGAAGAAGGAAGTTGAAGGAACACACTGCCTGATTGCAGTAGTTACTTTAAAACTGCAATAATTAAGATGGTTTTATATTGGCATAAGTGTAGAAAAATAGAACAATAAAACAGAATAGAATCCAGGAAGAGGGGAGAGAGGTAGACAGGGATTTCTCAAACCAAATCCAAAGAATACAAAATATAAAAGAAAAATTACAAATTGCACATTTGAAAAATTAAAAAATCTCTATTAATCAATAGACATTGTTAAAAAGAAAAGAAAAGCAATATTGGGAGAAAATAATCACAACACATATATTCAACAACATAACTTTCATAAGTCAAAAACAAAAAAGACTGACAAACCAATTAAATATGAGCATAAGATGGGCCGGCCTGGCGGCATGGTGGTTGGGTTTGCGCACTCTGCTTCAGCAGCCCCGTGTTTGCAGGTTTGGATCCCGGTCGTGGACCTACACACTGCTCATCAAGCCATACTGTGGCAGCATCCCACATGCAAAATAGAGGAAGATTGGCACAGATGTTGGCTCAGGGACAATCTTCCTCAAGCAAAAAGAGGAGGATTGGAAACAGATGTTAGCTCAAGGCCAATCTTCCTCACCAAAAGAAAAGAAAATGAGCAAAAGAATTTGGACAGATACTTCAAAAAATTGAGCATAAAAATAAAAGACGATATACAAATGAAAATTTGTTTCATATCAGAAGTCATCAGTGAAATATAAGTTAAAACCATGAGATACCACTACACACCCTCTAGCATGGCTGCCATTAAAATGAATGACTATAACAAAAGGATGCTGAGCAACTAGATCTCTCATATATTGCTGGTGGGAGTATAAAATGGTGCCACCACTTTGGAAAACTATTTAGCAGACTTTTTAATAAAAGTGTACATACAGCTATGATCTAGCAATTCCACTCTTGGGTACTTACCCAAAAATTGAAAACTTAGGTCCGTAAACATATTAATTGCAGCTTTATTCATAATAGCAAAAAGGAGGAGGGGGGTATCTATCAACAGGACAGTATTCATTGTCCTGACATCCAAATGAAGAAAATATTTCAAGAAATAGTAAACAACAGTATTAAATTCTGTGTTTCAAGTAACATGAGAACGGAATTGAACGTTTAATTTGTTAAGTCATTGAAACCTAAATAATATTAAATAATTTAAAATTAAGTACAATTCTTAAAAGTTATTTTGTTTAATATCAAATATTTCAATTAAGAGTAGAATTACATCACCATCTATTTTCCATTTTTCTGCCTTATATTACAACTTCATTTCAATACACATTTGGGGAACAAAAAGAGTATAATATTCTTCCTAATATTAATCTACTCTTTAGTGTTTCCATAATAACCAATCCATTTCCCTAATTATCATATTATTTTGATATTCCTGATATTGTTTGCACAAAAAATTAACAGTTTTCACAATCATCAATTTTTACACTATTTCTCTCTTGCATTGATAAATTTATACTTATTCTCGCAAGTGTCTCATGACAATTTCAGCTTATAAACCATACAAGGAGATTTTTGACTTTGTTATAGACATATACTTACATTTGAAAGTGAAATTTTCAGATAATGTATTTCCAAATGAAATTCTTTGTTCACTTACAGATATGGTTATGCTGGTAAGATAAAATAATAAGTGGCGTGAGCACATAAACATGCCAGAATTTACTTTAAAATGGACATTTAGCTACTGGCCTTCCTAGGAGCAAGTGTACAAACAATTTGAGATCTGGATGGAAAGTCGGTTGGGCCAGACTGTGGAAGACTTAAAATGTCGTCATGGAAACTTGACCTAAAGCATCAAGTGCATGATTAAACTGGATGACTTTTAAATACCTCCAACTTTGAATGTCTATGGCTCTGTGGTTCCAAGAGTATTTCTCTATGGGATCATTATTCAGACAAGAAAGATGTTGCATCAGTTTCAGCAAAATTTCACTACGCCCTTACGGAAACCATCCATCAAGTATTGCCCCCTTTAGAATAGTCTCCAAAGCATTTGAAAGTGAAAAGTTGCAATTCTTGCCCTCAGTACCCAAGATATATGAGTAGAAGGAGAAATAAGAAAGTTGATGACTTTCTAATAATTTGTGTAGTTCGTTTTGTCCCATCTGTTTGAGCCATGCAGATCTTAAAAGAATCAGTCGGTGTACTACAAGGTTGATTCCTCCCACGCTGCTCAGGCATCAGCCATCGGGGCCTGGCTCCTGTCCTCAGGGTCCTGAAGCTCCTATAAGCTCAAGACACACTCGAATACAGAGGATCAGTGTTGATCAGGGGAGCGCTGAGACCCAGTTGCACTCCATGGAACATTACAGAGCAGCCCTCAGCTAGGAGCCAGGAGAACCATACTATTTTAGTCCTGATAAATATTTGTTACAACAGAAAAGAATATTCTCTGAACTTCAGTTTATTTGAACACTTTTTTTCACATTTTTCTTATGTATCTTCACTTCCCACACGTCTTTGATTTCCTTGAGGACAAGAACCATCTTTATTTTAACATTTGCCCTCTTTCCCTGGCACACTACGTGCCTGGCACTTTGCCTGGAAATGGAATAGTGAACATAACAGATATTTACTTCCCAAGAAGTAAATTAACAATAATAACACATGATAAATGTTCTTAAAGTAGTAAGACGTGTCACCAAAGCACAAAGATTTACCAGGTTCAGTGCAACGTATCCACGAAAATCAGCCTAGCATCTGAATCCTGAAAGTGAGTTAAGGGACCCTTCCTCAAATCTCCTACATTTCTCTGTGCATAGCTACATCAATGCATTTGCTAATTTTTTTTTTTTTTTTGAAGATTGGCACCTGAGCTAACATCTGTTGCCAATCTTCTTTTTTTTCTTCTTCTCCCCAAAGTCCCCCAGTACATAGTTGTATATTCCAGTTGTTGTTCCCTCTGGCTCTGCTCTGTGGGATGCCACGTCAGCATGGCCTGATGAGCAGTGCCATGTCCATGCCCAGGATCTGAACTGGCAAAACCCTGGGCCACGAAGCAGAGCGTGCAAACTTAAAAACTTGGCCGTGGGGTCAGCCCCCATTTACCAAATTTTATTGGCATTATCCCCTTATGATTCATTTTCATCTATGTATTCTTGAAAGGCAGGGGCTTTTTTCAGTTTTTGTATCACCCAGCCTGTGTCACAAGGCCTGAAACTTTGTGGGTACTCAGAAATACTTGCTTAACGCGTGTTTATTGTTTGCTGTTTTTCAAGAAGAGAATAAACTTCTTTTTATATATGAAACACCTGTAGAGCATCCAGGTAATGATATTAAGTAAAAATTTGAAAACATAGCATGAAAGATCATGATGGGCTCAAAAGTCAAGTAAAAGTTAGTCATAAAATTTTTAAAAAATTACCCAGGTAATCTCTTCATTGATATTTTCAGATTCTACGTTACATAGCACCTATGCGATTCCTTCCTTGATGACTTTAGCTTGGATTGTTGGTTGGCTGTTTAATTGTTAGTTCAATCTCCAGCCTTTTCTGTTTATAGTACTGGGTTATATGCTTCTGCACTTATTTTACAAAAATTGTATCATATATACACTTTCTGCATTTGACTTTTTCTATTTAATAAAATCCCTCCTATTCAGCTGGTATAGATCTAACTCGTTCTTATCAATGGTTACCTAATATTCCGTGGCATGTTATTCATTAAAGTTAATGGCTAAACTTAAAATAAAGAGACCTGGGGGCCAGCCCCGTGGCCTAGTAGTTAAGTTCAGCGTGCTCTGCTTTGGTGGCCCAGGTTCGGTTCCTGGGCACAGATATACACCGCTCATTGGCAGCCATGCTGTGGCAGCAACCCATATACAAAACAAAAATAGAGGAAGATTGGCACAGATGTTAGCTCAGGGCGAATCTTCCTCAGCAAAAACATAAATAAGTAAAATAATTAAAGAGACCTAAAAACTTCAATGACAAAAAAAGCTTATTTCTCTTTCATCTAATAGTTCTAGCCAGTTGTTCCCTGTTTACAGGCAGCTTTGTTCCATTCAGTTGTTCAGGAGCACAAGGTGATGGCAGTTCAACTAACCTCAACATATTATTTCCCAGGTTGCTCTGCTCATTGTCATTCCCACCCTGGAGTGTGGAGGGAAAAGCCTGAAGGAATACATGTGGGAGGTGGATGGGTCAGCCCTGGAATTGGCACACATCACTTCCATTCACATTCCAATGACGAGAACTGACTTAGAAGGCCATGCTTAGTTGCAAGGGACCTTGGAAGTCCCTGGCCAGGCAGCCACACTCCAGCTATGACCTTTTACTACAGAAGAAGGAGAGAATAAACTTTGGTAGACAATAAGCAGTTTCCACCTCAGTATGGATTTACCAAAATTTGTTTAACCTTTCCCCTAATGATGAGTCTTAAATTTATTACTTGTTTATTCTTAATTACTAGTGTTTTTATTTATAAGGATTCCCAAAAAATGAAAGTCTGATTTAATAAATGTGGTCACATTGCTTTCCCAAGTGCACTAGAATACTATGCATTTCCACTAGCAATGTTGGTGGGAAGGCTCCACTTCCCGTGCCATATCTGCTCCAGCAGTGGATGTAGTCTATCTTCATTCCTTTGCCATTTTATTGAGTGTGAAATAATAGCTCGTTGTTAACTTTAATTTACATTATCCTGACCACTGGAACACTTCAACCTCTATTATATATTTGCTAATCATTTGGATTACCCTTCTCTGGATTTGCTTTTTATATTCTTTGCCTATTTTTCCATTAGGTTATTCGTCTTTCTGTTGTCAATTTTATCTTGCTGACTGTATATTTTTAAAAATGCAAAGAGATTTGGTAGCCTTGGAAATACGTATTTTTATATTTATCTCTTCCCCTAATCCTCTCCCTATTTCATAAAAATCATTGACCTTAATATATTCCAAAGGGTAATGTTTCAAATACACACAATGTTTCCAAGTTCCCCTATAAATCTGAGCATACAATCTTTAAGAATAGTGAATAATCAATATTGCATGCTGATATTTCATTTAACAGTTTTAAAAGACGCCCACAAAAGTTAGTCATCAACAAGTCTTTTTTTGTCAAGAAGTACACAATCCCCTGCCTACTAAGCTTGCACTCTGCCAGTCAACACATGGTAGAAGAGCTAATTCGTTTGGAGAGGAAAGTGATCATCCAGTAAATAAAACAGCAGGCGCCTGGTTCAAGTACAGTGTGATTTGAGATTGATATGTGAGGCATTTGATGGGCTTAATTTGTTCCCCAGTGATATGCAATCAGCATTACAAAACCTCTCACACATCACTGGGATGAGTTTGGATAATCTACCATTCTGCATGCAGAAAAACCCCTAAGCAGAGTACATGTGTAAGACTGAATAATTTTGTCTAGCCTTTTTCAGAAAGCTCAGAGAAGTTTGCAGGCAATAATTAAGCCCTAGAACATTTACAAGGCATGGGAAAATATTATTTCCTTTCTGTACTCAAAGAGTAGGATGAGAACAGTTAAGTGATTAAATGAAAGAGCTAGTTGAAGACAGAATCCCTGAGGCACTGATGTCAGGAGAATACTCTAGCCACTAGACCCCTCTTCTCTCCTTGTTCTTTAAGAGGTAGGTCTCCACAGGTCCTGGTTCAGTAAATGCAAGCAACATAAAGAACTCTACACTGGGGCTAGTCAGCAGAGAAATAGGATAATTTCACTTTGATGAGTTGCCAGACTTTACTCTTCAGAAGCCTAGGCTGTATCACACAAAGGAAGATGGAAAAATAAAACATTTTTTGTAGGACTTAAGATATCTTCTTTTGAACATATGACAAAATTTCTCAAATTTTTAAATATTATTAATTGGGTTTAGAATAATTTGACTAAAGCATGAAAGTCACTTTACTTTTTTACCAAGGCATTTTAAAAGGGCTATTTCTAGATAGGCTGGCAGAATTCAAATAGATTTATTTTTAAAAACATATATGACTAGGGGCTGGCCCCGTGGCCGAGTGGTTAAGTTCGCACGCTCCGCTGCAGGCGGCCCAGTGTTTCGTTAGTTCGAATCCTGGGCGCGAACATGGCACTGCTCGTCAGACCACGCTGAGGCAGCGTCCCACATGCCACAACTAGAGGAACCCACAACGAAGAATACTCAACTATGTACCGGGGGGGCTTTGGGGAGAAAAAGGAAAAAATAAAATCTTTTAAAAAAAAAAAAAAACATATATGACTAGTAGAAGAAAAGTTTTCTTCTGAAGTATTTTGTTTTGCTACATTTAATAATTACAATAAAATTATCATATTAAGTATAAATTCTATGTTATTAAGCATAGTAAAAATAACAATAGCATAGATGTGGGTGTTTTATTTCCAAATTTGCCTAATATATAGGCCCTGATCAATGTTTATTTAGCTTTTGGTACTTTAGAATTTAAGTCTTTTTCTTCAATGTATACTTTGGGGACTGACGAATGAAATCATTTATTAAATCTGTTAAAGGTTGTCAAAATGGTACTCACTCTACTGGGTAGGAGAGAACAATGTATTTTTACCTACATAGTGTATTCTTATGTATCTTGATATATTCATAACCAGTTTCACAACTAATAGTTGGGATCATATGACTTGCAAACCATTTTCCATATATGCCATTTCACTTAATGATCCTGAGTTACATTTTAATTTTATTCCCATTTTATTAAAAGAGAAGTGAAGATTCAGACAAATTAAGCAATCTCTTCCAAGGTCACACAGTTTAGTGACACAGCAAGGAGAGGAAAGCAGGTCTGCTGATCCCAAATCCTATTCCCCCATAGCATCATGTTAGTTGTCATGAACTTATTTCCAAAGAGAATTTTTGTCAAAGGTAGAGGGATCTTTAACTTCATCATAAGACTGTGCTGGCTGCTTTCACTTTAAATTTATGACTACAGTCTCAAGGATTCTCAACACTGCCTGACAATCCTTCAATTTTTCAGTAGGAAGTTTGATTTTCCATTCTCTGAGACAATTTCATATTTCCTCCATTCCCTTCTTTTCTAAAGTCTTCGCCCCTACAGCCTCCCTTCTCCCCTTCTAACTTGCCTCATACTTCCCTGAAAAAGTCCCATGAGAACTCCTCTATCTCCCCTGCCCCAAGTCTACCAGGCCACCGTATCTGTTTCCTCACTCAGCCTTCTGTTTCCCTGGCTCCCATCAAAGGAAAATCCCTCCAGTGGTCCTCTAGGTCACATGACCACTCATTTTCTTAAAGCTGCCTTCAATTAACCTAATTGCCCAACTTAGAAAATTAAGAAAGCCTCTTATGGCTACAAGAAGCCCCATTTCTCTACACCCCTCCTCTACAGAGTAAAACTTATGAAAAATGTTGCCTACACCCACCATCTCCACTTTATTTCCATCCATTCCTCTCTCAGGCTCCCAGTCTTTCTACTTCACGTAAAAGTTTCTTCTAAGGTTACATATAATTTCCTTACTACCAATCCAATTGCCACAACTCTGTCCTCACCTCCCTCAAAGCTGAGATTTTGAGGGAGGTGAGGAGCTTCCTCCAGGAAGCATTCTCTCTTGACGTTACACTCTTGCATCTCCCTCCTACCTTTCTGGCCATTCCTTCTCAATGTTACTTGCTAGTTCCTCCTCTGCTGCTCATCTCTAAACGTTGGAATGTTCCACTTCTCTATTTGCTTTTCCTAGATGATCTTATCCCCGCCACTCCCCCTTGGCTGTGATTTTCACCTATATGTTGAAAACTCCAAATATTTTCAACTCTGAACTCACTCCTACTTTCCAAGCACTTCCATAAAGATGCTCTCTTGACATCTATCAGACTTCTGCAACTTAAAAGTCCGGATAAAATTCTTGACTTCTCTTCTGCAAACCCATCTCACTCCATCATATTCTATGCCTCAGTAAATAGCACCACCAATAACCCAAGTACTTAGACTAAAACCTATTAGATATTCTTAACTCTTCTCTTTCCCTCCAACCCCTAATCTAATAAATCAGCAAGCCATGTAAACTCTGCCACCAAAATATATCCCAGACTATTGGCTTTTTCCGTCTGCTTGACTGCCATCTTAGCAGAAATTCCTGGCGATCCCACCTACAAGGTAGCTGGCCTTCCTGTCTTCATTCTTGCCCTCTCGTAGTACATTTTTTCCCAACCAGCCAAAATGATACTTTAACAAGATAAATCTGACCACATCACCACAAACTGAAAACACTGACTTTTTCCTTTTGCACTAAAAATAAATCCAAATTTCTTACCATCAGTTATAAAACCCTATATACTATCACCACTGCATAATTTTACAACTTTATTACCTACCACCCCCTCCCTTGCTCACTATTCTCTAGCCTCATTAATCTTTCAGCTTCTCAAACATATCAAGCTTATTTCCACCTCAGGATCTTTACATTTGCTTTTTCCTTTCTCTAGAATTCTCTTTCCTTGCATAGTGACCCCTCTAATGATTTCAGATCTCAGTTAATATGTGAGTTTTTGCATCAAAGAGGACTTCTAAGATCCCTTTATCAAATATTGTGACCTCTTGGCTTCCTTTATAATACTAACCTGTTTTATTTTCATAGCATTAGAATTATTTTATCACTTTTCACATTTTTGGTTTTTAGCTTTCCTACATACTTCTGTATTTCCCAGAAAAATGTAATATCCATGACACAAGAATATTGTCTATTAAATTCATATCTTCATCCCTGGTGCCTAGGATACTCTGGAACATACTAGTTGTGCAATAAATATTTGGTGATGAATTAACTTCAAGTTCATGAGTATTTGATCACATCTGTAAAAGGAAATGCCAGAAACAATCCGGCCTGAAGGACATGTTCAGCAATTTTCAGTCTTCCTTTAAAACTCCTTACTTTTGGATGTAATAAGTCCTAAAGAAATAGAGAACTCATTCATCCTACCTACCACCACCTTAGCCCAAGGTTCTATTGTGTGATTCTTAGACTATACCAATAGCTTCCTTATGTTCTTCCTGCTTCCACTGTCTTCTCTTTACAATAAACTCCACAAATATCTTCAAATTAATTTTTAAAACATACGTCAGAATGTTATTCAAAACCTTTAATGTTTCTCCCATATACAAAACAAAATCCTATTTCTCCATAACCTAGCTCCTAAACCTCCAAGATCACACCTCACTATGCTCATACCATATTCATTTCAAAAGTTCATGCTTTGTTCAAGCTTTTCATCAGCCAATGTCCTACTCTTATCAAATCTTAGTAACTTATAAAACCTATCTTATTTCACCTCCTCATGAGACCTAAAGCCCATTCCAGCCACCACTGATCTTCCATTACCTTGATCACCAGTTGCAGTAATATCTGTATGACTCTTTTGATACGCACTTATTTACTGCTTTCAGTTATTACTCAAATGTTTCACGCAACATTTTTTTCACTCATTCGTTCATTGAGCATTAACTATTGCCAGACCTAAGCTGGATGCTAGAGCTATATAAATATCAATGCTCTTAAAGAAGTCACTCACAACCTAGAAGAGAATAATGCATATGCTCTGTTCTTTTAATTTTCTCTAGTATATGCCTTTAGTGATATAAATTTCCCTCTAAGCATTGTCTTCACTGCATCTCACAAATTTTGATAAGTTATGTTTTCATTTACTTCACAATATTTTTTAATTCTCTTAAGAATTCTCCTCTGGTGCATGTGTTATTTGGAAGTGTGTTCTTTAATCTCCATACACTTTCGGATTTTCCAGTTATCTTTCTGTTATGGTTTAATTTCATTGTGGTCTGAGAACATGCATTGTACGGTGCCTAGTCTTTTAAATTTGTTAAGGTGTGTTTCATGACCCAGAATGTGTTCTATCTTGGTGAATGTTCCATGTGAGCTTGACAAGAATGTGTATTATGGTGTTATTGCATTAAGCAGTCTATAGATGCCCATTATATCCAGATGATTGATGGTGTTTTTGAGTTCAACCGTGTCCTTACTGATTTTCTGCCTGCTGAATCTGTCCATTTCTGATAGAGGGTGTAGACTCCCAAGCCCAACCAGGAGAGCCATCTCAGGTAGGAGAAACCAAAAACTTGAGCGGTAGTGCCTCATTCTGGAACACAAAAGAAAAGCTTCTAATTGCCAGCCTGTTGAACTATAAAAAGCAAAGTAAACAAATCCTTAACTAAGGAAGACATCTGCTGCTTCAAATGTGAAAGCAGAAGTTCATATCATCAAACACTACAAAAAATGGAGGAAATATGGTATTCACAAAAATAAAATAATAATTCTTTAGTAGCTGGACCCAAAGCCAAAAAATATAGCAATCTAACTAATAATTCAAAATTTTAGCTCTTATGAAGAAATTCAGTGAGCTACAAGGAAACTCAGAATGGCAATTCAATGAATGGCAATTCAATTCAATTCTGTTCAACTGAACAGAAGAAGTTTTTTACCAAAGAGATTGAAATTATAAAAAAGAGCCAAAAAGAAATTCTAGAGCTGAAGAACTCAATGAATAAGATAAAGAATGTGTGAGAGAGCATTATTAACAGGACAGATCAGATGGAAGAAATAATAGGTGACTTGGAGGATAGAAATTTAGAAATGATTCAGTTAGAAAAGGAGACAGAATGAAGATTTTTTTTAAAAGAGAAGAAACTCTATGAGAGCAAGTGGATTCAATCAGAAATACAAATACAAGAATAAATGGTATGCTACAAAAGAAGGAGAAGGGAGCAGTGATTTTATTTCAAAAAATGTTAGCTGAGAACTCCCAAACCTGGGCAAGAAATTGGACATACAAGTCCACAACACTAATAGAAAACTCTATTATCTCAATGCAAAAAGAGCTTCTCCAAGACACATTATAATTAAACTGTCAAAAATCAGTGATAAAGAAAGAATCTTAAAAGCAATCAGGGGAAAAAGGAGAGTAACCTACAAAGAAACCCCCATTAGGCTATCAGCAGATTTCTCAGCAGAAACTCCAAAGACCAGGAGAGAGTGGAAAGCCATATTTAAATATTGGAAGATAATAATTTCCAACCAAGAGTACTTTATCCAGCAAAGTTATCCTTTAGATATGAAGGAGAAATAAAGGCTTTCCCAGGCAAACAAAAGCTGAAGGAGTTCACAACTACTAGACCTGCCTTGCAAGAAATGCAAAAAGGAGTTCCTCAAACTGAAACAAAAAGACACTAATTAGTAAAATAAAAACATATGAAAATATACAACACTCTGGTAAAAGATAAAAATAAAATTAGAAAACTGTATATCTGTATTACAATGGTATGTTAACCACTTAACTAGAGTATAAAGGATAAAGAAAAACAGCATTAAAAATAACCATAACTATTGTAATTTGTTAATGAATTCACAGTATAAAGAGGTAAATTATTGACAATAGCCAAGATGTAGAAGCAACCCAAGTGCCCATCAATGGAAGAATGGATAAAGAAGACATGGTATATATATATATATGCAATGGAATACTACTCAGCCATAAAAAAGATAAAATCGTGCTATTTGTTACACTGTGGATGGACCTTGAGGGTATTATGTTAAGGAAAGAAGCCAGACAGAAAAAGACAAATACCATATGGTTTCACTCATATGTGGAAGGTAAACAAACACATGGATAAGGAGAACAGAATAGTGGTTACTAGAAGGGAAGAGGGTGAGGGGAGGGTGAGAAGGATAAAAGGGACACATGTGTATGGTGACAGATAAAACCTAGACTATTGGTAGAGAACATGATGCAGTCTATACAGAAATCTATATATAATAATGTACACTTGAAATGTACACAATGTTATAAGCCAATATGATCTCAATAAAATAATTTTTTTAAAAAAGAAGTAAATTATGACATCAAAAATATAAAAAGGGAGGAAGAAAAGGGTGGAATCTTTATAGGCAAATGAAGAAAATTTGCTATCAGCATAAAATGGACTATTTTATCTAGGAGATATTTTATGTAAGCCTCATGGTAACTACAAAGTGAAAATCTAGAGTACAGTCACAAGACATTAAAAAAAAAAGCAGGAGACTGAGTATATTATCATGGAAAATTACCAGTTTACAAAAGTAGACAGAAACAGAGGGGAAAAGAAACAATGGATATACAAAACAACATATCAATAATTATTCTAAATATAAATGGATCGAACTAACCAGTCAAAAGGTACAAAGTGGCTAGATGGATAAAAACAAAAGACCCAACTATATGCTAACTACAGGAAATTCATTTCACCTCTAAAGACACACATAGGATCAAAGCGAAGCGATAGAAAAACATACTCCATGTAAGTAGAAACCAAAAGAAAGCAGGGATAGCCATACTTACAGCTGAAAAAGTATGCTTCAAGCCAAAAATAATGACAAGAGACAAAGAAGGATATTATAAATGATAAAAGGGTCAATACAACAAGAAGATGTAACAGTCATAAATACATACGCACCCAACATCAGAGCACCAAAATATATTGAAAAAATACTAACAGATCTAAAGGGAGAAATAGACAACAATACAATATTAATAGGGGGCTTCAGTACTCCATTATCATCAATAGATAGATCATCCAGACAGAAAATCAACAAGGAAATGTTAGAATGGAACCATACTTTAAACCAAATGGATTTAAAAGATATATATTGAATATTCTATCCAACAGCAGCAGAATATACATTCTTCTCAAGTGCACACAGAACATTCACCAGGATAGATTATACGACAGGACACAAAACAGATCTCAGGAAATGTAAATAGATTGAAATCATACCCACTATCTTTTCTGACCACAACAGTATGAAACTAGAAATCAACAAGAGGAAAGTGAGGAGATCCACAAATATGTGGAAGCTATATAACACACTTCTAAACAACCAATGGGTCAAAGAAGAAATCAAAAGGGAAATAAAAAGTTATCTCAAAACAAATAAAAAGGGAAATACAACATATCAAAACTTAAAGGAGGCAGCAAAAGCATTACTGAGAGGAAAGTCTATAGCAGTAAATTCATATATTAAGAAATTAGAAAGATCTCAAATAAATAATCTAACATTACACCTAAAGGAACAGAAAAAGAAGAAATGAATCCCAAAGTCAGTAGAAGGAAGGAAATAATAAAAACCAGAGCAGAAATAAATGAAAGAGAGACTAAAAAAACAATAGAAAAGATCAATGGAATGAAGAACTGGTTATTTAATAAGATAAAGAAAATTGACAAACCTTTAGTTAGACTCACTAAGAAAAAAAAGAGAAGGTTCAAATAAATAAAATTGGAAACAAAAGAGGAGAAATTACAATGGATACCACAGAAATACAAAGAACTATAAGAGAATACTATGAAAAGCTATATGCAAGCAAATTGGATAATCTAGAAGAAACAGAAACCTTCCAAAACTGAATCAAGAAGAAATAGAGAATCTGATTAGACCTATCACTAGTAAGGAGATTGAAAAAGTAATCAAACACCTCCAAAGACAAAAGTCCAGGACCACATGGCTTCTCTGGTGAATTTTACCAAACATTCAAAGAAGATTTAGTACCAGTCCTTCTCAAATTCTTCTGAAAAAATGAAGAGGAGGGCATGCTTCTTGACTCATTTTATGATGTCAAGATTACCTTGACACCAGGGGCCGGCCCCGTGGCTGAGTGGTTAAGTTCGCACACTTTGCTGCAGGCGGCCCAGGGTTTTGTCGGTTTCGCTCCTGGGCACAGACATGGTGCTGCTCGTCAAGCCATGCTGAGGCAGCGTCCCACGTGCCACAACTAGAAGGACCCACAACTAAGAATACACAGCTATGTACCTGGGGGCTTTGGGGAGAAAAAGGAAAGAAATAAAAAGAATCTTTAAAAAAAAAGATTACCTTGATACCAAAATCAGACAAAGACAACACAAACAAAAAAAATTACAGGTCAATAGCACTTATGAACATAGACAAAAAAATCCTCAAAAAAATATTAGCAAATTGAATACAACGATATGTTAAAAGGATCATATGCCAAAATCAATTGGTATTTATTCCAGGGATGCAAGCATGGTTCATTATCTGTAAATCAATCAATGTGATACACTACTTTAATAAAATGAAGAATAAAAATTATATGACCATGTCAATAAATGCAGAGAAAGCATTTGATAAGATTTGGCATCCATTTATGATAAAAACTCTCAGTAAAATGGGTATAGAAGAAAGGTCTCTCAACACAATAAAAGCCATATATGACAAACCCACAGATAACATCATACTCATTTCAGTGAAAACTGAAAGCTATCCCTGTAAGAATAGGAACAATCGAGGATGATCAATCACACCACTCTTATTCAACATAGTATTGGAAGTCCTAGCCAGAACAAATAAGCAAAAAAAAAAAGAAAGAAATAAAATTTATCTAAATTTGAAAGGAAGAAGTAAAAGTGTCACTATTTTCACATGACATGACTTTATACATAGAAAACCCTAAAGAATCCACCAAAAAACTATTAGAAATAAACAAATACAGTAAAGTTTCAGGGTACAATGCCAGCACAAAAATCAGTTGTGTTTCTATATACCAATAATGGACTAGCAGAAAGGGAGTCTAGCAAACAATTCCATTCACAATTGCAACAAAAAGAATAAAATACTTAGGAATAAATTTAACCAAGGAGGTAAAAGACCTATACACTATAAAACATTGTCAAATAAAATTGAAGTAGACACAAAGAAATGGAAAGATCTTCTGTGCTCATGGGTTGGAAGAATTAACATAGTTAAAGTGTCCATATTACCTAAAGCAATCTGTAGATTCAGGGCAATCCTCATCAAAATCCCAATGACATTTTCAAGTAAATAGAACAAAGAATCCTAAAATTTATGTGGAACAACAAAAGACTCCAAATAGAGAAAGCAATTCTGAGAAAAAAGAACAAACCTGGAGGTATCACACCCCCTGATTTCAAAGTGTACCACAAAGCTAAAGTAATCAAAACAGCATGGTGTTGGCAGAAAGGCAGACACACAGATCTATGGAACAGAATTGAGAACCCACAAATGAACCCACACATATATGGACAGCTAATTTTTCACAAGGGAGCCACGAAGATACAATGGAGAAAGGAAAGTCTCTTCAATAAAATGGTGTTGGGAAACCTGGACAGCCAACACAAAAGAATTAATGTGGACCACTATCTTACAGCATACACAAAAATTAACTCAAAATGGATTAGAGACTTGAATATGAGACCTGAGACCATAAAACTCCTAGAAGAAAACATAGGTATATGCTCTTTGACATCGGTCTTAGCAGTCTCTTTTTGGATGTCTCCTCAGGCATGGGAAACAAAAGAAAAAATAACCAAACGGGACTACGTCAAACTGAAAAGCTCTGCACAGCAAAGGAAACCATCAACAAAATCAAAAGACAGCCTCCCAATTGGGAGAAGATATTTGCAAATCATACATCCAATAAGGGGCAAATATCCAAAATATTTTTAAAAACTCATACAACTCAACAACAAAAAAACAAAAAACTTGATTGAAAAACTGGCAGAGGATCTTATCAGTCATTTTTCCAGAGAAAATATACAGATAGCCATCAGGCACATGAAAAGATGTTCAACATCACTAATTATTAGGGAAATGCAAATCAAAACCACAATGAGATCTCATCAAGATGGTGCTGTGAGCAGATATTGAACTCGCCTCCTCCCATGAACACAACCAGGTTATAACAATTTTGGGAAGAATCACCCTGGATTGAAAACTGAAAACTGGAAAAAAAGAACCCCAACGACAAGGAACAGTCCTGACCAAAGCAGAAGAGGCAGTAACTCTGGCCGGAGAGGAAAAAAGCCATCTTTGGGAGCAGTGGAGCTTCTCAGCTGGCCAGGCGGGAGCCACCTTAAGGTAAGAGCCCTCCCTGGAGGAGTGAGGTCCGGAGCAGGGGCAACACTGCTATAACCATCCTTCGGACTCAGCCCAACTGAGATGGGTGTCTTACTGTCTGGCTTTGCTGGCTATTAACTGCAGCAAGGACACCCCCAGAAAAGCTATTGGCCGAAAGCCAAAAAGATCCGGGTCTTAAAGGGCCCACACACAAACTCACTCATTTCAGCAACCTAAAATCACCAGAGAAGGCTGACTGTCCTTTGGTGAAAGAAGACTCACCTGGTGGGCTCAGGGGGCATCTTGGTGAGAGGAGGGTCTTCTCCGGTGACTGAGACATTGGTGGGGACCATTGTTCTGAGCTGGTCCAGGTGTGCTGATGATCCAGGTGACACTGGTGGGGGCCATTGAGGTGCATCACTTGGGCTGTTAGCCCAGGGGTCTGCCACACCCACTAAAGCACAGATTTAATCCAGTTCAGCCAGGGCAGGCAACCCGCCCTAGGGACTGGCCCCACCTAACAGCAAGCCCTCAGGCTACTTTTCAGCCTGCATTGACTGAGTGCCTTGATCCTCTACAGGTAGGCAAGGGTGTCTGCCTCTGTGGGGCAGGGCCTGTGTGAGGACCAGGTGAACTGTGGGGGATATTGGGGCAGAGGTGGGGGCCTCTGCATTGTGGCATTGGGGTACGCTCCAGGGGGTTGAGAAGTGTGCACAGACCAGGACTGTGTTGACAGTGTATGTGGTCGAGTGGGGGGGTGAGGCTTATCAGGGGCAGAAGACTTGTGCTTCACAAATAGCCATAAAAAAGATCAGCCCCACCTTCCAAAGCCTGAAACAATTGAGTGCCCCCATGCCAAGGGCTAGCTCCACTCAGCTGCACTCCTAAGAGAACTGACAACAGCCTTGTTGGCCTCAGGCCTATCACAACTGTACACCCCTGAGCCTAGCAACCAGCTACACTGGGTACCAATGCAATTAAGAGGACAATTGCAATAAGAGTGTGCTGATAGACTTTGTAGCCAACAGTGCTGAGGCCCCCCCAAACTGGATTTACAAACAGCTGGCCAGAGAAGGAAAGATCAGACTCCCTGGGTACCTGCAGTGGGAGCAACCCTGCCACAGCAGAAGAACACAAGTAGCCCACAAAGGGGTCACTCCTGGTTCTTAGAGTCTGATGACAAGAGGGCGCACACTGCTGGGCCTCATAAGTCATCTCATACATAAGGCCACTTCTCCAAGATCAGGAAGGAGACATAGCCGACTCACCTAGTACAAAGAAAATAGCACAGAGAAAGAGGCATAATGAGGAGGCAAAGGAATACTTTCCAAGCAAGGGAACAGTACAAAACCCCAGAAAAAGAACTAAGTGAAACAGAAACTAGCAACTTCCTCGACAAAGAATTCAAACAAAATATAATGAGGATGCTCACAGATATGCAGAGAAGAATGGATGAACACAGTGAGCACATCAGCAAAGAACTGGAAGATATTAAAAAAAAATCAGAAATGATGAATACAATACTCGAAATGAGAAATTCACTAGAGGGACTCAATAGCAGAGTAGAGGAAACAGAAGAACAGATCAGCGAGCTAGACGAAAGACTAGAGGAAATCACCCAAGCAGAACAGAAAAGAGAAAAAAGAATTAGGCAGAATGAGAACAGTGTAAGGGAACTCTGGGACAATATCAAGCGTGCTAACATTTGGATTATAGGGGTCCCAGAAGGAGAAGAGAGAGACAAAGGGGCAGAAAATTTATTTGTCTAAATAATAGAGGAACATTTTCCTAACCTGAGAAAGGAAACAGACATCCAAGTTCAGGAAGCACAGAGTGCTCCAAACAAGAGAAGCCCAAAGTGGCCCACAACAAGACATATTATAATCAAAATGTCTAAAATTAAAGACAAAGAGAGAATCCTAAAAGCAGCAAGAGAAAGGCCACAAGAGACATATAAAGGGAAGCCCATCAGGCTATCAGTGGACTTCTCAGTCGAGATCCTACAGGCGAGAAGAGAATGGCACGACATATTTAAAGTGCTAAAAGGAAAAAACCTACAACCAAGAATACTCTATCCATCAAGGCTGTCATTCAGAATGGAAGGAGAGATAAAGAGCTTCCCAGACAAGCAAAAATTAAAGGAGTTTATCACCAAGAAACCAGTTCTACAAGAAATGCTGAAGGGACTTATTTAAGTGGGAAAGCAATGACCACAAATAGAGATAAAAAAAAATTATCAAATAAACCAAAACAACAACAACAAAAAACAGACCATAAAATCACTTGTAAGGTAAAAGTATAGTAAAGGCAGCAGATCAACTACCTGTGAAGATATTATGAAAGTGAAAAGACAAATGTACTAAAATCACCTACTTCAATGATAAGAGGGTAATGGATAGACACACACTAAACAAAAGACTATATATGATGTGAAAAACATATAATGTGGAAGGAGGGGAGTGAAAAAGTAGAGCTTTTAGAAAGAGGTCAAGCTAAAGAGTCTATCTACTCAATACAGACTGTTATATGCATAGTATATTGAATAGGATCCTCATGGTAACCACAAACCAGAAACCTACAACAAGCAGGAAAAAAAGTAAGGCAAAAGAAATCAAAAATATTACTAAAGATAGCCCTCAAACCCAAGGGAAGAGAGCAAGAGAAAAAGAAAGGAACTGAGAAGAACTACTAAAACACCCAAAAAAAAGAAAAAGTGACAAAATGGCAATAAGTACATATTTATCAATAACTACTTTAAATGTCAATGGACTAAATGCTCCAGTCAAATGCCATAGGGTGGCCAACTGGATAAAAAAACAAGATCCATGTATATGCTGCATACAAGAGACACACTTCAGACCTACAGACACTCACAAACTGAAAGTGAAAGCATGGACAAAGATATTCCATGCAAATGGCAAAGAAAAGAAAGCGGGGGTAGCAATACTTATATCAGACAAAATAGACTAAATCAAAAACTGTAATAAGAGACAAAGACGGGCACTACATAATGATAAAGGGAAGAATCCAACAAGAAAATATAACACTTGTAAATATCTACACACCCAACATAGGAGCACCTAAATATATAAAGCAATTGTTAACAGACATAAGAGGAGCAATAGACAGTAACACAATAATAGTAGGGGACTTTAACACTCCACTTACACCAACGGATAGATCATCCAAACAGAAGATCAATAAGGAAACACTTGCCTTAAAGGACACACTAGACCAGATGGACTTAGTAGATATATACAGAACTTTCCACCCAAAAACCACAAAATACACCTTCTTTTCAAATGCCCATGGAACATTCTCCAGGTTGATCACATATTAGGCCACAAAACAAGTCTCAATAAATTTAAGAAGATCGAAATAATACCATGCATCTTTTCTGACCACAAAGGTATGAAACTGGAAATCAGCTACAGAAAGAAAACCAGAAAAGCCACAAAAATGTGGAGATTGAACAAAATGCTACTGAACAATGATTGGGTCAAAGAAGAAATAAAAAAATTCCTGGAGACAAATGAAAATGAAAACACGACATGCCAAAATCTGTGGGATACAGCAAAAGCGGTTCTACGAGGTAAGTTTATAGCAATTCAGGCCTACCTCAACAAAGAAGAAAAATCCCAAATATACAATCTAAAAGCGCACCTAAAGGTACAGGGAAAAGAACAACAAACAAAGCCCAAAATCAGCAGAAGGAAGGAAATAATAAAAATCAGAGCAGAAATAAATGAAATAGAGACTAAAAAAACAATAGAAAAAATTAATGAAACCAAGAGCTGGTTCTTCAAAAAGATAAACAAAATTGACAAACCCTTTGCTAGACTCACCAAGAAAAAGAGAGAGAAGGCTCAAATAAATAAAATCAGAAATGAAAGAGGAGAGATTACAATGGACACCTCAGAAATGCAAAAGATAATAAGAGAATACTATGAAAAGCTATACGCCAACAAATTGGATAATCTAGAAGAAATGGATAAATTCTTAGAAACATACAACCTTCTAAAACTAGACCAAGAAGAGGTAGAAAATTTGAACAGACCAATCACCAGTAAGGAGATCAAAACAGCAATCAAGAACCTCCCAAAAGATAAAAGCCCAGGGCCAGATGGCTTCCCTGGTGAATTCTACCAAACATTCAAAGAAGACTTAATACCTATCCTTGTCAAACTCTTCCAAAAACTTGAAGAGGAGGGGAGGCTTCCTAACTCCTTCTATGAAGCAAACATTATCATGATACCAAAACCAGACAAGGACAACACAAAAAAACAAAATTACAGGCCAATATCACCGAAGAACATCGATGCAAAAACCCTCAACAAAATACTACCAAATCGAATACAACAATACATTAAAAAGCTCATACATCATGATCAAGTGGGTTTCATTCCGGGGATGCAGGGATGGTTCAACATCCACAAATCTATCAACATGATACACCACATTGGCAAAATGAAGAATAAAAATCACATGATCATCTCAATAGATGCAGAGAAAGCATTTGAAAAGATACAGCATCCATTTATGATAAAAACTCTAAATAAAATGGGAATAGGAGGAAAATACCTCAACATAATAAAGGCCATATATGACAAACGCACAGCAAATATTCTCAATGGAGAAAAACTGAAAGCTATCCCTCTAAGAACAGGAACCAGACAAGGACGCCCACTGTCACCACTCTTATTTAACATAGTATTGGAAGTCCTAGCCAGAGCAATCAGGCAAGAAAAAGAAATAAAAGGGATCCACATTGGAAAAGAAGAAATGAAACTGTCACTCTTTGCAGATGACATGATTTTATATCTAGAAAACCCTAAAGAGTCCACTAAAAAACTTTTAGAAATAATAAAGGAATACAGTCAAGTCGTGGAATACAAAATCAATGTACAAAAATCGGTTGCGTTTCTATGCACTAACAATGAAGTAGCAGAAAGAGAAATTAAGAATACAATCCCATTTACAATTGCAACAAAAAGAATAAAATACCTAGGAATAAACTTAACCAAAGAGGTGAAAGATCTGTACACCGAAAACTATAAAACATTGTTGAAAGAAATCGAAGAAGACACAAAGAAATGGAAAGATATTCTGTGCTCTGGGATTGGAAGAATTAACATTGTTAAAATGTCGATCCTTCCTAAAGCAGTCTATAGATTCAATGCAATCCCTATCAAAATTCCAACAACATTTTTTACAGAAATAGAACAAAGAATCCTAAAATTTATATGGAACAACAAAAGACCCCGAATAGCCAAAAGATTCCTGAGAAAAAAGAACAAAGCTGGAGGTATCACACTCCCTGATTTCAAATTATACGACAAAGCCATAGTAACCAAAACAGCATGGTACTGGCACAAAAACAGATGCACAGATCAATGGAACAAAATTGAGAGCCCAGTAGTAAACCCACACTTTATGGACAGCTAATATTCAACAAGGGAGCCAAGAGCATATGATGGAGAAAGGAGAGTCTCTTCAATAAATGGTGTTGGGAAAACTGGACAGCCACATGCAAAAGAATGAAAGTAGACCATTCCCTTACACCATGCACAAAAATCAACTCAAAATGGATTAAAGACTTGAATGTAAGACCCGAAATCATGAGACTTCTAGAAGAAAACATAGGCAGTATGCTCTATGACATTGGTCTGAGCAGCATATTTTCAAGTCCCATGTCTGACTGCACAAGGGAAACAAAAGAAAAAATGAACAAATGAGACTACATCAAACTAAAGAGCTTCTGCACAGCAAAGGAAACCATCAACAAAATGAAAAGACAACCTAACAATTGGGAGAAGATATTTGCAAACCACATATAAGGGGTTAATATCCAAAATATACAAAGAACTCATACAGCTCAACAACAAAAAAACCAACAATCCAATTAGAAAATGGGCAAAAGATCTGAACAGAGATTTCTCCAAAGAAGATATACAGTTGGCCAACAGGAATGTGAAAAGATGCTCAACATCATTAGTTATCAGGGAAATGCAAATAAAAACTACAATGAGGTATCACCTCACTCCGGTCAGAATGGCTATAATTAACAAGACAGGAAACAACAAATGTTGGAGAGGGTGTGGAGAGAAGGGAACCACTGTTCACTGCTGGTGGCAGTGAAACTGGTGCAGCCACTATGGAAAGCAGTGTGGAGTATCCTCAGAAAATTAAGGATAGATCTACCATATGATCCAGCTATTCCACTGCTGGATATTTATCCAAAGAACTTGAAAACACAAAGACATAAAGATACTTGCACCCCTATGTTCATTGCAGCATTATACACAATAGCCAAGACATGGAAGCAACCTAGGTGCCCATCAAGGGATGAATGGATAAAGAAGATGTGGTATTTATACATGATGGACTACTACTCAGCCATAAGAAATGATGAAATCCCGCCATTTGTGACAACATGGATGGACCTTGAGGGTATGATGCTGAGTGAGATAAGTCAGAGGGAGAAAGTCAAATACCATATGATCTCACTCGTAAGTGGAAGATAAAAATGACAAAAAAAAAAATAGCATTGGCGATTGGACTGGTGCTTACCATTGGGGAAGGGGGAGGGCAAAAGGGGTGATTAGGCTCACAAGTGAGGGGATGCACTATTAATTAGTGTTCGGGTGGTGAACATGATGTAATGTATACAGAATTCGAAATATGATGTACATTTGAAAAAAATAAAAATTAAAAAAAACACAATGAGACATCACCTCACACCTATCAGAAAGGCTATTACTTAATAAACAAGAAATAATAGATGTTGGAGAGGATGTGGAGAAAAAGGAACCCTCATACACTGCTGGTGGGAATGTAAATTGGGGTAGCCACCATGGAAAACAGTATGCAGATTCCTCAAAAAATTAAAAATAGAACTACCACTTGATCCAGCTACACCACTTCTGGATATTTATCCAAATAATATGAAAACACTAATTTGAAAAGATATATGGACCCCTATGTTTACTGAAGCATTATTTACAATAGGCAACACATGGAAACAACCTAAAAGTACCTAGGATGGTTGAACGGATAGACACATACACATACACAATGGACTACTACTCAGCCATAAAAAAGATGAAATCCTGCCATTTGTAACAACATATACGGACCTTGAGGGTGTTATGCCAAATGAAATGTCAGATGAAGAAAGACAAATACAGTATGATTTCACTCACATGTGGAAGATTTTTTTAAAAAATAAACACGTAGATACAGAGAACAGCTTCGTCCTTACCAGAGGGGAAGTAGGAGGGGGAGGGTGAAAAGGGTAAAGGGGGCCAGTTGTATGGTGATGCATTGAAACTAGACTTTTGGTGGTGAACACAATGTCATGTATACAGAAGTCGAAATATAATGATGTACACCTGAAATTTACATAATGTTATAAACCAATACTACCTCAGTAACAAAAAAATAATAATAATAAATACGCAGAATAACTAATTAAACATTTTTCCAAGGAACACATCCAAATGGCCAGCAGATATATTGAAAGATGCTCAACATCACTAGTCATCAGGGAAATGCAAATCAAAACCACAATGAGGTATCACCTGATACCTGTTAGAATGGCTATCATCAAGAAGACAAAAGATAACAAGCACTGGCAAGAATGTGGAGAAAAGGGAAACTTGTACACTGTTGGTGGGAATGTAAATTGAATCAACCACTATGGAAACATACGGAGGTTCCTCATAAAATTGAAAGTAGAACTTACCATATTATCTAGCAATTCTACTTCTTGGTATTTACCTAAAGGAAATGAAAACAGGATATTGAAGAGATATATGCACTTCCATGTTTATTGCAGCATTATTCACAATAGCCAAGATATAGAACAGCCTTAGTGTCCATCAACAGATGAATGGATAAAGATGTGGTATACATATACAATGGAATATTACTTAGCCAGCAGAACGAAGGACACCTGGATTTTAAGGCAACAATAATGGACCCTGAACACATTATGGTAAGTGAAGTAAGTCAGACAAAGACAAATACTGTGTGATATCACTTACGTGTAGAATCTAAAAAAGCGAAACTTGTAAATACATAGAGTAAAATGGTGGTTACCAGGGGATGAGTGGGGGCGGATATGACAGACGTTGTCTAAGGGTACAAACTTACAATGAGTAATAAATAAGCCCTAGAGGTCTAATGCCCAGTATAGTGAATATAGACAACAATACTGTATAATAATCAACAAACTAACTAAGAGACTAGGATTTACTTATTCCAAACACAAATAAGAAAGGATAGTCATGTAACGTGATGGATGCACTAATTACTGCTCAATGGCAATCACAGTACAATATATCAAAATAGCATGTTTTACACGTCAAATTTAGACAATGTTATATGTCAAATGTATTTCAATAAAAACATTTTAAAAAGTGATTATTGATATAGTTGGATTTATATCTATCACATTTGTTACTGTTTTCTATTTGTTACCTTGTTCTTTGTTCTTAGTTTTGTCCTCCACTATTTTTCTGCTTTTTGTGATTTTAATTGAGCATTTTCTATGATTCCATTTTCTCTCCTTTCTTAGTATATTAGTGATACTTCTTTTTCCAGTATTTTTAAGGGCTGGCACTAGAGTTTACAATATACATTTACAGCTAAACCAAGTTCACTTTCAAATAAGACCACACTACTTCACAAGTAGCGAGTACTTTATAACATCAAAATAATCCTAATTTCTCCCTCTCATCTCTTGTATCATTGCTGACACTCATTTCACTGATATATGTGAATACATTAGCATATATATACTATATAAGATATATACATAAGCATACATAATCGAACCCATTATTGCTGGTATTACTTTGAACAAACTTTCATCTGTTATATCAATTAATAAGAAAAAGAAAAGTTTCAAATTTATCTTCATTTATTCCTTCTTCAATTTTCTTCCCTTTTTTATGTAGATCCAAGTTTATGCCCTATATTACATTCCTTCTCTGTAAAGAACTTCTTTCAACATTTCTTGCAAGGTAGATCTACTGGCAACTAATTCCCTCAATTGTTTTGTCTGAGAAGGTCGTAATTTCTCATTCACTTTTGAAGGATGATTTCTCAGGTTACAGAATCCTAGGTTGGTGGTTATTTTCTCTCAACACTTTCAATATTTTACTCCTCTTCTTGCTTGCATGGTTTCTGAGAAGTCAGATGTAATTCTTATCTTTGTTCTTCTACAGATAAGGTTTTGGAAGTTTCTACCGAGAGAGCGTCAAGCACAGAGTCTCTCCTCAGCTGTGTCTGGTCTACTAATGAGCCCATCACAGGCATTCTCCTTTTGTGTTACAGTGTTTTTGATCTGTAGCATTTCTTTTTGGTTTTCACTTAGGATTTCCACCTCTCTGCTTACACTGTCCATCTGTTTTCTTGCATGCTGTCTACTTTACCCACTAGAGTCCTTAGTATATTAATCATAGTTGTTTTAAAGTTATGGTCTGATAATTCCAATATCCCTGCCATATCTGGTTCTGATGCTTGCTCTGTCTCTTCAAATTGTGATTTTTGCCTTTTGTTATGCCTTGTAATTTCTTCTTGATAGTCGGACATGATGTACTGGGCCAAAGGAACTGCTGTAAATAGACCTTCTGTAATGTGGTGGTGAGGTGAGGAGAGTAAGCGTTCTATAGTCCTATGATTAGGTCTCAGTGTTTTTGTGAGCCTATGCCTCTGGAATGTGAACTTCACAAGTGTTTTTTGGGTTTTTTCTTCCCCCTTAGGTAGAAGAGGGTACCTACAGTGGGCTGGAGTTAGGTACTTCCCTTCTCATAGGGTCAGTTAGCCTCTGATAATACCCCAGCAGGTCAAGCTCTGGTTAACTAGTTTCCCCTGAAGGCAGGGCTTGTTAAGAAGCAGAGAGTGCTCTGGCTGCTGGAAAACGGCTCCTTTACCCCTCCTCCTGCTGGGAGCACAGGGGGATTTTTCTCTGATATTTACTGTGACAATCTGCTTGAGTGCCTGGAAATAAATATCACAAGATTGTAGGCGCCCCCCCCCTTACTGAGTACTTAGGGAATTTTTAACCCTTTGTCTTCTTCACACTGAGGCTCCAGCAATTTGTCATTTACAGTTAAGGTTTTTCTAGCCAGACACTGGTTCTGGTGAAGGTTTCTGCTCCCTGTAGTCACCTGTCTCTCCAACATTGAGGGCTGTGGTTTGCCGTGTGGCCTCATCTCTCTTATAGATCCAATAAGAGTTGTTGATTTTTCAGTTAGTTCAGCTGTTTTACTTGTTATTAGAACAGAGTGGTGACTTCCAAGCTCCTTACATGTGGAACCAAAAACCAGAAGTCGGTTCTTTCATCTTCACAAAGACTCCGGGAGGTAGTTTGTTACTTCCACTCTACAAATGAGGACAAGTGGTAAATGAAACTTGCCTAACATCACTCAACAAACAAAAGACAGATTCAGCCAGAAAGACCAAGTTTTGAATAACCATAAAGCCTACTTTTCACACTGACCCTCAGCAAATATTCTACAGATATTAACATAATTTTTACATTATTTTAAAGAGAAGCATTGAAAGGCTTTATATGCCAGTACAATAAAACTTCAGAAACAGAGAAAATATCTTCCTGTAGAAAAAATTCACACACACAAAACCGCAACAATCGTGCATTCCAGCTGGAAATCAGAGAAGATACACCAGTGCTCAGTGGCAATAACACTCTGAAAGAACTTGATATTTTATCTGAATTAACATCTATCTGCTGACCAGCAGTTCCACACATCATAAGGACTTCCTGAAGATTTCCTCCAATTCTTGTAAGCATTGGATTCTAGGATTCTAGATTATTGGCAGCCTGAATTGGAAACAGCATCTCTCAACCTTCAAAATCTCCCCATTAGTGTCAGGCTAGTAGGTAGATTTGTCATGAGGCTCTATGAGTGTTCCTACAGAAAGGTTTGGTGTGGGATTTTCTTTGCTCTGAGCTGGAATAGAACCTAGGAACTAACATTACAGGGGCTCAGAATAAGGATACTGAAGCAGTGGGTGTGCCCTTGATGGAGTGAAGGACAACCTAAACAGGTGAATGAAATTCCAAGGAATGTGCATTGCAGAGAGGTTTCTCCTAGTGCCCTTTAGGCATAGGAAACTGACAACCCAACTTCTGCTATCCCACCAGCCAATGTCAGCAGAGACCACTATCTTCCAACATCCACCTCAGTACCTCTACTTAAGATATCCTGACTTTTCAACATCGGCAATAAAAACCGGTAGTCGGTCAAAAAATATCTTCAATGTGCTAAGAGAAAATGACTCTCCATCTGGAATTTTATGTCAAACTAAACTATTTTTCAGGAACGAAGGAAAATGAAGACTTTTCACACAGAACAAAACTAAATAAATTTATCAACAGACTTCACTAAAAGAAATTCTAAAGGATGTTATTCAGGCAGAAGGAAAATAATTCTAAACATAAAATCTAGAATACAACAAGTAATAAAGTGCAAAGATTTGATCAATATATGGGTAAATCCAAACTAACGTGACCATATACAAATAGTAATAATGTCTAATTTATGAGGAAGGAAGAGAATCAGAATCAACCTAGAGGACTTGATGTATGTAGTAGACACATTTATGGCACATCTGTTGGGATGGCAGTGATCTGAGTTAGTGTTCTAAGTGTTTCAAAGCTTTGCTTGGGAAGACGGTAAAGATCTTGATTTACTTCAGAATTTACCAAGGGATGAATAAATAAAGGAAAAATAACTTCCAAACAAGTGGGAAAGGCTGTAATGAGGAAAAAAAGAAAAGACAGAAAAAAATTGACTATCTAAAAGAAAGAAAGGTAAGGAAAAAAATTTAAAGAGAGAAGGAAGGAATACCACAAAAGATTTTAGAAAAAAATCAAATACATCAGAAATAACATTTTTAATCATTTCAATTAAAAGGCAAAGATTATCTATGGCATTTAAAGAATTTTAGCTATATTCTATTTTAAGAGACACTGAAAACTTAAGAAAAGAAAATTTTAAAATGAAAAGATGGAAAATACACACAAGTTAAATTCTAACCAATAGACTTTGAAGCAAAAACCACTACAGAAATAAAAAGATCAATATGTAACTAAAGGGTTTGACTCACAAAGAAAATGGAAAGCTATAAAATATTTCTAACTGAATAATAGTGAAAATACTATATATCATTATTAAATACTCAACTAATGTTTGTGTCAATACTTGCAAAAATAACTTACTTTTTTTGCAATAATTTCAGGGTTTTTTCCCTGACAAAATAATGATGGCATAAAATTCCTTTAATTTTTTATCAACATGTCTATCCACTTATGACAAAATTGCCAAAGAGTTTTTATACAAAAATATACAACTTAGGAGAAATAGGAAAGATGTATACAAGACAAGGTTATCCAGGATCACATATTCATAGCAAGAGAATGTTCAAGACCACAGCATAGCTGTGTACTGCCCGGCTGCAGAGACAATCAACTGTGCTACGCTGATGCCCCTTCAACTGACTGCTCCAGCTCTCCTGTTCAAGGCAGTCAAGTGAAACCACACACGCTCAGTACAGGACTCAAGAGCAAACAGGCAAGAATACTTACACACAATTCATGTTATGATACAATAATACTTTTCTCAGAGTGTGTCTGTACATATGTTTTTTCTCCTTTTATAAAATGAGCCTTTTGCTGGCAGACATCAACTCTTAATCATGTTTGTATATAAAATGTCCAGCGAGGTGCCTAGCGTATTGTTGGTGCTTGAAAACATTTGTTTTATAAACTCAATAATGAATTAATTAATTTCAAATTTATATGAGATCTCACTTAAGGCAGGAAACACCTTGTTCAGACTATAAAACTGAGTTTAACATTGAGGTAAGCTATAAAAATTCTTAGCATGATATCGGGCATTCATAGGCACTCAATAAATGCTAATTGTCAGACTCCTGATGTTGTTGACAGAATGACAGGTAGGACAAAGCAGAAATTTTTAAGCTGGTCTATCAATTACATTTAATGAAACAAGAGATTTATATACACTATTAAAAACTCAGAAAAATGTGAAATTGACATGTAAAAAGAAACGTTATGATTCCTTTACTACTCCACAGTTAGAAAGCAGAACGAATTATCCAAACAAAATCCAGTTTGTCCGCTCCTAGAAATAAGATGCTCTTCATGTAAGGCTACCTGTGTTGAAGAGATTACAAGTAGATTTAATTACATTTTAAGATAAAATTGAGATGAAATGTATTTAAATGTGCATGTCAACCATTAAATAAATCTTATCAACTTGCTTATGCAAAGTTAGAATTTTTCCATCCTTTATCCATATCTTCCTATGCTTATGCATCAGAGATTCCTCAAGCCTTTCTCATTAAAACACAACTTCTCTTTTTCTCTGCAGAGATGTATTTATGCCTTTGAATCAACAGATCAAGTAATGATTTTTGAGGATTATTTTCTTTAGTTATGAAGCATCCTAACCTCACAAATTCACAAATGGATTGTCAAAAACTTGCACTTACAAAACAAGAAAATGTACTCTATACATTTAAATGTAGAACTTTCCTGTCGCGCTAATTTTTTACTAGAAAATTACCTATAGCATCATGTAGTGGAACACAGGTTTTAGGATCAGGCCAAGGTGGATTCAAATCTAAGTCACTGTCTTAATAAAAAGGGGGCAATAATACTCTATCTCTTATCCTTGATTTTTAAAAAATGCAATAAAGTGTATAAAGCAAGTAGGACACTGCTTGCAATATAAAATACTTTGGTAACTTATTAGCTTTCTTTCTTCCAATAAAACATAACATAGGGGTCAGCCCAGTGGCGCAGTGGTTAAGTTCACACGTTCGGCTTCAGCGGCCAGGGATTCTCGGCCCTGATCCCAGGTATGGACCTATGCACCACTTGGCAAGCCATGCTGTGGCAGGCATCCTACATATAAAGTAGAGAAAGATGGGCACTCATGTTAGCCCAGGGCCAGTCTTCCTCAGAAAAAAAAGAGGAGGATTGACAGCAGATCTTAGCTAAAGACTAATCTTCCTCAAAGAAAAAAAAAGTTACATAAACTACTTTTTCCACAAGAATCTAATGAACTTTCCTTTTTTTCTCTAACATAACAAAGTATCTGGGGTCCTTTGAGTTTGTATTCACTTTAGTATCTCAACTTCCTAAACCAAAGAGTTAGGTCTTCATCTTAGAAGAGAATTTTTAGTGACAGTACAAGGAAAAGTTCTCTCTCCTTAGTTTTATTTTTGGCCCTTTGCAATCACTTTCTTTTAACAAAGGGTTTCTTTCTCAGGCCCTGATACGCTTGACTCTCATTCAAGGTTTTTGCTCTGACCTGATGTAATTTAATTTACTACAATTCCACTATCAGCATTATTAGACAGGAACATTTCATTTTTTAACATTTATGTAGCCACTTTTAAACTTTTAAACGCTTTAACAATTTTCCGTTAAATAATGATTTCCCAGAATAGCCCTTTGTAATAGTTAAGCTATATTTGAAAGAATGTGGAGAAACTGGAAATGGTCCAAAGAAGAGCAGGGAAAATGATTAAAGGGATAGAAAATAAATTATCTCAGAATAAGTTACAGAGTTGGAGTTAAAAAGAGAAAGCAAAGGTACGATGAAAAGGGTCTAATTCTCCAAACCCTCACACGAATCAAAGTCAGCGGCATTGGAAAACTATAATGGAAAAGCCAGTGCACACACTTCTGAACCACAGGATACAGGCAGTCTTCATGGTGTCCCTCTACTTCCCACTCCTGATGACCCTAGTCCTTTTCTGATTGCTCACCGAACTTATAAATCAGAAACAGCAAATTGGCTGCATTATATGTTAACTCTAATTAATTGGTGACAGTTGATATTTTGAGGACTAGGAGTGCATTTCTATGAGTAGGGTCTCCTTAGAAATGTTTGGGATTAACTTCATATTTAGCTATGACTCATCAAAAGTGTAGGGTCTAGGAGAATCCTGTGATAATCAGTACCTGAGTCATTCAGGGAAAAGGCTACCCTATGTTCGCACACAAACCTGTCCTTATTCTGGGAACAACGGAAGATAGCTAACAACACTCTCCAGGATCTAGTCCCCAGAATCAGCACCTATGTCATATTTGCCCACTGCTCTTTGTCACCATGTTCTGTGACCTGGGAAGCTATATCAAATGTCTTCATGCCTTCTGCCTTTCGGTTGGTTTCACCCAATGGGAGGTAGTGGTGGATCAGAGGGCAGAAGGAAAATGAGACCAGGATGTTACTTCCTCAACTCACTCCCTGCCGCTTAGAAAAGGTCAGGTAAAGCTCCACCAAAGCCCATCGTTCCTTTCAGGAGATGCTGCCCAGACAGCTCTCTCTCCACCTTGTTGTAACCACTTCATCTTCTTGGTAAGAGTTCCTTACAGTTACTGGGCCTAGGGCACTGCACTCTCCCTTATTGGTTTCTTTAACCCTGGTCACAACTTTGTAAGTAGTCCCTTTGTTAAACTCTGCTTAAATTGCCCAGTTTGCATGTGCAACCTGTTTTCTTCCAGAATTATGCCTCATACAGTACCCCATAAAATTGTACACATATATAGTCGATGAATATGCATGTTTATGCAAGCTTTTCCTTAAGTTATATAATAGAGAATTGTGCTGTGTAAACATGTCTAGGTGGTGCTGAAATGATTAATAACCTAGAAACAAACTTCACAATGTTGTCTGGTCTTAGGCTGACACAAAGATCAGCCCTTATTTTATTTTGTATATCTCCATATTATTCTGTTTATAAAGTTGAAACCATCATTGGTTAGTACAGTTCTGTGATTTTGTGACTTATAGTCTTTCTGAAGCATCTGCTCAAAAATAATTTTAATTTCCGAGGGCTGACAATGTACTGGAGGTCTTAGAAAAACACTCCTGTGTTGTCCTTTACTCTCACACTCACAATGCCTCTGACACCAGATATGTGGATTTTTTCCCCACACCAACTGATTCTCCAACACCAGCAGGGTGTCATATAATTCAATTCAGTTCTGACACTATTTACCTGGAATTAGCATCAGATCCCACAGTTTAAGGGCTCAATCATACAAGATTCCTCCTACTTCAGATGCGAAGATCAAGTCCCAGGTTGTCACCTGTACTTCTGATTGACCTGCTATAATTCAGGATTCCAACAACTCCCTCCTTGGGTTTAATCATTTGCTAGGACAGCTCACAGGACTCAGAGAAACACTTACAATTACCAGTCTATTATATAATAAAGGATACAGATGAATAGCCAGATGAGGAGATGAACAGGGCAAGATCCAGAAGTGTCCTGAGCACAGGAGCTTCTGTCCCCATGGAGTTGGGTGCTCCAACATATCCAGCACGTGGATGTGGTACCCAAGCTGGAAGCTCTCCAAATCTTATACTTTTTGGATTTTTATGGAGGCTTCATCATGTAGGCAAGATCAATCATTAACTCAATCTCCAGCCCCTCTCTCCTTCCAGGAGGATGTGTGGTGAAGCTGAAAGTTCCCAAGCTTCTAATCATGGCTTGGTCTTTCTGATGATCACCCGCCCTCCAAGATCCCAACAACTATCACCTCATTCAAACAAAAGACACTCCTATCACCCAGGAAATTCCAAGGAATTCAAGAGCTCTGTGTCAGAAACCAGAGTCAAAGACCAACTATTAGAACAAAAGATTCTCCTAGTGACCTTATGACTTAGGAAATTATAAGGATTTTAAGCTCCCTGTTCCAGGAACTGGAAGCAGAGACCAATATATACTTTCTATTATTTCACATTGGCCTATTTTCTGAACTTTCTACCAAGATTAAACTCCCAGAGTTTTCCAAATTCACTCAAAGTTTGCTGCACTCCTGATATTACCAGGTAATACATTATCAGGGGGTGTAGTGATAATTCAGAATCCAGAACAGAATAAAAAGAAAGAGTCACTTTTTCTGGTCACCCATCCTCAAAGAGCATACAATCTAGTAGATGAGGTAGAAATATAAATTATAAAACATAAGATAAGACAGAATGAAATAGTAATTCAACATTCATTCATTGAGGATTTAGCAGACAAAGTGCTAGGAATTGAAGATAAAAAGATGAATAAAAATGGCCCCTACTCTCAAGATGCTCACAATCTGGTAGGAAATCAGACACATTACAATTCAATAAGATAAGTACTTAAATAGATACAAACAAAAGAGCAACTAGTTATTGTCATGGAACACTTGAGAAGGCATCATGAGGGAGACAACATTTGAGGCAGATCAGAGATTAGGTAAAATCAAAGAAAAATGAAATCATATAGAGCACTTAGAAGGTAAAAAATGAAACTGGTGTGAGTAGTCCATGAGATAGGGATGGGAGAGAAAAAAATTACAAATAGGCATTTGGCATCTAGACCCTGGAGGAAGAAATGAAATAGATAAACTTATCGCCAAGGATGAATTATTCACTGGGCTACTATAGCAGCTATAAGAAAAATAGCAATGACACGCATTTGAATGAAATCAAAATAAGACAACACACTGAATAGATTGAGCTTTCCCTTTTCTTCTACATAATCAGTTCATCTTCACTCCTACCTGACTTCTTCCTTCCTACCTTGTAAAGAAAGAAACAGGTAAAAGAAAGCAAGTAAGAGGCCAGCCCTTGTCCAAGACATGAATGGTCTTGACTTCAATTTAACAAGAATATTGAGATTCTGCTATTTCTGAAGCATTATACTAGGCACTAAAGGAAATACAAAGGGAAAAAAGAAAGGAGAACAGTGCTGTTAAATAACTTGTTCAGTCACTCAGCTATGTGAAGGCAGCCTTAGTAAGGTTCCAATTATTAGGATGATACAAATAGCATTGAAAGCATATAACATCATCTTGCTTCCCTAATTGCTTTGAAAGGATCTACATATTATAAGCAACATCTGTCAAGAAATTGTACCATTCCATCAGTTACACCTATAATAGTGATAAGTTAAGACTCCCCAAAACTTTGCAAGTTGATTTATAGTCTGGGTGATTATTTCAAAGTTATGACACCAGGTTAATTTTTCATTGCAGATACTCTGATCAGCCACAGAAACTCTCAGTCAAGGACTACCAAGAACAATACAACATGCAGTGTTTACCCTTTGCGGTAATTAGTGCCCCACCATAAAAAAAAATAAAAAAATAAAAATTATCACACCAGGTCATTCAACACAGAGAACTTAATAAGAGAAATTAATTACAAAGAGTTTTGAACTGCTGAAAGAGCAGCTAGGCGAAGGTGAGACAACTCTGAGATCAACTACAGGAAAAAGCTAACATCCCTAGTAGCCACTACAGCTGGAGAGAGAAAGGAAGGCAGTGGAGTTACTGAAACCACAAAGCTTGGCCCCTGGTGGAAGGAGGATTGTCAGGAGCTGGGAATTCGGAGGAAAAGGCTGACTAGAGGGAACTAGAACCACATAGACATTGTAGTCATTGCCAGAGATGCCCAAGGCGGAGAGAGGGCAGGAGGCAGAGAGACCCAGAATAGTGGGTATTATTCTATATTATGATTGCCTGTTTATTTATCCATCCACGCCAGTGCTTCCCAATAGAAAGCCTAATTGGAAAGTAGTACACAAAAGCCTGAGAAATGTAGTTTGCAGTGATCAGATAAAAATAGGAAAATGACAGGGAATGGATCTGAGATCAAACAGACCAACGTCCTGCACACTAAAATTTCACGCTTACCATTAATAAGGTGTCTCAATCTCCTTGGCCCTCTTTCCCCGTTTGTATGCCTTTTTCCAAGGAAGGTCAAAGTTTGTGTCCTTAGCTACTCATTTGTAAGAAGTCACCGGGTACCTTAGGAATATAGACACCTAGAGCAAGGCTACTGCAGGAAAAGTGGTGTAATTGCTTCCAGAAGAACAGATCCGAGAGGGTTTTCTTAGTTTCGTATTTCAAAATCTCCAAAAAGGATGCTGAATAGCATCACCATAGCTGTTTCATGAATATTTGGTCCTAAAAGCAATGGCAATCACTATCTAATAGATTCAGGGTGTTAAAAATTGTCGCCTTTTTTTGTGAACTATTTCTTAAAGCCACCTTTCAGGTACGGTTGGCCACTCCCTCTTGTGTTACCTAACTGTGCTCAGTGATGGTGTCATAATCCCCTCACTCCCTGCGTGCTTGAGAGCACCAGGTATTGATCTAAGCACTTTCGTGAACCGTTTAATGCTCCCAAACACCCCATGAAGTAGGTACTAGTAAAACACACAGTCTAGCGACAAATGAAGGGAGAAGCGGTTAAATGAAATATCCAAGGTTACATGGCCTTGCAGACTAATACTCTAAGCTGAGATTTAAAGACACTAGAGCCCTCCCTTTTAACCATTTTGTGGGCTAGTAAAGGTACAGCATCTACTTGTTTGCATATCTCTCTTCTCGAATAGAATACAGGCTAAAGGGAGGATTCTGTCTTATATTCATATCCTCCTTATCTACCAAAGTAGTCATTTTCCATAAGTATGTATTAAATGATTGAAAAATCAATATGCTTTAATTTTTGTACAGAAGTGAACAAGGTAGAACAACACAAAAAAAGTGCATTCTCACCAAGTATACAAACCCAAAATATTACAATTGCCTTCTTAATCTCACAACAGATTTATTCTAAAACTCAATTTTCTCTTTAATAACTCTCAAGCCATCTAATATTGGAACATTTATTACCAAAATGCATTTAAGTGCCTATGTGTGCATTCTAAACTCAAGCTCCGTGGATCAATAAAACTCAAATTGCTTTTTAAACAGAAATTCTAAGACATTTTTTAAATACTTCGAGATTACAAATTGAGTTCAAACTACAGAAAAACGCTAAGGAATATAAAACAGTTTTGCCAAAAGAAGCCAATTTGTGCTTGGAAATGAGGAAATTAGGAAAGATGAACACTGTCAATGAAGTAAAACAACAAGCATCAGAGAACATCTGCATCTAAATAGGCCTTGTTTATTCAACTCATCCTTTGGAATTCTCCACATTTAATTCAGCCGTGCTGCTCTGTTGAAATTATTTTTTGAACTTCTCCCAAAAAGTCCCTTCAGAATCACACACAAAAATATTATTCTCACTAATATTTGCCTCACTATCCATCTCCACTCTTCATCCCTTCGGATCAGTCACTACATCTGGGGCACCAGTGTATTCCACAAAGCTCTTGTGGGTCTCAGTCAGTGTTTGCAGAATGAAAAATTAAAGAATAAATGAATCCCCAACTGAGAAAGATTGAGATGTGCTTCTTTCTGAATCAAAAGAGGGTATAATTTGATGGAAAAACTGTCAGCCATTCGCTGACTCTTATTCTGACTTTCATGCCAACTATCCCCTGAGGTCAGTACCTGTCTGAATACTTCCGTAGCAATTTGAAAAATAATGTCTCCATTGTTGGACAACAATGGCCATCCCAATAAGAAAAGTATCTATGGGTAGCGTAAAAAAAGTTTTAAAATTATGGATATTCCTAGTCCTACTGATTAGCACTTTACAAGGCAATGATAAAAACCGACAACACCCTAAAACAAAAGGATTTGGAAAGAGTACTTGAAGGAGGATGACCATTCCTCTTTGCTTACCTGGACAGTTCGCATACCGTCTATTGTCCTGGAGTAATTATTTGCCTTGCCCCTTTCACTCACAAAAGTACCTTGATTTAGTCGACTAATTATATGATTGCTCTAATTTTAATTCATTAGTAATTCAGAACATCCCAAATCTCCTTCCCTATTTGGTTCTCTTCTCACTCTATTTTTCTAAACTGTTTTCCTTATTTTTCAGACTGCTTTCCTCTCCCATTCTGCATTTATTTTGCCTTCATCAAAGTGAATAAGCAATGAAATAAATACTATTTATTATTAAACAAATTGCCAAAACATACACTTCTTGGTAAATAAAGGCAGACTCTTGGCCTGTTTAAGCCAGCATAAATGAAAATCACAAAGTTAAGTTTTATGAGCTCTGGCACAAATGAAAACACTCATTAGAAAATACAGCATCAATTTGTGGCCAAAGTGTGGATGGCTCATGATATGTAAAGATTGCTAGCTTTTCTTACACAAAGTTTCTTTCTTTGTGTGTGTTATAATTTTAAGGCCAATTTTACCACAAAATTAAGGAAACTGCAGCACAGTTGATCCATTAATGTCAACTTATCTCAGTCATCCATGCAGATCACTCCAAAGTCAATGAGGCCATGAAATCAGCATTGATCATAAAGACAACTGAAATTAATAAATCAAGCCCATAAGATTATACCCATGACCTTGCTTCGGTGGAGAAATAAATATCTATTTCTAACATGTCTTCACAAAGGATGTTTCACAGGTCTTTGGTAAACAAGAATTTTTTCTGAACTTGTTCCCTGGTAGAGAATACAGGTCATTCCATTCATTCTCATTTGTTCATTCATTCTTGCATAAACTCTAATTTTCTTTTTTTCTTTATTTTTTTTATTGTGGTAACATTGGTTTATAACATTATATAAATTTTGGGTGTACATCATTATATTTCAGTTTCTGTGTAGATTACATCATGTTCACCATCCAACGACTAATTACAATCTATCACCTTACACATGCGCCTAATCACCTCTTTCGCCCTCCTCCCTTCCCCCTTCTCCTCTGGTAACCACCAATCCAATCTCTCTCTCTACATGTTTGTTTCTGTTTTTATCCTCTGTTTATGAGTGAGATCATATAGTATTTGACTTTCTCCATCTGACTTATTTGGCTTAGCATAATACCCTCAAGGTCCAAACATATTGTCACAAATGGCCAGATTTCATCTTTTTTATGACTGAGTAGTACTCCACTAGGTATATATATCTATATATATCACCTCTTCTTTATCTATTTGTCCCTTGATGGGCAGCTATGTTGCTTCCAAGTCTCGGCTGTTGTGAACAATGCTAGAATGAACATAAGGTGCATGTATCTTTATGCATTTGTGTTTTCATGTTCTGTGGATAAACACCTAGCAGTGGAATAGCTGGATTGTATGGTAGTTCTATTCTTGATTTTCTGAGGTATCCCCATGTTGTTTTCCATAGTGGCTACAATAGTTTGCACCCCCACTAGCAGTGTATGAGAATTCCCTTTTCTCCACATCCTCTCCAACACTTGTTATTTCCTGTCTTGGTAATTAAAGCCATTCTGACAGGAGTGAGGATATATCTCATTGTAGTTTTGATTTGCATTTCCCTGATAATTAGTGACATTGAACATCTTTCCATGTGCCCATTGGCCATCTGTATATCTTCTTTGGAGAAATGTCTATTCAGATCTTTTGCCCATTTTTTAATTGGGTTGTTAGTTTTTTTGTTGTTGAGATGTATGTGTTCTTTATATATTTTGGATATTAACCCCTCATCAGATATATGATTTGCAAATATCTTCTCCCAACTGTTAAATTGTCTTTTCATTTTGTTGATGGTTTCCTTTGCTGTGCAGAGGTCTTTTTAGTTTGATGTAGTCCCATTTGTTTATTTTTTCTATTGTTTCCTTTGCCAGATCAGACATGGTAATTGAAAGTATGTTGCTAAGACCAATGTTGAAGAGCATACTACCTATGTTTTCTTCTAGAAGTTTCGTGGTTTCAGGTCTTACATTAAAATCTTTAATCCATTTTGAGTTAATTTTGGGGTATGGTGTAAAATAGCGGTCTACTTTCATTCTTTTGCATGTGGCTGTCCAGCTTTCCCAACACCATTTATTGAAGAGACTTTCCTTTCTCCATTGTATGTTCTTGGCTCCCTTGTCGAAAATTAGCTGTCCATAGATGTGTGGGTTTATTTCTGGGCTCTCAATTCTGTTCCATTGGTCTTGTATCTGTTTTGTATCTGTTTTTATAGTAACCAAACCATGCTGTTTTGGTTACTATAGCTTCGTAGTATGTTTTGAAATCAGGGAGTGTGATGTCTCCAGCATTGTTCCTTTTTCTCAGACTTCATTTGGCTGTTGGGGTCTTTTGTTCTTCCATATAAATTTTAGGATTCTTCACTCTGTTTCTGTGAAAAATGTCATTGGAAATTTGACAGGGATTGCATTTAATCTGCATCCTGCTTTAGGAAGTATGGATTTTAACTGTGTTAATTCTTCCAATCCAAAAGCAAGACTATCTTTCCATTTCTTTGTGTCCTCTGTTGCTTTCAACAATGTTTTATAGTTTTCAGTGTACAGGTCTTTCACCTCTCTGGTTAAGTTTATTCCTAGGTATTTTATTCTTCTTGTCACAAATGTAAACAGAATTGTATTCTTAATGTCTCTTTCTGCCACTTCATTGTTAGTGTATAGAAATGCAACTGGATTTGCTAGCATTTTGTTGAGGATTTTTGCATGGATATTCATCAGTAACATCGACCTATACTTTTCTTTTTTTGTGTTATCCTTGTCTGGTTTTGGTATCAGGGTAATGATGGCATGATAGAATGAGTTAGGAAGCTTCAAACTTTGGGAAAAATTTGAGAAGGATAGGTATTAAGTCTTCTTGAACGTTTGGTAGAATTCACCAGGGAAGTTGTCTCGTTCTGGAAATGTATTTTTTGAAAGGTTTTTGATTACCGTTTTGATCTCCTTAGGTATATTCAGATTATCTATTTCTTCTTGATTCAGTTCTGGTAGGTTGTATGATTCTAAGAATTTATCCATTTCTTCTAGATTATCCAACTTGCTGGCATATAGTTTTTCATAGTATTCTCTTATAATCTTTTGTGAGATTTCTGTAAAATTTCTGAGGTGTCCATCATAATTTCTCCTCTTTAATTTCTGATTTTATTTATTTGAGCCTTCTCTCTTTTTTCTTGGTGAGTCTAGCTAAAGTTTGTCAATTTTAACTATCTTTTCAAAGAACCAGCTCTTAGTTTCATTGATTTGGGGTGGGGGGGGCGGTTAGTCTCTATATCATTTATTTCTGCTCTGAGTTTTATTATTTCCTTCCTTCTACTGAATTTGGGTTTTGTTTGTTCTTCTTTTTTCACTTCCTTTAGGCACATTGTTAGATTGTTTACATGATACTTTTCTTGTTTGTTGAGGTATACTTGTATTGCTATAAACTTCCCTCTTAGAACCACTTTTGCTGTATCCCATAAATTTTGACATGTCATATTTTCATTTGTCTCCAGGTATTGTTTGATTTCTCCTTTGATTTCTTCATTGACCCAATCGTTGTTCAGTAGCATTTTGTGTAATCTTCACATATTTGTGACTTTTCTGGTTTTCTTCCTGTAGTTAATTTCTAGTTTCATACCATTGTGGCCAGAAAAGATGCTTGGTGTAGTTTCAACACTCTTAAATTTATTGAGACTTGTTTTGTGGCCTAGTATGTATTCTATCCTGGAGAATGTTCCAGGTGCATTTGAAAAGAATGTGTATTCTGTGATTTGGGGATGGAACGTTCTGTATATATCTACTAAGTCCATCTGGTCTAATGTATCATTTAAGGCCAATATCTGTTTGGATGATCTACCCATTGGTGTAAGTGGAGTGTTAAAGTCCCCTACTATTATTGTGTTACTGTCTATTTCTTCTTTTTTGTCTGTTAATAATTGCTTTGCATATTTAGGTGCTCCTATGTTGGGTGCATAGATATTTACAAGTGTTATATCCTCTTGTTGGATTGTTCCCTTTTCATTATGTTGTGTCCTTTTCTGTCCCTTGTTATAGCTTCGGTTTAAAGTCTATTTTGTCTGATGTAAGTATGGTTACCTCAGCTTTCTTTTCATTGCCATTTGCACTCTGTTTCTGTGAAAAATGTCATTGGAAATTTGACAGGGATTGCATTTAATCTGCATCCTGCTTTAGGAAGTATGGATTTTAACTGTGTTAATTCTTCCAATCCAAAAGCATGGAGTATCTTTCTCCATCCCTTCACTTTCAGTTTGTGAGTGTATTTAGGTCCGAAGAGTGCCTCTTGTATGCAGCATATATATGGGTCTTGCTTTTTTATCCACCATATGCCTTTTGATTGGAACATTTAGTCCATTGACATTTAAAGTAGCTATTGATAAGAATGTACTTATTGTCATTTTGTTACTTTTTTTCTGGGTGTTTTAGTAGTTCTTCTTTGTTCCTTTCTTCTTCTCTTGCTCTCTTCCCTTGTGGCTTTATGGCTTTCTTTAGCATTATGTTTGGGTTCCCGTCTCTTAAGTTTTTGTGTATTTATTATAGGTTTCTGGTTTGTGATTACCATGTGGTTCGTATATAATAGCATACATATATAGCAATCTATATTAAATTGAGGGTCTCTTTAGTTTTACCTCTTGCTAAAAGCTCAATTCTTTTACTACCCTCCTCCCACATTATGTTTTTGATATCAGATCTAGCCTTTTTTTGCGTTTTGCATCCATTACCCTCTTATCATGGAAACAGATGATTTTAGTAATTTTGTCTTTCGACTGTCATGTTAGTGTCACAGGTAGTTACCCTGCTACCTTTACCATATATTTGCCTTTACCAGTGATCTTATTGCTTTTTTCTTAATAATTTTCTTATTCTAGTTTTCAGTCTTCTCTTTTCCACTTAAATAAGTCCCTTCAGCATTTCTTTTAAGACTTGTTCCTTGGTGATAAATTCCTTTAGTTTTTGCTTTCTGGGAAACTCTTTTTCTCTCCTTCCATTCTGAATAATAATCTAGCCAGGTAGAGTATTCTTGGCTGTAGGCTTTTTCCTTTCAGAACTTTAAATATATTGTATCACTCCCTTCCAGCCTGTAAGGTTTCTACTGAGAAGTCAGCTGATAGTGTTATGGGGTTTCCTTTGTATGTAACTTGTTGCCTTTCTATTGCAGCTTTTAGGATTCTCTCTTTAACTTTAATTGTTGATATTTTAATTATAATGTGTTTTGGTGTGGGCCTCTTTGGGGTTATCTTGCTTGATGCTCTCTGTTCTTCCTGTACCTGGATATCTGTTTCCTTCCTTAGGTTAGAAAAGTTTTCAGCTATTATTCCTTCAAATAGGTTCTCTGCCCCTTTGTCTCTCTCTTCTCCTTCTGGGATAACTATAATACAGATGTTAGTGTACTTGTAGTCTCAGAGCTCCCTTAGTCTGTCCTCATTCATTTTAATTCTTTTTCCTTTTCTCTTTTCAGCTTGGGTGATTTCCTCTAGTCTTTGTCCAGCTCCCTGATCCATTCTTCTGTATCATCTGCTCTGCTACTGAGTCCCCCTATTGAATTTTTCATTTCCAGTATTGTATTCTTCATTTCTGATTGGTTCTTTTTTTATTTTCTAATTCTTTGTTGAACTTCTCACTGAGTTCTTCCATTTTTCTCCCAAGATCAGTGAGTATCCTTATGACTATTAGTTTGTATTCATTGTCAGGTAGATTGTTTATCTCTGTTTCACTTAGTATTTTTTCTGGGGTTTTGTCTTGTTCCCTTGCTTAAAACATATTCCTTTGCCCCCTCATTTCACCTCTTTCTCTGTGCTTATATCTCTGTGTATTAGGTAGGTCAGCTATGTCTCTTGATCTTGTAGAGGTGGCCTTATGTAAGAGCTGCCTTATGAAGCCCAGCAGTGTGCTTGCCTCCCATCACCAGTTCCAAATGTTCCAGGAGTGAAACTCTAATTTTCTAACACCCTAATAAGTGTCAAGTATTGTGTTACACACTGAAGATAGCAAAGACATCATCTAGGAACTTACAATATAGTGCAGGAGACAGATACATAAATATCATACTATATGTTAAAGAAAACTATGGTCTAAAAGTGATGCAATCACAGGAAAGACGTGACTAGCTGTATCAGGGGTGAGGTGAGGCTTCACAGAGAAAGAAACATATTTCCACAGTATTAAGCATCCTCCTTGATCTGCCTAGCTTTCTTCTTTATCTTCATTTAATATTTTTCCCTTCCCTGCAATACCACCCCACTGGCAGTTTCCCAGATATTCCATCCTATATAATATATTCATATACCATGCCTTTGCAGACAGAAATTCCTTTGACTGCTGTGTCCTCATCCAATGCCTGCCTGATGGACTCCCATATCTCCTTTAAGATCCAGCATATGCCTTTCCTTACCACTGGTCCTGAGAAATTCCTCCTTTGAAATTTTGGCATTATTTCTCCTGTGTGCTTTAGTGTTGGGTTTGGGTTGTATTCACCTATGATTCCCTGGTATCTTGCATAGTGCATTTAATAAACATTTATTGAGTTAATAATTGAAATTCTGAGCTAGATCCTAATGGGCACCACAAATAATTAAAAGTTAAAATTTCATATTTATATTCTGACCGTATGACCCAGCCATTCCACTGCTAGTCATTTACTCAGAAGAAATAAAAACATATGTCTGCATAAAAACACGTACACGAATAGCACTTTATTCATAATATACAAAAACTGGGCATAACCCAAGTGTCTCTCAAGGAGTACTACTCAGCTATAAGAAGGAATTAGTTATCAATTCTTATAAAATCATAGATGAATATAAAAACATTAAGCTGAGCAAAAGAAGCCAGATACAAAAGAGTACATACTGTATGATTCAATTTTTATGAAACTTTAGGAAAGACAAGTCTTATCTACAGTGATAGAAAGCAGACCAGTGGTTGCCTAGAGCTTGAGGTGAAGAGTGGGTATTGACTGAGAAGGGACACAGGGCACCTTTGGAAGATGAATAAAATATTCTATATCTTGATTGTGGTAGTGGCTACATGGGTGTTTACATTTGTCAAACATCACCAAACTCTACTTACAAAACGTATACATTTTATTGTGTACAAATTATACTTCCATAAAGTTCATTTGTAAAACCTTTATGATAATTTACATCTACAGGGGCATATCAGATTTTGGTGGCCTGAAGCTTATAGAATTTGGGTAGCCTTCTTAATAAAAAATACAATATTAGGTTAACAGCTACCATTTACTTAGAATGAGAAATGAAACCACCACAAATTACAGATGTTAAAAACCAGCAGACACTACAAACATTACAAAATACAAAAAAGATAAAATTTTTATTAATTAACTGTATGTCACCTCCAGAGCATATATCTTCCTACATTTTTTGGCTACATACTATTTAACTCTTCATAGAATAATGATTTTGTAATATTTTCTGTGGAAAGAATGAAAAGATCATTCAGTCTTTCCTCTAGTCTGGTTGATTAAAATTTTGTTTTATTATCAGTCGTTTACAAAAGTTTCTTTTAGCATCGTAATTCATCATTGGTAATGTCACGTGACCTTTAAAGAAGTTGTTACTTTTGAGAAATTCCTCTACCATGCTTCTTTCGTATATGAGCTATTACAGATGTACTGTCTGTTACAGTTATAGTAAACATGTCTTTACAAATTCTGAGAAGCTCTATTTTATGAAATTTCCATTTAAAATTAAAAAGTATGATACATTTATAATTATATATTTCATTAGCAAATATATTACTTTTAAAAAGAAGTTATTTTGACCAGGCATCAATGAGAATTGAACCCTCTGCTTAAAATTTTACACATTCCGGTGTTTGAAAAAATTTTCCCCAATTTAGCTTCTAGCTTCAACTATTCAAATTTTGTGTGTTCTCTGCTACCCACACACTCCTGGTACCAAATACTGGAGGGAGCTTTCACATCACCATGAGCTCTCTGGTAGTAGATTTTCCCAACATACTGCTGGGTAAGTGGGCACAGGGGGCAATGGCAGACTGGAAGCTACTCCTGCAGTGACATCTACAATAATTTATCTATATGAGGAAGTGACCACAAACCACGTGAACATCCCACCAAACCCAAACTAAATGTGTCTGCAATTCCGTTTCCTCTCAGATTCCAAAAACACCCATGGCCACTCCAGTGTCACTGACATGACGTTGATGAAGGGGAACTCAGGAAAGAGATAACAATTAGATTTTAGCTGATTGGTCTCAGAAAGTACAACTTTTGCAAATCTTTCAAAACATAGGCCCTATGAGTACATTGCTAAAGCCCATTCATTAGCTGCATGGTAAATAAATTCCTAATATTTTTACTCATTGATTGTTTCAACAAATATTTGTTTTGTGGAAAGTGTTAGCCCTCAAAAGTTTTCCCTTTTATTCTGCTAGTTTGGGAAAGCATAACTAGAAAAGATACATGCAAACTTTATTTCTAGGAAAGAGAAATTGCAAAGAATTCTTTCTGGACCTACCCATGAACTTGGTAACCCTTAGTGAAATTCAGTGTGAAGCTGTATAATTCTAAATTGATGATGTAGATCAAAATGTTTCATAGAGGGGACAGAAGAAAACTGAAAAATGCATTTCTTGGTTGGATTCAATGATAGTCACATTATATCTGCCAAACACCTGAACATTTCACATGCATCTTATGTCAGACTCATAACAGCTTCACAGAAACGTTGAAATCAAAGTACTTGTTGTGTAGCAAGGGAAATATATTTTGTGAGGTTTGAAATCTAGGGACAATGTTCTTCAAACAACTTAAAGAAGGGAATGACCTGCTTTCTGAAAAGATTTTCCAGTAAGCACTTCTCAAGAGGTTAGACGGCAATCTATATATGTAATATATAGACACATAGACATTTGCAAACACTGTTTTTCATTGTTTCTGGGGAAATGATCTTTCTCTGAGATTGTAAAGTGAGTAACAGAAAGTTGATAAGCTGATCAATAAATCTGAGGAGATTAGAATGTGTGAATTGGAGCAATATTCTCAATGTCATGTGTTTTTCTTAACATCTTGAGATTAGAAAGAGATTTCCACTCTGCTCAGTACATATTTTGATGGCTTCTGAAAATATTTTATTTCATTGAAGCTAAAGCTTTGTTTAAATTAAACTTTTTAAGTTTTAGTAAGCAAATTTTATTAAATACTCTACTTTAAAAAATGGGGGTTAGCCTTCAAAAATACAAAGCATTTATGTCAAATGATATCACAAAATGTAGATGGTTCCCATCTCATCAATTTTAAAGATTAGGTAAATATAAAACAAAGCAAGCAGCCAGTCTTTCCTGCTCCAAAAGAAATACTATCTCTGTTTCCTTCCCCAACCACCCAAGTGATCGCCTCGGGCCACTGGTTGTGGATTCTGCCTGCACCAGCACCATTCCATTTCTACTATCTACAGGTTCAAACCTGCCCAAGAAGGAAAAAAGTCTTTTCTCTTATTAGAAACTCACAACGCCACAAGTGAAAGGGGATGGACAATAATTTGCAGTTCTGTTAGCTCAGTAGATTGCTTAGGTAGAATAGCACAGAAGTCCTTAATAACCTTGGCCTACAGCTCACCCTGCTGGAGGAAGATATTGCTTGCTTGTGAGACAGTTGACTTCTGCTCTCCTCTAGCCCCTCAACCAGCTCTGTGTCTGTCTCAACCCTAGTCCCCATTCCCATTTCCCTTCTCTTAGGCCCTCAGCCTCTCTGGTAAACAGATCCTAGCTTTACCCTTGCACCAAGTTTACGCACTTGGACTCTTTCTTCCCTTTTGACTAGTTCTTTCCCAGAGGGATTCCTCAGCCCCTGTTGCTATGGGAACATCGCACCAGCCCTTACAGACATGTCTGGACACATCTGAATCCTGAGGGAAGCATAGCTTAGCTTCAAGGGACAAATCAGGGGCCGGCCCGGTGGCGCAGTGGCTAAGTTTGCACATTCCGCTTTGGCGGCCCAGGGTTCACCCATTTGGATCCTGGGTGCAGACATAGCACCGCTTAGCAAACGCCATGCTGTGGTAGGCATCCCACGTATAAAGTAGAGGAAGATGGGCATGGATGTTAGCTCAGGGCCAGCCTTCCTCAGCAAAAAGAGGAGGATTGGCAGTAGTTGGCTCAGGGCTAATCTTCCTCAAAAGAAAAAAAGGGACCAACTACACTACATTATGATTTGAAGTTGAGACAGAAAAAGCTTCCCCAAAAATAATTCTTAAAAACAATATTGATTAAAAAGAGGTTAACTGTGTGGTTTACAATAAATGGAATTTATGTATTAAAAACTTAGCTTTGTCCTCTAAAAACTGGCAGGAATAAATCATCCATTTTTTTGTACAGTACCTGTAATATAATGTACATTTCTTGTTTTAGAATCTCTTTTATTTGTTACCTCATCCAAAAAACTGAATGGTACCCCAGAACCCACAAAGAAGTAACTTACCTTCCACTGAGTGGTTTACTCGTCTGAATTCAACACTGAATCTGATACTTTACAAAAAGAATAAAACCCACAAAAGGTACTATTGTTTCATTGTATGTCACAAACAACATTGTTGAGTGATAGAATTTTATTAAGAATAGAAGATTCAAAAATTGGTTATATTACCCCTTTACATCAGGAAAAATAAAATATAATGATATGGAAATATTTAAATTTTCTATAAGAGAATTCTAGGACTTCTGCTCAAGACTGCCATTTGCTCACAGGAATGAAGGTTTCTATGAGCTCTGATCATTTGTTTATCTTTATTTCCATTTTTAAATTGGGTTTGTGGCTATTGCCATCTCAAGATACAGACTATTTCTAGATCTTGGGTTCAAAAAATAAATAAAAAGAGGGGATATAGTTATGTAAAAATATGCTGTTTTCTTCTTCTAATTTTAATAGAGTTGTTGAAATTGATTCTAAATTGATAAACTGTATAATAATAAAGAATTTTCCAAAAATTTTACAAAATTAAGGAGAAATAAAAGGAAATAGTATAAATTTAATGAATCTGAAGGAAATAAGTGAACTTGCATGCAAAGAACATATATTATCATGTGGAAGACACTTCAAATACTCTTTCTCAAATGACAAAATACTAAAAATCAAGTGAGATTATCCTGGATTAATAAATGATAAAATTGAGATTTTAAAAACTGTTAAGTAATCTTCTCATGTTATATGTCTAGTAAATAGCAGAGCAAGGATTTGGTAGAGTTTTGGTTAATTCAAGACATAGGCTTTTTCTACCACCCTGTGCTGCCTTCAAGAAAATTAACCCCTGGGAGGTAATCAAAAGGTTTTCAAGGTTAGCTGTTGTTACGTTTTGATTTATTTTACAGGTTACAAAGTACAGTAGTGGGTAAAAGCTTTTTTAGACCCCACAATGCCAAGGTTAATAGATAGTTGCTTCTCTATTGGTTTCAGTTGCATTAGTGTGTTGACTTCAGCAGGTTCACTAAATATCCTCAAGTTCCCACGTTAGCATTTGCTAAGTAATGTGTTCAACTCAAAAGTCCCAATGAGGGTCCTCTGGTACAATGTTCTTATTGATCGTTTTCTTCTAAAAATAAAATAATGAGATCTCATGGCATTGACATGCATTAATAAGGCAAAGAAAGTGGATTTTGCTTGTTAATTTTCAAAGGCCAACTAAGGAACTCAATATGAGTTCTCTGAATCTATTTCACTCATTCATCCATCTTCCATTCATTCATTCCTTCCTTTCTTCATTTATTCACTAAACAAAATTTATTGGGGACCTCCTGCATGCCTGGCACTCTTTCTGCTATGCATATAAGTAAATGAGGCAAACAAAGTTTCTGTCCTCACAGAACTTATATTTTGGGAGATCAGAGGGTGGAGGAGAGTGCAGTCAGGGTATTTATTCTCCAGCTCCCTCCCAACAAGGATTAAGTTGGCTGTGTCCCTTCGTCTAAGTCTATTGCTCCTTCAGGTGACCCTCTCCACACAACTACTTTATCCTGATATTAGACCTTAGAGGTGGTGACTTGTCTAACTGAAGCCACTGCAATATTCTTTTTGGATGATTTTAATCCTGCTCGCACCTTTCTTAAACGCCTCTCATGACCCTGTTTGGGTGTGCCATGTATTTCCCACTATCTCAGAGCCTTTGATTCTTGTGTTTTTCTAAATCCTGCCTTCTCTACCATCTGGTAACATTTCTGAGAATTTACATAAGGAAGAGAGATATAAGCTAATTATAAATATGACATCTTCAGGAAAAAAATAAAAAGCTTGAAGGTGAGGAAAAAAAGAGAGTGGCTAATCAAATGATAGAAATGAAAAAGTCAAAGAAACAAGGGAGTTACAGCACCAATTTAAACAGGCTGTCCTGGTTTACTGGCCCTTTCTTAGGAGCCTTCCCTGAAATAGTCATATAGTCAATCTGTAGTCATTTAGTGTCTCCCTCTCTCTCTCTGTGTCCCTCCCTCCCTGTAAGCTTAGCTCTGTCTTCCCTAAAAAGCTCAAGTGTTTTCTTTTACAACTGTCATAAAGCTGCCTAAACCTGTCAAGGATGTGTCTGCTCTTCCAGGCCATTCCATCAGTTCATCTTAGGTGACATACCAGTCAAAATAGAGGAAATATCTCTACAGAAGAATGCTCACTAATAAATATACATGAAATAACAGAATTAGAAAAAAATCCCTATTTTAAAGACCCACTGTAATATTTGATTTAAGAAAGGGCTATCAGTGGATGCAAAAAAAGATTGTTAAAATGTTGTTAAGGAAGAAGATATTCAAAAATTCTAATGTATTATGCTATGGATTATTTAAAATTTACAAAAGGAAAAATATACCTTTACAACTGAGACTTCTAGGACTAACCACCTTAAATGAGTGATCAACCTTAATCATCACTTATCAGGTACAATCTGATGTCACATGCCTTAGAATGGGATGTGCTGTGAAACAGATCATCACCGATAAAGCACTCTTGTAAAAACGTTTAAACTATATCTCATCAGAACTCTGGATCCAACTTCCAGTTTCTAAGAGAGACAGAAAACAGAGGAACAAGTTAATCAACACTGTCAGGAAAATAATCAGATAAAAAGGACATTCTACAAGACAGGTGATCAGGGATCTTTAAAAAGTCAATGTCAGAAGTCCCAAAATAGCCAAGGCAATCTCAAGAAAGAGAAAAACTGGAAGCATAATACTTCCTGACTTCAATTTATATTAAAAAGCTATAGTAATTAAAATAGCACAGCATTGGCATAAAAGCAGACATGTAGATCAATGGAAAAGAATAGAGAGACCAGAAATAAACCCATACATATATAGTAATTGACTTTTGACAAAGGAGACAAGAATACTCAAGAGAAAAAGAATATTTCTTCAATAATTTGTCCTGGGAAAACTGGGCCCCTATCTTACATCATACACAAGAATCAACTCCAAATGGATTGAATACCTGAAACCATAAAACTCCTAGAAGAAAACATAGAGGCTAAGCCTGTAGACCCTGGTCTTGGCAATGATATTTTGGATTTGACACCAAAAACAAGAAAATTTCTGCACTGCAAAAGAAACCATCAAGAAAATTTAAAGGCAACCTATGGAATGAGAAAAAATATTTGCAAACCACATATCTGACAAGAGAGTAACACCCAAAATATACAAGAAACTCAATAGCAAAAGAAATAATAACCCAATTTAAAAATGGGCAAAGAAGGGTCAGACCAGGGGTGTAGTGGTTAAGTTCATGTGCTCCATTTCAGTTCAGATCCTGAGCACGAACCTACACACCATTCAACAAGCTGTGCTGTGGCAGAGTACCACATACAAAGTAGAGGAAGATTGGTATGGATGTTAGCTCAGCGCCAATCTTCCTCACCGAAAAATAAAAGAGGGGCAAAGGACCTGAATAGACATTTTTCCAAAGAAGACATACAGATGGTCAACAGGTACATGAAAAGGTGCTAAACATCACTAATCACCAGGGAAAAGCAAACCAAAACCACAAGAGATAGCACCTCATACCTGTTAGGTTGTGTATTACCAAAAAGATGAGATAACAAGTGCTGGTAAGGATATAGAAAAAAGGGAACCCTCATACACTGTTGGTGAGGATGTAGACTGGTACAGCCACTATGGAAAATAGTATGAATATTTCTCAAGAAATTAAAAGTAGAACTACCATATGACCCAGCAATCTCATTTCTGGGTATACATTCAAAGGAAACAAAATCATTATCTTGAAGAAGTATATGAACTCCCGTGTTCATTGCAGCATTATTCACAATAGCAAGATGTGGAAACAACCTGAGTGTCCATCAATGGATGAATAGATAAAGAAAATATGTTATATTTATATATATATATATAAAACATACACACACACAATGGAGTATTGTTCAGCCTTAAAATGGAAGGAAATCCTGTCATTTGCAACAACCTGGATGAACCTTGAAGGCATTATGCAAAGTGAAATAAGCCAGACAAAGAAAGACAAACACTGCATGGTATCACTTCTATGTGGAATCTAAAAAGGAAAGTCGAACTCATAGAAACAGAGTAGAAGAGTGGTTGGCAGGGGCATGGGTTGGGAGAAATAGGGAGAGAATAGTAAAGGGTGCAAACTTTCAGATACAAAATGAGTAAGGTCTGAGGATCTAATGTATAAATGGCGACTGCAGTTGATAACACTCTGCCATATAATTGAAATTCTCTAAGAGAGTAAAACTTAAGTGCTCTCACAAAAAAAAAAAGGTAAATATATGAGGTGATGGATATTAATTTACTCCATGGGGGGAATCCTTTCACAATGTATACATATGTCAAATCATCACATTGTACAACTTTAAATATCTTACAATTTTGTCAAATATACTTCAATAAAGCTGAAGAAAAAAACAATGTCAGGAAAAAATTTTGGTGGATGATTTTACACTAAAAATGAGTTTTAAAAGATCTAACAGCAAAATAAAATGTGTACACCTCAACTGAATCCTGGATTTTTTAAAGGCAGTTATAAAAGACATTTGATGATAATTGAGGAAATTTTAAATATTGACTGGATGATATTATAGAATTATTTTTTTCCTAAGCATTATTATGTGATCGGTAGCAGATTGTCACTATTCTTAGGAGATCCACAGTGAAGAATTTTAGGTTGAAATGTCACAAAATCTGCAATTTACTTTCAAACGGTTTTGGGGTAAATATACAAAGAGAGAGAGCAAAAGCGAAAAAATTACCATTTTTAAATCTAGCTGAATGGCCCATAGATATTTATTGTTCTATTCTCTTTACATTGTTGTTGGTTTGAAGTTTTTCATAATAAAAAGTTGGAAAAAATTAAAGAGAGGAAGGACATTAATCAACCAGCAAAGATGCGTTAAGCACCAGTAATCTTAGCACTTAATGTAAGGACATTTCCCTGAATGTACTTTCAGGGACACTAGTCACATGATATGTCAGGAAAACAAATAATTCCACAGTCAGATATGTTTATGGAAACTGCACAGTAAATTCTTCTTGTAGAAACTCACAATTGCACATTAATGATAATTGCACACGCTGTAATTCATTAATGCTTCATAAAAACTATATGACACAACCCACTTTACAGTCTAGAAACAAAACCATATAAAGAGTTAAGCCATTTATCCAAGGTCAAAGGTCATACAGTGCTTAATAGAGTTGAGATCTGAACCATAGCAGCCTAATTCCAGAGCCACAACTACTAACCGTTGCACCAGAGTCTCAGAGAAGTTCTACACTAAAGAAGCTTGCTTAACTCATTCATATAACACTCAGTATTTCTCACACTTTCTGCATTATTTTTCTTTTTTGAGGAAGATTAGCCCTGAGCTAACTACTGCCAATCCTCCTCTTTTTGCTGAGGAAGATTTGCCCTGAGCTAATATCCATGCCCATCTTCCTCTGTTTTATATGTGGGATGCCTACCCTAGCATGGCTTGCCAAGTGGTGCCATGTCTGCACCCAGAATCTGAACCAGTGAACCCAGGGCCGCTGAGAAGCGGAATGTGCTAATTTAACCACTGCGCCACCCGGCCGGCCCCTGCATTATTGTCTGTTTAAGACTTATTAGCTTCCTTAAATCTCTGAGAAACTCTGTTGATATCCTGCTTTCAAGGATCATAGAGTTGTGTTTGGAAGATAAGATCACACACATGTAAAGCAAACAAAATAAAGCAGCACCAAGTTAATTGATTTACTGTGGGTGACAATCTATAGAGATTTATTTCATAAAAGGAAGATTCATCAAGATATCTTAAACTAGAGAGATATCTTAGAAGTGCTAAACAGCCAAGAAAAAAGAAGAAATGATCCAAGGAGCATGATTCAAAAGTTGACTTTTGAGTTACAATATAAGAAAAGGTGGTTTTACTTTGTAAACTTTGCCTCAGAATTTACATTTATACTACTGTTGTTCACTGCTGGAATTTCTGCTAAACCAAGTACAGTTAATTTATTACTTTTAGAAAAGGTGAATGTAAATATATCAGGGATGATAAAGAATATCATTAGATATCCTTCCTTAACCAAGTAGAAAGTTTCTTCTCTCATCATCACTCCTACCATCTACTTTATAGGTATATTTGCCAAAGATTGAAGACCAAATATTCTTTTCAGGCTTAAAATTGCACTGCAAAGAGATGATAAAGAGCACTCTTTTCATATATATAAATGTATACTAAAATGAAAATGAGAAAAATGCCATACCTTGAATTTATGGAGAACTCTTTGCCTGTTCAAAACACTCACACATGTGTTAGATCATTATATGGCAACATCCTCAGATCCACAAGCACCATGAGCAAGAACGTTAGAAAATTATCTTCGGCAGCAGAGAATCAAGTGGGAGAGTGAACACTTGCACCCCCAGGATGAGTTTCGTAGGAAACTCATAGAATTTAATTTAATACCATTGTGTCTTTAGCAAAGACTTCTTTCTAGATTGTGAAACACATCAAAATTGCATACTTAGCTTTTGATGGGCAAAACCATGGTGGGATTGTGAGCTGTGTTACTGTGTTTTCCACTATATCGTGTATCCAAAAACTACTCCTAAATTAAATATTGAGTCTCTCTCCTTATTTTGATACCATCCTCCTTCCAGGCCATGGTGTAAGCCACTTCCTTCCTATAATGCTTTCTACTTTCCCCTCAAATAAGTTTCTGACACCAGGGATACCTAGGCAAGATTAATACAACTTTCCTACTTAATATAAATCTTTTGATTTGCTGCTGAATGGACTGTTCTTCAGCATTGCTATCTAACTTCAAGGGACAATGTTGTTTATCATCTGGTCCTGAAAGCAGTCGACCACATCTGGATATTGTAGGACTTTGAATTCAGAAACCATGAAATATAAATGTGCTACTATCAGCAGTGAGCCGAAATCAAATGAATCATGTTAGTTAGACATCCAAAGTGATTTAGATCTCCTTTACATTCCTGGTACGTTAGTTAAAAATAAAAGACCATTAACGTTAGAGGTAGGGATATTTTTGGCAGTCAGACTTCAAACAAAATAAACTCAGGAGACATCATTAAGGATTTCTAATATTTCATGTATGTTCTCTTCCCCCAGGGTTTTTAAAGACTAGAATCTCAGCTAGTCTGTGCTACACGCCACAGCAAAATATAAGGCGGCTTGCCAAATGCTCATCACCCAAATACGCCCCTAGATATTAAATTGAAGTCAAATTTTATGAGACTGTCATCTGACAGGATTTAGGTCTGTTTGTTTACCTTTCCCATCTTTTATTCTCCATAATATGGTATACGGAAGATTGTCCATAAGCAAAGTTATGACGTGGGCATTATTCTCTAGTAACAACTCACTAAGCCTCACAACTTTTGGTCAAACGCGACATGTGGATAAAAAATTATTAAGCTGATTTGCTTATCCAGGCCATAGACTGGTTCTGAATGTGGTTTTGAAAGAAGAGTTCCCAAAATGATTTTGTATATTCATTCATTCTTTCATTTAGTTCAAAAAGTGCCTGCTGCTGTTTTATATTCTGAAAATGTTCAATCAAAGTGTTTGCCATCATAGGCCTTATGTTATGAATTGTAAGGGAGGCAGGCAATCACTAGCAGCCAGACTTTCAATAACACCAGCATCATTTTAACAAACCATAGAATCTAATAAGACTGCCTTAGAGGACTATGCCAATTCAATGTATAAGTTAATTTAGTCATTCAAAAAATACCAAGTGAATGTCTACCATGTGCCAGATACTGTTCTAGAGACTGGGGAATAAAGCTGTGAATTAAACAGATGTGAATATCTACCCTTATGGAACTGACACTGTTGAGGGTGGGGTGGTGGACAAACAACTTATTAATTTTGGGAAGGGATAGTGGTAAGTGCAAAGGAGAAAAATGAAGCAAGAGAAAAGGATATGCAGTGTCCATAAGAAGCAATTTCAGATGGAGTGGCCAGGGAGATCTTACTGAGAACATGACATGGGAGCGCATGCAAATATACTCTAGTGTAAACAGTTTTGGTTTCCTTTTCCCTCCGCAAAGAGAATGGGTCTCTTGCAGGAGATCATGGGAGCCGTAGGCTGGAACATCAGAGGCAAGCCTGGCCTACTTGTCAGCTCAGAAGAAAGAGGCCTACAGTAGGCCATCTCCAAATAGCCAGGGTGAGGTGAAAGATCTGGGCCTTACAGAATAGATTTTACCTAAGGATAAAATAGTCTAAAGCCTCCCTACTGGGACTTTGAGAAAGCGTTTAGGATTGTGCTGTTCAAACATCCTGAAGTGACAGTCGGTGCATAGCTCCTGTTCTAACAACTCTCTCACCGACGTATTCGATCAGTGTTCTCTCTTAAGGCACCTTCCCATTACTCTCAAGTTGCTTTCCTTAAGGAAACTATCCATTATCTAGGATTCTGTACAATGCTCTCTCAAGCCCTTGGGCATTTTTCTTTCTGAAGCAAGGGAGCGAGCCTTGGCCTGAACTGACATCGTAATTGCTTAAATAGAACAGTAGTACCCTCTGGGATTTTCAAACAGCCCCCACGCATGCACACTGTGATACTGTAGGATAGCAAAACAGACAGTAGAGGATCTACATAATATCCAGAGATACAACCTTATTGTAGAGACTACAACACCACAGACAACGGGGACAGTGGGATTATTTGTCCAGATGGCACATCGAACTCTCCAGCCTGACCAAATGACCTCCTACAGTTAGTAAGAATACATTTCTCTCTCTCATTGTTCAATTTTACAAATCACTTCCTTAATTACTCTTGAACTTGGGAATCTCCTGACATCGTGTTCTACCTTCCCCTCTCAGGCCTCCCTAAGTAACTCAGATTTGATGTCTGATGTGGCGTCTCTGACCATTAAGTCCTGGGAGGAAACAGCACCTGCCTACAAAGGCAGTTCCCCGTTCTACTCCTTTGGATGGTCATTTTTCCTGATCAAAATGGACCGCAGTCCACTGTCTAGCATTCATTCACTCATTCAGCAAGTAATATGTGAGTGCCTACTCTGTGCCATACACCAGTCAGGTGCTTGGAAGACGGTGGAGAACAAGACAGATGAGGACCTGTCTCACAGAGCTGACTTTTTAATGAAGAGAGAAATTCAGAAAGCAAACGAATGTAAATTGACAATGACTTTAAGTAGCAATAAGTTCCAAAATGAAAATCAAAGGAAATGTGAAAAGTAATGACTGATAGATGTTTCTAAGGAAATATTTTGATTAAGGGAACTTTGACCGGAGTCTTTTTTTTCATCATCCACCAAAATTCCATCTTGTATCCCTTTGTAATCATACCTATCTTCACCTCCAATCTCTGGCACTAGCGTATTTTCTCTGTCACTATAGCTTTGGGTTTTTGAAATGTCATATAAATGGAATCATAGACTACATAACCTTTTGAGATTGGTTTCTTTCACTCAGTGTATGAGATTCACCCAAGATGTTGTGTCTATCACTAGCTCATTCTTTTTACTGCTGAGTAATATTCCATTGTATGAATGCACCATGATTTGTTTATGCAATTACAAGTAAAAAGAAATTTGAGTTGTTTCCAATTCTGGTGATTATGAATAGAATTGCTATAAATATTTGTGTATAAATTTTTGTATGAACATAAATTTTCATTTCTCTAAGATTTAAATGTCTAGGGGTGGGACTACTGTGTCATGTATGTGTATGTTTACTTTGTAAGAAACTGCCAAGCTGTTTTCCAGGGTGGCTGTAAATTTTACACTCCCAACAGCAATATATGAGAGTTCCAGATGCTCTACATCCTTGTCAGCACTTGATATTGTCAGCCTATTTAATTTTAGTTATTCTAATAGGTGCATGGTGGTATCTCATCATGGTTTCAATTTGTATTTTCCTATTGGCTAATGATGTTGAACATCTGTACTTATTTGCTGTCCATATGTCCTTTTTGGTAAAGTATGAGTTCAAGTCTTTCACCATTTTTAATTGGGCTGTTTGTTTTCTTACAGTTGAGTTTTAAGAGTTCTTTATATACTGGAATCAAGACCTGAGTCTTGATGCTCAGTAGCCAGCCTATCCTCCTGGCTTGGTCTAAGCTTTTCAAAAGGAACACATATAGAAGAACATACATACATAATTTTTACTTATATATGTGTATGCCATTGGAGATAGAGGCACTAAATATAGACGTTATAATAGAAACCTTGACGAAAAAGAAAATTTTCAGCAAAATGTAGTTTGTTCCTAATCATAATAATGAAATTACAATTAATTACAAGGATGAGGAGTAATAAAGGGAAAGGTGCCCCATTTGTCATTTTTAAAATATAATAACAATGTAGTCATTATAGGAAATCTGAAAAAGGAAAAGAAAAAATATTTTTAAAAACTCATACCTAATCTCATCATCCAGAAACAAACACTCGGAATATTTTTATGTACTTCTTTGTAGGATTTTCAACTCTGTGATTACATTTTTGCTTAGATATATTAAAATAAATTTTGCAAAATTATACAAAATTTTTAACATCTGGTTTTTTCTCATTATCAAGGAAGGACATGTTTGTAGCTGCAAAAAATAAAATTTAAAAGCAATAAATTTTTTTAAAAACTCAGAAACCCACCACTCAGAGGTTTCAATGATAGCAATTTTCTTACTTCCTTATGATATTTTAGGGGTGTGTGTTTTTTATCTACTAGATATCATACTGTATATACTGATTTTAGGCAGAGTTACCACAGGAATATTTAAAAATCCTTGTTAGAGCATGATATGAAGAAGAGCTTGGTAAGAGATAATTAGTACAATTGCGTATTTTCTTATTTTTTAAGTATTAAAATCTTCTACGTAAAACAGAAAATAAAGAAAACACTGTTCAAGTTACTTGGCAAGTGGCCTAAATTGTGCAGCTCTAGGCATTTCTACTGTTATAAAGTTGTGATGGCCATTGGTGTTGACCACCAAGTATTTTCTGTTCTCTGTTTCCAGGTATATGGCAGATTCACAATTCTTTTCCTTCTTGTCGTTTTGTCACTAATTCTAGCCAATCAGTTGTGAACAGAAGTGTACACATCACTTCTGAGAAGAAGCCATTTACTTGCCAGTTCCCTACCCTCCATTGCTCTCTTTCCCCCTCCACCAGGCTGGTGTGCAGTGTTCCAGGTGGTGGTGCTCTGACAGCCTGGGTTCTGGAGTATGGACATGTCAAGCACAGGCCCCGGATATGCTGCCATGGACATGCTGGTATGAGTGAGAAATAAATCTTTCTTGTTTTAAGCCAGAGATTTTGGCTTTGTCTGCTACTGTGGCATAACATAGCCTACTCTAACCAATCCAGAAATTGGCGCCTAGAAGTGGGGAGTTATCATAAAAAATAATCTAAAATATACGGCATTGGCTTTGGGCTAGGCAGCATGTTGTGAGAAAGACTAGAAGGATGACACTCCATGTTAAGCAAAGGCAGAACTTTAGGTGAAACAATCACCTGCAATCAGGGTTGTGCTGGAGCCGGTTTGTGCCCAAGAGCTAAGTGTGAGTATCTCTTTCCAACCCCAGGTTTTATGATGTCGACTTGGTAACTTGAATCTGCCACAGTGGGAGAATTTATATCACTGAAAATGGGAAGCTCCACAAATCATACCTTTTTTTTTTCCTGAAGAGCTGGCTGTTAAACATTTGCCACCACAACATTGAATGCAATAATTTATAAGACAGATCCTGCACCTCATGAACTTGTATTTCTCACGGAGAGATTGGAATATTAGCAATGTGTTCCAGTTGCTGTTTGTTGCACTTTGCAAAGTATTAAAAGAAAAGGGTAGGCTCAGGAAAGAACTGGTCCAGTTGTAAGTGGGAATAACAGTGAATAGAAAGAGTCTACACAGTGAGGGACTTGTACAGTTGGAAGAGGCAAGTGTTTCTTAATCCCAAATAGGGAAAATTAAAATTCAATCTAATAGTAATATTAAATCAAGGATATTTTCTTACACTTATTGTTAAAATCTCTGAATCGATTAAGATGAAATGCAGTAAATCCTTTCAATTTGCCAGAATTGTTCAAGGAGAAAAAAGCCTAAAGTGTGGCTTTCCCTTTATATATACAGTATGTCTATAGCAAATGGAGGTGACTGGAATCAAATAAATAAGAAGCCTGAGTTTATAAAACACCTGTAATGTCAAATTAATCAGGAGCCTGTGAAGGAGGAGCAGTGGGGAGAAGAAGAGGGAAAAGAAATTATTGAATCTTCAAGACTTAAAATAACTTCCAGACCCCTAACCTTCTATGCAAAGGAAACAGATTGAGCAGCTCAACCAAAGGGAAAGTATATTCTCTACTTCTTATTTTCAGGTGGAATCAAAGAAGATAATGGGAAAGGAAGAACCTCAGGGAGGGTGGAACTAAGGACCTAGAGAACAATGGACTGGAGAGCCCCTCCTAGGAACCAGAATCAGGACCAAGGCAAAGAATATTCCACATCCCCAGGGTGGCAAGCCCTTGCAAATTCTACCTGGCAGAATTTCAGAATGGCTATGAATCAATAACTCCTGTGAGTCTTCCTTTCTCTCCATTTCCAAACAAGAATGTTTACTCTGATTGTCCAGCTCAATCATTGCATATTAGGTTGGGTAAACATAACTAAGCTTTTTAGCTCATGGATTTATGGATCAAGAGAAGTCACCTCTTGACCTAATGAAGAAATCACTGTGGTCTTCCCTCCACCCCCACAATTTAGAAATCACCATGAATCATCCAAATATCCTACACAATGACTTGATGTTATGACTGGATAGAACTTTTTAATTTTCTCCAATGGGGAAAGAGACAGTATATGTGGCTTGCAGGAAAGAAAGAGCCAAATATCTGTGACCAAATAGGGGGAATGTGATTGTCTTGAGTGATATTCACTATACATTTCTAGTCTCTCATCTTCCAGTCACAAGCCAGAATTATACTCCGGGCTTACTTCTGGTTAAGTGAGGCTATTAAACTTGATCTGGCAAATGAGTTATGAATAGAAGTAACACAAATCACTTATGGGCCAGAATATTTAACTTCCCAAACATGAGCATCCAAAGGTCATGTTTTCCTCTTCCATATGACTGGCAATGTACAAAACAGTGACTGTTCTGACAGCCTAGATCCTGGAAGGAGATCATGTAAAGAAGATCCTTCCTTGCCCACCCAAGATGGACATGTGGCATGAGTGAGAAATAAAACTCTGTAATTTTAAGTCACTAAAAGTTAGGGATTGTTTATGACTGCATGCATAAGTTAACATTTCCTTACTGATATATTTCGGCTTAAATTCCCCTCCTGTAGTATCCCAAGTTTGTGAAACTTTAGCTATTTTAATAAACGTTGTTTTATTACATTACCATCAAACAAGTGAAGAAATGTCATCTAAACTTTGTGGCAACAGATATAGCACAAAATAAAAATATGCTTCCTAGTGTTAGGAAATGTGAGGAAGCAGAAGATCAGTTGAATGAAACCCAGGAAGTCCAAGCTTTGCCCGTAGAGATGATATTAAGACGTTCCTTGCAATGCTTCCTTAGATTGCCCATTTCTATTTTTATCTCACTTTATTGTCTTGTTTTATTGTTCTCTTCTTGTGACTACTCCATGTCAAGTAGTGTACACTCAGGAACAAGCATTTTTTTAATTATTCTTTTGTTACCTATAGTAGATCATTTTAAAAGGTCTATTCTTTTGGAATTTCAGTATGATGCCTCCTTTGCTTTGCTTTGTAATATTTACATATAAGCCCATGTGTTGTTTCTTTTCCTCTTTCCTTACTCAAATAAGAAGAAATCGTTGACTATAGAAAAGATGTGTCAATGTCACTGGATTGATCCACTGTTAATTTGTTTTCTTTGGTCAAATTGTCTTCTCAAATATAATACTGAACATATTAGTATGCCTCAAAATGTATTCAATTACCAGGACGTAGCATGCCTTCATCCATGGTGCTGTTTGTTTTCATAAACAGAAGATGAAATTTCAGATAATCCCACAGCTTGATGCTCTAATACTCTGAAGCAATGCAATTGGTGACAAGCTATAACCTCCAGAATTCACCATGCCCAACCAATTCTTATTCCCAATGTAATCATTTATTTGCAGACCCTACACTTCCAAGAATATAAGAGACCATGGTTAGTTTCTCTTACATCTTGCCCTGGTATCTTCTTGAAGATGCAGTCTTTTTAAAAATATAGAAAATGGGGGCTGGCCCCATGGCTGAGTGGTTAAGTTCGCACGCTCCCCTTCAGCCACTCAGGGTTTTGTGGGTTCGGATCTCGGGTGTGGACCTGGCACCACTCGTCAAGTCATGCTGAGACGGCATCTCACACAGCAGAGCCAGAAGGACCTACAACTAGAATCTACAACTATGTACTGGGGAGCTTTTGGGAGAAGAAGAAGAAGAAGGAGGAGGAAAAGAAGAAGAAAGAAGATAGGCAACAGATGTTAGCTGAGATGCCAAACTTTAATAAAAAATAAATAAATAATATAGAAAATGGGGCATGGGAATTCAGAAATATGAGTGAATCAGGGCACTGACAGTCTCATATAGCATACCTTGAGACCAGAGGGATCAGGGCACAGATCCAGAATCTTTATCCAGATCTCAAGGTGGAAAAAAAGTATCTTCTAATGTTCTTTCAGGTAGGTAGGGCTGCTATGTTTTAGAGGCAAAGCAGGTGACAGGAAAAATTTTTTTCTCAATCAGTTTTATGATGGACCTGCTGGTTGTTTACACAACAGCCATTTTCCCATTCTTCATTGCTAAAAGAACCGTGATTGTGTGTGCGTGCATGCATGTGTATGTGTGACAGCATGCTTATTCCTAGACTAATTATTGTTCACAACAATTCTATTTAACTTGGAAAGTGAATGAGCTAAGGATGCTCATGTAACCCAGTTCCAGGCAATGATGGAAAGGGAAGTCTACTGCAGGCTTGCAGGATGGGGGGGGATTTTCTCCTCCATGATAAAAGAGAAGCATACAAGAAAACAGTCTATTTTTGTCCCTTCACTCTTCCTGCTTGAGATACTGTTGTGCTGGAATGAAATATCTGGAGCTGTGGCAGCCATCCTGGGACAAGGAGATGAAAACCTAAGGACAAAATGCCAACACATTGAGAATAGCAGTGAGAATAAATGAAAGAGCCTAGTTTCTTGGTGTTGATGCTGGGCAACTGAAGTCTACAGAGAATACCTAACTTCAGGCTATGTCTTAAGTAAACAATAAATGTCCTTATGTTTTAGGCACTGCTAGAGTATTCTCTTATTTGCAACTAAATCCAACTAGCTGAAAGAAGCACTATTATCCTCTTAAAGTAACTTTCTCTCAGATTTTGCCCTTGTTTCTTTTCTGGGAGTCTTTGCTTTCAATGTTGCTGTAGGGTTTCACCTTTTTTCCTTTATCTTCTTATAGTTTTAGTGGAAATTTAGAAAAGTCTGCACAACGGACAATTAGCAAATTATATTTTAAATTAAATTCCACTATTCCTATTTTGATTACTTTGCTTCACTTTCAAAAAAGGTTTGAAAGTCTCTGGAATGAGTTCCTCCCCTCTTCTATCTCTCTTCCTTCTCTACATGCCATGACTCAAATAATCATATTATCTTTTGTATGCCTAGTGCCTTATAAATGGATTTAGCTGTGTTAATGCATTGATTCTCAATTCAACAAATATTTATCATATACTTAATAAGCTCAAGGCCCTGGGCTAAGTGCAGTGACAAATACAAAGATGAGTAACAATTCCTGCTTCCATATAGCCCGCCAGCTAGTTGCACTGATGATATATATACCCTTATCTCTAATATAATGATGACCGTGATCTGTAACTGGAAATACAAGCAGTGTGCTTTCAAAGCAAGAATAAGGAAGTAAGGAATTCTCTACAGGAGAAAATCACTGAGTTTATAGCACAAACTGACAAGTAATCCAGACATTAGCTACATCCTTGTCCTCTCTAAGCTACTACTAAAGGAGTATATTCATATACAAGCTGTCGTGAGCAATGTGAGATAGAAGAGATGATTTACACAGGGCACTTGTGGATCCAGATTCTCATAGTTACTGGCCATGTAATTTGGCACAAAGTTTCATGCCTCCATAAATGTCTGTTGTTCATTTGTAACAAGGAGTTAACAAAAGCCACATTTTAGGTTTTGTTGCAAGGTTCAAAATAAGAAACATAAAGCACTTGTTTGTCTTATGATGGCTTTTTAAAATTATTTTTTGAGTTGCTACTGTTATTAGTAGTAGTAGTAGTAACACCAAAACTGGAATGAGATTCTGTACAGCCAAGGGCAACACACAGAAAACGGGTTCAAAAATGCGAGGGTAGAGGCAGCAGATGAGGGATGAAAGCGTAAAAAAATAAACAAACAAAAGTAGATAAAATAAACCAGGAAGAAGTACATTTTACTTTGTTCTCGATTCAGTCTAAGTTTGGTCATGCTTATACATTCTTTATACCACTTGGCAAGAAGGTATTTATTCAACCAATAGGAAACGGTATTCTATAGTACCACCAACATAGATGGCTCTAGAACGTTCCTTCAATTTTAGTCTGTGGTTCCTACATCTGCTATAATTTAGGAAACCTGAAGGTCAAACTTTTTAGCAGTGTGTGTTTTAATAGGTTTTATTATTATTTAAGTATGGTAAGGCCAACAGATCAGGAGATTGCCACTGAAAAGATAGTTTAGTAACTTACAGACCCCAAGGAGAGAGAGCATGCCACACCATGCAGGCCACATGCAGGGTCAGTCAAGAGACAGAGGAGAGAGGGAGACGCTGTGGAGAACAGCCTTTTTGTGGTTTCCCTGGGAAGGAACGGGTAAGGTAGGATAAGTAGGCTTAGTCTTGGCTAATTTGAACAACTCCAGCAGGCTTTGGGACATAGGGCTGTCCCCAGTTGTCTGATATGTGGTCTTGGGGTGATGAGGGCAAGTGAATAGTGACTGGGAGTGTGAGAGCTAGATAAAGAAGGTGGTCGGAGGTGTGGTCTCTGGAGTGGTTGGTTTACATTTGAAAAGCATGCTCCTGAGCAAGTGGTTTACTATCTCCAGGAAGTGGCTAATCCTGGGAGGGGCAGTCCCTCCAGGGTCAGGAAGCCCCAGATGTCAAAGCATCCCAATACAGAAAATAAAAGACATGGTTAAGATAGTATGTGAAAAGGAAAGAGAAATAGAGCCTGAGAGTGGATCATTGGAGATCTCCCCACTTCCTAAGAATAAAACGCTTGAGAACTGGCCCATAGAACACTCTGTTTAGAATTTTGGGGAGCTTATTTTCTAGTTCTCTGCTATATTTCAGATGGTAGAAGCTACTGGTTAAGTGAGGTATTTTGATTGATGTGGTGTGTCCGTGAAAATATCCCTGCTCCATCTCAAAAGACTAGTCCAAAGACACCCACTTGAAGTATCCAGTGCTCAGTTGGGGTGAATAAACTTCCTCCTTAAGTAATCACCATAGCTCACGAGAGTACTTTTTGTTTGTTTTAATTGACTTTGAGCTCATAAGAGTATCTTTTGGTTGTTTTCATTGATTTAAGCAAAAGATTGCTTGTGTTCCTGAATTTTTTAACTGAAATTCATGCAGAAGACCCTCCTGTGCCTGAAGTTATTTAACACTTTCTTCCATCGCTCATCTGGGAACGAAAGAGCTCTTCATTCCATCCACAGACAACAAGGCCACCAGGGGTGGAGAAGAAGTGTAAGTCACTCACCCTAAGAAGGTAAAATTAGATTCCCAATGAACCTGGCAGCAGCAGGAGTCAGAAATAAAAATAATGACTTTCAACTAGCTCAAATGTGCATTTTGAAATGAGAAACAAAGTGCAAAAATTCAAGATGAGAAACAGCTGACATTATGAGTTACAGAGAGTCAAGGACACAGCTGACCTCAAGCTAAACAGGTGTCAGGAATGATTCTGTTATTAGTGAAAAAAATGAAGTATATTTTTGGTATGCATAAACAAGAGAAGCAGTAACATGAAGAATTCATGTGGTATTTCTGGACTAAGTAAGTAAATTAATTCAAGGCAGATGTGTAGAATTTGGAGACGATTCAAAAGAGAGCAACTATAATTTTGAAAAAGGTTTTTAAAAAACCGGATAGTTTAACCTTGGGAAGAGAAAGTTAATTGGGGTTCTCAGGTGTCAGCTTCATGTATACCCAGAAGAGGCAGTCACCCACACAATATGAAGGTGCTCTTGCCTAAAAATATCTTCTGTCTGGTTGCTACAATTCTGAAACTCTACCATTAGAATATTATTCATAGAATCACAAAAGAGGAAATCTAAATCAAATGAAATCAAGACTGTCTGAATGGATATACGAGACACTAACCTAAAAGTAATCAGTTACCTTCTGATTAAATACCTCTAGCGATGGAGTATTTACTACCTGATGATGATGATGATGATGATGATGATGTTGAAGATGATGATGATGATGAGCCTTATCATTCACTGATCACCTGCTATGGGCTACATATTATGCTAAGAGTTTTTAAAACATGGTAACATTCAATCCTGCTTTTCAATGGAGAAATTGGAGCCTAGCTTGGTTAAAGCACTTGCCTAATGTTGCACAAATGGTGAGACAGGTAATTGAAAGTACACAGTCTTATTTTAGCGTCTCTGCTGTAGACCACTAGACTAAGTAGCTCCCCATCCAATAAATAAGGAAACCGAGGCTCAGAGAAGTCAAGCAACATTCCAAGGTCACATGCTGGTAAAGCCCAGAGGTTAGCCCTGAACATGGGTCTTTCTGACTCCAGAGCCTCAGCCTGTCACCACCATGCTACAGTGCTTTCTTTGTGACATCCGAGAACAACCTTATGCAGTCAGCATGCTCCCCCTCAAGCTTCTACTGTACAGAATTGTTACAAATTGAAGAGCATGGCAGGCTCCTAATGAAGATTCATTGAATAAATATAATTGAATTTGTGTAATAGCAACCTGAATTATAAAAGAATTACAATGTGAAAGCTATAGAAATCAAGTTTCATGAAGAGAAACAAATTTATCAGAAGAAATAAACACTCTTTTACCACAATTTGGTTCTCAGAAAAGGTGACAGAATCAAAGTCCTCTATAGCTATCTGTGTATCTTCGCAAGGATTTCCTCTAAACCTGGCCAGTGCATCATGGCCAACTCATTCAATATTTGGTCATTGTTATGACAAGAAGATGGCAGGGATTCAAAGTCCTGTCCATTAAGAAATGGCTAGAGAGAGCCAAGCCACTGCATCTTGACCGGAAAATTGCTATCAACAGTAAATTTCACTCACTATTAGAGTGGATTCTGACTGGGGTCTGAGTAATGAAGACCTTGAAAACTTATCAGCCATTTGATTCACCTTTGAATTTGACTCTAAGTATTCTCAACCAAGATAATCATATTTAAACATTTGGTAAAATACCTTCTTCCTTCAAGAAGAAATGTGAGAGTCAGGGAGCACTCAAGGAGTCCTAAAGGAAGATGAAGTGGACTGTGAAATTCTGAAATATAATTATAAACTTAATAGTGTGTGTATTCAGTTCTGATTGGTGTATAATCACTTAACTAATAGAAAGAAACTAATTTGCCATTACAGCTGTTTTGAAATTACATTTAAAGGCAGAATCACAGTGCACTGGGAATTGCAGCCACAGAGACACTGACTAGATTTTAGCTTAAAACAATGTTACTTTCTCTCTCATTTCTCCATTAATAGTTGCTACAAACAGTAACTAAAAATGGAATTAGCATTGAAGTCTTGTAGCTGCAATGACTAAATGCATGTATCAGCATCTTATAGCAAGCCCCTTTCACAAATCAGGGGCTAGGAGACTATTTCCTAAGCTGTGATGATGACTCGTTTATGGAATTACTTTTTGCTAGGACCTAAATGCTGAAAATCTTAATCAAAAATGGTCCAAAGAATTGGGAATGCTGACAAAATTCCTTCATATTTGTATTCTTTTTGACAAGGAGAGATCTGTTCAGGAGTCCTCATACTCTTTTGAGAGCAAAACATCAGCTCACAACCATGACAAATTAAGTGATTGTGACAAGCAGGATTAATACAGTATCAGACCCTCATTATGTGGTGTAGATTAATGCGTGTAGATTTAAACCATCAGTAATGATTCCCATCTGTATGGATAAAGGTGATATCTTTACGTGAGTCTACATTACAAAGCAAGGTTAGTCAGCCTTAGCACTATGGATATTTTGAGCCAAATAATTCTTTGTTTGGAGGAGCTGACCCATACATTGTAGGATTTTTAGCAAGATTCTGACCTCTACCCACTAGACACCTGTAATACACACACCTCTGCCCCACCAGTTGTGACAACCAAAAATGTGTCTGGACATTGCCAAATGTCCTTGGGAGGCAAACTAGCCCCTGGTTGAGAACCAGTGGCATATAGTAACATCAGCAGCTTTTATGAGTTCAAAGGGCAGCACCACCACCTTACAGCATGTGAGGACAAACTTCAGGACCAATAATTAATTTTAACTGATTTCAATAGTGACCATAATATGGTTTAATTTCTCAGGAGGAAAAACAATCCGTTTTTATTATTAGAACTTGAGATTCTCAGGAATCTATTTATAGATCAAGGCTAACGACTTAAAAAAAATACAAGGTTAAAATAATCTAAGAGTGTACTAGTCCAGCAGTTAAGGGACAGCCCAAAACATAGGAGGCAGAGAACAATGCTTACCTAGTGCTATTTGGTTGAAAACAAGCTGAGCTGGCCCTGCTGAATGCATGTCCCCTTACCTCCCTATCCAACAACTAATTGATTACTGAAGTCAACACTTTCTATTTTTAACTTTAAGCAAGAAAAATGTTAACCACATTATGTCTTCATTTTTTAAAACATCATCTATTCCCTCAGACCAGGCAAAGTGTGTACTGCTGAATGCAGAAGATAAAGCTAGTCTTCCCACCCTGATTTACAATAGACTTTTATGACCTTGAACTACTTTTCCTTAATGAAACTCTTCCCCCCATATTTTAAAAATAGAATAATAGCACTAGCATATACCTTTCTCCATAATATTGATCATATATGCCAGTTTAAGACCATCCTGATAATATCTCTAAGGTATTTTGAGATGTTCAGTGATAAATGCAGAAATAAACTGGAATATAAAATGATTAGATTATTCTAATGTGTATATTTTTTGGAGAAATTCATAACAAATCATTAAGATAAGGCCAGTTTTGTTGAGTTAATGGTGTTAATCCAGTGTCTTCTAGTCAACCAACCAAAGAAGCATGGCAGAGAAAATACACGTGCCCTAGAAGTCATCAGGCTTGGTTAGAGCCCTGATTCTCCTGCTGGCTGCCTGGGGGAGCAGTTACCAACTCTCAGCCTTCACTTCCTCCTAGATATAATCAATGGGCAAAATCAACAGTCTCTAAAATGGTTTCCACTTTGTATTTATTTTCTTCTTATATATGTTCAACACTACAATTTTGATTGTGGGGGGGGGAAATGAATGAAATAACACTGCCTCTCAAATATCTTGGAATCTTTTAAAAGACAAATTCAGTGATGCAGAAAACAATATGATGGAATACAGCTATTGTTTTATTATGGAGGCTACTGAGTGAAGCAGGGATTCAGAGAAAAGAATAACAACATAGGCTGGAGTTGTTCTCAGAGCTCCTCAGAATCCATGTTCAAGTGGGCAATAGGGAGATTGGAAGGAACTGTGAGAGTTTGGGGCACGAGAAGTGAAGAGGTTCTCAGAGTCCATTGGTCAAAGTGCATGTGAAGAAAGTGAGTCGCAGAGCCATGATCTGACTCACCCAAGGCTTTAGGCTTTTAGCGGCAGAACCAGAACCCAGATCTCTGTCCCTCTGCTTCCCATTTTTTCTGAAATTTCTCCCAAATTAAAAGGCTAATATCATTTATGAAATTCTTGACTCAGTTATCCAGGAGCATCTATGCCCTCATAATTAGTACCTAGGAAGAGGCACAGGAAGAAATAAAATATCTTTTTGAAAGAAAATACATTGAAAAATTAATGCAGTGCACTATTCCAACAATAAGCCTGAAGACTTAGTCATTCCTAATTCAATACCCTAGTCACTGATTTTCTTTGTGGAATTGAGCAGAAAATAATCTTCATGTTCTGCTTTCTGCATATTTCCCAAGGATGCAAAGATGAAGAAATAGAAAATCAAATCAAGCAAGAAAGTATTCATATATCCTGAGAAGTAAATTAAATTTATGGTTCTCCACCTGGCTGCACTTCAGGATCACTTGTTGATCCCAGCCACCACCTAAGACTTATAAAACGAGGATCCCATGGTGTCGGGCCTGGAAATTCATGTTAAAGCTTGACAAATTTTAACGCAAGCCCCAGATTAAGAATCACTGGATTCTTTTTTTTTTTTTCCCCCAAGTTTCCTTCAAATCCAAGATTCCCTGATTCTCTGTATCTAAGTAGACTTGAGAGAGATTTTACAGTGGCGTTAAGCCTGAATGGAAACATATGCTGACTGTGGACCTCACCTGCCACAGCATCCCACCCGGCTTCTGGGCACCAATAAGAGGCACTCAGGGTGGTAGAGACTTACAGTTAAAAATCCCTCTGAACAGCACATTTCTGTTAGGGTTCCTGTCCTTCTGAGTTCTCAAAAAAGTCTCTCCTTCAGAACCTTTAGGGAAAACAAGATCAGTTGAATGGGTGAAGGTGTGACATCACCTGAAAGAGTGAGCACACATCCTAGGTATCAGAGTCTCTGATATTAGCGCTTCTGATTTATCCATTATCTTCCAGCCTTAGGAAGAAGAACAACAGGAAGGGGACGTCTGAGTGATAGAGAGAAACTTAGAAAAAACGACGTGACATAGAGGAAAGATACGGGTCTTAGAATCAGACAGCCCAAAGTCTCAATCTCAAGTTTATGTTCTGCTTTATCCTAGATAAGCAACTGAGCAAATCACTTAGACCATATGATTCTCAGATGTCTCGTCTAGATAGTGTTGAAACTAATACCGTTCCTATATTGTGACTCTTGAGCAAAGACAGCTGCAGTATTTGCCCAAATAGGTATTCAATACACGGTGGCAATTACTAATGGTACTGGCACTATCCAGCAAGGTATGACATTGTGGAAAACCAAGGAATAGCATGCATGATAAGAATGTGGAAATATCAACTTGAGGCAGAAACTCCACAAATAAGGCAGAGAGGCATCTTTTTAACCAACTTCACAGTTTAACGTAAGCCTAAATATAATAATATTCTTTATGTTGTAACTTTCTCCCCCTCCCTCCCTCTCTATGTCTTGCTCTCTCTTTCTCCCTCTCCACATATACACATACACTCTCCTATAAAGAAATAAATAATTGCACCTTTATAGCACAACAGCAAAACTAGTGTAGTTGGCAAAAAAGCAAAGCCTTCTGCCACTAGCATCACCAGGCAGGATGTACTCAGAGGATGCATGACAGCAGGATCCACAAACAATGCTGTTTTACAAGCCAAAGTGGGGGTGACCACAAGCAGGTCAAAGCAAAGGAAATGTACCATAACAAGGAAAGCACAGCTTTGCGCAGAAAAAAGGCTGGGAAATGTCCATAACACATCTGCAGCCAATCTGGCATGCAAAAGCCAGAAAGAGAGAAATTTTTTGATCCAAAGTAATCAACACGTTTTGTGGGTAAAACGGCAGGAGTCCAAGCAGCCACAAGCTCTCTGCTGTGTCCATAAGGCAAAGGTAAAGTGGGCAGCATGGAAAGGAATGCTGACCACACACCCACTGCCGCTGCCACCAAACATCTTCTAATACAAGAGAGAATACGTCACAGCACCAAAATCTATCTAGCACTATTACTATGTGCCAAAATCTTCAAGTAAAATGATTCTCAGGGGCACTTGGGCCAGCTGTCACCCTAGGGAAAACTTCACAATGGATGAAATTTGTTTTGAAAGCTGTCTGCTGCCATTTTCGCATCTATATACCTCTTCTGATTCCCTCCCTTCACTTCTCTCTACCCCAAGAGTAAACTTGGGTAAGGGGATGGTGGCCACAAAGATGAATAAGCCTTGGATGTTGTCCTCAGTATATGTACAGTACCCAAACAGATAATGACAGTACAGTGTGAGAACTGCCTAGGAGAGTGAGGATAAACTGGGAAGGAGCGAGCTTAATTGGCCAAGGGAATCAGCTAGACATCACGGAGGTAGAGACTTTGAGATGGACATTAGGGGATCAACAAGTATTACTGGCTTACAGAATGCAAAAAGCAATCCAGGCAGAAGTCCTATAGTGGGAGATATATTTGGGGAATTGACCATGTTCCAAGTGGGATTTCGTACAGGAGAATGGCACACTGTGAGGCAATAAAAGTCATCTGGGGAAGATTTCCAAGGCCCTAAATGTCCATAGGCACCTACTGATGTGATCTGTCCTTTCGTCCATTCCCATCTGCTCAATGCCCAGCACAGGTCCCACACGACATATAACCTGTGGCTATGGCTGTGCACAGCTCTTTCTTGCAGCCTCACGCCGTTCTTCCCTACACCTTCCACTCCAGAAAGATCCACCTTCCTGGACTGTCCCAACTCTCAAGAAATTATTCCCTGTGAAATTAGAAAAGTTAAAACTCTACTCTTCCTAGTGGGTTTTTGTATTTTAGAAGACAACTTATACTGACCCAAATAGAAAAATCGGGCTGGGAAAATTTCTTGAGCAGAAGAATCTTTCCGCCACTCTTAGCTTACTCTCAGGTCTCACCCTCATTTCCTCCACTTAGACTATTTCCAAACCAGAAGAGCAGAGGCCCCCTGCTTATTGGCTTCCCACCTCCGAGCTTTGATTTATCTCCATTGGAAGCCACATCAATTCTTGTAGGAGTTCAAGAGATTTCAACCTTGCCTCTGTTACACATTCACACAACAGATGAGGGTCATATGTGAAACACATTTCCAGGCACAGTTTATATTGTGGCCTGAAACACAAAATCAGTTTGTGATTTTGTGAGGTTGCTGGGGAGCTACATGTAACTCCACCTACTCTCTCACCTAAGAAAGCATATTTTGATGAAAATAAGCCTAGCATTATTAGGGGGATAATCTTGAGTTCACTCTAATTTGCAAAAGACGGAAATGGTCAGCAAATGTTACTTCACCAGTGGTGAATTTAGGATGTACTCCTAAATGATCCTACACTTGTGTGACACAGTACCAAGTTGGAGAATCACTTGCTAAGTGTTGAACTGAGAAATATAAACAGACATGTCTTAGTAGTACAATTTATATCAATAATTCATCCATAGTTTTTGAAAGTGTCCAGTTCACTCCTAGGGAAGACCTTGCAAATGGTTTGATCAGACCCATTATTTCACTAGAGTTATATCACAGAGTCTTACTAAATTAAACCACAAACTAAACTAAACTAAACATTTTATTCTCTTATGGAATTATCTTTCAATCGGCAATATTCCGTGTTGTAGGTTTCAACATCAGCAGGTGTTTGTTTCATTTTAATAAGGAAAAATACATTTCATTTTATTTGGCATATAAGCTAAGATTTTTTGGAGTGCTGGAGTTAAAATTATGGTTTTTTAAAAAACAAATCAATATTTTTATGTATACTATCACCTCTGAACAAAATTGCAAAGGAGATCTCAGAAAAGGCCTCATGTCCTATGTTAGTCAGCTCACTGTGAAGCAGACAATTCGAAATCTCAGTGGCTTGCAACAGCAAACACTTAGTTCCCACGCACATGTCTGCATCTGTGGATGGATAGGGCTGCTGCTGGCTCTACTCAGCTCTGCTCTGCATATCCTTCACTCAAGGGCCTTGGATAGAGGCATCTCCCCAATGCAAGAGATGCTCATTTTCAAGGCAGAAACTAAGAACAAGAGGCAATCACATTTGAACCTTCTGTTCAAATACAGCACATGTCTAAATGGCTCATATTCTACTGGTCAAAAAATGTCTCATGGACTAGCCCAACATCAATGGAACAGGAAAATACACTCTGCCCATGATGACAGTACAGGGTAATAAACACATAATACAATCTATCACAGACCACCATTGTGAATATTCACTCTCCTTCCTTTCTCACTCAAAATTATTCACCTACTTCCAAGAAATAAAACTGAAGAGGCTTATCTCATTATGGTATCAGGTGCAAAGCTGAAGATCTCATGACAGTCGTTAAATCTGGTATAAAATAACCCACACACACCCATGTAAAATGGTGGAAGAGGGACAAAACAACTACAATAAATGCCTCCATTCGTGAAGGAGAAGGATAAAAAGCACTTAGCAATCACTGGTACAAAACAGTTTTGAAATTCTGCTGGACAGAGATTTTAAGGCCTCCCATCCTAGGCTAGGAATGTTTCTTGAGGAGCCCCCAACTCTGCTCTCTGCGGGTAGCTCCCTAGCTGGTCATTCTCCATGGCTCTTGACTCCACCCCTCAGGACGTCTTTTCTTTTTCATTATCCTTGTTAGATGATCTGAGGAGAGCTTCAGAGATTATGCCATCCTGGAGGAATGAGCGGCTTTCTCAGCCTGCTTCTTGCCAAAGAAAGTTGGGGCACAAATAGTCCCCAAAAGTCACAATCTCTTTTAGTTGACAATGATAGTGCTTGGGGCAGTACGAATCTTTCAAAGTTTTTGTTAGCTATTTATCTGTTTCTGTGTGCCAATAGCCACAGTTCTTTTTGAACATGTGATTTTCTCTAGGCTTGATTAGGGGTCCTGTGGGCTTGCCCAGCTATTGCAGAATCATGCCTTTAGGAATTGTGGCCACTCTCATAATTTCATCTCAGCCTATATCTTTATCAGTGGTTTTGGCTCAAAGCATTTCTCAATTTTATCCTTTACCAGTTGAAGATTAAAAACAGTCCCATTTTTCAACCCTGAAATCCCAGAATTTGGGGCTATTTCCTCTTTTATCCCTTCCTGCAAATAAACCAGCTATTTTCTGGATTTGTTTCATTTTTTAAATATCTCATCAAATGCAGCTACCAACAACCAACTCACATTAGTAATATCTGTTTAAATACCTTTCCAGCCGAAGCTACCAGTTCGTGAGGTACACTCTCTGCCTCCCAAGTTATTGCCACTGCAGAAAAACTAGATTACATTGATTACCACTCTTGGCAGTTTTCTTCAATAGTTTTCTCACCACCTACAAGTTCATCATGAAGCAATTGCCACCTATTTTTAGTTTCATACAAAAGTACCCCACTCCTCATGCCAATTTCTATATTAGTCTGCTTGCTGCACAAAAAGCAACTCCAAAACTCCAGTGGCTTACCATAACAAGCACATTGCCTGCCAACATTACATGTCAGCAAGTGCCACTGGGCTATGAATACTTTGGCTTTGCTCCACATATCTTCACATTCAGGGATCCATACTGAAGGGGCAGCCACTATGCATAACATACGCCTTCTCATAACACAGAGGAAGAACACGAGGCATTAAATCTCATCTAAAGCCTTTGCTCGAAAGTAGCATAGTTGCTTCTCACATCGTGGACTGAGCTCAGAATGATGGAGTGGGGAAGTGCTTTCCTCCCCCTGGGAAGAAGATGGAGTAAATATTTTGAAATAATAATTCAATCTACCACATGCCCTGCTGAGAAACCAGAGTTATAAAATCTTAGAGTTGGGGACATGCTAGACCAAGTCCAGAAAATTAGGGCAAAGCACAGGATTTTTATGAGATCAATTATTTATTCATCTTTCTGCCAAAAAGAATAAAAAAATGAATGAACTATTTGGCTTTATGCTATGAAACGTCACACAAAGATACAGCACCAAAGTGATTAATACACAGAATTGCTTCTATAAATGTAAAAACATGAGAGGAGAAGCATAAAGTCTCCTAATTTTGTACTTTGTCTACTTTATGAGAATAAAAAATTTACGATGGTGAAGTACATTTTAGGTAAGGTTGCAAAGGCAAGTTGGATTTGCTGAATCCTTCCAGGTTACGTTTGATGCAGTCAAGGACTTTGTGTCACAATCAACAGAAGCATTAGGGGAAAAAAATCTGTCCAGAATTGTAGTGTGCTTCTGATTATTCCTAAACAATTCACAAACGATAGTAAATGCAGTGCTTCTATTTGAATAGCAGCCCTACGGGGCTGAAGGCTTCAGAAAGATAACAGAGTGAAGAGTGCCGCCTAGTGGTAAGTCAAAGCTTTTGATTTGCAAACAGAAGGGAGTCAGAGAATCTCATTTTCCTCATCTTGCTTCTTGATCTGGATTCTGAAAAAAAGGTAGAATTTTAGAAACCTATCACTAACACTCTAAAGCTCCATTCCCCTGTGTCTGGAACTTGTTTATTTGATGTTGAGAAGTATCAAGCAATTCGATTCTCCTCACACAATAATGAGATGATATTTAGTCTGTTACTCTCTTATCCTTAAACTGTCACAAACATACACTGAATTTTATTTTTAAGAAGAAATAATTTTTTTTATTTCTTCTGTGGATGGAGTTTGAATAATCTGGAATTCAGATTTTGTTTTTATTGATTACAGGCAAGTGTAATCACCAAGAAAAAATACCTAACAAGTTTCTAACTCCCGATATTTCCAAAATGATTACACATTTTATTAATCAAGGTCACAGTCACCTCATTTTACTGGTGTCAATGAAAACCTGATGCTGTGTGTTAATTAAGAATCACCATGGCAATGAAAATGGCTATCTTAAATGCTGCTACTGCTATTTATATGTGAGTTTCAAGCGCCCTCTGTTGGACAAAATGCAGTTGGTGCACAAACGGTCTTGGTTCTATTCTGGTTCAGCCCTCTCTCCCCGTGTTTCTGTTCAAGCTAAAATTCCATTAAAAACACATAGGAGCTCAACTTATGCAGAGATATAGGAGCAGACCTTATATTAAAATGTTGGAAAAAAATTCATGAAAGCTGTATTGTACCTGGATGAACAGTTTTCAAATACCATGCTTTTCTTTATTGCTCAAATCTCATTTCAAATAGGATTGCCTTTGTGAGAACTTAGAAACTATTAGAAAACAAGTCATGGACAATATTTTAAAACCCCACTTTTCTTTTCAGCACTTAGCGATTTATTTCTTTTTTTACCTGACAGACCCAGGATGCAACTTACATAGCTTTTTCACCCCCTGGGGAGATGTGGTAGGTCGGCTACAGTGCTCTGTAAGCTGCCAAAAAGGCAAGGTGTCCACAGTGTGGTTGAAAATGTTGACATTTGCAGTTACCAGCTCACATTTTATGATATAGTCTTGGAGAGAAGGAGGGTTGCCTATTTTTGGGGTGTCCAGGACTTAAAAAGTGGTCTGGTATTGGCAGGATCTGTCATTAATCCTTTCGGTCACACTTCCATCTGTGAGACTGGAATCTTGCCCATATGAAGCCTAGTCCTCATTGCTTTTTAAAATTTTCTCCTTCTCCTATGGTCTCTCTAAGCTATTGAAGCTCTAAATACATTTCCTAGAGTTCTGGAAAAACCAATCTTAAAAAAAAAAATGAAGGAGAAATCTAATCTGTGTTCCCTGAACACAGGAGCAAAGCATCTTTTGTCTGCAAAAGCCTTTCTCTTGAGAATTACCAGTTTTACTAAACATGAGATCATAGCCCAGCTCCTGGTAAGCCATTTGCAGAAACGGAAATTAGAATGAACTTCTTCCATCAGTGTTTAACCATTTCCTTTAGCTGCTAAAATATGAACAAAACAATCCAAATATGATTACTATTGTAGATGTTGCTTAGTGTAATGAGCTGAATTGTTTTTCCCCAAAAATCATATGTTGGTGTCCTAACCCTACAGGACCTCAGAATGTGACTGTCATTGGAGATAAGGTCTTTAAGTTGAAAGGAGATCATTAGGGTGGGCCCCAATCCAATAGGATTGGTGTCCTAGTAAGAAGAGGTTAGGACACAGATACACACACGGAGAAGACCATGTGAAGACACACCGAGAAGATGGGCACTTACAGGCCAAGGGGAGAGGCCTTAGAAGAAACCAACCCTGCTGACACGTTGACCTCAGACTTCCAGCCTTCAGAACTGTGAGAAAATAAATTTCTATTGTTTAAGTCACTCAGCCTGTACTACTTTATATGGCAGCCCTAGCAAACTAACATAAAAAGTGAGGTTGGTATTATTTCTATGGCTCCATAATGTTGGGACAGGAATGCCAGTATTTCTGTTAGCTTTTTCCTTGAACTTGTTCCTCATGGGTATAGCCAGGTAATATAGTGCCAGCCATCATGTCTACATCCAAGACCGGAAAAGAGGGGAGAAAATACCCTTTTTTAATCAAAAACTAAAAGACATGACAATTTTTTTTATATACAGACTCTTGTAAGTATCAGAAAATTCAAAAAGATTCAACTCCAAATTTATTGGCTCGAGAATCAGAAAATCCAGGAGTAGTGCCAGCTTTGGGCCTGGCTGGACTCACGGATCAAATTATATTATGTGGAGTGAGATTCTCTCTATCTCGATTTTTCTTTCACTGTATAGCCTTTACTCTCCTGCTCCTCAGGGTTACCCTGAGAAATTCCAGGCTTTTTCCTCATGGCAACAAGATGGCTGCTATAGATCTAGCCTCACATTCTTTCAAGATCTAGTCTAGCAAGAAAGAGTTCCTGTCTCCCACCATCCTGGGTAAGAAGCCATATATGCTTCTTCCTTCGGCACACCCTCCTGGCCTAATTATGTCAAACGCTTCGTCATACTTCGATCTTAGCACAAGCCCTAAGAAGTCTGTGTTCACTTAATAATGTTGGCGATCAGCAACATTGTAAAGAGTAAAGGGGTCCCCCTTTTTAAGCACTTACTTTGTGCTAAGCATACTTCATTTTCTCCTTGAATTATCGCACAACCTAATGCAACAAGAACGATTATCCTACTTCCAAAATATTATTGAATATTTACAGATTTTTAAAGTAACTAATCTTAAATAAGTAACTTGGCACAGATCAGTGAGAGAGAAAATAGAGCCAGAAATTTAATACGTTTCTGTCTGGTTCTAGAATCTTCATCTCTGAACCAGTCTGCTCCACTGGATTCCATATTGTTTTTCACAAAGCATGAACGGCTCTGGCTCTTTGTCTCCATTTCAAGAACCTTCCCTGCGTCTCTTCTGCCCACAGTCAGCCAATTCCCACTTACAAGAACTATGCCTTTCATCTATTCTCCAATTCACAGGAGGCTAATTCTCGACAAATAAAAGCTCCTCTCTTCCCCAACCACTCTCATCTTAGAAAGGAAAGACTTTCCATTATCCTGATAAAGAGAATCATTTGAATTCTATTCAGTCACTCAACCCCTGCCCTTTACAAGCTTATCCATCTTTGTAAAATTTCTCTTATTTTTTTTTATCATGCAGCTTTACTTTCCTTGAAGCATATTTAAGAGTGGGTCCTTAAAATACGCTGGTGATGCAAAACACTTCAAAATAAACAGACAGCAGTTGTGCCAATAGATAAGGATCAAAATGAGGGTCCCATTTTACATTGCCTTCTTTTCACCAAAGATCTATTTTCAGCACTGAGGTCAGATGAAGTCAATAGTACCTCTCTGCTTAAATCCGAGGCATGCTGGCATTAGCAACAGCCAGCACAGTATGGCACTGAGTGCAATTACAACGAAAGTTGAAAGATACGGACTCTGTCTCTTTAAAGATCACAAATCAAGAGGACATACAATCATGTTGGATGGGTGTTCTTCTCAGCTAGGAGGTGCAATTTGGAAATAAGATGATGTTAAAATATAATTTGCCTCATCTGAAGACTTAAGGAAGTTCTCTTGTCCATCTGTGCCCCAAATTCCCTGTTAAGGAGAGGTGCTCTTCCTCTGCCATCTTTAATAACATTGTCACCCAAATATCACATGCACCCCATTATGTCAAAATTTTCATTTATGGAAGTGTATCCCCCACGAGACTGAGTGCTCCATGAGGACAGTGTCCGCGTTTTGTTCATTGTTTTATGAGCAGCACCTAGCATAGCACCCAGCCTATAGCACTGAGTAAATGTTTGTGCTTTGAAGAGGGAAATATTTACCAAGCAGTGGTTCACAGTGTCCTCTGTGAGTTCCTGTCTTTCAGCCACTGAGATGGCACCAAACAAACTCCAAGAGAACCTCCACTTCAAGTAACAAAGGCCCCTGTCCCATCAATGCTAAAGTTCATGGAATCTCCAGGACAGTTTCCAGAAGCTTCCATACCAGTCTTTTCAACAAGAAATTTGATGCCAGGCTCTGAGACTCACTGTCTGAGATGACTGGCCCAGAAGTAGCCTTCCCAGGGAGTTAAACTCTCATTTGTTGCTTTGGAATTGTGTTTATTTTTTGTTTGTTTTGTACTTTCCCACCTTGGCATGCGGCCAAGTCTGAGAGGGGGCTCCTGTCCTCCTTCCCTTACCTTGGAGAGTGGTGGGCACATACCACATGAAATCCTTTCCCCAAACTTCTGTCTATCCTAGAAATCCCTCCTCTCCGTTTGCATCATTCGCCATCCCTCATCAGTTCCATTGGCAGAATTTGATTCCAGGCTCATACGATACTCTGAATGATTTACTACAAACAGACATAGACAGGCTGCAGATAATGCAAAAAAATGTTTAACTGTGGCAGAGTATCCTGAAACCTGAATGGTAGGAGTGGTAAAAAAAACTTATTAGAATGCTGTAAAGTGTTTCTGATTTTCTAAGCTTCTTCAGGGCAGAGACTGTCTGTCTTGTTCACTGTCCCAGTGCCTGGCACAATGCTTGGCCCATAGTAGGTACTCAATAGATGTCTCCTGAATAAATTAATGAAGACTTGAACACTACCTTGTCGTAAACATTCAGTAGGTCTCAGAAAACCATTATTTACCCACTGCACTTGAGGTAATTTATGTCTGTGTGTGTTCTTGAGAATTCTGAAAAAGATCCAGAAGACCACAGGATGATGGAGCAGCCCTCATCTCTCATGTTTGACTCCATCTAGAAGCACAACTCTCAAAAGAGCAAAAGCAAATAAGGCAAGGGCCTCAAGCTAACATGTTGTCAGAATAAGCAGAGGCAGGGTAAGGTGGTTAAGAGCATGGACTCTGAAACCAGACTGCTCACATTGAAATGGTGGGTTGAACACTTAGTAGCTCCATGACCTGGGACAAAGTCATTAGCCTCTCTGTACCTCAGCTCCTCATAATAAGTGTAATAAAAACTATGGTGCCTGCAGCATAAGGTTGTGTGGGGATGACCGCATGAGTTAATGTATGAAAGCACTTAGGATGTTTCCTGGTAAACAATAAGCACTCAACCAATGTTTGTAGTTGTTATCATAAAGTGTTACAAAGCTCAATTTGGACCCCACAACTATGAATCAGATTCCAATAACTGTTTTGTACATTAAATTATTGTGGTCCTATTTGGACCATAGCAGAAGGTTATCCTCTTGAGAGTGAATGATGGAATTTTCTGACTAGTAGGAGTAAAATTTTTCACTGTCTGTAACTGTGGAAAAGCAGTTATAGGACTAGAAAGAACACAAAGAGCAGGTCTTGATCTGGGCAAATGAAGGAATTCTCAATTACAGTTGGGGCCTGCCCTATATGAAGTACATACTCTCACTGAAGGATATCTCACTGTTAAGTTAGTCCCTAACACAAGAACAAACGTGAGTAGTAATAAAAATAATAGCTAACATTTGCCCTTCTAAATGCCGTACATGTATTTACTCTTGTAATCTTCCATTCAACCTTAAAAAGTTGGAACTATTAAGTAGGGAGGCTGGCCTGGGTCTGGAGAGCAAGCACCGTGGACAGGATCTGTATTCGTCAGTATGGGCTAGGTTTTCCTGTAGTAACAAAAAACTTCACAGACTTAACACAAAAATAGCTTATTTCTCACTCACCTTACTTGCCCTTGATGGACCAGCAAGAAGCTCTGCCCTACGCAGTCACTTAAGATCCTGGGCTGCCTAAGGGTCCACCATTTGCTGTACCGTCTGGAACATGCAGCCTCCTTATTGCTGCAGCAGGAAAACAGAGAGACGCATGGACTTTTCTATGCTCCAGGCCAGGAATGAGTCACGTCACTTCCATTCAGTACTGCTCTTTCTTTGATCTGGGTCCACACTTTATGGAGCTCTGAAATTTGCCCTATCAGTGCCTGGGACTTGGCTAGGGCTAACAGTGCAATCCAGGAGGAGCACTCCAAGGCCAGACCAGGACCTGCATGGTCCGCAACTTTCATTTCCCCTCTTTGGGACACCCTCTGACCTTCTACCTCATGCATGGAGTCAACTAGATGCCCCAAAGGAGCCCTGGGACTTACTCCTATGAGAGTGTTCTGGTATCACATGCCTGGCTCTGGCTCCAGGAGGGCAGCCTGGTAAAGCAGATTGCTCCTGCTGGCCAGTGTGATATTTATTTTGTGGACTCACACAGGACTGGGCCACCAGAATGGTACTGACATGCTCATTTTGGGTGACTCTCACTCACATTTGACACAAGATGAGTTTTGCGTTCTGAGCTACCATCTGTCTCCCACCATCTCTTGGGCTTGAATCATGTTTGGGCCCCTATAACAGCTCTCACCTGTTTGTGTTCAATTCTCGACACCACCTCCAGTCTACCGCACCCAAGCATGGCATCAGGCATCCTTTACTCTGTGTACCTCCCATTGCTGACATGCAGCACAGCTGCCACTCCTTTTGGAAACTCAGCATCACATGACAGAGAGTCTTGGGAGGAGGGTGGGAATGGCCCATCTCCTTCAAGGGTAAATTTTTATATCACTGCTACTTAGACAATGGGCTCTTCCAATTGATGTCTTCTCTTGCCTCCAATTATTGTGGTGATATCAAGCCTTACCAGATGAAAGACCAAACATTCCTTGTGTGAATAGGACTGCTCTTCTCACTCTGCCCATGGGCTCCTCACCTATCCCTGCTGTTGGTATCTGTGCAGAATTCAGGCATGTGGTCATCATTAAAAGAGATAACATTCTGGTGAATACAGCCTAAGAAGTTTAAGAGAAGACACAGTTGGAAGATGTGTTGTAATCCATTTACATTATAAAATTCTGAACAGTACATTTAACATGACCAAAACCAAATTATCACCCACGTTTTCCTTCATACACAGGAACACTTGCATGTGTGGTCATCATCAAAAACCATAGTAACAACCTTTGAGAGAATCATTGGAAGCCAGTATTCAGGAGAGGCAGGATGGGTAATGCAGTGTCAGGAATGATGATGTAACCAAGAACCACAGAGGCAGGAAGATCTATATTGTTTCAATACAGACAGCTTCCAAAGACCCATGGCATCGTGAGTAATAAAAATGTCATTTTTTATTCCCAGTGGGAGATATGAGATTATGCAGAAATGGTGCATTTGATAATAAAGAAGTCAAAAAGATAGTTCTTAAATCTAAACAGAAAGAGATGGTGGCTTGATACTGAAAGAAAAAATCTTTACCTAACTACCTCTTCCATACATTATTCTAAATCTTCATTGATAAATAACTATACCTTACATGACCCCATTAATTTTATAATATATATTTAGATCAAGTTGTTTACATAGGCATAGGCCATGCAAAATAAATTTTGCCTGGGAGCCCCTACACCCTGAGGTTGCCCTGCTTCCATTCACAAGCCACTGACCAGAACTAGTCTCATGGCCTTACCCTACTGCAGGGGGGCTAAAAGTGTATTCGGGGTGCCCAAAAGAACAGAAGAACCAAATGTAATAGACATTGGTAATGCTTGGCACAGAAACCAGCAAGAATACAACTGAGTCTCGGGTTTCTAAAAGTGGCCACGTTCTAGTAATTGTAAGTTGCTCTCTGGGTTGCCATTTCCTTCTTTATTCCACAACTGTTTCTAAGGGCTTATCAAACGTTAAAGCCTTGCCTTAGCTGTGAGGCACCACAGCCTATCATAGTGCTTACAGCATAAATACGATACGACATAAGTCAGAGTTCCCAGGACTGCAGGAAGCAATCAGCAGACACATCAGCTATAGCCTTGGACAGAATGGAGATGAGGACTCCAAAGTCAGGCAACCAAGAATACAAAGAACTGATGGACCTGATAGGGAAATTTCTAGAGAATCTCCTATAGACTCTAGAGGGAAAAGGAGAACCTCCAAGAGAGGGCTGAGGTCCTGAATGGGGAATGGGATGGGAACCATTAGAAACTGCAGTACACCTGCATCAAAGTACTTGAAATTTTCCTTTGAACACCTGTCTTCTCTCCAGAATTCTGCTCTATCGTTCAATTTCTCAAAGCTGGATCTGATATCCAGATTTCCTTTCACCTTTATAAAGTGAATTCCACTAAAGTGATAGTGGGCACCATAAATATGAAATTGTGTTATCTTTTTCTGTGATATTTACATTTTTTGGAAGATGTTTTAAAATAAAAGATAGTCTTTGAACAGTGATCACTAGGGATTTTGACACCTGGTAAACAAGATATTTTGGGGTGAGTGGACTTCTTGGTACTCTTCAAATCTCAACATTTGGAGTTCTTCGTCAGGATGGTACTGCTACATGCAGTCATCCCAAGATGATTGGCAGCATAGGTATTGACCCTGCCCCATAATACCAGCTCTGTTCAGCTTTCTTCACACTCTTGTGTTAGGTTCCAGCATAGCCTTAACGATGTTCTAGAAACACAAAGGAACGTTCCTCAATGGCATTGACAGCTTGGAGAAATTCAGGCCACCACAATAATTCAATGGAAAGTAACCCCTTGGGTGGAAGAGGGAAGGGTGAGAGGGCAGTCAGTGGAGATCACAAAATGGAAGACCAAAGGAAGTGTGCTGGTGTCATGCAGCAAGTTCGCTAGGACAATGTCGCATCCTAAGGACTGAGCTCATGCATGGAAGGAAAACAGAAGATTGCATATGCAGGAGGACGAGATCCCAATGTGTAAAGGTAAAATGTATGCAATGAGGAAACAAGAATTAAATAAGGGAAGGTAACATGAAATAGATAGATAACAGTGCTTGCAGCTTTAAAATGTGCTATTTAGTGCCTAGTTCAAGTCCTATGACCAGCTAGCATCCAAATACCTCTCTGATACATAAAACCAATGAAGGGAAGGAAAAAAAACCTATGCTTCACTACAATAAACATATAAAATAAATTTTCACAAATTTCCTGTCAGGCGTAGTATTCAACAGGAAATGGCCTTGAGACCCACACAGGAGAGACACAGGTGGATGAGAGAAGGTAGAATTCAGGAGATGATTGAAGGCAGCAGGGCAAGTGTTTATTCATTTACTCAGCAAATATTTATTAAGTATCTGCTATGCAGCCAGTTTGCTAGATGGAGCATCCATGGAAAAAATACAATATATAGTCTCTCTCAAGAAGCTTACCGTCTACAGTGGATGAGAGACAGTCAGGTAAACTCTAATTATAATACAGTATAATAAGTACTATAATAGGAAAATCACAGAACACTTTGAGGTTATGTAAGAAGGGCACCTAGTACAGTCTTAGACATTCAGAAGAAAATCCCCAGAAGAAGCACTAACTGAGCTGAGACAGGAAAGAAGTGTAGGGGTTAACTGGTTATATGTAAAGAAACTTGGTCCAAACAGAGGGAACAGCACATGCAAAGGCCCAGAGACAACAAGTACCTAATGTGTTTGCAAATGAATCTGTGTGGATATAAGAATATGAATGGGGGATGCATAAGATAACGGAGGACTAAGTAGAGGTCAGGTTACAAAGGTCATCGAAAGCCATAAGTTGGACTTTATCATGAGAGTAATGAGGAGTCATGGAAAAGTGTTGAGCAACCTTAGATAAACAATTCCTTCTGCTCCTTCCAGAAATATACTCGTGCTGAGCACAGTTCAAGGAGTGAAGTGCCCACTTTAACAGATGGACGAAACTTTCCACCTCACCACCACCGCTCAAATTCTCAACTCTCTCTCTGCCACCAGCTATTACCCCAAGTCACTGGATAAACTTGTGTCTGCAAAAAGTAAACGACTAATCAGTAAAATGATTAGCTAATGTATGCTCTCACCTATCCAGCATCTCTCATCAAGTCTTCAAATACTATCTTTTGAGTAATGGTGCTGCATTAGCTTCATCAGAATATCATAGAGGAAATTAGATTCCAACAGAATGTCAAAGCTAACTTACAGCAGAATAGTATTGACTTTCAATTCTTCCTAATAAAAACATTAAAAAAATCTGTGGACCAGTAAGGGAGAACACCACCATGATAGAATCTTAATAATGTCTCAAAAGGAAAACTTGGGGCAGAGATTTGTGGAGTTTTAGTTACTAGGCTAGGTAGTTTTAAGGTGGGGCTCGCAAGAGGGAAACTGGTTGAGATTGGGCAGAGATTTTTATTATTATTAAAATAGCTTTGGATTGGTAGACACAGTGAGGTAGCAATCTTGAAGCGAGTCTTGATGAGCAAGCTATTAGCCCTGACAAGTATGCTGTTTCATTGATTTACTTTTATTTTTCTTTGAATAATTTTCTTTTCTTCCGTGACCAGGCATTTCTTGAAACAAACAAGTAATTTTTACCTGGCTCCAGCCCTGGTTAACATAAGGGCAGGAAACAATGTCTGCTCCTGGTGGTGTTCAACACAGAGATAAGGAATATTGTTGGTTTCCGTTCTCAGTAGCCACATGATTTCTTTTGAACATGTCCCCAATTAGCCAGAAAAATCCAGGCTAATAAATGCATAGAAAGGACAGTTATACAAGTTAATACGACATCCATCCTGCCATTATTAGCTACCATGAATAACTAAAAATTGAATGTAGATAAAATTTAAGAAGGGTAAATAAGGGGACAGCACAAAGCTATTATCTTTTTAGTAGAGTTGGCACTACTAAATACTCAGCTGGACACAGATTATGATGAGAATTAAATGAAAAAAGATACTATAATTATTCTTCAGTGAAATTTCTAAAGCACAAAAATAATCACAACATTCCATTTTTTTAAACACATCAGGTATCTTCATTCAAATGTCTTAAAATGTAAGATTTTTCGTGGTCTGGCCTCAGCCTCATCACTTGCAATGCCGTACTCTCTTAAATATAACATTCCCCTAAATATACCCCATATTTTCAGACCTTTGAACGTGCTGTTCCTTCTGCATATAGTGTCTCACTCTTCTTCCAGCCTTTCCCAACCCACTTGGACAATTTCTGTTTATCTTTCAACAGTCTACTTAAGTATCATGTATTTAAGAAAACTTCCAAGACACTAACCCCCAAATGAGGTTGAGTTAAATGCCATTCCTCTTTGTTCCTGTAGCACCCTTTGAATATTTCTCTCTTAGCAGATTTCACACCGTTATAATTGCTATCAAACTTGCCTCTCTCCTCTACTAATCCACAAGCTGCCCAAAGCCAAGAACTACGCTTTCTTCATCCTGATATTCTTCAGTGCTTTGCAATATGACTGATACTTATTTTTACTGAACTATTTCTAATGACTATCTATGGAGAGTTTAAACCTCCTACATGAAAAGATGTTGACGAGAAAGATTTTAAGTGAATCTTCATATTGTAGCAAATATGTTTCATCTGTGTGTGTTTTATACTTTGAAAACTTTTCAGAATTATTTCTACAAAAGGTTTTATGAAACTTCCTGAATTGCGGAAAAACCAAATGGAAAAGTATTGACTCTTGAGAAAACTGAGTTTACTCATTATGCATATCAGGACTTAGCCTGGAGGGCTCTTTGTCAACCCTGAACGGTCAATTCCAATTAGGGTAAATTCAGATATTCTGGCTACCCAAGCAAGGGAAATGACAATACCCAATTTGGAGGATAAATCTCTCAAGCCGCAGAAAATATTATCTATGCTAAGCAATCAATACACTGGTGGTAAAAATAAAGATAGCACATTGAGAACCACAACCCAGACCTCAAGTAAAGGACAATCACTTGATAGGATCGCCCAGAGAGTAATCACAAAAGGGCTTGTATAAATCTCTGAATTTTAGAGAATTTAGTTCATTAGCTATAGCTAAACCACCACCTTTTTTTGTTTTTTTTTGTGGAAGATCAGCCCTGAGCTAAGATCTGCTGCCAATTTTTCTCTTTTTGCAGAGGAAGACTGGCCCTGAGCTAACATCTGTGCCTATCTTCCTCTACTTTATATATGGGACACCTACCACAGCATGGCTTGATGAGCGGTGCCATATCTGCACCCAGGATCCAAAACAGAGGACCCTGGGCCACCAAAGCGGACTGTGTGCACTTCACTGCTGTGCCACCGGGCTGGCCCTAGACAACCACTTTTAATTCTATCACTTATATATGAAATATTTTTAAATGATAAACACACACCTATAATTATAAAACAACCCACATTTTAATGTGCAGTGGTTTTAGGTTTTGCCTTTAAAAGTTCTGTAAGGTCTCGTGGGGATGAGCACTTTAGAGCCAAAGGTGATCCCCCAGGCCTCACCTTCCTTGGCCCTAATCAGCTCTGTGCATGAGTGCCCTTCAATGTAGGCTCAGTTTTGTCTGGTTCATCAACAAGACATGAGCAGAGAAAGAAGTGACATCTGGAATCTGGGATGAGTCTGAGTATGGGAGAGTTGGGCTCCCTTCTCACTGACCACGTGCCCAGTCCATTGCCAGTCTTCCACCTCAGGTCCTGAGCAGCAGTCCAGTTTTCTGCTGAAACAAGAGCCCTTCCCTGAATCCCAGCCCACGTGCAGGAATCCTTTAATGCATAGGCTTTGGGAATACCCTATCACCAGGATTCAGAACCTGCCCAGTGTTATCCTGGATGCTGACTACAAGCTGAAAGTTCACCTAAAAACCCCACTCTGTGAAATGCCATTGGATATTGTCTTAGTCAGCGTGTGCTGCTATAACACAATGCCACAGACTGGGTACCTTAAACAACAAAAAGTTATCTCCCAGTTCTGGAGGCTGGGAAGTTCAAGATCAAGGTGACAGCCTATTCGGTTCCTCAGTGAGGTCTCTCCTCCAGGCTTGCTGACGGCTGCCTTCCTGCTGTGTCCTCACAGGGCAGACAGCAAGTGAGAGCAGACTCTGGTGTTTCTTCCTACAAGGATGCCAATCCATTGGATCAGGGCCCCACTCTTATGACTTCATTTAACCTTCATTATCTCCTTATAGGTCGTATCTCCAAAACAGTCACATTGGGGGTGAAGACTTCAATGTATGAATTGGGGGGACATAATTCAGCCCATAGCAGATATAAACACTAATCTAAATCTAAATCAAACCTAAGTTCTCATGTACATTCAACAAAAACAATAATAACAAAGCAACAATATTTACTGTTTATTAAACACTTATATTCACCAATTTATTTCTAATTTCTAGGATATATTACATACTAGATCAGGTATTACTTTTCCCTTCTTTACAGCAGAGGAAGTTGAAGGCATGAGGTGTACAACACCCTAAGCAAGGTCACACAGCTACAAAATGACGGAGTTGGAACCCAAAACTACGTCTGTTGGAATTCAAAGTCCAAGCGAGATCTGTCTACTGTGCCCTCTTAGGCGGGAACTGTCATTAAGATCACTGATCACTGAGCAACCTTCAGCCAGCCTCTTCCCTTTCCTCACCTGCCTGCACTGTGGAGATTATTAAAGTTTGCCTCACAGACACACCTGAGTTTTGACAATTATGGAGCTGACAGTGAGTCAATCAAAATATGTTTAAGACCTATAATCAGACACGGGGTGGAGCACCAGATTACCACTTATATATTGATGTATGCCTGAAAAGATTAATGTAAAACCAATAGGTTCAGATGGTACTTTGGTTACTGGGATCAAATTTTGCAGAGTTCTGCCTCTTCGACTTGTGTTCTTCTTATTTAAAATTCCACATTTCTCTTTGTGATAAACCAGCTTTTAAAACTATCATCACATACATCTTCATCTTTGTCTTCCCCAGCACAACATCCATCCATTCTTTAATTCAACAAATATTTACTGAGGCCCGACTATGTGTCAGGTGCTCTTCTAGGTACTTGGGATACATCAGAGAACAAAATAGACAAATATCCCTGCCGATGTGGAGCTTATATCCTGGCAGAGGGAAAGAGAAACTAATCGCCATACTGAAGAAGTAAAATACATCAAGTGTAGAAATTATGATACAGACTCTGGAAAAAGAAAAGGTGGCACAAGTTAAGGCAGATCAGGAGTATGAGAGGAGAGGGTCAAGGTGAAACCCATTGAAAAGGAAACATTTGAACAAAGATACAAGGAGATGACACATATCTGAGGGAAGGGCATTCCAGACAAAGGAAACAACAGGCGCAAAGACCTTGAGGTGAAAGCAGGTTTGGCATGTACGAGGAACAGCAAGGAGGCAGCATGGCAGGAGCGAACTGAGCGGGATAACAGTCGGAGAGTTAGTGGGGGCACCAGATAATAAAGGGCCTGTAGGCCATTGTAAGGGCTCACCACTGAGTAAAATGGAAAATCTTTGCAGGGTTCTGAGCAGAGGAGTGACAATGACCAGACTCACATTTTTAAAGGATCACCCCAGCTTCCATATAAAGGACAGACCACAGAGGAGCAAGGACAGAAGCAGGGAGGCGAGTTAAGAGGTTATTGCAATTATCCAGGTAAGAAATGTTTGATGGCTTGGACCAAAGTGGGGGTCAGTGATGGAGAGAAGTGGTTAGATTCTGGATATATTTTAAAAGTAGGAGAAGCTTCATCCACTGACCCAGCTCTCTCAGTTCTTGAGCCAAAGGACAAGAACTGCATCAACAGACTTAGCCCTCAATGCAGGAAGTGGGCATGCTTGAAATAATATCTAACGGAGTAAGCACTTATTACTTTCCAATCACACTAAGAGTGCATCTTGTCAGATAGAAACTAAAGCACAGAAACATTAAATGACTTTAGATAGTAAGCAGAAGAGCTGGGATTCGAGCCCAGAACATGTGGCCCTGGCACCCTCACACAGCTGCCCTCCTCACACAGCCTTGCTGGTAAAGGCACACGTTACAGACTTGAGGTCTGGTGATTCAAGGAAAAACAGCTGGAGCTGATGCAACAAGGGTGGATCAGGGTAACCTCTCAAGTGCAGCGGTCCCTACCTCACCACCAAGGCAGAAAACCCATAATAAAGCAGTTACAACACATCAACTTGACTCTGAAATGAATGAATCTCTGGACACAAGGTGATTCTATACAGGAATGACCGCTAGCTAGGAACATGGCAGTTTTACACACTTCCCCACGCTCTTAAACAGGGTATGGTGCATGATTTAACACTTTCTTAATGATTGAAGACAACATTCTGAACATTCACTGGGGCACTGGCCTCCAAGAAGCAGAGCTGCTTATACTACTCAGCTTTGGGGGAGGCTTTGGCATGATTCTTTTTCAAAAGAATATATTAAAGTTTGAAATGAGAAAAAGAGATTAAGTAGCTGGCAGAACCTGAGGAGTGGTTTTGCGGCTCAGCCTCGGGAGAGAGAAAGGGAATTGATCTGGAGCACAGCTGGGCCTTGGGGACTGCCTTCCTGCTTCTGAGGGGGAAGGCTCAGAGATGAAAGAGAAGAGGCTGACAGAGCGGCTGCTATCATATATGGGCATTTCCCCGGGAGGAGACAAAACTATATGTGAGATACAAAGACACAAGTGAGGGTCCTCCCCTGCTCCAAGCTAAGGATGTGCCTACAGGTTCCCAAGGCATCCTTTCATAGACACCCAAAGTGCATCACACCTGTCATGCTGACGGCTGACAGGAGAAACTGCACAATGCAGCTGATATTACGGCGACTGTCTCACTGGAGGGAAGACAGCAAGACTCAGTCTTGGTGGGAAAGGAACTGAAGTCCACACAGACAGTGTCATCACTCTGTGTTTGAGGTTTGATAGCCCAGAGACCAGTGAAATATGGGAATTTGAACTAGAGGGGTTTAACTCTTAAAATAGCTTTCAAGCCTTCCAATTAACTTCTCATTTTGGATTAGGAATCATATTTTTAAATGGATTTTTTAAAAATCTGGGGCCAGCCCTGTGGCATAGTGGTTAAGTTCCCATTCTCCACTTTGGCAGCCCGGGGTTCACAGGTTTGGATCCCAGGCACGGACCTACACACCACTTGTCAAGCCACGCTATGGTGGCATCCCACATGCAAACTCGGGAAAGACTGGCACAGATGTTGGCTTGGGGACGTCTTTCTCAAGCAAAAAGAGGAAGATGGCAACAGATGTTAGCTCAGGGGCAATCTACCTCAACAACAACAATAACAAAAATCCAATCATGGTAGATTTCACTGCTGAAATGGCTCTCAATATTCCCGCCCCCCCCCCCGACCCCCTGGTGTATACAAACTTTCTCCCAGTTATTCAATCAAACATTAATCTAGGTATTGCATGAAGGATTGTATAAATAAAATAAAGATCCCAGGGGCCAGCCCTGTGGCCTAGTGGTTAAGTTTGTCTGCTCTGCTTTGGTGGCCCAGGATTTCTCTGGTTCAGATCCTGGCGTGGACATGGCATTGCCCGTCAGGTCATGCTGAGGTGGCATCCCACATACCACAACTAGAAGGACCCACAACTAAAATATACAACTATGTACTGGGGGGACGCCGGAAGAAAAAGCAGACAAAAAAAAGATTGGCAACAGTTGTTAGCTCAGGTGCCAATCTTTAAAAAAATTAAAAATGAAAAAAAAAAATAAAAATCCAAAATCAATTCACCCTAAGACAAGGAAATTATCCTCAGTGAGCCTTCAGTGGGCCTGACCGAATCAGGTGAGCCCCTAAAAGAGACTAGTCTTCTCCTGGTGAAAGAAATTCAAAGTGATAGGGGGTTCAATGTGAGAGAGATTCTTTGCTGCTCACTTTGAAGATGGAGGGAGCCAAGTGGCAAGGAATGTGAGTGGAATCTAGGAGCCTAGAGCAGTCAGAATTTTAGTCAGAATCAAGGACATTTTACAATTATAAACATTTTAAATATAAAACTTTAGCTTTCACAGAATAAATCACTAAAACAATGTAGATATACTAAAAAATATTATTTAATATACTCAAACTTTTTATTTAAAGTTTTTACTGACAGGGATTTTAAAATAGTAAAATAAAAACAATCCTCACCTTTCATGTTTAGTAAAAATTATAAATGCATTTGCCGAATGCATTTGCTATATGTCTCCTCGTCCTGTCTATTGTTTTAAAGACATGGACAAAAGTATACACTGAGGCCTGGAGCATGGGGAGAGGTCCTATCTTGTTGTTAAGAGAGAGAAACTTCAGAGTCCAGCTTCTGGAATAACGACATAGTAAAATTTCTGGCATTTGTTACACATTAATAGGGCTCTTCAGAATCTGACACACCAGGAATGTGATAGGATGTTAAACGAGTTTAATTCCCAGGGGAAACCCAAACCTGGCCAAGAAGGTCCTGAGATTGCCCAACTCCTAAAGCAATGCGCAGTCTCCTATAAACTTGCCAACAAAAGCAAACTGTTCAGCTAAAGCAGTGAAGCCCCGATGTAATTAGTCAGGACTCGTGACTGCAAATGACAGAATATCGCTTCAGCAACAAAAGGGTCTTTTTAGGACACTTGGCTGAAAAATTCAGAGCTAACACTACCTTGAGGCACAGCTAGATAAAGTCACAAATACTGTTATCAGAGTTTTGTCCCTCAGCCTCTCTCCATGTAGTGGGCCTGGGGGTCCCCAGCACCCCAAGCTTCACAGCCTAACAGCCTAACAGCTCCAGTTGTATGAGAACATCTTCTCCTAAATCTCTGAAGAGGATTTCTGAGAATTAGTCTTGATTTAGGGTCATGTGCCCATCTCTGTAGCTGAAAGAAGAAAGGAGGGTATTATAGGCTAAGGTGTCTTATTATACCCCAAACCCATGGAATTTGTTTCCTTTAGAGAGGTCAAGTTCTGTGATCAGAAAGGGAAGGTATGCTGGGAGATGAAATATATTGAGGTCTCTTTACTCAGCCTGAGAATCCTTATCTATGCCACTCTCAGGAATAGCCACTGATGACAATGGACCAGGGAGATACTCCTGGCAAGCAGAACCTGAAAAAATCAGTCTGCCCCCTGTAGGAAATCAGCCCACTAGCAGAGCAGGGACATCTTTGATAAACCACCTATCTGGCAGATGTAGTACACACTACAGGACAGGGACTTCACTGTATTCATTCCCGTCTATGAATTAAGAATATTTTAATTGCAGTTAAGGGTGGGTGAAGACAAATTCCACAATGTCAGGTGTAAAGATATAAGGAATTGGATTTACTGGGAAAAATACAAATCAAGGCTAAGAAGTAAGAGGCATATAGTCTGTATTCTCTTGTCATCACAAAGAGAAGTCTACAAAAATCAGTTCAGCATAAGTGGACACACCACAGGTCCCTGTCCCCCAGGGGACGAGTCCTAACTCTCTACTGTCTTACCATATAATCATGATAAGGTTGGGATAAGGGGTATAAATAGAAAGAATTTAAGTACCAAACAGTCTAAGTATAAATGCTAACACAGCGGGCGGTTGTCTGAGGATGTCGGCTGCCATCATCTGATAACTTGTTAGAGGTGGGCTGCTGCTGGTAGAAGGAGGGCTTGTTACTGTCGGTTCAGGCACAAACATTCTCTCTGGGGGAGGAGGAGCCTTTGTATGTAAGTTGCTGAACAACTTTCCCTTTCCCTCACAATATCAAATTTGTTATTTGGCCTTCAATTGCAGGGTCAAGAGGAACCACATTCAAACCTGACCTGGTGAAATAAATATCTTCCAAAGATGCTGGACTTGGAATAGAATAGGTAAACCAGATAGGTTGTCTCCCTTTAGAGAGGGTTTAAGTGTGGGCTTTTGTTGTTGGTGGTGGTATTTAATATGGGATCATTTGTAATATGACTGGGATGTTTCTAGAACTGTGAGAGTGAGAAGAAAGTTTGCTGGGGGGGGTGAGGATCTGCGGTATGCTGGGCAGCCAAGGCGTGGTGAAGTGTGGGCAGCGGCAGCTATTGGTTTCGGCTGTCCTGTAGGGTCCCAGTGAGGCTTCTTCCCCATCCTCCTTCTCCTGGCAAAAGTCCCAAAGAAGCCTAGCTATTCATTTTCCTTCTTTCTGTAGATATGGTGAATGAGTTATTCAGAGGCTGATGTGTAGCCTAAGCAGCTGCAATCAGAATCATTCCCTGGAATTAACTGCAAGTGTACCTTGTTACATCCCTGCTCAGAACTTTATAGTGACTTCTCACCAGAATTAAATCCAAACGCCTTACCATGGCCCATGAGAACTGCCTGATCTAGCCCCTGCTTCTATTTCCTCGTTGACTTCCTCATTGCTTGCTATCTGGCCATCTTGTCAACACACTACAGCCATACTGGCTGTCTCTTAGCTCCTACAACACGTCAAGCTCTTTCCCATTTCAAGGATGTTTTCTTTGCCGCAAATTCTCTCCTTTTGGACTCTTCTCATGTTGACTCTTTTTTTTTTCTTGTGGTAACTTTTTAAAAATATGATTTCAAACTTACAGAAAAGCTAAAAGAATAATAAAATGAATTTCTGTATACTGATTATCCAGATTCATCATTTGCTAATTTTGCCCAATTTGCCTTTCCATTCTCTCTATTTTTATATGTATATACCATTTATTTAAATCATTTGAGCTTAAATTGGAGACATTATGCTCCCTTACTCCTAAATACTTTCGTATGTCTTTCCTAAGGATAAGGACATTCTCTTTCAGAATTAGAGTGCAATTAACAAAATCAAGAAATTTAACATTAATACAATACTATTATCTAATCCACTTTCCATATTCAAATTTCATCAATTGTCCCAATGATAGCCCTTATAGCAATTTGTTTTCCAGTCCATTATCTCATATAATGTTTCATTACTATGTCTCTTTACTATCCTTTTGTCTGCAAAGGTTCTCAGACTTTCTTATCTTTCTTAATCATACATCAAAAATATGGGAAATATCTCTAATAGCTATCAAATATAGTCATGAATATTTCTGACATGTTGACTTCAGACTCCCTGAGTTTACATATTTCTTTATGAAGACTACTCTTCATAGGAATTGCTATGTAACCTGAAAGGCCAAGATCATCATAGCTCCTACTTACACAATAGCAAGATGTCAGATCCCTTCTCCTTAAAATACCCTCCACCAGGGAGCACGGCATTTGTACTCTCTTCTCAGGGCCTGGCTCTTGCTGTTTCGTAAGTCTGGACTGCAATTATCCATCTATCCATGGTCTCCTGAACTCACGGCTCTGCTGCCAGCAATTAGGTAACGACTGAATCAGCTGGGAGCTGCTGCTGCTGCCGGCTCTCCCACACCAGCCTCCAAAGCAGCAGTTCTCAGTTGACTGTACGTTAGAGTCACCTGAAGAGCTTTCAGAACTGCTGGCATTCCAGGCCAATTCAATCAGATTTTCCGGAGGAGGGACTCAAGTAGAATCACCGCTCTCTCCAACCCTTTATAAGAATGGATGCAGATTTTGGTTAATTCTATCACAGCCCAAACCAGGTTCTGCATCTAAACTTTACTGAAGACAGGAATAAGCGAAGGGAATTATGACATTAAAAAAGAAAGAAAGAAATCACCTTGCCTCAGGCTACTTTGTGTGGCAGCTGTCTGAATCCAGACTTCCTGTGTCATTCTTACGGGGCTTTTGCCAGGTGCCTCCGCGTATACCTCCTAGCCTGCCTTCTTGTGGCAGAGAAAACTTCCCACCACTATTGGAAGTGCTCACAAGAATATCTAGGTAAACTCAGGAGGGCACTCATAAAAAGAAGGAATCCCTTCTCTACCTAATCCTGAGGCCTCCCTTCTCATCCTCATTTTCTATTCCAGAGAACTGGCAGTATGAAAATCCACTTTGTTCAGGAGAAAGTCCACTTGGGATCCATAGTAGTGGGTTGAGCTATGACCCCAATGTGACAATCTCTTCACAAGTACATCCAACTGCAGCTCGAGGGATATGCACCCGGAAGCAAAAGATTGTTCCCTTAAATGTCACTTTCCCAAGCAGTAAAAAGGATAGTTCTTTCTGTTTCTCCATCACATACAGTATTTTAGTAGTTTAATCAAGATTGAGCATCTACAAACCAGTTTGGTTCTGTTTTATGGTCTTTCATCACCTGCATTGCATCCCTGCAGTATTTTTGGTCTGAATTCCTGAACTCTCTAAAATACCACTCAAATATAAACAAACATACAAATAAATAAACGAATGAATAAAAATAAGCACATCGACACTCGTACTCACCCACAAGTACACACACGATAAAGGCATATTGCAATTTAAATATACATGTAGAGAAGAAATATCTTTCCAAGGGAAACATTATGTACAGAAAACTCTGCTGGCAATATAAAGAAAAATTTTGGCATTATCCTAAAGAGCAATGTAATCCTTAGCATAGGTTATTTGCCATTTTTCTATTTTTCTCAAAATGTTCTCTTTTTTGTATTTGTATATATACAAGGTGGCTTTCCCAGAAGAAGGAACATTCTGCAGCAAACATGCATCCTGATCTGAGCCTCTTGCAAGAGAAAAATGGTTTGCAGCTCTGACATGACAGTTCTTTTTCAGCTGCTATCATTCTCTGTAATATTTTAAAGATCATAGAACAAACTCCACTTCAGCTGAAGCTTAAGGCATGATATGCTCTTCCTCCCCAAAGCCATATCTGCACACAGGAAGCTTCCCATGCACAGAGCCTGGAGTCGAGGTTCAGCCCTTAGATGATGAGAGAAGGAATTGACTCCTGCCTGCCTTTCCAAACCTGCTCCAGAAATCAATGCCTTTTCTTTCAGGAACTGGTAACTGAGTCTTTCTGCCAAGCATTTTCACTCTTCTTTTAGGCTTAGCTCAGAAACGCTGTTACATATACACCAGAATTCTTAACCCTGAATCACTCTTACCCAATTTTATGAGTTTCTTACAAGAACACTTTTTAAAAATAATTTTGTGGGGCTGGCCCGGTGGCGCAGCAGTTAAGTGTGACCATTCCACTTCGGCGGCCCAGGATTTGCTGGTTCGGATCCTGGGTGCAGACATGGCACCACTTGGCAAGTCATGCTGTGGTAGGCGTCCCACATATAAAGTGGAGGAAGATGGGCACGAATTTTAGCTCAGGGCCAGTCTTCCTCAGCAACAAAAAAAAAAAAGAGGAGGATTGGTGGCAGGTGTTAGCTCAGGGCTAATCTTCCTCAAATAATAATAATAATTCTGTTTCTATTACAAAATTAATAAATGTGTATTGTAAAAGATTTAAAAAATATCTCTACACAAAAAGAAAACACATTATCATTAAGTCCACCACCTAAATATTACTATAGATATCTTATCATAAGCCTTCCCCCTACCGTTTTCAGGGATATTTATGTTTTTAAACACAGAAGTAGAAACAAGAATGACAAGACTTTATGACTCATTTTCTTATAACAAAATAGATTTTTGTATAAGCTAATAAACAATCTTAACAGTTACATAGTATATCAAAATCCATTTACATAACCAGTCCCATATCTTTAAGCAGTTATGCTGTTTCTTGTTTTTTGTTATCATAAGCAACATCTTTGTAACATAACTTTAGCAAATATCCATTATTCTTTCCTTAGGATAAATTCCTAAAAGCAGAATTACTGGATTGAAAATTATACAAATTTCTAATTAAAAAAAAAATACACATTGCTAAAGTGCCTTCTAAAAATTTACCCTCTTATTTCAGCACCTTTGCCAATAAAGGATATTACTTAATTTTTAACCTTTTATAATTTGACACTTAAAAATATGGAATCTCATTCTTTTTAACATCATTTCCTATATTTTCATATAATGTCCTATCTGATTACTTGCAGAGTTGAACTTTTTTATAGGGTAGGCCAATTGTTTGACTTATTTTATGAATTGCCTGGTGCCAACTTTTGGGCATTTTCCTTTCTTTGATTTTTCTCTAAATTAGAGATTCCCTTCCCGTTTTTCATATATTTGTCATTTTCATGTAGATTTGTAAGATCTTTTTTATCTGAAAGACATTAAGAATAAGTTAGCTTTCTATATATGTTGCAATTTTTCATCACTCATTTCTCTTTCCAAAAAGTTCCATTTTTTTACATTTATTCATTCAACCAATATTAATAATTATGTAATAAAATCAACCAAATTTTGCTGGCTGGTTTCTATCTTTGAGGTCACACTTAGAAAAGTGTAGCCTTCTAAGATTATGTAACTATTCATTTATTTTCTTCCAGTAATTTTATTTCAATTTTTAATAGCTAAAACTTTGATCCACCTGGAAATTGGATGGTGCATGGAATGGGGTAAGAATTTAACTTTGTTTTTTTTTAATGTTGGGGCAATTGTTACAAAACCAGTTTTTATCTAATTCTTTCTTTCCTCACTAATTTGGAATATTACTCTCAACATATACAAAATTCGTATGCATAATTTGTTATGTTTCTGGATTTTCTAATCTTATTGATCTCTTTCTCTTCCTCTAACAATATCAGGCAATTTTAATTCTAATTATACCGTATATCTTTACCCATTTCCTTTCTTTTTTTCAGAAAAATGTTTTAGCTTTTCTGTAATATTTAGTTACTGAAATTAACTTTAAAGCCACTTTGGAAAGCTGAAATTTCAGTTGAAATTGCATTCTACTTGTTGATTAATCTGAGGAGAATTTACTTTTTTACAATTTTATGATTTTGCACACAAGAATATCCACTTAATCAAGCCTCTTTTATATCCCTCCCCTTATTTTGTAGTTTTCTTCAAGAAAGTCTTGAACTTTTTGTCATATTTATTCCTAAGTAATTTCTAATTAGGTTTTTTTTGAGAATAAAGATCTTAGTCATCCTGTCTTGATTTCTATGTATGATCTTGTGCACTTCAGCTGCAGATTCTCCTACATAGTAAGGTGGGAAAAAATATTATTGTACATACACCAAAATAATAAATACTTGGCTTAATGAAGTAGTATGATAAATTTTTTCCCTCAGTAGTTTCTGAATTTTCTTTATCTTATCTTTATATTTTAAAATGTATTTAAAATATGAGTGAGGAAGCTGATAAAGACCTTCCCATTTTCCCATTCATAATTTCACACAGTACTATAGGCATTTACATTCTCTAAGACATTTTTGTTTGTCAGTCACCCCAACTAGATTATAGAGCCTTGAATTATTTTCCTGCACCTTTTACCTGTATACTTCGTGGCACCTAACACAGTATTAGGAAAATAGTAAATGCCCAGTAAATCCTTCCTCAATGAGTTATCAGATAAATTGAATGACTGAGGCAGAAGATAGAGGGAAAAAACTACAAAATGTGGTGTGACATTTCAAAATAACTTGTGTTACAGTAGCTCCCCCTTATCCACAGGGGATATATTCCAAGACCCCCAGTGGATTCCTGAAACCATGGATGGTACCAAACCCTACATATACCATGTTGTTTTTCTATGTGTACACACCTATGATAAAGTTTACTTTATAAATTAGGCACAGGAAGACATTAACAACAAATAATTAATGATAAAATAGGATAATTATAACAATATACTGTAATAAAAGTTACCATAGATCTTAGCAACCTCAGCATATAAATTTTTTCTTTCCTTTTTAAGTCAAGAACTTTCTCCTTTTCACTTTGAGGAAGCACTTTATGGCTTCTCTTTGGCATACCTGAATTGCTAGCATTGCTACTCCTTTACTTTGGAGCCATTGTTAAATAAAATAAGTAAAATAAGGGTAACTTGAATACAGGCACTTTGACAGTTGATCTGGCAACTGAGAGGGCTACTAAGTGACTAACATGCGGGTAGCGTGTACGGCATGAGTACACCAGACAAAGGGATGATTCACAGCCCAGGCAGGACGGAGAGGGATGGTGCAAGGCTCCATCACACTACGCACAACGGCCACACAATTTAAAACTTGTGAATTATTTATTTCTGGAATTTTCCATTTAATATTTTCAGACTGTGGTTGCCCACAGGTAATTATAACCATGAAAAGTGAAACTGCAAATAAGGAGGACTAGTGGACTTTATTTTGTAACGCGTGTATGTCTAGATCCTCAACTAGGCCATACACAACTGATAGATAGGGGCTGTATCTCATGTTCTCTGCTTTTATAGTTCTAGTTACACAGATTGGACACCTCAGAGCCTCTTCAGTGAATGCTATTAAATTCTGGATTGATTAAAAATAAAACCTCTTACACTAAAGAAAAATCAGCAACAAAAATGTCAAATGCAGAACAGAGAATACATTTACGTTCCTAATTACGCATTTTCAGAGCCTTATCCTATATTATAGATAGCAAGAGGTTCCCAGTCTGAGGGAAGGGTTTCTAGCAAAGTAAGCATTGTTGGTAGTGGTAGAGTGGTCCTCACTTTTTGCTTTATTGTAGAGTACAAGAAAATAGGAGCTGGCCCCATGGCCCAGTGGTTAAGTTCACATGCTCCTCTTCGGCAGCCCAGGGTTTCACCGGTTCGGATCCTAGGTGCAGACATGGCACCGCTCATCAGGCCATGCTGAGGCAGCGTCCCACATGCCACAACTAGAAGGACCCACAACTAAAATATGCAACTATATACTGGGGGGATTTGGGGAGAAAAAGCAGGAAAAAAAAGAGGATTGGCAACAGTTGTTAGCTTAGGTGTCAATCTTTAAAGAGAAAAGTAAAGAAAAGAATGAGTGCTTGTAATAAAAACAATATGAGACCTGTAGACAATAAATTTAAGAAAAGGTAGATATAAGTGTGGATCACCTCTCAGTTCTTTTTTTTGAGGAAGATTACTCCTGAGCTAACATCTGCTGCCAATCCTCCTCCTCTTTTTGCTGAGGAAGACTGGCCCTGAGCTAACATCCATGCACATCTTCCTCTACTTTATGTGTGGAATGCCTACCACAGCATGGCTTGCCATCCTCCTCTACTTTATATGTGGGACGCCTACCACAGCATGGCTTGCCAAGCAGTGCCATGTCCACACGGGGATCCAAACCAGCGAACCCAGGGCTGCAGAAGTAGAACGTGAGAACTTAACCACTGCGTCACCGGGCCAGCCAGCCTCCACCTCTTAGTTCTCACTCTGAGTCTAGTAAAGGTGAGCCCTGAGCAGCCAACCTTCAAATAATCAGCACCTACTGCTTACTCATGTAACTCATCCATTAAAGTAGTTCAGTTTTGATGAAAATTGTAATGTGTTAAGAAAGTGTAGATTCATTTTTCTGTATGATGACTTTCCCCTGTTTCCAAGAATAATCAAATTAGCTATATTTTACCTAGAACTATGTAAACTCAAAATGCTATTAAAAAGCAAAGCCAATATTCTGAAACACCACAAGATGGAGATGCTACTCCATTTAAAATGTCTTTTTTTTAACTGTTCCAACTTCCTCTAGAGGGCTTAACTTGTGCTTTCTTCATCAAAATTTAAGATTTTAAGATCATTTATGCTTCCAAATGAGGTTAGAATCAAAATCATCTATGTAACAAAATTATAACAGTGATTTCCACTTTAAAATATGTCTGTGGAGTGTGAGTTATATCTTTGTCTCTCTGCTGGCCGTCTGCATTTGTCTTTTGTAGGGAGCTTCAAGCTGTGTGTGTGTGTGTGTGTGTGTGTGTTTCTGTGTTTATCTTCCAGGTGTTTAATATCCTTTCTGTTTGTTGCTCTGTTGCTCCATATGTATGCCTCCCATGTGGTGAATCTGTGTATCATTGTAATTGTCTCTCCCATTAAATTGTGTCTAGTTCATGATGGCAACCTGAGTATTAAATAAATGTGTCAGCATTTGTCTTGTGAAATTGTTGGTATGTCATCCTTTCTGTTCCTATTCCTCTTTATCTCTTCTGTTTTTCCATTTAAAAAAAAAAATCTTTGTTTTTTTTCTAAAGATTATCCCTGGGCTAACATCTGTTGCCAATCTTCCTTTTTTTTTTCTTCTGTCCAAAACCCCCAGTACATAGTTATATATTCTAGTTGTAGGTCCTTCTGGTTCTGCTACATGGGATGCCGCCTCAGCATGGCTTGATGAGTGGTGCTAGGTCCACGCCCAGGATCTGAACCCGTGAAACTGGGCCACTGAAGTGGTCTATTAATGGTAGATCTTTTATTAATAACATAAGCGAGTAATCATGTCACATTTTATAATACTATTTAATGACTATTATTCAGAGTAACTTTGTGAAATTAAGTGAAGCTCTGTTACAGCATTTTAGTTTCAAAAATAACTCTGCATAAATTGCATACATCTAGGTAGTGTAGTCATCCAAGGTAATTTACTTCCTACATTTTAAGAAATTTTATCACAAGAACTTTTCATTACCTACAGGGTCCAAGATTCTATTGTTAGATGTGGAAAATTCTAGTGAACATGATCTTAATATTAAAGATACAGTTATGACCCTGAATTCCTTGACAGGGGTTATGTCTTATTTATCTAAACATCTCACATCCCAACTAACCTGATGCATATACTTTTTAAATGTCAAATAAGTGACTGAATGAAAAAATGAATGAATGTATATGTGCGTTATATAATAACTCGTAACTTAGTCCTTTCTATTGATTTATGGTTTTCATCTACAGCCAATGAATAAAGTGTGTCGTATTCATTCTTCCTCTTGGACTCCATTGAGAAAAACGGTAATTAGAAGTTTCATCAACAAATTCTTTAATTCACCTTGGCTAAAAATTTTAAAAAGAGTCAACTGTAAACCTCAGTTAGATGAGAAACTCAAACAAATGGAAATCTATTGTCATGGATATTTTAAGAATATTAAGTCTCACAACAAACCATTACATTTCATTAATTGGATAAAAGAGAGGTTTGGTGACTATTTACATAAAAGTTGTCATAAAATACTAATCAACACTTCTTTGTGCCCATCACAATTTGAGTTTGCATCTAGGCCTGTTTCCTAAGAATGGCAAGAAATTCCTGTAATATTGAAATTGTTTCATATAATAAAGCCAAAAACTGTTTTGTAAACTTGAGATTAAAATTTTTTTGAACTCAAGTTTTTTAGGGAACTATATTTGTCAGAAAAATTATTGTAGGAAACTGTTACTATCCACCTAAATGCAACCAATGTTGACATAGGAAGTTAATTTTACCTTAGCAATAATTAGCTTATTATGACTTCACTGAGATAGGTCAAATTAACTAAATAAATACAATAAAGATTATATAGAGTTTCTTAAAATTAGAGAAAGAGCTAAACGTCTTTCCTAATTATAAAATTAATTTTACCGATAAAAAGGCAATGATTACAAGTTTAAAATACAATTCAATATCTCAATTGGCCTAGATTGTTGGATACATTGATCTAGAACAAAGTGGTCTTACTTGGAAAAGTAGAGTTGAGATTTATATAAATTTAGAATAAGGATAGAATCTATATCTGTAAGATCACTCAGGGATTACGTGGTAAGGAAGAAGAGCAGAGTAGAACAGCTAGACAGAATCCTAAGAAATACCTTTATTTCAATAAGAACGTAGAGAAAGAGGAGTCTATGAAGGAAAATCAGAAAGAATGGCCAGATTAGTGTTGTTGAAGCCTTTATGAACTTCCACCATAACTTCTTCCATCTACCCATAACCACTTCCTTTTGTCATGTCTCAAAGTTGAAAAATTAGAAGCAAATGAGAATCACTGTGCCAGGCACACAGAGTCTCGTATCTGGAAAAGTTATATAGTATATAGTTAATAATACCAAATCAAAAATAAGCGCAATATATGGCTTTTCTAGTAGGCTTTTTGTATTATTTCTTACCAGCTGCTTAACCTGAGGCAAGTTATTAGCCTCTCTATGCCTCAGTTTCCTCTTCGGTAAAAAGGGATACTGCTGTTACTTACACTACTTACATCATATCACAATATTGTTGTGAGTAATAAATTATATACTACATGTAAATCATTTAGAAGGGTGATTTGCATGCAGTAAATGCTCAGTAAATGATATCCAGTATTATTATTATTGCAGCACAGTTAATAATTTTAAATGGACAGGAGAGGAAAATGTCAATATGTTGTCCCAAGTGCAGTAGCAGCCACAAATCGCTGTGAAATTCAACATAAAAAATCCTTGAGAGAGGCATATTATCTGTCTCATTATGTTTCTTGTCTAATTTTTTCTAGATTTGCCTCGATTGTTTTAGATTCCATAACTTGGTATATTTTTATGGCAGAATGCAGTTCTTTGAAACTAGAGAAAACAAACAAAAGGCTTACATTCCAAAATTCACCATATTTATTGTAAAAGCTAGATCCCTAAGGGTTACAACAGTGCCTGACATATACTAAGTGCTAAGTAAATATTCATTGAATGCATAAATGAAAGCTTCTGAAAGTATTTTTATTGCTGTTTGGTAATTTGATCAGTGCTCTCCCTACAACCCTTCAATGTAAAAGAATCATGGAACATCAGGGTTGAAAAGGTCCTCTTTCCAATAACCGATATGGCGACTGAACCCCTTCTCTAAGTCTAGTCAATTGACCACCTAATCAATCTTGCAGCTCTCCTAGGGATGGAAAACTCCATACTTCTGGAGGAAGTTCATTACATCTGGAGACCACTCCAGCACCAAGTTAATCCTTTTATTGAGTCATGAACTAATTCCCTGTTGTTAGCTAATCCATAGGGAAATCAACAAAATAATTTGTTGTGCCTTACCATGGGCTAAGTGCAATATATAGTTGTCTCTTCCTGAATTCCAAGTACCTAGAGCAGTGTGCAGTAAATGTAAGTCTTCTGTAAATATTCACTAAATGTTACATTGTTAATGTACACTGCATTAATTACTGGTTGATATTAAACTATTCATAGTCTTTTTTACATTGGCCCCCACAAACCACTTTCTTCTCCACCCTACACATTTGATATTCAGCAGAGTTGGATGAAAGGACAATACCAATCATCTTTAATAAACTTTATTTCATTAGATGATAGAATTTATCATAGTTATTTATGCTTGGAATTTTTTTTCTTTGGTACTTGTTTTTTAGTGCTGTTAAGTTCTAAAGATTAAAAAAAGGTGTCCTTCATGTGGATGGTGATGGATAGTAATTAGTCTTTGGGTGGTGAACATAATGTAATCTACACAGAAATCAAAATGTAATGATGTACATCTGAAATTTATGTAATATTATAAACCAATGTTACCTCAATTTAAAAAAAAAGAAAAAGGTGTCCTAATCTGGTAAAAGAAAATGTGTCCCGTGAGTCTACTTTTATTTGGAAGCTTGTTGTGTACTATGCTTTTTAAAAATGTTATGTAACTTTGTATATTGTCACGAACTAACAAGAAATATGTTGGATCCATGAAAGCTAATTTCCTCTTTGGAATACCTGCAGGGCTCTTTGTCAATCCAAAACAGGTTTAGCCTAATTATATGCTAATTAGGCTAACTTCATATATTCCAGTTATTTAAACAAGAATGATAATAGCCTGATTAGAAGGCAACTCTGCTGAGCCACAGGGTATATGATTGATGTTAAAGCATCTATCACTATGACTGTAAAAATAAAAAACACTTATTAAAGATCAGGTGTCTGCAATTCAATAAAACTTTCCTTACTTTGGGAGAGATTTTAGGAAAACTAATTTAAGATAAAACCCCAATTTAGATATTTAATACTTTTAGAGTATAGTCATTACTGAACATTTTTCCTTAACTCTCTTTTATTTGTACTTGAATTTTTTCTTTTGTAAGCTATCAAATCATCTCTAGGTAATAAAAAATGGGTATTGTGTATAAATATTTGGAATGTGTGTCAACAAAAGAGTACTTGTATCACGTGTTTATAAAAATGAATGATTAAATATTACCTACTGTAAGTATTACTAAATGATAACCTGAAAAAAATTCTGGTTTTAAGAACGAATTTGTTTGCTAAAACTCATCAAAAATCTTGTCTTGCCGAGTATCTCTTTTCACCATCTCATTGATCACTGAAGTATTCCACAACCTAAAGTACAAGAATCATTTTTCTAACATATAAAATATATTAGGATTTAATTTCAAGTTCATTATAACACAAATCTGCAAAAAGAAATTGGAGGATGGTTATTTAAATTTTTGGTTATAAAGTAGAAAAATATTTATAGGGAGATAAATATTTGGGATGAATGAGTGAACAAATGAATAAATGACAAAATTTCATAATCACCTTAAAGGAACTAACAAAGTACTCAAATTGAGACATCTATTATTTAACATATGAAATAATTTTTCCCATTACGATTAGAAAAAAGGAGATTATACTAATGAGGGTACAAATATAGCCTAAAAATTAATTCATGGATAATTGATTTTCCACATTGCATTTAATTTTATTTCACTTGTTAAAATATCTGTAATATACAGAATAAAAATAAGCTAGTTCTAAATACCTAAATGAAAATAGGAAATAACAGTAGTGCTTAATTATATTATCAAATGCCTCCTGTTTTCAGCTGCGATGGAGCCCTTATACATTTCTGCAAGATTTTTCTTTACATGTCTTACATTTTCAAAAGCCTTATCAAAAAAGTCTTTTATAAAGAAGGAAATTTGTACATTTTTTTCCCTCACATATGTACTGACAATCCCCGTTACTGGGTCAATTTATAAGACCAGACAAATCCACATAGAGTCTTTCCTTGTCATTCTTGTATGAGGACATAGAAACCAAACAGCAAAAGACAGAGAATTGAGGCCCAGTCTATAGACAATATAGTTACTATGAAGGCATATACTTTGTTAGATGGAGAGACAAAGACATTATTTATTAAAAGGAGGACGAGAGAGATACTTTCCTGCTTACTCCATTTATTCTCTTAATTTCAGAATGGTATCAAATACCAATCATCTCTGTCATATTTTCTCAAAACACTGTTAGTGAAAAGGTAGATTCCCACTGCTATCTGGTTTCTTTTCAGTGGTAACTGAAACCACACAACTGCTCTCAATCAACTTGAAATCATCCCAATATGATCGTCTTTTTGAAATAAAGTTTAAAAGCAATTCTACCATCATCACTCATGTTTTATAACTAGATTTTTTTATTTTCCTCATTCAGAAAGAGATGAAATATTACACAAATGCTTGCCACTAATCTATTCAATATCCCTTTACTTATCCATCTTTCCTTTTCAGATTTCTCTCATCTGTTTCTCTAAACTTGATTAACTTTTCCATAAAATATTAGACGGGTATATCTGGAAGAAATTTTCAACCACAAGTGATCTTTTTATTGCCTTGATAGTTTTAGGACTTGTTGAAATAACCCTCTCCCCTTTTAGAGATGTCTTCAAATTGAGAATTTACAAACATTGTATAATTATAATTTGAAAATAAAAAAGTGTCTTCTGATTTAGAATGTGAATAAACGGATTAGTCTCCATATCATATAATAATAAGAGAAAGCAGCTTAGAGCATTGAAAATGAAGTGTCAGAGCCTAATTGCATATATTGGCTCAACATGTTGTAAATACCTAAAGTTGTAAATCTTGACCTCTATAATCCCTCCTTCAACCACAAAATCATATTCTTTCAATTATCTTACTTTCCCACTCTTCATCTTTGATGACCTCTAGTCCTTTAATCCTTCCTATTAATAATATAAAAACTAACATATTAGTTCATAAAATGTTGCACATTATTTAATTTAATCTTAACAATCTGTATTATTATTCCTATTTTGGAGAAAATGAGACTCAGGTTTAGAGACTCACTCAAGATCACGTGGCTAGTACTTTTGACATCAACATAAACGGAGGGGGCAGATGATTTATTCTCATCTTACATCAACCATATAAACAACAGAAAAAAAAACATATAGTTTTAGAAGTGAGTGTAGCCACCCTCAAAACAGGAAGGTCAACTTTTGGAGGACCACAAAGTGCATGTGAGAAAATTGCGTTCTGTATCATGAAGTGGTGAGAGCTGGAAGCAGTTCAGATAACCAAGAGGCCTAGTGCAAGGATCCAGGCACATAGCGCCACCTTCCAGGCTAGGCACAAGAGAAAAGGATGCCTGTCTTTAGGAAGGAGCAGAGCTTGGGGTAATCAATAGGAAAATGCCCCTGGTAGCTGGTAAAGTTAGGAAGATTGGAGAGCACCCAAGCTCAGAAAACGACCTCCCAGGTTTCCCATCTGGCAGGATATAATGTTCATTCCTTATTCTATCAATGACTTCAACCAAACCTTAGTAGATCTTATGCTTCCCACAATATGTGCTGTATAAGCTGAGACCATAGTCTTTCAGGCAATCTCAGCTGCAGTGAGGAATGCAATAACTAAGACAAGAATTACCAAATGTTGTAAGAGTATTAACTCCACGAAAGACGACAAACTCAGTGAAAGGTAGGGAAGGGTCAGGGATCATAGAGAATTCAAAATATAACTTTCAAAGAAGTAAAATTAATATACTCAAGGGAAGACTATTGCATATATGAAAGAAGGATAGGCACTTATGAAAAAGAACGAATTAAAAATTCTGCAACTGAAAAAGGTAGATCTGGGACTCAAACACAGGTCTTCTGCCTCCAAGTTCCATGTTGTTTCCTCTGATACCATAGCTAACCCCCACATACACACAGATACGTATACATGCTTTTTTGCTTGTTTGTTTAGCTTCCTCATTACTCTGCCTCTATACAGTCTTGACCTCATGGTCCATCAAAGGAGTGCATTATTCCCTTGTCTCCACATCTTCTACTCTGCTCACCTTGCAAATTTGTAATCTTGTGATTCTCAACCTTGGCTGCATATTAGAGACACCTGGAAACTTAAAAAGAAAAAACACAGTAACTACCGTAGACTAATTAAATCAGATCCTCTGGGAATAGGACTCATGCATTGATGCTCTTTCTAGAAGCTCCTTGGATGATTCTATGAGAATAACTGCCATTATCTATTTTTGTTTCAGAAATGGCTAATTGTTCACCAAAATGTGTGCCTTCCCTTGCATAGTATAAAGCTGTCACTAGGAAGCAGCTGTATATCAAGGGAGTCATTCTTGAGCATCACATAGAGGGCCAGGTGATTAGTTCTCAGCATTAGAATGTGGCCTGAAATAACATATATCACTTCTGAGAGAAGGAAGAAGCAGTGTGTATTCTGCATTCTCCTTTTCCATCTGCTAAATAGATGCAGAATATTTGAAGGGTATAGCAGACGCAAAATCAGAAGATGGAAGGAACCTGGGGCCATGAATCACCACTTAAAGTCATGCTCTGATCAAGTTTTATATCATCATAAGATGGCTGAGAGGAAAACATTTATTGTAAGTCTCCAAATTCTAAGGTTTGTTTCATCAGCTGGAGTTACCCAGATCAATAGAGAAATTGGTACCTCGAAGTGGGGTGCTGCTGTGAAAAAAATCTCAAAATTTGTGGCATTAAATTAGTGATCAGGAAGAGTGTGGTTGGTCTTAAGAGTGAATGATTGTCTTTTAAGGATGTTAAGGGCTGGAACACACCACACTAAATTTTAGCACTTGAGTAGCAACAAGGGTACCAAAACCAGCAACCACTATGGTTGCCCATGGGAGGGAATGGTCAGAGCCAAGAGCATGTGTGTACATTAGGAAATGCTAAATAAGAAAGAGGAGATATAGATAAGAAAATAATTATTTATTTTGCTACTTCAGATCAAGATAACTTAGTTTAATTTGGCATTCAGTTAAAAAATTATTTGAATTCCTTAGCCTATCTAGGTGGCTGTGACATTACAATGCTAATGGAGAGTTTAATTTAGATGGGAAGCAAAGCAACAATTTTAATTTTCCTTCCAGACTTAAATCCTGCTTCTCAATTGAAAATAAAAATCTGGATTTATGAAGACAAGATGACTGGAGACTTGGGATCAAAAGCATGTAGGTAACAGAAATAAATGAAGTCACTCAGGAGCAGTAAAAACCAAGAACAAAGAAAAGCGGAAAATGTAGAGGATATACAGAGTAGAAGCCAGTGAAGTAATGAATAAACAAAATAAATCATGACGGTTTCCTTACATAGTACATATCACATTATATTGGCTGTTTTATATGAGCTTATAATTGAACCAGATGGTTTTGTTTTTTTCAAATATTATTTTTCCACCTTGATTTCAAGATTCTTAAAGGACAAGAACCACTCTCCCTCTTCTTTTATATTTTCCTAAACCTACAACCCCCAGCACAGTTTTATACATACAGTAAAACTCAACGAATTTTTGGTTCACTAAACCTGGCAAATTCCACTTCCCTCATCCATCCACCTGCAAAAAGCCCAAATCTCTTCTTAAAAGCAACTTTGTAATGTCCTACATCAACCCCTACAGGTAAACTTACAGAATTCTTGGCTACTAGGAGTGTGGGTTTAAAGAAACATTGTAATGTATCGGTGGTTTTCTGAGATGTTTTATCAAGTTGATGACAATGGGAAAGATCAGGAGCCTATGGCTAATTTTGTAATGGAGAAATACAAAGCCAAACACAGCCTCTAGTGAGGCACTGAGGAAACAGGAACTGAGAACTAAGGATTTATGAGTTTGGGGAAGATGGAGTATCCAACCAGCTCCTGGTATCATCCACTAAATGGTCCCAGCTACTGATCAAATGCATTTAACTTGGCACTAGGATGCTGAAATGCACATCATTACAAAACACACCTAACTGCAGAAAAGACTTTCCTTCAATTTTTTTCTTCTCCTCTAACTACCCCCTCTTGTATTTGAATCTACCCTTCATTTCATTCTCTTGCCAAATTGTCTCATTTTGGGGCTTCATTTTTCCCCCTCTGATCTGTATGGATCTGAGTGTATACTTGCTCATATGCTTTTGGTAGTAGTGGTTTCCAGATCTTTGGTACTGTATTGTGCCAACTCTGATTCTCTTTGGGACTGACTCATGAATTAAAGAGAAATGTTTGCATGACCTGTTTATTTTCCCAATGCTGGATTTTAAATTGTTGAAATGAGAAGCGATTCTTACTGAGCATGGCTAACTAGAAATCAGAAAACAGATAATCCAAGTTAAAATTGCGATTAGGCTGTGGATAAACAGGTAAATTGTGGATCAACAGACACTACAGAGTGGTGAAAGAAGACGACTAAGGACAAATGCTGCCACAAGTGCACTGGGAAATAGAAAAGTAAATGCCTGTGGCAGGTGGGGAGGTGGGCAAGGAATAAAGCTGAAGATTGGAAAAGGTTAGGAGGTTAGCCTAGGTTGGATAATATAAGCGTAAGTTTTGGTGTCAAATACCTGGGCTTAAAATCTTACCTGTGATCTTCAGCAATTAAGAGTATGGGCTGATCATCAATATTTCTACCTAATTCATAATTTGAGGATTATGTAAGTCCATTCCTTAGAACATAACATGGTATTCAGTAATTGGCAGCTTTTATAATTACGTTCAAGGATGCAAGGGTCCAAAACACAACTGTTAGCCTACCAGTGTTGGCAGCTTTCGAGAAGAGCAAATAGCTATAAATCAAGAAAAGAGTAGTCTCTCACAGGCTAGAGAAAGAGGCACAAGAGTCACACTCAAGGCCACAAAGCAGTGAACCTTTTACTAAATAGTAAAGTTTAAAACCACACAGCTTAACAGTAATTTTAATTTTACCACTAGGTGGCAATGATACAGCTGAATTTCACTGACAAGATTAATTTTAACAACAGTAAGCAAATCCAGACAGAAATTCCAAGAAGCTTTTTAGCATACATTTTCATTTTAGAAAAATGAAAAATTCTTTTATATACAATTTAATTTATAGCAGAATGTGTAATTATCTGATTCACTCTTAACTTCTGACGCTGTTTTCCTTGGTGCACTGAGGCAATTCATGCAACAAACAACTTTTAAACAGTTCTCATCACAGAGAAGTCTTTTTAAAAAATCTGGACATATATCATGAAGATAAGAGAAATTATGGAAAGCTAAAAATCTTTTTAAGTTTTAGAATTCTAAGAAAGGCACTATAAAATGCAAAGTATTTCAATGAAAAAGTTAAACTTTTAAAAAATGACTGATAAAGAATTTTTTTTAATTTAGGGCCAAAACATGAAATAATATGGAGACACTTTGCTTTTAAATTACAAATTAAACTAACATTCACATAGGTAAAGACTTTTCAATGTCTTGAGTAAACAGTAAGTTTACTAAGCAAATTTATAAAAATTCTGACTTGAACTCTAGAAGAATACATTTTTATAAGTGTCAAAATAATCAATGATGAAATACCTAGACAACGACACTTTCCATAATTACTTCTGCTTTCTTCATAAAACAGGTCACAACCTATGGCTTATTTAAAATAATAAAAACTATTCATTTCTCCTTTTCACATCAAATAAAAGGGAAGATATGACAAACTTTTTCAAATTATAGACATTTTCAAACACACAGTAAAAAAAAACACAAAACTTTCAAATTCCCAAGACATTCCCCCACATGTAAGGGGGTAGCTCATATCACCACATGTAGCATCACAAAATCTGTACTATAATTAGATGAATAAATAATAAACCTATACTGTTAACCAATTCATAATATAATAAAAAGACCCAATTAAAACAAGCCTATTTATTACCTTTGTATAAATAACCTAAAGTTCCCAAAATTTTCAACTCCAATTTTTCTAAAATAGATCAGAATATCTCATTATAGATCAGCTTTCCAATAGTTTTCTAATTTAGCAACCACTTCCTATATTATATTTACTTCATTTCCAGAAAAATCTCTCCCTCTTCCCACCCAAATATAAGAGAATAGATGAACGATTTCTTTTTATAATTCATAGGTCACTGTTTCCTCCTCATGATTGGGCTTCACTTCGAATTATTATAGATCACCCTGAAATCTAACAATATACATATTTCTCATTCCATCACCGTATACAGATATACAAAATGGATAGCCTTTTAAGATGGTTAGCACAAGAAAAGTTTACTGTGGCAGCCCTCACAAATCAAACAACAGAATTCAGGAAAGTGCTCAATCTGCTCACTGTAATCTGTAACTTCTGCTAGAAAATTTAGGGAATACCAGTGTAATGGAAGGGATAATTATAGATCTAGAAAAGTGAATTCACGTGTACATGAAATTATATCTATATAGAATCAGCTTCCAATTATGTGTACAAATAAAAGGACAAGAGAAAGATGATGCAAAACACATAATCCTCAAACCGCTATAGATACATGTTTGTATCTGTATTTCACAGGACTGTCTGAGAATTTAGCATACCAAGAAAATTAAGCCATATTGCAAAGAGGTTAAGAGGACAAACACAAATACCAAAACGATAACATTGAATTGCCATTATTGACTCGAGTTTGTCATCTTCTGTTTATTTCTGATGGTGGCTCGAAGTTTACGTATCACCAGTCTATCAGGCAGAATCATATCACCTTGTTGTTCTAGATAATCCAATAAATTTTCAGTCCATTGGAGAGCAGCTGCATGATTAATATGTTTCTCTGGAATCAGTTCTATTTCCTCCTCCTCATTTTCACTGGATTCATCTGTCTGGCCTTGTGCTCTTCTGATGATTTCACTGTCAGTTAACACTTCATAACCTGGTTCAGTACTGTCCACTTCAAGCCATTTTTCAATAGTCTCAGTAGTCACATTTTCCAGTCCTTTCGTGTGTTGTAAAATGGTGGCCACAGTAGCCACTGAAATATCTTCTTCATCAAAGTCCGAGCCTTCTTTCTCCTCTACAGTAGGGAGAATTCTCTTCCATGCTCTGCTAATGGTAACTGGTTTTACTAAATTCCATGCCATTGCTATTTCATAAAGTGCATCAAGCAGAGTTAGCTTCTTCCAGAATGATTTCAGGTCATTACCTTCTTCCAAGTTGTTCTGGAGAAGACCTGCACGATAGTTTCTCTTCATTGTCGCTATGACTCCCTGATCCGAAGGCTGAATCAATGAAGCGACATTAGGTGGTAAATACTTAGCAAATATTTGGCCATCATCCGACCTCAGGACATTTTCATTTGGATGTGTTGGTGAATTATCCAACAAGAGCACAGCCTTTTCCTGCAGGCCTTTGGATCTTAAGTACTCTCGAACTTGCGGCACAAAGATCTTATCAAACCACTGTCGGAAAATGGAAAGATCCATCCACGCACCTTTTTGGCTGAAATAAGAGACTGGCAGGTTTGAGGTGTCCGTTGACTTGAAGGAGCGAGGTTTCTTTGCTTTCCCCACAACACAAAGTTTAAGTTTGTGTAAACCTGTTGCATTGGCACAACACATGACAGTGACTCTCTCTTCAACTGACTTGTGCCCAGAGACAGTGCATTTACCTTTGATTACTGAAGTCCTGGAAGGCAGACATTTCCAAAAGAGTCCAGTTTCATCTGCATTGTAGATTTGTTCAGGTTGCAGATTTTCACGTTCAACAAAGTCTCGAAAGTTGTTACAAAAATCTTCCACAGCAGACTCATCTCCATTTAATCTCTCATTTCTAATGTTAATCTCTCTTATGCTGTGCCGCTGCTTAAAACGAGTTAACCAACCAGCAGAGGGGTTAAAATCACCATCCATTCCCAATGCATAAAAGAAGAATTCTGCCCTTTTTGCACAAATTGGTCCAGACACAGGATTCCCTTTTGCTCTTTGCTGGTTGAACCATTCCAGCATTGCTCTGTCCAGTTCCTCATACATGGATGGCTTCATAGATTTCCTCTTTGCCAGGAGACTTGTGGAATCAGAACTGCTGGCATAAGTTATAATCTTTTCCTTATTTTTTCTTATGTCCCGAACTGTGGTCTCACCGATTCCATAAATCACTGCCAGTTGTTTGGAAGAACCTCCATCTTCCAGTTTCTTTATGATATCTAGCTTGTCTTTAATAGTCAACACCACTCGCTTCCGTTTCCCTGACATGGTGAGGCTCTGGGACTCCGGGACTCCCCCCAACACTCACACTGCAGCAAACCACAAGATCTTCCTTCTCTCACACAGACTCACTTTAACACAGTCTTATACACTCAAGTCTTTCAAGCCTACCAAGAACCTGGTGGCCCTGACCCCGTCCCCGGCTGGGCCTGGCTGGTAAAGAGATGGAAGAGGAGGGAGAGAGGGGAGGAAGTTTGAGAGAACAGGCCTTTAACTTAGACGAGCAGTAGAGGAGGCCCCAAGTCAGCGCGGATAATCCGGTTTACAAACATTTGTTTTATTCCCCCAGTGGCCGCGAGAAAGAGTCTAACCCCATCGTGACCACGAGCCTCCTTCACGCCCAGATCCGGGGTAAACGCCCGTCACTAACCCCTGCCACACCCCAAAGTTACGGCAGAGAGCGGAAGAGCCAGGGAGTCGGGGACTGGTCCCCTTCCCCAGGGGTACGGTTACGTTTGATCCCTTCCCCTGCAGCCAGCCTGCCCCCGCAAACCCCACTTCCCCGCGCCGGGCTGAGCCTGCACAGTCCCCCGGCCCCTCGCAGCCCGCCGGGCCCCTCTCCCCACCTCAGCTGGAAACGGGACCCCGTACCGCTCCCTGCCTAACGCTCGGCGACCGCTCCGCCCCCGGCACACGCTCCCGGAAGATGCCCCCTCCCGCCGCCAGGCCCCGCCCATGGCCCCGCCCAGAGGCGGGACTTCCCCTGGTCCCCGGAAAGAGGAGTGTCGCTGGCCTGGAGCGGGAGCCCGGGGCGGAGGCGAAGGCGGAGGCAGGAGCAGAGGAGCTTTGAAAGGTGAGCGCGCGGGGGCGGCGCGGGGCCAGCCCGGGGCGGGGACTCGCTCTCGCTCCGGCTGCTAGTGGTTTGTTGGCGGGGCGGGGGGAAGCCGCGCCTCCCGGGCGGGGAGAAAGATTCCCGCGGGCGCCCTCGGGCTGGGCGGGGCGGCTCTCCTGCGCGCTTTTCTCCACTCGCCGGCCGCCCGGCCTGGGCGGGTGTCAGTTCCTTCCGCGATAGGGAAGGGGGTGGGACTCATGTGAGGAGCTCGAGTGGTGACTTTGCGGGCTTCTGGCCTTTCCAGACCCTTGTTTTCTGAGTGCGGAGCTCGTCTAGATTCTGGGGTTTGTGTCGTCCCGCGCACGTCATCGCGAAGCTGTGTGTAAGGGTCCCGTTGCCTAGCTACGGTGCCCCTCCATCCTGGAGGCAGAGTAGCGGACTGACAGGCGTGCTGCGTTGCGTACCTGCGTCCGGCCAGAGAGCCAGGTTTGTAATCATGCAAATGACTCTAGTGTTAACTCCGGAAAGGATCTATTCCTTCCTCTGCCACTCCTCCCTGCTGGATTTAGTGAACCACCTTCAGTGTTCCAGATTTTAATGAATGCTAATAGTTGTCCCGGCTGCCAAACTGGCAAGGATCCACTCTATGCAAAATTGTGGAGTATTGATTGTGGACCGAGATGCTAAGTGGGGGAAGCTGGCTTTCCTCTCTTTATATGTTTCTTCTTATTTTTCTATTTCCTATTTCTGTCGTGTTGTGCTACCCTGTTTTCCAGCCAGTGGAAGAACTGTGATAAATTTATTCACAGCGATGTGATAAGAGCTTAAACAGAATTATACACTGTAGCTCTTAAATCATGTGTTATGCTGGCTTGTTTTGGTGTCCCTAGTAATTTCATCAGATTGTGAACTCCTTGGGAGCAGAGACCGTATTGTTGATTTATTCTAGTAACGCCACAGCTCCGAGCATGTGCTGGCACCTAGTATCCATTCAATAACTATGTCCTTGGTTTGTTAAGGGCTCCTCTCCAAACTCATATAAAAGCACACACCAAGGAGGGGTGATGTTTTACAAGTAGGCATGAATCCCTTCTGGTGGAATTTCAAGTAATGGTTGGGGTTCCACTGCCCTTCAAACCTTACAGTGTCAGCTACCACCTACATTGTTGATAGAGCAAGTAAGTGATTCCTAGAATGAATATTTTCTTGAGGATGAATTAACCTCAAAGTCTAGAAGAAAGGATATTTCTTCTGATGAGAAATTCACGTGGCATCATCAAAGTACCTTCTTTTAGATGTAGAGTTACTGTGTGAGAGAAAGCGATATGGATTATCGCCTTTAATTCACATTCTTTGGCAGACAGCACAGCTGTTTATGTGCCTCTTAGGTGATATTAAGCATGAAGCACAAAGATGTGATAGTATTGATCATCTTCATTCACTTATTTAATGCTTTCTGTTTGGAGTCCCTTTGCCTAAAGGTAAGGTATGGTTAAAGAAGCCTGATTAAATTCTCATTTCAAGAAATTGAGTGTGTACTCCACATATATAGGAATTACATCCGTTTGCGTGGATTCTTTTTTTGAGTGAATTGTGGCGACCAAGAGACGTCTTACCCATCAACCGAGTTGAGTTTTACTTTCTCATTTTTCTCCTTAGGTTCAGTTCACTCATCTTTTCCCTCTGTCACCGTTCTTCCCTCCCCAGCTAATGTAGTAAAAGTATCCACAATTTAAAAAGAGGAGCCAAGAATATTTATGTTATCTTCTTTTACAATGACAGAATTTTTGACATTATTGATATAAATGGCAATTAAGAAATGTGAAGAAAGACCTTGGAAATTTGGCAGTTGGCCAAATGTAACTTGATTTATTTAAATAAAATTTGCCTCCTCAAACATTCAGTGCTGCAGTTTTCCAGAATAAATTTTTTCTCATCACACACTGCTCTTTGAAATTTTTACTTTAGGAGTCAGTGGAGAATCCCTTAAATTTTATGATCAATGTCATCAATAAGGTGGTAGAGGGAAGTCTGCAAATTTTCATCTCTTTTGCACATCCTTTTCTTGCCTAGTGGATAAGTAATTTCCAGAAGTTTCTGGCCTAACTCATGTGCACTAACATTCAGTTACATAATTTTTTAAAAAGTATGTTTGTAAACTCTAAACTCTTTTAGTGATTACTTTCTGAAACTAAATTTTAGCGTGACTGCGAGATAAAATAATGACTTTTTAAAGGCGTAATTTTTACTACTTTGTACAAATATAATATTGGCAGCAGTCATTGTGTAGCACTGGACGGGGGATCAGGAGTCCTGGTGTCTAATCCCTGCTCTGTCACTAACAAGCTGTGTGATCTTCGGTAAGTCATTTAAACTCTATGTCCTTGGTTTTGATTTTTGTAAATGAAGAGAATATCTTCCTTCTAGGATCATTGTCAGGATTTTAAAATAGATGTGAAAATGCACTCAAAAATTACTGTACATATGGGATTTTTTATAGCTTAAGTGTGTGCAGTCATAGGTATTTTTGTAGTGCGACGTTCTTAATTGTTTCTACCATTGTCATCGGAATCACCTATTGATATGATAAATAACTGTCTTTTGAGCAAGGTACAGTTCTGTAAGGTAATTATCTAGTGTATATGAAACTGCTTTTGCTTACTAATAAACTCATCTTTCACTTTAATTTTCCTACTGTCCATATTTGCTTTAGTGTGTTTACTGAAGTGTATTTGTCATTTGTTTTCATAAATGTTTTTTCATTATTTCTCTGAATTCAGACAGATTTATTACAAAGGCTTACCTTCTTATTACAGTGTAATGCACATACATAGTTTATGCAAATTTAACTATATTTGCTTAAAAAAATACTTCTGTGTACTATATGGCTTCAAAATATAAGCTGCCTAGTTGATCTGGTGCTTTTTTTTTTTTTTTTCAAAAAAAGCCAGTAATCTGTTTTAAACCTGGAGAAGAAACTGGGTAGACATACTGTGAAGCAGTATGATATACAAAAAAAACCCATACTTTTGAAAGTAATATGGAGATTTTTAAAAACGGTAATTTTGACCTGACCCCACACAGTTTTCATCTTTGCTGATTTTAATATAAGCTTTTCGTAATATGCAACTCAAGTGTAATTTCAAGTAGCAGAATATTTGGTCTATTGACTAGAATTTATTAGATCGCTATTACAATGCTGACTATATGTTGCAGCAGTCACTGTCATAAGGTCATACTTCAGCCTACACTATAAAGTTAATTTCTGGTGTATACTCTTAGCAACCATTGTTGTTCTGATTTCATATGAGGTATTACCATTATAGAAACAGTCACAGAGCCCTATAAACAACAAAATTTGTACAATCAGTGAATGGTGCATACTCCTCCCCCAAATAAAATAATCATCTTGGGAATTACAAACTTGGTTCAGAAGTTCTGCCATTGCTTAAAAAATTTTTGGTGTTCTATTTTTGGAATTACTTTCAGAGTTTGCAGCACATTTTAAAAATATTTTTAATGGTAGTTAATCTTTGTCTTTTGAAATTGGATTTTGTTTCTGGAAGCTGCTGACAGTGCTTAATAACTGAGACGAGTGAATAAAGTAGATATTTACTCTTTGGGATAAAAAAATTTGAAATGTACTTATTTTCATATTTTTGTGTATTTTTTGATAGTGTGGCTTACAGAAGATCTCTGGGAATATTCTGGGCCATGGTAAAATTATTGGAATAATCAGCCTCATGAGGTGATTTCTTTGAAGGAGATAACACTCAATTGAATACATAAGCTCTTAGACATGTATTAGGAGGTCAGTCTCATTACATTGTGATCATACTTCTATCCTTAGCAACCAAGACGTACATATGTTTTACTGTTTTCCTAGTTATCTTACTTGTCTCTAATTGTTCCTTTACTTTATACTTGTGATGATTTTAACGGAGTTCGCCCTTTTGTCAATTGAAAACCTAGCACATTTGTTTTTCTTCCCAATATCATGCTCTGCTTCACGCTGAAACTTTGTTTCTTCACCTATTATTGGATTGCCAGTAAGTTTTCTGTTGGATTATATTGTAACTTTAACTCTGAGTAGTTTAAAGCCATTGCCATTTTACTAAAGTATACAGAAGCTGCAATCTTAATGGATTCGTTCTGTCCGTTTTGCACTGCTCTCTTTTTGTGTCAATTACTACTTTATAACTTTCTTCATATAAACTAATTGATGCTTTATGTTAAAATTCATGTCATTGCTCTGTTCAGAATCCTTCTTTGCTAACAGGATGAATCATTCTGGTAATTCCACCCTATTTCTCTATACTCGTCTCTTTTTTTCCAGCATAAGGCCTCTTTTCACACTTTTTTGGTCACATTTACCTAGCGTATTCTTTCTCGGTGCCAAAGTTTTGACCTTACCATTTTTACCTGCCTGAAATTTCTTTTTCTTTCATTCTTTCTGTTCAAATATAATCAATCCTTCAGAATCCTAACAGATCATATCTGTTCAATAGAATCTTCAGCGAAGCACTTGTCCTCCTGATCTTCTTGCATCTTTACACTTTTATCACAGTTATTTTTATCACTCATTTGGTACTAAATGAAGACTGCCTTGCATTTTTCTTATGTGTTTGTATGTTTTAATTCTACTCATGGATAATAACCTTCTGAAGAACAGGACCATGATTTTTTATGTATTCCTTTCAGCACAACATACAGCATCATTCAGAATAGATGGTCATGTAATTATTTCATAGATGTTCAATAAATTATTTGTTGAATAACTGTTCTCCCATCTTCACTCAGATATTTCATGTGATTTTACCTTTGTGACCCATTTTATAATACCAAATAAATATAATTCGCTCCATAAATGCATTCATTGTTGTAATCTGGTTATCATGATTATATTCCTAATAACTTTATTTTGTAGAGGCTTAAGTGAAAATGAGACATGTCAGAAGACGTGAAACAAGGAAAAATTCTAGAACTCAAGAGCATGAGCAGAAATCTCGAGTTGATTGGAGGCGGACTAAAAGAAATAGTCTTTCACAATTATTTGATAGTGATGAAGAATTCGATAGTGATGAAGAACTTGATAGTGATGAAGACCTGGATAGTGATGAAGAGCCAGATAGTGATGAAAGTGTTGACAATCATGTAAGTGTTGACAATGATGAAGAGCTTGATAGTAACAGGGGGCTCGATAGTAGTAAAAAGCCAGAAAATGAAAGAGAGCTTAAATTAATTAAAGTTGAAAGTGAAGGAAACAGCTGTGAGCATCTCATTAACACTGGCAACAGTTCAACATATGAAGAAGAAAAGAACAAAAGCAAACCTAGAAGTATTGACTTACCAGAGCATGAAAAGCATTCAGGTCAAGAGGAGGAGGATCTCAACAAACACACTGGACAAATAATAGAGGAGGATTTAGAAGAAGAACACGTTAGGCGAGGGAAGAGAAAAAGGACCTCCTCTGTGATGTATGACAGTGATGACAGTGATGACAGTGATATCCTAGCTGCAAAAGTAGGTGTTAAACGTCCACGGAGAGTGGTTGAAGATGAATGTTCTTCAGTGGAGATGGAGCAAAAAGACCCTGAGAAAACTTTAGCTGCAAGAAAGCGACGACAACTCCAGAAGCTGAAAGAACTCTCAAAACAAAGATCTCGTCAGAGACGCAATAGTAGTAGAGATTTTGAGGTGTGTTATATTTTATTGGTTTTGTTACTGTTTTTTAAAATTTTTACTTAAAATGTTTAATTTTTATAAAAATCAAAGTGCTGAGTCTGTTCTATTCCTCAGTAATTCTAGAATTTATTTTTTAATCAAGTATCCTTGAACATGTTTGATCACACTATTGTACCTAATATATTGTTTTATCGTGAGTCTCAGTCTATCATTCTTTTTTAAAATTGAAAGACTTTTTGTTTTGTATGGTCTTTCCTGTTTTTAACTTTTACTCGTAATCTTAATGTCCATGTTAAGCATTTTACATAACTTATCAAGGTATATTATCTTTTCCCTAATTTCAGAAGTTCAGCATTTAACATGCCAAGATTTTTTTAACCTTAAAATATGAAATTAGTTTCTATGGATTATTTTTTTGGTGTCAGATTTAATCCTTTAATTTCACATCCATACGGATAATTTTAAAGGTATAAATTACTGAAGGATGTGTTTCAATTTAATTAGGACTCTGAAAAGGAATCCTGCCCAAGCAATGATGAAAATGATGAGGAGGAGGAGGAGGAGGCAGAGGAGGATTGTGAATCTGATGAAGATGGAGATGATTATGTTATTGATGACTTTGTAGTGCAAGATGAGGAGGGTGATGAAGAGAATAAAAGCCAGCAAGGAGAAAAATTGACTACATCACAACTGAAATTAGTAAAACAGAATTCTCTTTGTAAGTTAAATATTTAGAAAATGTTTTATGACTTGTTCTAATCATGATATTATATCAAGAATCAAATCAGCCTTTTACTATCATATTCTAAATCATTGATTAGCAACTATGGTTTCATTTTCAGGTAACTTTAATTTGTCAATCTGGTAATAGTTTATTTTGGTCGTTTCAGGAACACTTTATACTTTTAAAAATTATTGGAGGACCTCAAAGAGTTTTTGCTTCTGTGAGTTATAGGTATCAATATTTACTGTTGTAGAAATACAAAACAGAGAAATTTAAAATATTTATTATTTATTATATTTATTATTTATTATATTTATTAATTGACTTAAAATAACATTAAACTCATTACATGTTAACATACGTAACATTTTTATGAAAAATAACTATATTTTCCCCCCAAATGAGAAGAATAATGTTGTTTTACATTTTAAGATATTTAATGTGTAGCTTAACAGAAGACAGCTGAGTTCTTGTATATGCTTTTACATTCAGTGTTTTGTGATGTTTTGGTTCAAGTAGATGAAAACAATTTTGCTTCACACAGATAGGTAGCTGGTAAAAGGAGGAGTGTTTTTAAAGTGTTTTCAAAATAATCATAGATATTCTCATTTGACACTACACCAAAATTCAACAAGTGATAGTTTCCTAAAGGTTAGTTGCAATTTGGAATCTGAAACCATATACATGAACTTTTAGTACTTACTTACATTACAATCTATTGATCTATTTTGCAGTTTGAATGGATCTTTTTCCCATGTATGATTTTTGTAACATCATGCATTGGTCATCTGGAAAATATTGGTTCACTGGGTTATGCAGATCTTCCCAATGTCCACACATTTCATTATACAACATTTAAAACATCACACTTGTTAATACCCCCCAGATCTCATCAGAAAATTCTTTAGGTATGGGGAAGCTGTCAAGCTCACAGTAGCAGATACAAGTTTGTCAGAATTCTAATTTCTACTTATAAATATGTTTTTTATTTTTGGCAACAAATACGAGGCATTGTTCTTCAAATGACAGGTTCCCTTTGTTTTTTTTTCTTAGAGAAAATATTTGATAAATGCCATAATTTGTTAGTTTTTCTTTCAAATAAATATAGTGTTGCATGACAAATGAGGCTTTTTTAGCTCCCACCTAAGTTTTTCTTCGAAGTATGATCTATAATACTTTGGTATACAGTGTAAGTGCTTTGTGTATACTTCCCATTTCATCCCATTGAATACTAAAAGGATGTATACTCAAGATTCAAGATTTAATGAAATTAGGGGCTGGCCCAGTGGCATAGCAGTTAGGTTTGCCTGCTCCGCTTCAGCGGCCCAGTGTTCACCAGTTCAGATCCTGGGCGCGGACCTATACACTACTTATCAAGCTGTGCTGTGGCAGTGTCCCACATACAAAGTAGAGGAAAATGGGCACAGATATTAGCTCAGGGGTAATCTTCCTGGAAAAAAAAAAGATTTAATGAGATTAGTATTTTTTACTACTTCCTCAGGGACATTCTTGTGAAAGTAGTTTTTTTTACTGAGTGCATATAGCAAAGATGACTACATTGCTTACTAGTAATTTGCTGCTCTTGCCATGATTCATGTTAGGGGGCTAGCTGCCTTACCCATAGTTACTTTTACAACATCAGTGAAAATAGCAACACAGTGAAAACAGCTAATCCTTATCTTAGTGTTATTACTTTGACCCCACAGATCCCCTTAAATGGGCTTGGGGATTTCCAGGGGTGTACAAATCACACGTTGAGAACCACTGGTTTTATCAGGCCTAGTGAAGCTTTACTCAGTGAAACATATCAGAACTAGGAAATTAGAGTCTTTTATGTTTTCATAAAGTTAAAATGAAAATATAATAGGTCCCTAAAAATTTAGGGTTATCTTTCAATATGTATTATTATTCTGATTTCTATAGTTATACATAAATTCAAAAACTGTTTTTATGATGTTTTAGAACTCTAATAGAAACAAGCTGTTGGAGATATATTTTCTTCAAAGAATGCATTCTTTCCAAAATTTTTTTAAAAGAGCATATTTACTAAAATTAAGTGTAATGTAGTTCAATTTAGATCTTATGATTTATAATAAAATAGTAGATTAAGGTACGAATCAAATTTTAAGAAATTCATCAGTTATAGTATGCCAATGACAGGCATCTATACATGGAAAGTTAATGACTGTTTTCCTTGTATCAATAGGCACTAGTTCACCTGCCACCTGGACATTTGAATCTCAGGGAAACTCAATTAACAGGTGTCCCATCATTCTGTATTATAATATCTAGAATGTGACAGAACATTTGCTGAGAGATACCCACTCATACCCACTCCTGCTGATTAATGAAAATAAATGTCCAGCATGTGGGAACTAATGTTAACTTCCTTCTCTTTCCTACACCTCTATGCTTGCTTTTTTTTTTAAATTAAAGATTGGCACCTGAGCTAACATCTGTTGCCAATCTTCTTTTTTTCTTCTTCTTCTTCTCCCCAAAGCCCCCCAGTACGTAGTTGTATGTTCTAGTTGTGAGTGCCTATGGTTGTGCTGTTTGGAACGCCGCCTCACCATGGCCTGATGAGCAGTGCCGTGTCCACGCCCAGGATGCAAACGAGCGAAACCCTGGGCCGCCTAAGCGGAGCACGCGAACTTAACCACTCGGCCACGGGGCCGGCCCTGCTTTTGTTTTTTTAAGAGCAGTTTTAGATTTATGAAAAAGTTGAGTGAAAGGTACAGAGAGTTCCTGTATAACCCCTCGCACACACACACACAGTTTCCCTGTTACTAACATCTTGCATTAGTTGGGTCATCTGGTACAACTGATGAGCCAATATGGACAGATTATTGTTAACTGTAGTTCATAGTTTACCTCAGGGCTCACTCTTTGTGTTGTCCATTCTGTGGGTTTTCACAAATGTATAATGATGTGAAGGGCATCCTCCATTACAGTATCATACAGAATAGTTTCACTGTCCTAAAAATCCCTTTTGCTCTGCCTATCCATCCCTCACTCCCTCCCCTGAACCCCTGGTGACCGCTGATCTTTTTAGTATCTCCATAGTTTTGCCTTTGCCAGAATGTTTTATAGTTGGAATCACACAGCATGTAGCCTTTTCAAATTGGCTTCTTTCACTTAATAATATGGTTTAAGTTTCCTCCATGTCTTAATGTGGCATAATAGCTCATTTCTTTTTATTATTGACTAGTATTCCGTTATACGAATGTACCACAGTTTGTTTATTCAGTCGCCTGTTAAAGGACATGTCAGTTGCTTCCAAGTTTTGGCAGTTGTGAGTAAAGCTGCTATAAATATTTATGTGCAGGTTTTTATACAGACATAAGTTTTTAACTGATTTGGGTAAATACCAAGGAGCTTTGTGCTTATTTTTACTACTGTGGAGCATCTCCACCTCAGAGGGAGATTTATCTCATTTTTTATGTAATGCATTTTATCTTGTTTGTTGTTAATTGGAACTTCTCCTTCTGGCTGTATCCTTACAAGCTGTCTTTCCTCAACATATAATCATATTCCTCTTTCCTCCGTTGAGTTGGTATGTTCCATTAGCCCTATTCTAAATCTTATCTTTTTGTTCAATTTTCCCAGTAACTCTACAAAGCATTGTACTCAGACTCTTGCACTAATCAATCCAGTGAAATTTCTCTCACTAAAGTTAATAACTTCCTAGTTGCCAAAATGCTCTTCACTTCTTATGTTAACCTGGTATTGTTCTGTGCCTTGCTGCCAACCATTGACTACTTTCACTTTCAGAAAATTCTTCTCTTTTTAGCTTCTATGGTACCATTCTTTCTTGCGTTCCCCTTTGTAATGTACATTCCTGTTTTCCCACTTGCCATGTAAATATTGATGTTTCTAGAGGTTCCATCCTCTAACTACCTTTGTTTTGCTTGTACTTCAGGCAATCTCTTCCTCATAACTTCAGCCCAATCTAGAGGCAAAAATTCCCCAACTTTTATTTCCAGCAGATTTCTCCAAAGCCTAAGCCTCAATTTTTCATCATCTTATTGAACATTTTCATCAGAGTGTCTTTCAGACACCCAGTATGTGCAAAACTAAATGATTGAGAGGTAGCAAAAGAGAGTTTAGGCTGGTGGTAGAACTCTTGTTTTTTTGGTTGTAGTAGTGGTTATACAACTTGATGCATTAATCATAGAACTATACACCAAAAAAAGTACATTTTATGGTATATGAAAGAGTAAAGCTCAATAAAGTAAGCCAAGTGGGCATCCCCACTTCTAAAAAATCACTTAAATGGTTAATCAGTTTTGCTTCTCTTTGTATTCCTAATACCCATCAGAGTTGGTGACATGTTATAGGAACTCATAGTTGGATGAATGGATGGATGGATGGATGATTAAGATAAGCATATTGGCTGAAGGCTCCTGGGTCTTATAGTTCAAGACAGAGAAATGTTAGGTGTAACCAGATTTCTTAAAGCATCAGAGGAAAAAAAAAAATCCATATTTTGGAGTGATAACTTTGACTTGCTTAATGTTTTTAATACTTATCAATGTTTATGCCTGTTATGAATATAATAAAATTAAATATAGGCAGTTTTTGATTTGCCAAGGGATTATGTTCTAAAACTTGCTAGAAGTTAATTCTTACATTTGAAAATCAAAATATGTTTTCTCATCAAAGCAGTAACTTATATGATGAATAATGAACAGCACTCTGTGGCCTGGGTTAAGTGGTAATTAGGCTACTATTCCCAGATTCATTCTCTCCCTTGCTTCTATAAGAATACTGACAACTACTCATATTCAACATATGATCAAAATTTGGGAGAAACATTTCCTAACTCCATATTCAGTACTCAACTGAGAATCACAATCAATGGCCTATGCAGTTTTACCTTTTGGAAGAGAACAGTTCTACCTATAGGAAGACGTTTTGTGACTTCCTCAGTATCTGCAATTTGGCTCTGAGAGATGCAACTGTAACACCTCAAAATAGTATAGTTTCCCCTTCTCCTACGTGGTTTCAGCACTTGAAGACAATCGTAGTCTTTTCACCTTCTCATCAAACCCTAATAGTATTTTTCTGTATTTACTCTGAGACTGCAACTCTTAGAAGAGATATGATAGAGTAGAGGGATAGACTAGCAGTGGTCCATTGTATTCCAGACCTGTAGTGTTCATATGCTAAAAATATTACACACAGGTAAAGAGATAGGAATAACCTTCAGATTTGTGGCTACTGAAGATTATATTACTTTTTCAGTCCTCTATCATATGATCAGAGTGACAGAATACCAAGTAGTAGATAGAAGAGTACATCTCAGTCTACTAGTACGTTGCTGGATAAATACTTGCTAGAATACTGGAAATCAGACTAAGAGTGAACATTAACTTAGTCTCCACCTAGCAATTAAAAATCATTCTGTCAACACAATGCAAAGTTAGCCTAAGAACAATCTCACAACCATCTATGTTAAATATTAAATTCTAGAACTTTCCCTCTTGTTCTAGGATAAGTAAAAAGTACCAGTGAAATCATATTGTGGAACAAAGGAAAGGTAATATTTCCCTGAATACTAAGAGGAAGAAAATGCCTGTGAAAAATGTTTCATTACAGAAAACAGAAGAACATTGTATAAAGCATTTACTTTGTGATCTGTGAAAAAGAAATAGGACATCATAAGGAGAGAACAATTTGAGGTCAAAGGGAGCTAGGTAAGATAAATTACCAGAAAATTAAAAATGTAAAATCAGAAATAAAATCTATATTGAAAGCAGTAAAAAGCAAAAGTAACTACAGAATATCTCACCAGTGATATATAGGTTAAACCCAAGAAGTTCGTCTAGCATAGAGAAGAAAAAGAAGACAGTTCTGAGGGAGAAGACAGTACATGAAAGAATAGAAATGAAGCCTCTATTTCACAAATTCCTGGGGGGAAAGTACAGAACAAGTGGAAGTCTAAAGAAGAAAATAATAGCTTTAGCAAGATATGTAAAAGGAGATTTGAATGTACTAAGAGGCATACCATGTTTTTGGATGGAAAGCCATATGGAGATATGAATTCAAAGGTGTGATAGAAGAAGGTATTCTTGAGTTGCCAAACACACCCATTCATGCAGATTAAAGAGACTCACATCCTAATAAGTTGATGAAAACAGATTTGCAAAGAGACATGAAGGAAATATTTTTCTAACTGCAAGAATAAAGAAAAAGTTATCTCACCATTCTTTTCAGAACTATAAAAATGCTTTAAACATAGGTGCCATGTTAACGTGTCACATTAGTATGTCAAAAGAGAAAAAAATCGTAATTTCAACAGATTCTAAAAAGTCATGATAAAATTGAATGCCCATATCCAGTTTTTTAAAAAGTCTTAACAACAGTAATGTGAGCATATGTTCCTTACGTAACAAAGAACATTTTAAACCAAGTCAACATCATACTAATAATGAAGCACTAGAGATATTCTCTTTAAAATAAAGAACAAGACAAAAATATTTCTTACAACTTTGTTCTAGATCTTTTGAACAATGTAATAAGACATGAAAATAAAACAAGAAATAGAACTATGGAAAAGAAAAAGACGTTTATTATGTGAACATAATATGATTATATATATATATAAGCTGTAAGTTTCTGACTTATTTAAGCAAGGATACAGAAGTTAAGAGAAAGGATATGAATACATTGAGAGCAGGAGTAGATGTGGCATGCATTTCCATAGTTTTCTCATGTTCTTCTTTCCTTATGTTGGGCCGGGAGGAGGGGGGAACCTGTCAGAGTAGAAAAAGAAGCCAATTTCTCACTTTGCCTCTGCCCTCTTACACTGCGCTTATACCTCCATTCCAGAAGAAAATACACCAACAATCTTTGTGTGTCTACCTAAGAGAATATCTATAAATATTCTCTTGGCTCTTGAAGTAAGCTTAGCACTAGCAAGACCACATCCTCCTTGGGTTTGGGGGAGAAGGCAGAGTCAATGCTCACAAATTCCTGAACAGTATATCTCTTTCCAGCTCTGTAATGTCCCAGGAAGCTCATTTTCCACAAATAGCTAAGACATTCTGACTATTTTGGAATTATTAAAAGATCTCAGAATAAAGACCAGATTCATAATAAATATGTAAAAACTCAACGGTTTTCTTGTATACTATCAGTAAGTATTTAGAAGATATAATGATAAATTCCATTTACACTAGCAAACAAAATAAAGTTCCTAGGCCTAATCTTAAGAAGAAAAACATGGCTGTATAAGTAGAAGAAAACATGAATGAAAGGAGAGACACAGCATGTTTCTGGAAGGTAGTAGTACAAGAAGTTATTCTAAAATTAATGGGTTTTTTTTTTTAAAGATTTTATTTTTCCTTTTTCTCCCCAAAGCCCCTGGTACATAGTTCTTATTTTTAGTTGTGGGTCCTTCTAGTTGTGATATATGGGATGCCGCCTCAGCGTGGCTTGATGAGCAGTGCCATGTCCGCGCCCAGGATCTGAACTGGCAAAACCCTGGGCTGCTGAAGCAGGGCATGCAAACTTAACACTCAGCCATGGGGCCCGCCCCTGAAATTGATGTTTTGATTCAACTTTGCAAAACAATCCTCAAGTTCACTTGGAAGAGCAAACATATGAGAATAAATAAAATTTGAAAATAAAGAGTAAATCAGAAGGAGTGGCTCCACCAGATATAAAAAGTTATCATAAAATTGCAATAAGTAAAGCAGTATAGTACTGGCATGGGAATGACAGGTGAATAGGGTAAACAGTGCTGAAACAAAATCTTAGCATATATGTGAAATTAATATATGCTAAAGCATGTACAGAAAATCAATAGAATGCCTAGCCTATCCAGTGATTGAGTGTGGGGGTAACTACTTTAGAAAAATCAAATTATTCATAAATACAAATATCAACAATATATTTCTCCTGTATCCTTTTGTAATTTTTTTTTATAATCACGGAGGAATGTTTTAAACAAATTCCCAGGATAGTCCACAGAAGCCCATCTAATATAGGGATTAAAGCACTGAAAAAAAACTCTGGAGGAAATCTGAGCTGTAATCCTGATTCTACCTCTGTCTAGTTGTATGACCTTGTGTAAGTTATTTCACCGTTGTGTCATATGTCTTAATTTTAAGATGAGAGATTTGAATTTTACTTTCTCCAATTTCCAATCCAAGTCTAAAAGTCTGTATTCTGAAGTATAATTGTATCAAATCTAACTACCATGCTGAACAACATCTACCTAATGGATGGTAGAATGAAACCTGGAGTCAGACTGCCTGGGTTCCAGCCTTGTTCCAACACTTACTAGCTGTGTGATCTTAGGGAAGTTTTTCATCCTTTCCATGTCTGTTTACTCAACTAAAAATAAACTGAGGGTAATGATAGTACCTCATAGGCTTGTTGTGAGAAATAAAGCAATGCATGTAAATGCGTAAAACAATGCCTACCATATACTTGCTCAATAATTTTTTTCAAGTTGAGATGCCAGGAGCATAAATCCATCACCACCCACCTGTCCAGTCAAACACAATGAAATCGAGGCCACCTTCTCACTCTTTTGAAGGACATTCTGATGCATATTGGTAGGAGAGGGATACTGTGGTTAGGACAAAAACTGATCACCTCAGTACTTCAATAATGTGTTTCCTTAAAAAAGAATACATGCTGAAAATTTCTCCTAAAGTCTCAAAAAGAGCTATATAGCCCTTTTAGTAACTAAAATATAAGTAAAAAGCTTTCTCCATGTTAAATCTCATCTTTGTTTTATTTCAACTGAAAGCGAAGTCAGAATTCACTCATGGGTGCTAATAATAGGCCTTATTTTGCTTTAATCCCTTGCCAGGCATCTTCCGCTTTTCCTGAAATACTCAGGCTGCCTTTAATATGTTTCCACAAGTTCCCAGAGCAAGGCAAATGTTCTGTGATGACGTTTGGATCTAGGAAGAGATCCTGTTTGGTAGAGAACATTTCCACAGCCATAGTAAACCTTGACCCAAGAGCAGTGGGAAATAGTAGGGACCTTCTCTCTTATCGTTCGTTGCCTGGCCCGTCACAACAGATGGTTCTGTGGACCAGACTGGATTAGTAGAAAAGTAGGCTTATATATTTAGTATGAGAAAGAGAAGGCCTAACTTTTCTAAATTGATGTGGAAAATCCTAAATCTAGGGCAGCAGAAAGAGAGATGGAGTTTTTAGAACCATTGGGGTTCTGGCTAGGGTGGCAGTTTCCCAGACAATTTTCTATGTGACGTGTTTCAGACAGGAGTTTCATGTATATGTTGCACAATCTACCTTTAGAGGTTTCTCTCTTGCTCTCTCACTCTGTCAAGTTGGTGATTAAACTTAGGTGCACAGGGGATGGTTTTGTGTTTTTTTTTCACAACATATCTTTTGATATTCCCTGAATAGTTCTCCCTCAATAAGTTTGGAAAATGAAGATTACTTGAAATAACGACTGGAAACATTGGATTAGAAGCCATAAATCTGGAAAATGGAGATTTGCTCAGTGACTAGACAAGTCAATGGGGCAGCTATAAAATTAGGATAACTTAGCTATTTCTCCTATTTATAGTATTAATTTCTTAGCCTTGAAGAAAGGAACCTATTGTAGTCAGGGAATTGTTTTGTCTACTACATCCTAATATTTATTTAAAATTTCAGATTCTTTTAGTGACCACTATACTCACTTTGAAAGAGTTGTGAAGGCTCTTCTGATCAATGCTTTAGATGAATCTTTTCTGGGAACATTGTATGGTAAGTTAATAATATTAATGGAACAATTAGGGTTTTTTTCTTTTTCCAGTTTTTAAACAATCTTGCTGTTATATATGTATATATATTAAACAAGACTAAGGAGACCCATTCTTAAGGCCTTCCAGTTGTTCCCTCTGGTATCAACTACACCAGAAATCCATTCACATCAAAAACTGTTTAGTGTTTATTATTTGTGATATGTGGAAGGAACAAAAGAAATATGTGATGGTTCCCTGCCCTTAGAAAGTTCACAGTGAATTTGAGGATATAGGACATAAACTTATAGAACAGCACGGTAGTTCAGCTGTTGTCCATGTGTTGTCCCAGCCGCTCTAAGCATCTTGAATGTCACCAAAAGTTATATGCTGTTTTATGCTTTTGGGCTTTTGCTCATTCTCTCCCTTCTTAGAGTATAATCCCTTTCTACTCAAGCTTTTCCAGATAAGTGTAAAATCATTTCCCCTGTGAAAGCTGTCTATGACCCAGTTGGGTAATATTTGTCACTCCCTCATTTGTGCTGTTATGATCCTGAGTATGGTGGTACTCATGTATATGCACCTTTAATACTGTATTGAAATGTATTTTTGCCTTCCTCCCTTACTAGAGTGTGACAAGAACCATACTTTATATATACACTTGCATATAGCACAGAGTCTGGCACTTAATAAAAACTATAAATATATCTTTTATTGAATATCTTCTTAAGTGCCAAAATGAGATTTCATTCACAATTTATAAAACAGATGTTTATTGAGTGCTACTAAGGGCCAGACGTTATTTGAGGGCTGGGGATGTGTCAATGACATATAAGATGCCTGCTCTCATGTTGCTGAAAGTCTGATGGGAGAGAGAGACAATGAATGAGTGAACAAATATATAACATAATATAATATGATTTCAACTAGTGATTAGTTGTTGAAAAAAAAAAATTAAGTATGGTAAGGAGATGGAGACTGATAAAGTCATGTCTATGTTTCATTGGTCAAAGAGGGTTTCTCAAGCGGTGCCTTTGAACAGAAACCTGAATGAAGTAAGGGAGGAAGTAATGCACGGATGCGGCAAAGAGTGCAGCAAGTAGAGAGACCCTTAGGAAAGAGAAAGGTTGATGTGTTCAAGGAACATTAGAAGGCCTGTGTGGCTCTTTTCTTTCCCCAATGCTCTCATCAAATGATTTATTTTTTTTACTTCATTAAATTTTTTTTTTAATTTAAAATGCTTCTAACCAGTCAACCAAGTATCTTTCTAAAACTATGGGAAGAAATTCTTAAGTATTCAACTGTTTAAATATTTTAAGGCAAAATGGTTTATTGTTGTTCCCCTGAACAGATGGCACCAGGCAAAAATCGTATGCACAAGATATGTTGACATCTCTTCATTATTTGGATAACCGCTTTGTTCAGCCTCGTCTAGAGAGTTTAGTTTCTAGAAGTCGTTGGAAAGAACAATATAAGGTATACAGTTTTATTTGTTTTTGCATCTCTGTTGGGGGGTGGGAGTGGGAGGCCTCTCAGGATTTCAAGATCTAGTCAGACTGAATAATCCTCTAAATTATTGGCACTTATCTTTGTTAAATAATCAGCTTGTTGTTTCCTGTCTCCCCTAAATGCTATTATTATTTTAAGCTTTCACACTGATTATATCTATCCAACAAATTAGTAGTTCTGAATGATAAATAACTTTAGAACATCTTTAGGGATTAGCCCATCTATTAAAATGAGGAGATTGTCTCACAGGATGTCAACTGTTGTTTCAGAAAAGAGTATTCCATAGTCAAAGAAGTTTGAGAAACAGTGGGTTTAACTTAAAGTGGTTTCCTTGCTGGAGGACTTTTCAAGGAGCATTAATGTATAAATCTTCAAGAGGGGGATGTAGAATGTAATACCTTCCAAATTTGTATTTTATTATGAGGCTCCTTTTCACGGAATACCTATCATCACCTCCTAGGATACTTGATTTCCATGAAACATAATTTGAGGAACACTGGCCTAGATCGTCTTTAACATCCTTCCCCCTTTTAAGATTTTGTACTTCTACCAGTTTGGGGAAGCACGTTTTTAATTTACAAGATTATGGGATTCCATATTATCCTCTAGATTTCTATTTTTATTTTTTCTAATAGTAGGAGTTGTACTATATGATTTTTGAGGTGTTTTGTTTTCTCCCTACTTCTAACATTCTGTGTTCTAATGACTAGCAAGAGGAAAAATGTCACGACAATAGAAGCTCAAGTTCCTTACAGTCTCTTTAGCACTTAAATCATTAGCTAGTCTACCTCATTTATGTCAGCGATTTCGTTTCATCAAAGACCTGTTGCGCCTTGAATTACATGAAGATAAATTAGCCACAGATGGTTTAGGCATAAGGGACAGTTAATGGGAGTAAAGAGTTAGAAGACTTCAGTTTGGAAGATGGCTTGAGTTTAGGTCCACCACATGTATCCTTTTTCCTCTTGGTGAGTTTTTAACCTCTTTAAACTCCAGTTTCTTCCTCAGATATAGAAACTATTTACCTACTTTAAAGAGAAATATTTACTTTGAAGGTAAAGTATATAGCATAACTCTTAGAATATGGTATAAATATTGTTTTCTTTAATAGAAAGAAAAATAGCATATGTTTATTGATCATTTAATTTTTTCAAGTAATTTACATGCAAAGGAAAGTCTCTTATTTGATCTTCAAAATAACCCCATGAAGAAGGAAGTATTATTTACTCCATTTTAGAGATGAGAAAACCGTGACTCAGAAAATTGTGTAACATCAGGGTACACAGCTGGTAATTAGCTAGGCCAATATTTAACCTAGGGTGTCTCTGACTCCAAAGCCCATACCACTATGCTATGTTATGCTTTACCATACTAGGGTAGGTTATGCTGAATTTGGATACCCCAATGTTGAAATAATAACTATAAGATACCAGAAAGTATTAACTTAAAAGTTGAGACATAGATGATATAGTACGATCTTAGTCAAGATAGGCCAGGTTATGCTGCAAAAACTAGTGGGACAAGCAAAAAACTAACAAAAATCTCATCAGCTTAACCTAACAAAGGTTATTTTTCACTTTTATGTCCAGTGTGAGTCAACAGAGTGCTCTGCTTATTGCAGTCACTCAGGGAACCAAGTTTCGAGAACTTTCATCTCAGCGTGTGCTTCCATAAGTACCACAAAAGCAGGAAGGGAGGGTGGTTAGTCACCTACTCATTCTGAGTATCGGCCTGGAAGTGAGGTGTCATGAAGCGCCCTGAAATATGAGAACTATGAAAGGTAGACAGCAGACAATGTTGTTGCGAATCCTACAATGTAGAAAGGAAACTATCAGTGTATTGGATACTTAATTACTATCAGGCTGGTAGAGAATTTAGCTGTGGATTCCTAACCTGCTAATGTGTTCCTTGTGTGCAGTTCAAATATTGTGGTAATCTGATCTCCATTGCTGATTAAAACAGTAGTATCCAGCACAGGCCTAGAACATAAGCAAAAATACTCAAGCACAGGTAATTTTACAGTTTAATAAAGCTTATTTATGAATGCCAAATATTTGCTCCATTTGCTCATTGCTAACTCAGCTGTTAGACTGTTCATATCAATACTAGACACCTAGGAATCCTAGTTCCAGCTTGTTTATTTTCACAGACTTTAGTAGATAACTATAGAAGGATTAAATTTTTTCTGGATTATTTTGTGGAAAATATGATATAATTCACACAATGGGGACTGAGTGTAATCTTGTTTTTCTCAAATTTTGACTAACCTAAATGAATTCATCTATTTCTTCTATTATCCTGAATTTTTGCTGTTCATTCTTTCCTATTTTTAACTAATTAATACATCATTAACACTAACTAGAGATGAGAGGAGGGAAAAGAAGTAAATTAAAATCTATCTAGAACACTACCTAGTAGTAACTCTTAAGTGTGAGGGATATGAAACTAATTTTTTTCTAATCTGATTTCTTTTCATTTAATAGCCTAAATTATAAATTCATTTTTTACTTAAAACTATCTTGTCAAACACCTAGTATGTGCTCAGTATTAGAGTAAGAAATACCAGTGCATTTTGCTCTTACATCTCCTATTATTGTGATTCCTAGTATTGGTTTTAATTTGGTTAGGTTCTTTTATGCGGTAATTTTTTTTTAATTCTTTAAAGCATCATTACATTTTTTAATCATTTTCAGGAGCGGGTAGAAAATTATTCTAATGTAAGTATCCATCCAAAGAATACAGAAAACTGTTCCTGCCAGGCTTGTGGATTGCATCGCTGCTGTAAATATTCAGTGCATTTATCAGGAAAGTTGTATAACACCAGGACTATGGAAACAGATGATTTCATGTCACATGATAAACAGGTATTTTTTTCCCTCTCATTTTAGTTTTTAGTATTTAGAAATTTTCAGTACATAAACTTGCACAAATAACCCTAAATTATTTTCACAAGAGGAGAAAGCACTAGGAGAAAAGAAAAGAGTACAAGGAAAGAGGGTAAAATTTTGAATGGGAATGTCTGATATAGCAGATTCATTCCTAATTCAGTCAGATATTAAAATCAGTGCATATTCTCTAAAGTATAGATCAGCCAAGTTGAGGGGAGGGGAGAGGGTATAGGATGAAGATGAAAAGGGAGATAACTGGGGCAGGGGAAGCAGAAGTCCCCCTTTGAGTCCAAAGGAGAATTTGACCCAAGAAGAATATGTTCAGACAGATAATCTACCAAATCAATCCCAAGCAAATAATTGAAGATACCTGTTCATCTTAATATGAGATTTGAAAGAAAACCGTGATTCAACCTAGACTATATCAGAAGCATGTCAGAGTCTAGAACAGTCAGCACATGCATAAGGTTCTGTTAATTTTGAATGAATAGACAAAACTGAAGAAAATATTTGAAGAAAAGTATTTGCTAGACAGGAGCAGAACCATACAATGTGAAGAGAGAGAAAGTGCAGATGCAGACTACTTCTATTTATTTTTTAAACTTACTTTATAAAAGTTTTGCATTTATAAATGCAAAAATATTGAGGGGCCAGCCCAGTGACCTAGTGGTTGAGTTTGTGTGCTCTGCTTTGGTGCCCTGGGATTCGCTGGTTCAGATCCTGGGCGCAGACCTACACACCACTCATCAAGCCATGCTGTGGAGGCCTCCCACATACAAAAAATAGAGGAAGATTGGCACACATGTTAGCTCAAGAACAATCTTCCTCAAGCAAAAAGGGGAGGATTGGCAGCAGATGTTAGCTCAGGGCCAATCTTCCTTACCAAAAGTAAGTAAATAAAAAATATTGAGAGCTTCCTCTGGTAAGTCTGTATATCCATGAGGGCTCTGTGTATGTTTGAGGGGCTAGAGACCCAAAGTTGCCTGTAAGTATTGCCAGTCAATTATTAAGATCGAAATATACTATTTATCTGAATTCTTTCACTTGATTGGCTAGTATGATTCCTCAGTTTTATTGGACAATAATTAACCAGATCCCTCTGAACAATCTGGTTGCAAGAATCACTTAGAAAGTTTGTATGGGTATAATAAATTCAGAATTATTCTTTAATGTTTTATTTGGCAAGTTACAGAAAACATTTCTTTTTTCAACATAGTCATATGCAAATATCCCCATTGTTTAAAAACTGATCTATCACTTTTTATGAGATAAGATACCTAGAATCCTAATAAAAGTCATTTAATACCTTAAGGATCATATTCTGTTATATAGATCAAAAATATTGCTGTGCAGACACTGTCTATGCTGTCTGTAGCTAATCCTGGAGAGGGAAGTGAGTTAGAAAACCATTTCTGGAGTTCTGACATTCCTGTAATTGAATAAAGATTCCATATAAAATAGTTCATTCAAATATCTAAAGAATAAAAGAGATCTTGTGAAATAAAAGCAAAGATCATTGATATACCAGCCACACAATGAAAAAACATAAAAACTCACAAATATATTGGAAAATAATTATTCTCTATTTGAAAGCATGCAATTAAAACTACCCTAAGTTGCCAGGTGATAGCTCTTAAAGCAGCAAAGTATCTGTAAATCAAATGAGAAAATGCCGTTCTGTCAAGATTGCGTTGAAACCAGCAGTTTCAGGCAAAGTAAGATTCCTAGAGAAAGAAAGAGTGTGACGTATCTTTTTAGAACACTGGATAGCTATATAGAGCCATAGTTACAAAGCTATACGTATTCAGTGCCTGTAAGTTTATCCTAGGCAAAGTAACTCAGTAAAAGCAAATGACCTAATCGTAAAGTTCCTTGAAGCATTATTTATATTACAAAAAAATTGGAAATAAACCAAATAAAATTTTAGAGTAGGGATTTAGTAAGCCACGTATACCATTATTTTGTGATAGAATGTAATAGAACTACTAAAATAATATTTATGAAGGTTATGAAATAATGCTAGGTGAAAGTAAAGTAATAAGCAGTGTATACACTATCCTTGCATCTATGTAAAACTGTGTGTATAGCTGTATGCAAATGTTAAACTAGTTTTGAATATATTAAGATAGTGTGATTGAAATTCTTTAATATTAAACTTTTTCTTTAAAAGGAAGAATCACTTATTAAAATGTATTTTATATCCTACTGAGCTACAGTGTCAGTGCACATATAGAAAGGAACAGGAAGGGAATAGGGAAAGGAAAAAGAAAAGGAGAAAAACCTGTTTTTAATCCGAGGTATTAAAGAGACTGTGCCCACACCCACCCTCAGGTTATTTTGAAAACTAATTCTCTATTTTTTGTTGCTGCTTGTAGTTACATAAAATTCAGACTCCTTGGGGTTAACTAGGGTTCTCTTGTTTTTGAGGCAGATTAGCCCTGAGCTAACATCTGCCGTCAGTCCTGCTTTTTGCTGAGGAAGATTGGCTCTGAGCTAACATCTGTACCCATCTTCCTCTATTTTATACGTGGGATGCCTGCCACAGCATGGCTTGATAAGCAGTGCGTAGGTCTATACCCAGGATCCAAACCAGCCAACCCCAGGCCACCAAAGTGGAACATGTGAACTTAACCACTATGCCAGCCAACTAGGGTTCTCTTTTAAAGTAAAAATAATACTTTAAAAGAATACACTTAGTGAATTTGTTTAATGATAAAACTTTTCTCCTTACTTACCTGAGATTAGCTTCTTTGAAAGAAAGGACACTGCTGGAAAGTGGAATTAGTGGAAGAGAGTAATTTTAGTTACAGCAGTCTTGGTAGGGTACTGAGGTGAGAGGCCTTGGGCTTCCAGTTTGTGGTGAAGTCTCAGGGCGTAGATGGGAAGGAAATCACCTGGAGGAAAGAGAGATGTGAAATCTGAAAGGCATTTGGGAGGACTGACAACAATCTTGAGTTAATTTTCAATTTTGCCCAGACTCCAGGAAATGCTTAAGATCCAATAGGAAGAGGCAGTAATTTTGAGGCAGGTGACAATGAGTAAAATGTGTCCATGCAAAAAACAGGCCAAGAGGAAATAGAATTCCTTGGCTCAGACAGTTGCACCAAATATTTCTAGAGACTTAGGAACAGAGAAACTTCTTCCCATCCTTCCTCTTTCCTTAAGCATCTTTTTTCTTGCTTCTTCATACTTTAACTTCCATAATGAAGGAAGAGTCATCCATAAATGAGGGCCTAGAAAAATACCTCAAAAAGCTACCTGCAGTTAGCCAGATGTTACAAATGTGCATAATGCATCTTTCATTATATTTCCTTGCCTTTGTTTAACTAGTGTTAATTTACACTTCCACATGCTAATCTAATAAATTTTAAATCAGATTCTTTCTGTTGCTTTGCAGTCACCATCTTCTGCTTTAGGAAAATTTGGTGACAGTTTTAGTGTTGTTTCCAGTTATATCTTGGAAATGTAGGATCTCTTCACATTGATAGCTGAGAGGACTATCCTCAGATTTATCAATTTATAGAGCCGTGTTAACCCTGCACAGTGGATTAGTAATCATTTACATGTCACTTGGCTTATCTGCTTTGAGAACAATCATCACAGAACTTAGCTCTTCTCTATCTCTGGCAATTTTTTAATACTGTCTGTTTTGTTAGAGTGGTGTCCTTAATGTCCAGAAATGCAATTAGATAATTCAGTGTAGTCCCTGCATACATTCCTGGGCACTACTCTGTCAGCATAGATTATTTTATCTGTTTTAGTCTTTATATAAATGGAGTCCTACAGCATAGGCCATGTTTTATTGTATACATTAATTCATAATGTAGAATAGGCAAAAAACGGATGGGGTGAGAGAAGGAGAGGTCCACTTGCAGTATTACAGTTATTATCTACATTTACTGTCTTCTATGAAGCCTAACTAACAATGGTCTAGACTCTTTCATATGAAATATGATCACATTTTAGGAAAAAAAGAATATTCTAAAAGTAATTTTGGGCTTCTTGACCTACATAAGTGTAAGTAGATACCAAGAGAGTAGCAATTAGAAATGGAAAGAAGTAACTATAATGTTTCATATTTTCAATAGATGTTTTTACTTTAACAGGAAAAAAAATTTAAATAAGGATTCTGAAACACTTTTCCTTCCCTCTTGTCCCAAGTTAAAAATTCTATACAGATAAATTCCTCTTATTTTGTGGAAATATAGAATACAGTGTGGAGGAAATAAGATCACCTTATTCCCCTACTGTATTTTATCCTGAACAGCCATAGGAGACTTCTCCCACACAATCTACTTTGATGGCAGAAATGGAGAGACACAGGGTACCCCTAGTGGCCACTGCAACTATCTTGATGTCTTTTTACTCAAAGTATGAGGTATTGGCAAGTGAATTGTTAAAATTGACATGACTGGTTTGATGATAATGTTGAAATGGGAAAGATACTTAGAGTAAGCAAACACTGTACAATAATACTTGACTATTTCTAATGATCTGAAAAACAGAAAGGTTTTCACAGAACACAAACAGAAATGTGACTATGCTTTCCTTCAGTTTCGGGGAATTTCAAGAAAGGTTGTAAGATGTCCCAAACACCATCTTCACAAGATAATGCATCAAACCTGACTGTTCTGATTATCATATTTAACTTTTATTTTTGTTTTTGCCAATATACTCTTCCATTATTTATTGAACTCATCACCTGTGGGATCCACTGCAGGGTGGCCTCAAAAAACCAATACAATTCATTGTCAGATAGAATACAAGTTTCATAGATCAATCAATATTGTAACTATACCATTTGTACTGAGCTCATGGAAGCATGATCCATTAGTGAACTTAGGCATAGAGACAAATCCATATGTTAGCAAGAAGTTCGTCTGTTTCCTCAGGTCACTCTGTGAAAATAAGATTGATCATGTTATAATATTTGGAGCCCTTTCTGATGCATTTTCTACAATGAGTAAAATAACATAGGCACAATTATATTTAATTTGGTCAGTGCAGTGACGCGTTCTTCCTCTTTTATTTATAGGCGTGTATAACAAACTATTCAATCAAGATATTCTTAAGGAGAAATGTTCTGGTTGGTCGATTTTACAAGAAGAGTATTCTTAATCATAGAATCCTACAAGTCCATATAAATGTAGAAATTCAAATTCGTGTAGTTTTCTAACAATAAAATATTAATGTGTTATAATCACATCAGACTCATTAATTAAGGAAACAAATATGACTAAACATAAAGTTATTTTTTACTTTACAAATTTTTTTGGAAAAAAGTATTTAGTAAAAAACTACTAACACTTAGTATTGGTAGGAGAGTTTGTTTCAGTTTTACATGTTGCTATAAGCTGGAAAATTATCGTAATCCTGGCATTTTTAACTCAGTAACTGTATACTTAAAATAGCTCACCTGCTTTTCTGGCTGTCAAGTGTGCCCGTCCTTCTGCCTTTCAAGCCATTTTTTCTCCTCCTTCCCAAACTTGGTTAACTCTGTGTTTTAGAGACTTAGTTCCAGCATCACCTATTCAAGGACCTTTTTCCTCTCTTGACTGGGTTACTTGTGCCTCCTCTGGGAACTGATAGCATCCAGTGCATGGCATTTGACACATTGTTTTCCAATCATTTGTTTTTCTCCCAAGACTGTAAGCCCCCAAACACAGGTAGGCCATTGTTCACTTACATATCTCAGTGCTTAGCCCAATACTTGAAATATAGCAGGTACTCAGTTTTTGACTAGGTTGTATAAATAAGAGAAGTAGAGGAATCATTGTATAAACATTAAAACATTAATAATGCATTGATTAGATTCTGCTGTTAAAGAAAACCTGAAAACCAGAAAGGCTGTGTATTACTATATTATTTCCTTCCTATGTCAGAATAATGTTTCTTTCTTGATTTAGGTGTTCACTGTTGGCAGAATTTGTGCTAATCGTACCAAAGTTTATCATCAACTGAGACATTTCAAATTCAAGCTGTACCAAGAATGTTGCTCCATTGCAAAGACAGAAGTAGTTGAGGATGAACAGGTTAAAGAAACAGTGGAAAGAATTTTTAATCAGTCAAAAGAAAGTGGCTGGATTAAAGAGGTAAGCTGAATACAAAAGGGCCGTTTCATTCAGTAGATTCTGGAGCCTAATTATGATCAGCAAAAGGATACAAATGATTAGAGGACAGTGAAATTTAGAAAAGAATCTCTCCTCCTCTCCCGGTCTTTGTATTTTCTCTTCTTCCACCCATTCCTTTCATGCTTGTCATTGTCCTACCCTGAAGAAGTGTCCTGATCTAAGCTTCACTCCGCTCATCAGGTAAATTTTAATCGCGATGATCCTGTCCCTTAATGAAAGGCCTCTGTCCTTTCGCTTTTATATATGTAGTATTCTTTACCTATAGATTAAGTGCCCTTATTTTCTTTGACAAGGTATAGGACTCACCTCTGCTTGTCTGCTTCCTATTCTTTAGAACAGTTCTTGTGACCTGAGAGTGAAGAAGCACCTGGTGCCAATCTGAGGAAAGGATCTCGGCTGCCAGTTCTAATCCCACCCACATCCTCTTCTTGAGGACATGGGACTGAGCAGTGAGCACTGTAACTGAAGATCCAGGGGAGTGCAGAGGTTTCGGGCCACGGCACTGATTTTGATTCCCCCGTATCCTGTTGATTACTAAATTTGCTATCAGGGATAAAGTGGGGGTTTTGAAGAGTGCGCTGGGTTCCCGAAGATCTGCTGGCAGCTCATAAGCTCTGGTCTGCTCACAGAGCTTTTAGAATTGCTTATGGTACATGGAAAGAACGCTATTATGATTGCAATCTTCTAAAACAAGTCTGCTTACATGAATGTATAAGAGAGAACATATAGTAGATTTTCAGGCAACTCAGATCTAACAGTATATTTAATCTTAGAAAAAAAAAGAAGGCTGACTTGAGATCCATTGCCTGGGTTATTTATATCACAGGGGAATTTGTAAAAGAGGAAGATGAAAAAGAAGAGAGCTTAGAGGATAAACTTATGAGCAAAGGGAAAGAAAAAGAGAACAACAAAGCAGGAAGTCCGTAGGACATGTCATGTTCCACAGAGGTCTCCCGATCTGGAGAATGACATCAAGATTGGTTTCCCTTTTGACAGTTAGCCTCCACCACAAACTACCACCCAGTGATCTCCTTGTCTGGCCCTCACATCTTGACCCTTAAGTCATCTTTCTCTCATTTTACTCTCTTCAGTTTTTTATCTTTTACTTTGCTTCTACTTCTCTCATCCCGTGCTTCTCTCCCTGTCCTCTGTGCTTGTCCACTTGCCTTAGGGAGGAGCCATCACTTGTCCAGTAAGCCCCATCGTCATTTTCCTAGGTGACTTAAATTCTTAAGTGCTTCTACTGGTGTATTTAATTGTTGCCAATCCTCTGGTGGAGTTGAAAGACCTATTGGGATACCATATATTTAAAGAATTGTATACTAGGTGTAGAAAAATCACTGCGCATGTATTATGTATATTATATAATAATATATATGGGGAAGGATATTAAACTTCTTGCAGAAAAAAATAAAAGCATTTCCAAATTATGTACCTTCGAGAAAACTTAACAAGGTTTATAACAACAGAAGGGATCCGGAATAAGAAAAAATATTCTTAGGAAAAGAAAGCCAAGTGTTATATTATGCTTAAAGAATAACACTTAACATCGGGCATTGAAGGTGTTTCAAAATTGTCCATGTTTAGCACAGTATGCACATTTTTTTCACATAAAATATCGAAGAGCTTTATTTTCTCTTTGAGATCTCTTTTACTTTGAAAGTATTTTTCGAGAGACTTTCTCAAAAGATTTCCTGGAAACTAAAGAAGTTTATAACCAGTATAAGCCTATCTGCAGCTTTCCATGCTGTGATTAAATTTCACAATTTATAGAGTGCTCTGACATTTCTCAGCGTCACTTTGCCTGTCCCTCAGTGTGTGTGCCCTGAGTGATAGCACGGCATGTGTTCTGGGCATGCATGCTGCCTTCTCTGGCTGCATCTCACGGCCACAGTTACTCTAACCCTTTAGAATACCAGGGCTCAGTGCTCCTTGAATGGCCATATCTGTGGCTCTGTCTGCTCTTACCTCCCAATTATTATGTCAACCTCTTCTTTTACCTTCCACAAACTATTTGTTCCTGTCCTTCCTCCCCCAGCTTGTGTTTCACACCTTGCTTTTTCCCTTACCTGACCCTCCTTCCTCCAAGCATTTTTCTTCCATGTCTCAGGATATCTCAGCATTTCTTCCAAAGACTTGCCAACTAGAATGCCCTCCTCCTTCTTCTCCTTCTTCCCAACTTGAACTAGGATGATCTGTTTTTAACCTAGTGATATTAAAGGGATAGAAGCAAATCAAGTGTAGGAAAAAAAAATGACAAGAAAATTATCATAAAACCAAAATATATAATAAATATAATAGGAATATATCTCATTCTAAATGAGAGCTGAAAAACATAATATGTGCCACTGGCAAAATTCTAACAAATGTTTTTTCATTAAGAAGAAAGTACATATGATGATGGGGTTTCCAGGGAAGTTGAAGATAGGATTGTTAGCATGGGGTAATGAATCCATGAACACCAGGGAGTGAGAAAAGTGTGTCAAATAGAACTATCAAGTTTCAGTTGTACAGTTGTATTTAAAGTAAATTTAAATGTATTACATAAAGGTTGTTATATAAATAAGAATTTTAAATTGTGATTGGGTATCCCACCCCTTCCCGAAACTTCCCCACTTGTTCTCTTCTCTTTCTTACCGCCTTTTAAACTTTTTTTTTTTCCTTTTTTTCTACCCCTTAAACTGTTGTTTTTCAAAACGTGGTCCTAAACTACCTAGGTCAAAATCACCTAGAAGTTTATGAAAAATGTATAATGCCTGGGCTCAGTGCAGACCTACTGAATAAGAATCCTTGGGGGCGTTAAACCCAACGATTAACTAATTAGGTGATTCTAAAGCAGATTGAAGGTTGAGGGCCACTGCTTAAAAGTGCATGTTGTACTGGATTCTGTCCTCAGCCTCCTCTCTAAGCTCTCTCCCTTGGCAAACCCATTCCTTTCTTCAGGTCTAACTGCCACTTCTGAGTAGAAGACTCCAGTCTCCTTCTTTTATCTTCTGACCCCTTTCTCACACTCCATTCCCACAATTCCAACTGTTTTCCTTAGTAGGTCCACCCGGCGCTCTAAGGGGTTGACATAATAAGACCCTAACTCTCCAAATTCTTAGTAGAGAAGACTGAGGGAAGCAGTCTCTAGGGGGAGAGAATGCCCAGGGAGTACTAACCTCCTCTGTCTGAGGTTCACTGCCCTGCAGAGGTTTATTTTCACACTAAAGCTGCACCCTGCCCCCACCCTTTAAATCTCAAAAATAGCATGCTATTTGCTATTATAGATATTGCTATATTGCTATATATAGATATTGCTATAATCTCCAAATGGTTAAAAGCCTGGGTTTAAATATTTTTTAGCAGTAGAATTTGGGAGAAGATTACTTTATTTCTCTAAGCCTAAATTTTCTCATTAGTAAAATAGGAACTAAAATAATAATTATTTAGGGTTAGGGTTTTGATTGTAGAGATTAAATGAGTAACACATTTCAAGCATTTAGTATAGGACCTGGAAATTAGTAATTGATCAATTAATGTTAGCTATTATTTGTAATAAAAACCAGGAGATGTTTTCCTTTCTCTTCTCAGTGTTGCTAAGATAGATCGTAATTTCCCAAAAGAAATTTGATAAATAAGACAAAAAAGAATGTAAAGAGAATATAAAAAGTATAATAACAGTGAAACTTTTAAGGTATAAGTTTCTAATTCTTGAGTAATTTACTTATATCTAATAGAACCTGAGTTCTAGGTCAAGAGAATCCCTAAGTAGTCCATAGATTTTTTCCCACCTGTTCTTTTCTTTGTTCTTTCCAGAGAAAGTGATCCAGTCAGAATTCTTTGTCTGGGGCTTGGGGCGGGAGACGAGGGGGCTGTTCATGGCCCTGTCTGAAAGGAAAACACACTCCTCATATACACTTCCATAGGTCCCTATTACCACAAAAGTCAGAGGCATTAGGAGCCTCTCTCACCTCCTTGGGAGTAGAACTAGAGCTCATAAGTAGAGTTAAGAAACCATCAGGTCAGTTAATCTGCTCAACTGAGGTAAGCACTTTGAACTGTTACCAAACTTGAAATCTCCAAATCATCCTCACTCATCTCTTATCTACCCTGGTCTTTACTCTTCATCTTCATTGCTCTCACTCAAATCTGGGCTCTCATTACCTAAATTATTACAGTAGACTCATAACTAGTTGCCGTACTATTCTAGAATGGATGGTTTGCCGTTTTTCTTATAGCTCAGATCATGTTGGTGTCCTGCCCTGACACCTTTAGCAGCTTTTCATTGCTGTCACATTATTGCTAAACTCCTTAACCTAGTATTTCGTTCTTCTTATTCTTTGACCTCAGCCTCTTTGGTTTAGTCTTCTGTCTCCCTGTTCCCCTAAAAACCTCAGATTGTGGTCAAATCCTGAATTTTCTTGTCTTGTCACTGTTGTATAGACAGTTATCTCCTACACAAAACTCTCTCCACCAAATCTTTGCCTACCAAATCTTTCTTCCTAGGACAGCTTAAATGCCAGTCCTTCCCGGTCACCTCAGCTAACCATGACCTCTCTTCTGAACCCTCATAACAATGTCTCTGCTTCTTTATGGCCCTTGTTATTGATTATCATTGGTGTATTACTTCTGAACTCTGTTCTCCTTAGGGGCAGGGAAAGCAATTTTTTTCTTGTACCTAGATAATCATTAGCAGAGTATTTAATATACATTTTGCATTCAACAAATTTTTGTTGAATAAATTATTGAAGTTGTCATACTTCTACTATAAATATGATAGAAAAATTTTAATTTACTGGAAAATTATGAAATTAATAATAGTGTTTAGTTTGATCTTTCTCCAGTACTTTATATGAGTTAGAAATGCTTATTTGAAACTGAGTCCCTGCTTATAACAAAAAGATTACCATGAAGTGAACTTTTTCCTGTTTGTGTCTGTAGATTAAAAAGGCCTAGTTTATCTTCATTGCTTTGAGTAAAATAACTAGCTTTTTTATTGTATACACAGAAATATGGGAAACTTCAAGAATATCTCAATTCTGCGGATTACTTTCAAGATGAGAAGTTTGACTAAATTGTAACACATTTCCTTCAGAGAAGATTTTGTAAATCCTGTAAATGTGAAGATCATGGGTCTTGTTTATCTGTATCATGTGACATATCTATATATTTTATGTATATCTTCATGGCAAAAGATCTTGTTTAAAATATATGTTCATCTTAATTTCCGTGAAATGGAAATTCCACTCTACAGTCTAATAAAATTTTTATCTGCTGTACATAGAAATAAGCTTAATAATTTTTACATAGGTGTATTTTAAAGTTATATAGCAATGCCTTTATTACAGATGACTATCAAGTGAATGAGCTGCTCACGTCCCGTCAGTTTAGTAGAAAAATACTTTATTGTAAAAATGTATTTAGACTAACATCTACATGTATTTATTGCTGAATCCCTGCCCAGATCTACTTAGTACCCTTTTGCAGTATTAAATGACCTTCACTAATATATTTTTTACTACTGTCATTATCTAGATCAATGGGCCATGGAAGAAACTTCAGTGTTCATCAGTTCAGTGCCCTTGCCTTAGAATCAGAGCATAGTTACCTGTGCCAGGTAGAGGAGTGAAACCTTCACTAAAGATTCCCTTGAAAATAGATTTCCGGCTTCCAGAGTTTTTCAACCCTCACCTTCAGGAATAATTTCATGATGTTCTTTATTTTTTCTATTCAGTTTTGTCTACATGTTAATGATTAAGATGTATTTTATTTCTTTTTATCCATAACTTTTCTCATATACGTATTTATGTTAGGATCAGAAGATCTCAAATAGAGTCAAAAATAGTTTAAAAGCATATTTTGACGTCTGCATTGCTTTGCACTAGATTTTTTCCCATAATATAATAAAGTAAAATGGTTTCAGAGTGAACAAATGGACCCTGTCTATTCTGTATCTTTAATTCTTAAAAGTAATGTTCTAGTAGGATCTATTTTACCGTTGAATTTTAGATACTTGTTTCTTACTTCCAGTGTTGGTTGAACCTAGCTTCATCTATTATATGGTTCGTGTCATGGACTTCAGTGTGTACGCATACATAAAAAGCTACATTTTATTAAGTTCTTACATAGAGATTATGTAATACTTTCTGCAATTAATTTTCCTGAAATTAATTGCTATTATTATTGTAAACAAAACAAGTAGAAAAAAGCTCACAAAGTGGTGAGAATACTGATGCTGATGTTCCATGTGAGGAGTGCATACCATTTCAAAAGTGTGAAACAGAAATTTCATTCACATACCTCTGCTCTTATTATTTCTCTAGCATATGGAAATAATCCTTAACTAAATGAAGTCATAGTTGAAAGCTGAAGATGAAGTAACAATGTCCAAAAAGAAGCAAGGCAGAATTAAAGGAAAAGTGATAGTCAAATTGGAAGGGTGAAGGATCATGAATGACTTGTAAAAAGGAAGGCCAGGGAAGATGAAAAAGAATGATCCCTAAGGTCTCTGATGACCCTGGAAGCATCACTTCTCATACATGACACTACAGACAGGCTTGAGAGAACTGAAGAGTGAGAGTTCCAACCGGAGAGTTTTCTCAGTTAATTTATCTATTGTTTTTAATAGTACTCATTTAATTAGTAAAAATTATGGCACTAATGATTCCAGGTACCTATGATGGAAGCTGACCCAGCTCGTAGGTCAGGCATCCTGTTGGATGGAAGCATTTTTCCTGTTAGAACAGCATCCTGACTGCTGATCAGGAAATGCTAATAGGTAGTTTTCCTGATGTCTGAGGTCACTGCAACCCAGCAAGCTTGTTCAGTGGGAGTTTGAAGAATACAACAGGCTTTTAGGTACATGATAAACCAAATGAGTGGCAGAGAGACAGGCTTTTAGGGAATGAGAGTCAGCATGGATCAAGGGTCAACAGAGAGTACCCTATAAGAAAATGAATTGTTCAAAAAACAGAATTAACTTTTACAGATATTATGACTTATTGTATTATTTTATCATCATCAATATCATTGATTCACTGTAACACTAAAAAGAAATAGTTTGTAAGCTTATAAATCTTACACATCTATGAGATTTTTAGACCTGGACGTTTATTACTGTAGTGTTAAGTGCTTTAGTGTTAGGTAGCTATGCATAGTAGAGATGATGAGGAAGGAAGCAATGGACAAGTAAAGGGGAATTAATGCTTGAAAGAATTCACATGGCTTTAGGGTTATAAGAGAGGGCATGGTACCATAAAAAGGGAAAAACAAGGAAAAACGAAATGTCTACGTTACTGACAGTTGGATATAGTCGACCATATTTTCTCACTTGTCTACTCTCCTATTCAGATGAGTAGTTCTATCTACTGCTCATTCCTTGAAGGCATTGTAGAACTTGCTTAGACTCCACTGTGTTGACTGAGGTATAATTGGAGCCCTTGAGCTATTTCAGGGATAGTCTGGCTTCCCTGTAACTCTTTTCACACTTGACACTGAGGCAGCAAGCCCAGTGGTTAAGAGAGCATAGGTTTGAAATCAGTCTTGAATTTGAGTCCTGGTCTGTTAACTTCCTAGTTGCATGAACTGGAACGTGGTTGAATTTCGATGAGCCTTGGTTTCCTCATTTATGAATAGGGTTAATAATCTCTATCCCTCAGGATTATTTGTGGATTAAGAGAAATATATGCAAAGTGCTGTGTCTGCAACATGATGTGACGGTAAATGAATAGTAACAGATGCGAATGGAAATGAGGCCTTGGGTGATAATGATGTCAACTTGAAATTAAATGGCTGTAAAGGGTAAATATGTACAAAAGACACTCTGAAGAAGTATCCTACACCACTGTAATATAGAACGAAAATGTATTAAATTCTTGCTTGACAAGTTTTTAAGGTGTTTCCCTGTCTAGCATAGAAATCAAAGTTTATATCAATTAGGAATAGCTGATTTGGCCAAGGACTCCGTGTTATTAATTAAAACCCATGCTACTACAGGGCTGTAGAGTGAACAGTAAGTTTTAAATTTAAATATTAAATTTTTTCTCTTTTATCAAGTTTGATTGCCGAATATAAAGTTTCCATAGTAATAGAAGATATTGTCTAATGAACACAACTTTTTAAAAATCAAATGTAAAATGATCAAAACTCCTCCACTTCCTAATGATATGAGACAGTTCTCCATTCAAATTTTGCATACCTAACAAAGAAGTATTTTTGCCATTCTCCGCATGAGTGGTAAGGAAGTTAGCCTTGGAAGGGACCGATAGAAGTATGTTCCAATGAAAAGTAAAAAAATTATAGTCTGAGTGTACTTATCCCCAATTCCCAACTAACATTCCAGGATTTGTGTAAATAAAACGGACTAAAGTAAGCCAACCTATGGAGAACTAAATTGTAAATAAATCTAGTCTTAAAATGTTTGCCTTGATTTTGCCTATTCCTTTCTAGCCACAGCTCAGTTTGAAGCTGGACTATGTTACTGAGATGCCAGAGTTGGTTTAAATTACTGAATTTAATTGCTCAAGACCTCAAATCCAAATGACTTCCATGTTAGGACACACAGAATATTCACGGTCCTGACTAGCCCAATCTGTGCTCACCTTATTCTATTCTCTGTAATTGGTAAAGACAAGCAGAGTCTACCATACAATTTGATATCTTAGAGATAGGAATCTGAAAATGAGGGGACAACAGTCTGTGTAACAGATCTATTTGGTTTGTGATATTAAACTTCTTGAAACTCAACTGCTACATATTGATTTTCTTCATTAGATGTGTAAACCAGATAGCTATGGAGACTTCAGATCTTGCATTTGGTTTGTCATAGGCAATCTAGTATTTTCAAAGAAAACCTTTTTTTTTCCAGAACTGGTATTGGTAATATCATAGTCATAAAATATTTTATTTATTCCTACTGATTGGTTTGTGATCACCCAGATTGACTTACCCAGAAACACACAAAACAGGTGGGTGAGACAGGCACCCTCTGCCCTTTCGGAGCTAACAATGTGATTTCCTCTCCTCTCTACCCCGCCCCCAACACCCACATTCTCGGATGTCTTCCTTATACTGATGAACATTTCCTCGGTGCTCACCCAGCTCTTGCTAGGGTGCTCAGTGGTGTCATCAACAACATATTGAAAAATGAAAATGATATCCTCAGAGGGGTGTAATGTAGGTCTGAAAGGGAAAATACATTCCCTGGCCGGGAATTTCTTAAACATTTAGGGCTGGTGAAGTAGTTGTGTAGAGGTTGGGGAATTTCCCCAGCCTTCCCCTCTTGGCCAAGTCTGAGGCTGAGCTAAGTGAGCGCTGTTGAGACGCGCGGGCTTTGGGATTTACCTCTTGGCCACTGGGAGGCCCTCTGCGTTCCCCTTTCCCCGGTGCCTGGCTGCAGTTACTCACTCGTGCAGTGGCACCAGCCTTCCACCAGGGAGCCTCGGATAAGCTCTCCCGCCCGCCCCCTCCGCCCCCCCCCCCCTTCCACCCCCATCTGCAGCTTGCTGGCTCTCTTTCTCCCTCTCTGTCTCACTCTCTCTCTTTCTCTCCCTCTCCTATCGGAGCACAATGAAAGCCTGTGTATCGCCGTGACTCCGGGCAGTGGAGCCAGTGTCAGCAAAGCGGCTAACAACAGACGGAAAAGAGAAAGGAAAATACAAGCTACTTTTTTTTCCATCTATAAAGCGGAGCAATACAAGAGATAGAACCACATTGCTTATTGCGAGTCCAGACCCTCAGATCCACTGGCCGGGGATGGAATGTACAAAAGTGGACAGAAAAGTGGCTGGACATGACTCGGTGCAATTTGCTGGAAGTTTGTAAGTTTGACCATCGTTTGTAAATTACTCTCGGAAGAGTTTCTCTCTCTTGATACTGTATTAGAATAGAGCCGGGGGTGAGGAATAGAAACGTAAGCGGGAAAGAAAAAAATGTGTTGAAGGATCTCTCTCAGTGGCTAGCGACTTCAGACTGCTTTCATTTAAGGCTGGGAAACCTTAGAGGGAATGAGGATTTTACCGGTGATTGGATTAGCTAAAGAAAAAAGCATGGTCCAAAAGTCGAGTTACTGACATTGTTAACAGTTGAAAAGCTGTCTCCCTCTTTTGGGAGAAGACAACATCCTACAGTACCCCACAGAGGAGAAAACACCGGAGCAAAGGGAAAGGGAGGACAAATTCAAAGCCAAAAGACATTCTCTCTTGATTTTTGTACGTTTTGAACATTGACTTCAAAACCTTCTGAAACAGCACTTTTTTTTTTAAACCTGAGGAAAAGTAAAGGCTGCGGGTTACACAGACGGTGGTAGAAATGTGTTTCTCTGCAGAAACATCCCCATAAAGAATTTTCCGAAACAACTAGGTGAGGGGGAGTCCAGCTCTCTATTAATACCTCTCTCGATTCCCTTTGCTGTCGGTTTCTGTCTCTGGCTTGACAATCCCTGAATTCTTGCTCTAACCCCCAGATCGTGTGTTTACAAAGTACCTAGTGGTTCTTGTCAGCTTGGTGGGGGAACAAAACCCACCAACTCTGTCCAACTTCTCCAGAGCTGTCAAATGCAATTAGAGTAAGTTGATCAGGGTTTGTTTCCAACTTATCCTCTGTGATTGGTTTCTATTCTTTCTCCTCACCCTCTTTTTACTAACTCCCCTCCCCCACACCTTCTCCACTGCTCCCCCCAACCTCTGAAGACCTCTATTCATGTGGCCCTGAACACTGAGCTCACATTGTCAAAAGCAGATTTGCCTGCCATAGCCAGCAGTAGCCTCTTTCCACCTCACCATCCCAGAGGCGGCAATCATTGTATCCAGAAAGATGGGGGACACAGCGCCCCCACAGGCCCCCGCAGGAGGGCTAGGGGGGGCCCCTGGGGCGGGGCTCCTTGGAGGGGGCTCAGTCACCCCGAGAGTGCACAGTGCTATCGTGGAGCGCCTCCGGGCTCGGATCGCCGTCTGCCGCCAGCACCACCTGAGCTGTGAAGGACGCTACGAGCGTGGTAGGGCTGAAAGCTCAGATCGGGAAAGAGAGAGCACCTTGCAGCTCCTGAGCCTTGTGCAGCACGGCCAGGGGGCAAGGAAGGCTGGCAAACACACCAAGGCCACTGCCACTGCTGCCAACACTACAGCCCCTCCACCGCCCCCTGCTGCCCCTCCTACGTCCTCCCAAGCAGCAGCAACAGCAGCCCCTCCGCCCCCACCAGACTATCACCATCACCACCAGCAGCACCTGCTGAGCAGTAGCAATAACGGTGGCGGTGGTGGGATCGACGGAGAGCAGCAGCCACCACCTTCAACCCCAGGGGACCAGAGGAACTCAGCCCTGATTGCGGTAAGGCACCTGGTTTTCTCATGATTCTGGCTGTGGCCGTGTGGCCTTTTGTGAGGGTGGAGCTTGCCTTGGCCTGATGTTGAGTGGAGAACAGCGAAAAGGGCCAAGATGTCACTTGACTACCTAAAGGCCACTGAGTGTGCTGTTTGTGCAGTTTTATACTCTCATTCCTCAAGTTTTGCTGGTGCTCCTTCATGGGTTTTCCTCCACTTGTAGGGTATTCCTTAAGTGGTAAGAAGCCTAAGTTTTCCAGAGGTTCTCTGGGGTCCACAGCTTGTAGAAGAGGTGGCTACAAGTTGGCAAGATCTGAGCCACTGAGGAAAGCCCTATCTCAAGGATCCTTCTGCTTTTGCTAGCCAGCTCTGATTTGGCCCAACAAGCCATTTTCAGCCTCAAAGCATTTATCAGTCCAGCTGACCTTTATCAAAGCCTTTCCTTCTTGTCCCATTTCCCCATCCCCCATTGAAGGGACTCCTTCTCCTTGGGTTAAGGGAGCATAAATGGTGCTCTCTAACATGGAACAAGTTCCCTGAGTGTAAAACAAAATTTGGGGAAATATCCCAAAGACTAGTGAGGGAGTATTTTTAAGAGGCCTCCTCCCTGATTTTCTACAGACTCCCTTGCTCCCTTCTCCCATCCAGCTTCTTTTCATAGGCATTACAATCAACTCGTGCCAACTTACAGCATTCATTAAAGTGGGCAGGCACAACTGGGCTATTTACACACAATCATCCTAGGAAGTCCCTTGTCTTCAGCCACTCCTGGTGACGGGACATCAAACTTGAAAGTTCTGATTAAGTTTCTGGCTGGAAGTTCTTCCTCAGAGGCGCAGACACACCCCATCCCAGAGGGAGTATCCCTTGAATCATTGGTTCTTGGTGCCAGTCCTGGTCAGGTGACTGCCTGCCCTGTGCTGGCTTCCCCCAAAGCTGCTGAGCCAATGGGCTCTTGTGGAAGGTGGAGCTCTGCCCCACAGTGCTGCAGTCCTGCAAGCTTCCTCCATTTCTGTGTTCTGTGGGGCTCCTGAAGTCCTGTATCCACTCACAGCACAACTCCAGTTTGCCCAAGCCGGCCTTAATGAATGCCATGGAAAAGGGAAAAAAAGAAATGGCCGTGCAAGCCCAAAAGTAGTCAAAAAGCCCAAAGGAGAGGAGGGCACTGCGTCACACTCCTCCAAAGGAACTTGAGAAGGAGCTCTAGGGAGAGGATGTGCTCCAGACAGGCCCATAGGATGCTTCTTTGTGACTCGCCCTTATCCCTGGCCTGGGTCTGTGGTAATGAAGTTTCCAGAAACCCTGGGGCTAGGATGGTGGTCCTCTCCCCCACTGCACACACATTTTGCTTGGAATGGCCAGAGCTGCAACTTCCTGGCGCCAACTCCAAATGAAAAATAACTGCTAGCAGTTAAAATGCCCAGTGTTTGCTGTTTTATCCTTGAATACAATTAGCCCGTGGAGGTATATGAGAGCTTCAAGGCCTAATTTCCTTTCCCTACCACCTGCTCTATCCTGTCTCCCTGGAATTCCCTGGGAGAGCCATGGGGGTTTCTTTTGTGAAAGAGAGATGCTGAGGTGAAGGAGGTGGGTAAAGAACCCCTCAAATGGAGAGAAGAATGAGGTTTGTATGTATGTGTGTATCACTGGCATCTTTAGCCAAAAGTATCTAAATGCCTGATTGTCCCCAGTAAATTTATAATCTGTCTGCAAGTCTCGCAATAATACGACTTTGTGTGCTTCGCAGTCTCCTGGTAAGTGTTTCTGGGGATGATACAGGGACCGAGGCGCTCAGCCCTTCACAGTGGGGGAGACTCGTCTCTGGCCCGCATGCCAAGGCTGGATGTGGCCTTCACATCCCAGCCTCTGCAAGGAAGGTGGCGGGTCTGCTTATGGCCTTGTTCTTTTGGTTTTTGCTTTTCTCCAACTTGGAAGTAAGATGAGGCGGCCTCTTTTTCGAGGGGGTTTTGGGATGCAAAATGAAACCAACTTCACTGGTTACTGTAACTTTACGATACCATATCCATGCTGGGAGGAAGTGAGAGAGCAGCGTCTGGCCTTCTCCCGACTGAGGGCTCACTGCTGCAGAAGCCGAAGCTGGCTGCTCTACCACTCCTGTGCTAAGAGGGAATCTCTTCTCTCTCCTAACCACCAACCATCTCCTAAAACTTTCCCTTAGAGGAGCTCCCTCTCTGAGGGCGGTGATGACGAGAGGTGCAGTGTGAGTTAGGAGTAAAAGGAACATTCCGTTCATTTCCAATGGTTGCTTTTTCATTGCAAATGTGTGGCATTGCAAGGGATGATGCACCACCCCCCCCCCCTTTTGGTTATTGGAAATTCCCTTCTCCATTTTAGCTTCTAAATTTGGTGTTTTGTTACTCAGCATGGTACTCACAGATGGTGATGCCAGTTCTGTATTAGCTTGATAACACTGTGTCTGAAGGGAGGCCTGGGCATTTGGGAGTGATTCACCAAGCCCATTAGATCTGCAGGGCTCACTTCACTCGGGCTGCACTTATTTTCAGAAACGCTATTAATTTACAGGGCCCTTTGCAAAGTATGAGTGTCAGAATTCTTTCTTAATTTTATTGCTACTGTGTCTATAAGCAGATTTATTTCTGTCTGGGTGTTTGAATGTATCACTTTAATTGTTAATGCATGTTCCATATGTGGCCATAAACGTCCTTTGGAGAAAGGGAGAGAATATTGATCATCTAAAATCAAATATGCGCCGTGTCCTCAGATGAAAGCTCTGTATCCAGCGTACCTGCTAGTACAATGCCTTGTATATAGTCGGTAATATTTGCTGAATGAGGGTGAAAAGAGAACTTCTGTTCTGTGGGATAGTGTTGACTTGGAGGGGTGTTGTACTGCGAGAAATATATAATGTCTGAGTTTTTTCAATAGCCTGAGTTTCAAGAACAATACCAGAGTAACCTCCAAGCCAGTTCTAATTCTGTCCACATTGAGAGCCTAATTCTGCAGCCCTTACTCAGCCGGTTTCTTCATTTAACTCAAGTGTAAGTTCAGGGGAAGCCCCGTTGCTGCAGAGACTGCAGGAACAGGGCCTTTCGGAGGCCTGGATTGTAGGGCTTTGAGTGGATCTGCATTTCTAACCACTTGGAGCAGGCTTTAGGCACTAAATCATTTTCTGGTGAAGTATGTTTGAATCTTTGAATGAACTGTGAAACTGAATAATTGCTGGTCCGTGGAACAGCAAGGTTTCTAGCTTCTGTGGTGTGTTATTAATCTTTCCCTTTTGCCTGAGACAAACTCTTTTTCTGTTGCATAGACTGTGTTGCTAAGATGGGTAGATAAGTGGTTCTAAGTCATCTTTGGCTTTAGAGATTATCTTTCACTAATGTAGCGTGGAGGAAAGAAAGCAGATCAGACAAGGAGTCTGCATCCTCGGTTCTGTGCCTGCTTGATCACCAACCAGCTAGACGACCTAGGACAGATTACTTAGCAGTCATCTGTAAAACAGAGAGAACAATAATGCTGCCCTAGCTTGTTGAGAGAAGCAAATAAATGCGTGTTTCTGAACAGGCTTTGGAAGAAGTCAAGCACTGCAGAAAGGCGAGGCATTATTGCTAGTATTACGAATAATAAATTACTAAAGAACAAATCATAACGCCAGTTTTTCCAAGGATTAAATGTATACTTAAGCTTTCAGTTGTCTGTTTTAAATAGTGAAATAGCTCTTATTGTAAATAGAGGGATTGGTATTTCAAATTTCGTGCTGTCAAGATAAGACTGAGATATCAGTGTATTTAAGTGTTCCCAAAGGTCCCAGGAAATCCTAGTTAAAATGTGCAATGCTGTGAAAGTGTTTAGGGTCTTTGAATGCACGTTCTTTACAGGCCCCTACATGGACCTGAGCAGCTTTAGAAAGGTGTGTCCACCAGAGCATCTAAGGAAATTAGAAAAGTCGTTTGCACAAATGGCATGGGAAAGTTAAATATTTTGTCAACAATAGTCTAAAATGTTAATTGTTAGCTTAAGAAAGTCAAACAAGTTAAATCATTGCCAGAGTTCCCTGGTTGTTTTTAACTGATACTAATCAAGTTTCCAATTGACAATTCAAAATTTGAGAGCTTTAAGTGCAGGGCTGAGAACAGAAACAAGTCATCGGCCAGATCCGGGCGTCTGTAGATGTCTACGTGATAAATGTCCTCCCCAGGACAGCAATAGGAGTATTTACATTATTTATATATGCAGCCATCGTTTCCTTAAGAACTGACCTATTTTTGTTCTGTTTTCCAGAACAAAGTAATAAAGGGAGAGTTCTTATCTATCCAGGACCTTCCTACAACTTCTTTCCAGTAAATATAATTATAAGATCTCACAAAGATAAAAGAGTTCAAGTGGACAGGGAAGTTGGTACAACCCTTTCTCAAAAATTGACAGAAAGCTTGCTTTGACAACAAGGTGATATTATGTCAACCAAGTTATGTTGCGTGTTTAGGTCAATGTTTGTTTATAGAAGGCATCTGCTTTCTTTGAAATAATGTTATTGCTAAATCATGTTCATCAAATTTTCTGAACCTTAAAGTTTAATACTGTAGGACTTCCTTATGACTGTAAACCTTTTGTAAGTACCAAGACAAACATGGGTTTTCTCATGTTCCTAGACATAACAATTAAATATGACTAAAAGAGTGGCCATGACTAGCTGTCTTTGTTTTAACTATTGTTGTGTGTGTTTGTTTTTTGCACTGCTATTTAATCTCAAGATGCATAGAAGGAAATTTGGAAAACATCATCCGGTTGTGATATGCAGGGCACCTAAGTCCTTTGGAGCGGAATCTACTCCTTCCTTGTTCTGTAATCCAGGCCCTTATGTATGTTCATAGGCAGGATCATGTTTAATGAAAACAATTCTAAATTCCTTCTTCTGCATTTTCATGCTAATTTCCTTCACACTCTAACAGGCTCTGTGGGAAAATGGAGAGAAATAGAGCTAAAGACACAGTCCCTGCTTACTCATAGTCTGGTAGGCAAATCCAGACCACATCGGTAAAGTAACAGTGAAAGTACTAATTAGGTAGAATGGACCAAAACTGATATAGAAAATTGGAGGGAGAGAGGACTAAACATTTATTGAGCCCTAGAATGTACAAGACACTTTTATTATATATTTTATGTAATGGCTTAAAAAAAAAAAAAACCGGGTAAGTACGCAACACTTGCCCTATTTTACAAGTGAGGAAACTGAGGCTTAGAGACATGGAAAATGGAAAAACTTAATACATTAATTTTATAGTTTGACCTATGTTTAGATCCCTACTTCACACCTACCAGCTGGATGAGCTTGGGGAAATAATTTTATTCTTTTCGCGCATCAGTATCTTCATCTGTAAAGTAAAGTTAGTATTCTTTAGCAAGACAATCAGCACAGTGCCTGACACATAGGAGGTGCTCAGAACATGAGTTCTGTTGGTGGTTGGTAGGAGAGAGAGTCAAACTCATGCCAGGGAGAGCTTTATGGAGAAGGTTGGTCACTAGTAGGGCCTGGGAGGAGGGAGAGAAAGTGGAGTGGGGCAGCCAAGTGCAGAGGGGTGTGAACATTAGGTAACTGGGGACAGAGAGTGGAGCCTGACTGACGCCGGTTGGGTGTGAGTAGTGAGGGGGACAGGTGAGGTCGATCCACCCCCTGGAGGGTCTGGAGCTCTGGCAAGAGTTAAATCAGAAGCCCTGGAAAGTGGTAAAGCAAGGAAGGCTCAGAGGAGTCAGCATCTATGAAGCAATAATAATCCTTCATATACTCGAAGACAAGTATTACATTTCCCCTCCAGCAGCCCCTTCTCATAGCGCATTGCCTAAGTGTTCTGTATTACCTATCTTCAAGTCCCTTGAGCTGCTTAATGCCTTGCTATTTACACACTTCTCCCATTCACAGTGAGTTATATGCAGCATGACATGGCCTTTGGCATAGAAAGGAGATGGTTTTAAAAGCACACCAGCTAGACACAGAAGAGAAACTAAAAGAAGCAGAACCAACTACACCTCTCTTTTCAGGCTCACGAGGCCTTCCACGGCAAATAAGAATTGCCCTGTGCTAAAAGTGTATTCTCTTGATGTGTAAACTGATCTTCCCAACAAATGAACTTGCTAGTTTACTAACTTGGAACAGGTCTTTTCATTAAAAAAAAAAATCGTGAGCAGAAATTTATGAGAAGCTACGATTCCAGGTGGTCTTTGAGAGTTACTTACTCTCTTGCTTGCTTTTTCATGCAGATGTGTTGTAGATCTTTTAGTTGCCCTAAGGTCAGTCAGATACCAGTTTTCCCTGTTTGGTCCATGTTCACAGGGCACAGGGAAGGTACCCTGTGGGATAGATGGCAGAGGAGAAAAGCTAACAACTCCTTCCCTCCCTGGTTCAAGGCATGATGCTGGGATGCTGACCATGGCTAGTGGGCTATCTCCCTATGGCTGCCAGCTTCAACCCTTTCCTACAGGTATCTAAGGGACAGATGTGAGAGAATAAAAGTTGTTCTATTGCCTTGTAGAGAGGAGGAAGGAAGAAGTTCACATATTCTCCACAAGGCTTGAAGAAGGCTGGAGAGTTGGGCCCTGCCATAACCATTTGCTAAAGGAATAGCTATGAAAATGGACAAATAACCATATTTACTATGCACCACGCTTTCCATGGATCATAATGGTTTTAGCGAAGGTTTTAAAATTTCATATCAAGATTGTGGACCTGGGTGCTTTTTAAAGTTTGAGGAAATTATGCATTAACTCAATAAAGAATCATTGTGCATCGATTCTATGCCATGATACATTAATGAGCAATTCCATATAACCCTTTTCCTCTTAGAATTTTCAGTCTAAAAGAGGTGCAGCGAGGTTGGAAATAGAAGTGTTAAAGTTGGCTTGTTTAGGAGTCAAGGCAGCATAGCCAGAAAAAGCCTGGAGACAGGGAGGAGACTACCTGGTTTCAAATCGCAGCTCTACCACTTACTGTCTGTGTCTTCTTGGTTAAGTCAGACTCTCTTGCCTCAGTTTCTTCAGCTGTGAAATGTAATGATAACAATAGAACTAACTACTTAGGGTTGTTGATTAAACGAGGTGGTTGCCTGGCGCCTAGTGGAGGCTCAATAAAGTTGAGCCATTGCTGTTAATGTGAGATGTAATATACTTGAGTCAGATTCATGGTTTTTCCAGCCCAGGCTTCTATTTCCAGAAGTGCATCAGGGACACAGTTTGTGGAAGGGCATGGCTTTTCTCTTTAACATTTCCTTAAAATGCTTAGTGAAGGATACCATATTATCCAGTTTCCGTAAATGGTTTAATGTGGAGAGGTTATCTGCGATAGATTTACATTTTTCTGAAATGGGTTCAGAGTGTCCATTTGAGAACAGGATCAATTAATATCTCTTCCATTCCTAGGATTCTAGAACTCCTAATCTAGAACTTGACTAGGGTAAGTGTTTATTCGACTCCTGACTTCTTCTAGAATAGAGGCTGGGTTTCCATTCAGTGGCCCAGGGAATTTGGCTTGTGGGCTTTGTGAATAAATGAGAAACTTAAACTGTCTGTTGAGAGTTTGGGATCGTTAAAACGGAATAATCCAAATTTACCAATTTAATTCAGACTCATGAATAATTCTGAAGTGAATCTGGTCACAGAGTCACAAAGAGTTAGAAGTTGCCTGCTGTGGAGATTTAAATTTATGCTTTTGAAAGCCAGATCCCTGGCTCGAGTTGCTAAGGAATCCAGTTAACTAACTGCAACTGCAAATGAACAGACAACATGAATTCGCCCTCCTCCCAGCCCTGACCTGGAGCATGTTGAAAATTTCATACCTTGATGTGGTCCTTAGCTTGAAATCTCTTCTTTGCTCAGTACCTCCTCGTGTGACTTTCCATGAGAAACATGAGGAAAATGTTGCCAAGGCTTCAAAGCAAGTCTTCGTGATGATAATTCTTAATCAAAAGCACAATGTTTCTATAAAGAAGTGACAAGATTAGAATAAGAATACTTTTGTTGGGTGGACAACGTTTGGGCAAGGATGGATTTATGGGTCCTAACTCAGAGCAAAGAAGGGAGTCAAAATGTTTTGTTTGTTTACTCCCCATCATTTAAACTTGCATCCCCTTCCTCCTCTTGAAGGATAATATTCTTAGGAAATGCAGAGTCAAACTCACGTCAGGTTTGGGTTTTTTTACATTTTTTTAAACAGGGTTCTTGCTTCCTGAGTCATTATGGCAGGTTCATATGTTAATATAGAGTCATTAACGTGGTCGTTTAAAAAAATTCTCTCTTATCAGAAATGTGGCCGAGTTATAGTTGTGGATCTTTCCCAGCACGCTAATAATTCTCACCCACATGAAACCCAAAACCGTGAATTCCTCATTGTACAACAGAGTTCTTTTCAGGTAGTTCTGACGAATTTGAACAGAAAGTTAATTACATGTCTGGGTTTTTTATTCTTTGGGTTTTTTTCCAGAAAACTTACTTAAGGCAAAAGTTTGCTGCAATTGCTAATAACTTACCGGGAGTCTGTTGGATCCACAGTATAATCTCTTAGAGCCATGGTAACCAGAGTACAGAGAAGTGGCTTAATTGAATACAGTTTGTACTGTACTGTGTCTTTGGAATGACGATTGCCGTACTTAAGTGTACACTGCTCATTTCTGGAGGTCTCTGGAGTCTAAATTACGTAAAAATAAAAACCTTCTCTGGCTAGGCAACTGAGAAACTTTAAGTTTTTTCTTGCTGTTGTTCACCTAAGTGGACTGATCCTTGCTAAACCGGCTAAGGCTTGCACGTCTGATTGCCACACTGCACCTTGTAATTTCAGACAGCAAAAAGTATGTGCTGGTGGTATGATCCCATTTGGTTGTTTCACAGAAGTGTTGAAAAAGTGCAAAGTACAGACATAAGAGTAAACAGGAAAGAGCAGCGGTGCTCCTGACAGAAACGACGGGCAGGGGCAATAGTTCACTAAAGTTTGCGCCCAAGTCCTGTAGCCACTGCACCAAAGAGAGCTTCCTTTTCTCGCTTAGATTCTTTGCCTGTGGATCTGTTTGCAGGCTCAGTCCCCCAGAGAGAGATTCTGAGCTGTCTTTGTGCTAAATTAAACATTAGTTTTCTCCTTGGGAACCTGATCTTCTATAAACTAGGCAACAATATCTTTTCTGAGAGAGCTCCCAGCTAAGTGTTTCCCTCAGGAAGAGACCAGCTCAAGAGCCTTTTCACTGCTACTGTCTGCTTTGCTGGTGTGAGTGTGTGTTGCATGGCAATTGTTTTGTCTAACCAGGTCTAGAATCCCTTAGAGCAAGGACTTGTACTCTAATCCTTGTTATAGTGCCGGAGGACCCATTCCAGCATAGCATGTACTAAATGGAAGTGGTCAGAGGAGCACCCAGATCATGGGAGATTTCAAGCACTCACGGGAAGCAGTTTCCTTTGCTTACTGCCTCTCAAATTCTGTACCCACAGCAATGAAAGGGAATATGTTGCAAAATAGAAATCATTTCATTTCTAGCCTTCTCTCATCTTCATCCTGCCCATCCCCCATGAGGGCTAGCTCATATTGATCTAAAATTAGGACACCATTCTATCAATTTGTAGAGTTTCGTGAGCCCTTAGAAAGAAAACAGACAAAACCCTTTTCTCATGGATGAAAAAAATTGAAGTCCATTCAAAAGAAAATACTCCAAGATCCCGTAGCAGTAGAGGTAAGACTAGAACCCAAGTTTTCTGACATCTATTCCAGGTTATAAAAAGTAGTCTTTTTATTAAGGATTTTTAATAAACCTATAAAAAGAACAATTAGGAACAATTTGGGGTTTTTATTAAAGTTTTGGTACTGGAAGTACTGGAGGTACTGGAGCCTATGGTAGATTGTTTTTTAAATGATCACAGTGATTCCTTCCATCCCACCTGCCCCTTTATAATGTGACTTTACCACTCCTCCCATCAAAAAGTGGATGCTATTTCCCCTCTTGAATCTCGAATGTCTTTGTGACTTGTTTTAACCAAGAGTATGTGACAGAAATGACATTGTGCTACTTCAGAGAATGGGCTTTAAGAAGCCCTCTTAAAATTTGTTAAGAAGGTAAATCTTATGTTTAGTGTTCTTGCCACACAAAAAAATGTAATAATAATAATAATAACAAAGGGAAGAGAAAATTTGGGGAAGCGATGGATATGTCTGTGGCCTTGATGGTGGTGTTGGTTTTATGGGTGTATATCTATCCCCAAACTCACAGAGTTGTATACATTAAATATGTACAGCTTTTTATGTGTCAATCATACCTCAATAAAGTGGTTAAAAGAAAAAAAAGAAGCCCTCTTGGAACACCGAGAGTGCCATATAAATAAGCTGGTCTAGCTAACTGGAGGATGAGTGTCCAGCTGCAGAGAACCAAGGTGCCCTTGCTTCTAAACAGCACCAACTGCCAACACAAGAGTGAGGCCATCTTGGGCCATCTAATCTTCTAGCTCAATGCAGCCACATGAGTGAGTAAGCAGAGGAACTGCCCAGCCAACCTAGAGAATCATGGGAAATATTACATCATTGTTTTAAGCCACTAAGTTTTTGGAGTGGTTTGTAACTTAGCAAAGGTTTGCTAAATTAGAGCCGGAAAACCTTAGCCTGGAAGATGGTTTCACCTCTTTAGGTGTGTTACCCCAGGACTGGTTACTTAACATCTTGAGACTCATTTTCTGCTTTTCATGATGATAAAGACTATCTCAAAAGGTTGTGAGGATTAAATAAGATAATACATGAACCAACCTAGCACGTTGTCTAGCACATGGTAGAGCTTAACAAACATTAGCTTCCTTGCTTCTTTCTTTGTCTCTTCTCACTTGTTATAATTCGAGCCCCCCTTCCTTTGTCATCTCACTTTCACTTCATGCACATCAGCATTCTCATAGGCTTCCACAGCTCACTGTTTCTCTGAACAACAATTTATTTTTCCCCCCCAATGATGGCCTGGTGCTGTCATTCCTCCTAACTACCAAATTTCCAGCATTCTTGTTACGCTCCAGGGAACACATCTGCCTTTAGTAGTCTACCCTTAAAATAGGAAAGGGTTAACCTCATAAAGATGTCACTCCCCTTCTACTGTTATGCTGCCCTTGGGAGAGTCAAACAGCATAGCAAATATATATGGGCAATGTAATTGCATTCGATCTTCTAGGTCATAGAAGACTTTGCTAGCTAGTACAGCATGCAGGGGAAAGAGTAAGCATATTCTGTCTTGAAGAGCAGTGTTTCTAAACTCTATCACCTTTCATTGGTAGCAAATAATGCTAAGTGCCTCATTTCTTTCATCTTACACTTCACAATAAGTGAATAAACAGAGGGAGCAATGCGGTGATACTATATTATACTTAGTATACTTATTAGTGATATAATAAGAGAGTCCTGGCCTGGGAACTGGGTGTTGAGGGTCCTAGTGCTCCCACTGATACTAACTAGTACTGCAGTTTAGTTAAGTCTTTTTACCTTTATTTAGTTTGCTTCTTGGAAAAACAATGAGAGGCACTTGGTGAGTGGCTTGGATCACCTCTGGGGCCCTTTTTGGGTTGATTTATTTGGAATAAGTTCCCTGATAATTTTGCTTTTGTTTCTCAAACTTCATTCTCTCCATAAATATATCTGGCAGAATCAAAAGAAAGAGAGGTGACAAGGGTGGGAATGTTTTGTTTTGTTTTTTATAGAAAGTACTAGTGAGGAGGGTCTGAAGGAATCTGGAGAACGAGGTCCGGCTGTGGTGAAGAGAAAACGCACAGGCTTATTAATTGCTTAACACCTTTCTTGGAAGGAATGAACAAATCGCTCCATATCTGACGCTGTTTGTTGGAGTTTAGGGTTCCAGAATGAGAAACGCAGTTGTAGGACTGGAGTTTGATTCATTAAATTTATTTTTAGAGGGATCCTCTCAACCGCACTTACAACATTTCTGTGGGCAAAGATTCCCAGTTGAGTGCCCCTGTGAAAGAACTGCAGGCAATATAAAATATAAAATATAAAATGAAAAGGGAGATATTCTTGTAGACCCTTCGTTCCTCCGGAATTGACTAGCATTTTAGCTGTATACATGGGTCTCTCCATCTGCTTTTCTCTCTGTCTCTCTGTTTCGTATACATATAACAATTGAAATGTGGAAATTAATGGATGGAATTTTATATGTGTCACCACTTCATTTTTTAAATATGTTTCTACTTTAAAGGGGGAACTACAAAAGAGAATCACTAAGAAATTGGCCTGGGGGAGGGGAATTCAATCCACTGCCTTTTCTTTTTTTTTTTTTTCTTATCACTAAAACCCTAAGCAGAGAGTGTAATCACCTATTTCCCAAGGGTAGCCCTAAGCCCTTAAAACTCAGATCTGTTTAGGGATTTAGTAGAACTGGAAAAAAGAAGTGCACAGGATCTGCTCCCCACAAACCAACAAAGGAAAATTTGCCCAACCAAATATTAAATCTAGAGAATTTCTTTGATAGGACAGTCCCTTCCCTCCCTATCTCTTGATTTAGTTAGAGCACAGCTCTTCAAATTGCATTTTTACGACTCCTAGAATCTTTGGGGTCTGTGGATCACATCTTAGGCTCCAGGCCAGCACTGTACGTTTTCTTTCACAAAGCAAGATGTAACTAGCAGGAAGCCAAAAGGGTCATTTGGTCGTGTTTGTCACTTTATTTTGTTTCAAAGGGTAGACACACTCAGCTTCATTGTCTGTTAGACTAGAGCCATAGGGATGGTGACATTTTTTCTGGTAACTTCTAAGCTCCTTAGCTTTTCTTCTGTTAAGGGTTTTTGGATTTTTAGATGAAAATGTGTTAGTATTATGCTATGCAACATGGCTTTTCTTTTTAAAAATACTAAGATAAAGGAAAACAAGTTGCCTTTCTTTTCCAATAGATTAGGTCTTACTTTTGCTTAGAAAATGCCCCCCAGGGGCCAGCCTCTTGGCTGAGTGGTTAAGTTCACACACTCTGCTTCGATGGCCCAGGGTTTCACTGGTTCGGATCCTGGGCGCCAACAAAGCACTGCTCATCAGGCCATGCTGAGGCGGCGTCCCACATGCCACAACTAGAAGGACCTGCAACTAGAATATACAACTATGTCCCGGGGGTGCTTTGGGAAGAAGAGGAAGAAAAAAAAGAAGATTGGCTACGGAAGTTAACTCAGGTGCCAATCTTAAAAAAAAAGAAAAATGCCCCCAAATCCCCATTACACAAATACACAAGCCTTTTGTTTACCATGGTTATTTTTAGTATATAAAGACACAAGTTGGTTACATGGGTGACTTTATAGAGAAAATAGAAATGAGGAAATGCATTAAAGAATATAAGAAAGAAGATCAGTTTTAAAGGAAATTGCTCAAGAAGACAAGAGTGTGCTAAACAGCAGAAACTTGAAAAGAGAACATTCTATCACAATGGTTAAGTGTGGAGTGACAGGAGACCTCCATTCTGGTCCAAGCTTTGCTAACTAGTAGGGTGACCTTGGGGCTAGTCACTCCTCCTTCTGAGTTTCCCCATCTGTAACCCAGAAGGGTTGGATTCCTCAGCACTTCGCTTGGCTGGATTATTCTTATCATGCAGGATTCGGCTCAAATATCACCTCCTTGGTGAGACCTCCCTGGCTGCCCTAACTAATGTAGGCATACGTGATTGATCTCTCTTTCTCTTTCCTCTTTATCCCATTTCCTCACTTTATCCCATCACAGAGGTTTTGTTGTCTTCATAACTTTCATCACTGTCCGAATATATCTTGACTCCTTGTTTATTTTTGCATTTCCTATCTTTCCCCACTGGAATATAAGTTCCATGAGACCAGAGACCTCGTCAGTCTTGTTCACGACATCTATCCCCGGGCCTTAGCAGTTTCTGAAATATTGTGGATCCACAATAAATATTTGTTGAGTGAATGACCAGATCAATGGCTTTTAAACTAGAGATATTGTATGGGTCTTTCAGGGATGGAAGCAGGAAAGAGAGATGGAGGAACACATGGTGGGCTTCCAAGGTCTTCATTTCCTGTTTAACTATCCATTATATATATAAAACAATGTTTTTAATCTCACTAAGTATGATTAAAGGATATAACTTTATGTATATAAACGCTAGTTTTTAATCACACTAAGGAATATCTACCTGGTGATCTAGTGGTTAAGATTTGGTGTTCTCATCACTGCAGCCTGGGTTTGTTTCTTGGTCAGGGAACCACACCACTGGTCTGTCGTTGTCATACTGTGGCAGCTGCATGTTGCTGTGATACCAAAAGCTACGCCACTGATATTTCTAAGACCAGCAGGGTCATCCATGTGGGCACGTTTCAGGGGAACTTCCAGACTAAGACAGACTAGGGAGAAGGACCTGGCCATCCACTTCTGAAAAAACTGGCCGTGAAAACGCTATGAATAGCAGCAGAACATTGTCTGATAGAGCGTTGGAAGGTGAGAGAATGGCGCAAAAGGAAGGACTGGGCAGGGTTAAGCTCTGTTGTACACAGAGTTGCTAGGAGTCAGAATCTACTCGACGGCACTAACAAAAAACATATATATATATATATTAAGGCATATCTATATATATCTATGTGTGATGAAAAACATGGTTCAGTGCTGCAAACATTTGAAAGATACAGGGACATGATGATCTCCTAAGATTCTTTCCAGTTTGAAACTCTAAAGCCCAGTCTCTCATGAGTAGAAACACTGGTGCAAGGAAAAGGATGAAGGAATAGAAGTTATATATATTGAGTGCCTACTGTATGCTGGGTCATGTTTTAGGCTCTTGGGCCACACAGGAGAGACAAAGTGCTCGTTTGATGGAGTTTGCCATTTTAATGGGAAGGGGAAAGGATGGAGAGTAAACAAACAAAGGAATGAGATAAATTTAACTAGTGATGCAGTAATGCACAGCTCTTTGTTCTTTAATGTGGCTGATTGGAGATTGATTTGGCTTAATTAAAAGGAAGCAAATCTGGGAAACACTCTGGGAAGTGGCAAGTGATAACCGTAAACAAATGACTACCCTCAGAGCTAGAAGATGGGCTCCTTTGCCAGTGCCTGCTCTGAACCTGGACAGCTGCCTGCACAGTGGTCTTCCCCATTCCAGGCTCTGTGCTGCTTTGGCCACAGTCTGCAAAATGCTGGTTCTGATGCTTCTAGGGAGGAAGGTGGTCATGTCAGCATCTTCTGTGCCTTGGAGCTATTGTCATCATTTTGTTAGACATCATTGAGGTTTGAGAATTAAAGAGAAATGACTAAAAGGCAAGTGTAGAGGACAAGAAGAATACTGGCCCTCTTTAACAGTAGAAACGGAAAAGAAACGGTCAGGAAATTAGCATCAGGACCACAAGGAGGTGGAGGCATAGCAGACTCTCAGGGGCAGGCAGAAGCAGTAAGTGGCGTTTCCAGTAGTCATAATATCATCTAACATGTATACAACCCATATAGTCCTCACAGAAACCGTGAGCTATAAATAAGGCAAGCGTAGCTTTTTTTAACTTTACATATGGGAAACAGACTTGGAGAAGCTGAGAAATGCTAATAATATCTTACTTTTGAATAGCAAATTTGCAGTTTATTGAATGTGTACACACAGATGATCTCTGTTTGTTCTCTGGAGTATTATTACACCCATTTTAAAGACTGGTAAGAGGCTTGAACTGGCCTGTGCCAACTCCACTAGTGAGCAGCCACCCACCCTCCTGACCCCTGGGCCTGTGCAGGGCTCACAGCTGGCAAAGTTGAGTAACTGGGCCCCAAATTCATCACTGAATTTGCATCTAAGATGAGGACCTTGACTGTCTTGAGCTCTCAGAAGCACAACTCACACATACTCTGAAGCAGTGACTCTCCTAGAAAGAATGACAATCATGAATGGAATGAGGATGTCAGACACCAAGGGCACATCACATCTAGAATAAGGGAGGCTGAAAAACGAGAGTCTTGTTTTGTTTTTTGTTTCTTTTTTTAAATTCATTAATTTGTAAGAATTTAAGGCAAGATGAAAAAACTTTTTGAATTTATGAAAGCCCACACTTTGCTATCTTCATTTCTTGTCAGTTTAGTGAGTCAACTCGAAGGTCTGGGGAGAGAGGGCTGCAAAGTTGTTATGAAGAGAAACTTGATCTTGACTCAAAGAAGCAGATTCATCTCTGAAACCAAGATTGGTCTAAGTTTTTCTCTTTGCTGTTGCTTATTTTGGAATGCATATCTTAGTTGGAGCTTAAGGGAGAGACCTTGCAGCTCTTTGCTGAAAAGTGATTTTGAATCCACTCAGGTCTGAGTCGAATATGTTTTTTATGCTGATGGGTGTTTTCTCATCACCTGGAGAAAATGCAGGGCTTCATCATTGATGAAATTTTGCTTCAAGGTGGAGAAGTGCCTTATTTATCTTTGTATTCCCAAGGACTACAATAGTGTCAGATATGTAGTAAGCAAGCATTTGGTAAACGTTTGTTGAATTAAACTGTGGCGAGCATGAATTTTTTAAAGGACCCTAACCCTTTATATTTCTGTGACTAAATGTACCATACACCAAATGTAAAACACTGATCTTCAAGGTATCCTTTTGGTTCAACGTATTTTTTTAAAAATCACATTTATTACTATTTAACAAAGGCACTCTTGTAAGTGTTTTTAGAATGTTAACTCATGTATCTTCATAATCACTTGATGAGGTAGGTACAATCTTATTTGCATCTGACAGATGAGGAAGTTGAGGCCTGAGGTGAAGGAACATGTCTGGGTCATTCAGCTGTGAGTGGTGGAGTCGGGGTCTGCACAGTGCAGGATGATGCCATTGCCCATGGGTCTAGTCGTGGTTTCCTACTGCAGACAAGAGAGGGTAATTATACAGGTAATATCAGGCTCCAGCTCACACATGATCCTGGCCTGATTGGGAAGCCAAGTGCAAGAAGACGTTTGAAAGTCAATAACGATTAGAACTAACTCATCATCTGAGGTGCAGATGAAATTCAGCGTGAATGCCTGGGGGCCGCAGATTACTCTTTGAGACAGTTACCAGCCTCCTGTTATTTACAAGGTAGAAAGTGCTTGAACATATAGGATCTGTGAGGGACAAATGTGTTTCAACTTGCATGCCAGGGTAGGTTAGTAGTAGCCACCTGAAGCCCTATGTGGAGGATTCTAAGGTGATGTCCAAACTCAGTGGGAAAGAGGGCCATGGTGATTCATTATTGATATCTGCCATGGGCAGAGAGACAGCAGCATGATTGACGAGTCCCTGGGATGGAGTCTTCAGGATTCAGGAATCCAAACCTGGAGGATCTTAAATATATATTCCTGGTGAAATGTTGACTCCTCCCATGAAGGAATGCTTCAAGACCTGATCATACTGAGAGTGAGCTTTATATCCATTTATGGAATAAAGTTAGGTTTAAATAAGTTAATTATAAGTACCTTGAAGGCAAGTTTCCTTGAAGACATTATGACCTATGTTCTCTCTGAGAACTCAGCTAAGGTAACTGAGGTTTTTTTCAGTATTTTGTAAAGTGCAACGCAAACTCAGCTTCACTTCCTCCCTGACTTGCAACCAGATTGCCTTCAACCCTCTCTTATTTGGAAATTCTGGAGATACCATTACTCATGATCAGTATTCTGAAGGAAATCCATTTTTGGTAGAAGCAAGGAAGGAAACAATGTCGAAATAGGCAAAGGATGCCCTAAACATAAGTGAGATCACCGGAACTTTCTTTTAGGAATCAAATCCTGCTAAAGCTGCCTTTGAAACATTTTTTGGTAAATATCTATTGAGCTATTATGTCCAAGCCCCACTAGAGGCACCGGGAATGAAGTGGTTCTGTGGTCTCTTGGAAAGTGTTTTCTTATTATCAATAGCTTCCTTTTACCCTAGAAGATAAGTGCTACTGCGCCCTGAGTTTGTGAACTGCCTGAGCTGAATGCAAAGTTTTGTGTGATGGCATTTATGCATTTTCACTGTGGATGTGTTCCATAGTTTTATCAGATTCTCCAAGGATTCCAAGGGCCAAAGAACCTGAAGCGGAGGCTTGTAGTGGCAGGAAGAAGAATCTACTGGATCTAGGGCACTGTGGTTCTCCACTCTTCACAGAACAGACAGTTCTAGGAGATCTGAATAGTTCCTTTCTTTGTGTATCCGTTCATTCTAGTTTCAGGAATCTGAACAGAAAGCACACGTAGCTTTCTTCATGCCTAACATAGTTCCTTTACCTTGAACTTTTGTTATCTGTTTTGTTATCTAAGCATTTTCTTCTTTTCTCAAAGCGGTCCTCAGGTAGCGGCTGAACTCTTTTTGTGCTGTTTTGCAGTTTAGTTTTGAGCCCAATCCAGCAGTGTTTTCCTTTGTTTTTAAGTGACCTCCACCGTTTTGAGCCTTCCTCCCCTCCCATCTTGACCTCTAACTCCAAATTTATATCTCTGTGTCGTTGTGGGGAAATTCTTGGTAAAAAGGAGAAAGCTGAATTGGAGCTCCGTCTCAGAGATTTTCATAGTAACACTGACTCTTTATTATTAGCTGTGCACTCCAGGCTGCTCGAGTTCGTATTTTGGCAGTGGACCATCAAACACCCTATTTTTAAGAGCCTTTAACTTAGTTGTAAACATGTACTGTGACTGGGAGCTCACTTTCTTTACTCGTATTCACCAAAAGCAGTTTAACTGTTGAAAAGTTGTTATAAAAAAAAAAAGCTCAGACTTCAGGACTGTTTTTCCACTCATCTAACTCAAAACTGTGCATGATCTAAAAGAAGGAAAATTTGGCATTTAGTTGCTTAATTTGATGGTCCAGTCATATTGGTAATTTGAAGGGAGGAAGAAATGGAACTGCTAGGTCATTTTACTTTGACATATGCCCATCAAAGATGCATGGAGGGAATGATGCTTGCTACACATATTTACATGAATGACCAGAACAGCTCAAAGAAATGCAGTCCAGTACACTGAGTAAATTGTTTATGCCCTTAAAATCTTCTATATTTAAAATAAAAGTGTTCTGTAGACCTATTTCCTACACACTCTAAATTATGGAGACTTTAATAGTCCCATTAGGAGAACATAAATAATATTCCAAACTCTCATCGGCTTGCACGTACATACATATATCATTGATGACTGAGGACTTTAAACAGTAATATTCAGAAATTTGGTGAAGGAAAGAGTATCATGAATATGTCTATTTCGTTTATCTTTGGAAAGAATTTAAGCAAGTGTAACAAAACACATATAAACCTTCTTTTTTTTTTATGGTGAGGAAGATTGGTCCTGAGCTAACATCTGTGCCACCAGTCTTCCTCTATTTTGTAGGTGGGATGCCGCCATAGCATGGCGTGAGGAGTGGTGCATGTCTGCACCAAGATCAGAACTGGCAAACCCCAGGCTGCGTGCGAACTTAACCACTAAGCCACAGGGCCAGCCCCATATAAATCTTTTGATGTGATTGTGACTTACTGCCCTAAAACAGGAGCTTTGAGAATTTAAATGCTAAAAAAAAAAAAGAGAGGTTGAACTTTGACATCTTCCTCTTGTGATTTAAGATTCTAAAAGTAGTGTTAGGCAAATTCTTGTGCTCCATCACAAGAGAAATACCAGCTTTTTGTGAGGAGTTAGCATTTCCTGAAACCTTTTGCAGCAGAGGAGAGCAACTGTGCTTCAGAGATTGGCTGCATTTATGAGGTGGAGAGAATAAAAAGATCTGGGAGTGTGTGTGTTTCAGGGGTCATGAGCCCAGTGGGCAACCATATGCTGTGGAAGTATCTTGGCCTGGAAATCCTCAGCTAAATGATAAGTGTCTTTTCCACACAGATCCTGTTTGAAAGCATCTTTCCTCAGTATTGTTTTTACCCCTCAGGCTGCTTTTAGATGTTTCCTGCCCACCTCCCAGGCAGATGAGCAGCTCCACCAGCCCGCACATGGCTTCCATGTGTTCTCTCCCTCGACACCAAATGGCTGTGCTCTGAAGACACTGACTTTCTTGGTTCTTGCCATGTAACATGTTGTCTTATTGCCATGCTTCCTGCTCTAGCTTTTAAATCACACTTCTTTTCTAGTGCTTTCAAAGACAAAAAGCTTCTGGTCCTGGTGGGTATTCATTTGCTGCAAATGCTGGCTAGTTGATCTTCAGCGCATAAAAAATCCACTGTGCATGTGCATGCACACACATACCCCCCTCACAAACTCCTCCTGTCTCCCTTTTCTTAAGGTAATAATGAATTGAAGACTATCGCTGTATATAAATCCAGAAATTCACAAGATAATGGCCCCATGCCAGAAGAAGGGGGACGGGGAAAACACACCTAACCCCTTAGTGGGAATTGTCCACTCTACTCCTGTAGGTTAGATTTGCTCAGGGATGAGACTGGACATTCTACCAGAGTCTTCTCCGGAGTCAGTAAAATGTGCTTTCTTCTTCAGTTGCCATTGAGCTTGGGTGTACCAGAGGGCTAGAGAAGAATCTCAAAAGTCTGCTCTTCATTCAGCTCAACAGAGCTGCTTTGGGGCTGTGGTGGTGTTCTAAGTAGTACCTTTCATAACGACTCCCTTCTCGAAGGCTCCTGAAGAATCATCATATCTTTGTACTTTATTGTTAGGTTTGTGGTAGGGCATTAATTGACAGGAGACATAAGCCAATAAATATAAGAAGGAGTTAATTCCACTTCATTCCATTTTCGCCTTGTTGAGCTGCAAGTGTTTCATAGACATATCCTAGCTCATAGCACTCCTTTGGTGGAAAAAGCATCATTGCTGCGAAAAAGTCTTGCGTAGTGTGTCTCCTATCTCCCTGGGCCATCCTAGAAAGCTCCCTGTAGCTTCTGCAAGATGAGCTGGGGATTCTCACTGATGAGTGTTCCTTGCATGGCTCTTTGAGTGAGGTATCACTCTAGGTACTTTGCCGAATTCAAAAAAATCTCAAGCGATTCTCTCTCAGGGCTAGCTATGTGAGCTATGATATCCACATTGACTTCACGGTCCTTATTACAATCTGAAAAGTATCTAATCATTTTGTTTAATGAGTTATATTTCCTCCACTCTTGAACGTAAGTTTACAGAAAATTAAAATAGAATCAAAACTAATTTAATGTCAGCAGAAAGGTTTTTTCTAAAAGTTCATAAGAATGTCTCTTCCCTCCCTTGGGGGAGGTGGGTACTACTCCCTGACCTGGACCTCCTTGAGGATAAACACAACCACAATGTGCCATCTGTGCCCTCCTGTAGCTACATATGTGCATAACTGTTCAGTGAGTGGCAAAGAAAAAACGGCCATAGTGGGTCAGAAGGACACATATTTATACTTTCAGGAGGGAGAAGAATTTGCAGAATTGAGCTCTCTGAATCTCTCTAAAAATTTTTAGTGTGTTTTTTTGTTCAAAAGTTAAATTCCAGTTGACATGTTAGCAAGATGACAAGATTAGTTAATTGTATTAGTTATATATTGTTGCATAACAATTTACCCCAACACTTGGCAGCTGAAAATAGTAAACATTTATTTCCTCATATAGTTTTTAAGGGTCAGGAGTTGGGGACTGTTAGTTCAGGGTCCCTCATGAGGGTGCAGTCAAGTTATTGGCTGGGGCTGCAGTCACCTCCAGGCTCGACTGAGGATGGAGGATCTGCTTCTAGGTTCACTCACGTGGTTGTTGGCAGGACTTAATTCCTTGCTGGCTTTTGGCCAGAGGCCTTAGTTCCCTGCCGTGTTGGCCTCTCCATAGGCTGTCTGTGTGCTCTCAAGTCACAGCAGCTGGCTGCCACCAGAGACAGTGATCCGAGAGAGAGAACCAATACAGAAGTCACAATCTTTTACAACCTGATCTCAGAAGTGATGCACCTTTGCTTCTACCATATTCTGTTGGTCACATAGGCCAACCCTGATACAGTATGGGAAAGGAGTACACAAGGTTATGAGTGCCAGGAGGTAGTTATCGTTGAAAGCCATCTTGGAGTCTATTTAACATAGTAATGAATAAATGCTGGCCAATGGCCCAGGTTACCATGTCCCCTACTGTGATATTAAGGAAAGTTATACTACTGACTATTCTAAACTTAGGCCATTTATTCATTTCACACGTATTTATTGAGTGCCAGCTATATACCAGGCACTGTTCTAGGCAATTAAGATACATCAGGGAATAAAATGAAGATCCTTGTCCTCATGAGTCTCACATTCTTTTTTGTATTCTGCTTTTCATATAGCAAATCCCATGGTCAGTGAGCCCATGTGATTAGGGTAAGTAGGACCTCAAACCAATGTTTCAGACTGACTGACATTTGACCAGCTTCAGCGGGAAACAGGGGGAGCTATTTTCTTTATCTGCCAGAATAAAGGTAGGCTTTTTGAAAGGTGTAGTAACAATACAGTCTCTCTAGTGATTACATTCTTCTATAAATTAACTGTCTTAAATGATTTCTTCTCTGTCTTTCGTAGCTAAGAGAAGAAGTAAAATACGTAACTTAAGAATTAAGGGAAGTAAAGTCTGTTACTTAAGAATTAAGGTTTGGGAGTCAGACCCTTCCAGATTTGAGTCATAACTCTCTGGCTTTCTTATTCTGTTACCTTGGGCATGTTGTTTGACTCATCTGAGCCTCAGTTCTGTCATCTGTAAAATGGTGATCACAACAGCACCTTTCTTGGCATTGTAAGCAATAAATGACCAAAAGCACTTACCATAGGATTTGATACAGAGATTCCACTCAGTTTTATCTGCCTTTTCTTCACTCTGACTGCATCTGTGTACTGCACACAGACTCATTGCCAAAGGTGCTCTCAGAAATGACCGCCTAGTTCAACCCAAACTGAACTGTCCAAGACAATAAGAGGCATAGTAACTCCACTCCTACAGAAACTTCCCTCCTTCTCTCGCTCGCCAGAGTTATGGCTGCTGCTAGTGCGTGTACTGAGAAGAATAACTCAATCTGGAGTTCACAACTTGTATTAAAGCCTTTGCTTTATCATCAGGAGTTTACCATTTAGATTTGTAAAAGTGCGCTCCATATCTACCTGGTGGTTTCCTACCGATGCTGTTTCCGTTGAATACACTTTGCTAGTAAGTCATCTGTGAGCAAGGAGCCTGGAGAAGAAAGGCATATGTGCTCTGGGGTTTCTGCCTCGTTCTCTCAGTCTCGGGCACTGGAGCTAGGAAGCCCCTGAGTTTCCTTGGCCCAGCACTGAACAGGCAGCTGCTTCCTGCCACAGAGGTGCCTGCCTTCCCAAGGCTGGGAGGCCCGTGGCCCTGCTCCCAGTTCCTCTCTCATTTTCCTTCCTGGAGTGATCCCGTTAGAGAAGCTGGCAGTGAGAGGGAAGGGACCCTCATAACTGCCAGCCCCAGAAAGAATATACAGATTGAGCAGGTAGGTGTGTTTTGGTGAAGAGCAGTACAGTACAATTCTTCGAGATACCTGGTAGTTTGGAACTCTGTGTTTTACGTACCCACATAATTTCCCCTTGCCTCCATTGGGCAGGAAATGTGTGTATTGGTGATATGCAATCCCTTGAACCACTGGAAGACGTGAGCAAATGTAACCAGTTTCCAGGCAGTCATGGGCTCTGGATTAGTTTTAGAGGAAAGGCCTTGTAAAGACACACATATGTGGAGAGGACTGGAGAAGAAGGAACAGATGCTTTGAAGCCAGGCAGTCTTGAGTTTGAATCTGGGCCCTGACACTTGTTGGCTCTGTAACCTTGAAGGACAGTACTCCTTAACCTATCCAAGCCTATTCATATAGAAAATGGAAATAATATCGACCTCTGAGAGTATGCAAATCACATAGCACTTTGAAGAATAAAAAAAAACAAGCAAAACAAGAAGGTCCCAGGAAACTTTAATATTTTTTCTTTCTGAACTCTACAGTTTTCTAAATTAATTAGAGCATCACATTGTTTTTATTAGGAGAAGATATTTGCAGCTTCGAGCGCTTTGGTTCCCCAACATTACTGTATATAATATAGCAACCACTGTGGTTGGTGGAGGTGTGAAATTGCTGGGCTCCACCAGCAGAAATTCAGGGGCTGTGGAGGGGGATCTCTATAGAAGGTGCTGAGGCTACATTTGGAGACACAGTCTTTGGGGTAACTCCAAGTGTTGGAAGGTTTTGAAATCACTTTGGCTTAAACAGTTGAGGCATTTGTGGAGGTCAGATATGAAACACATTCTTTTGGCTCAGATGACATTGAACCATAGATGTTTTAGAACTATGGACGCTTCTTTGTGCCTTCTAGGTGCTTTGGAAGACATAAAAGCAGAGATTTGCAAAGGTGCCCTTTCTATTCTGTGGAAAATCTGTGAGCCTCATGTGTGACCTGGATGGAACAATTTAGTACTTTCCATAGACACCATTTCAGAATGCAAACAGGAACAGAGCACCCAGGAATATCTGTGGAATGCAGGCCAGAAGCTGAAGGACAAGTAAAACCAGAGGGCTCGGGAAGATAATGAATGCCAAGACACTGAGTGCTTAGCACTGAAATGATAGTGACTGCCCACCAGGGTCTGTGGGGGTGGGCGGGCAGAGGGGTTGGAGCCCCCACAGCTAAGTTGTCTAAAACTCCGACCTTCTGTGTCTGTTGGATCATTTTCTCAGTTCTATCTCCAAGTCATAGCTTGAATCCCGTCTGTTCACCACCTTGGCCCAGGCCAGTACCCCATCTATCCTCAACTGCCGTAACAGCCATCTAACCCATCTCCCTTTTAGTACATACTAAACACAGCAGCAGAAGTTACCTTCTCACTACATAAAATTGTTCACATCACACCCCTCCTTAAAACGCTTAAGTGGCCCCCTGTTGCACTTAAAATAAAACCCAAACTCCCTACCCAAGCTTGTAAGTCCTGCACATGCTGCTCCCTACTGCACTTTTCAAGCCGCCCTTGCCCTTGCTTACTACACTCCAGTCATGTGTGGAGCACTTAGTTCCCCAAATGTCAAGGTCTTTCCTCCCACAGAGCCATTTATCATGTTTTTTTCTCTAACTCATCACCTGCTGGCTCCCGCTTAATCTTTAGATCTCAGCCTAAGTGACAGCCTTACTAAACAACCCTCCTAAAGAGATTTCTCTCCTGTTATTCTGTACTTTTGCCCCTTCTTTGTTTCCTTTACAACGCTCATTACAATTTGCATTGTCTCTATTTATTTACTTGTTGTTTCCCATTTGGGTCCATCATCCTCTTTAGGAAATAAACTCCACTTTTCTCTCTTCTTTACCACTATATCTGTGGTACCCACCAGAGTGTTTGGGCATACTGGTTGCTCACTGAATGAGCAAACAAGCACTTTGACTTGCTCTGTTCCAGAGGATAGGGTATGACGAAGGGTTGGTGGGAATAGCTGCTTCTGTTTTCCGAACAAGTTCATCCTTCTAGAATATTCTGTCGAAGGAAATTGGAGGAGTGTGCAACAAGTGACTCACTCACCCAAACTGAAATTCAAGGAACCAGAGATTCTCTCATCTCGTTTTTCAGAGAAGTCACTGGCCTACATATTGCCCAAGTGAGAGCAAGGCTGTGTCCATGTGATAGAAGACTTGTACATCACAGTTACTGGTGCTTTTCGCTACCGTATGGCTAAAGTCTAACTGCCAATCTGACCATTGGGAAGAGATGAGTTCTGAAATTGGATTATATAAAACTGAAGCTTATGTCGACAGGATCAGGGTCTCCGTAGACTTCCTCACTGTTCAGCCCCTTTGTGCATACTGAAACTTAGAACAAGATGCTTTGAGCCAAATGTCTTCAGGTTGCTCTCTTCTCTATTGGGCATTTTGGGTACCAGGAAGGAGGAGAATACGTCATTCTGACCTGTCAGAATGGGTAAGTGAATGCTACATGAGGAGACACCAAAAACATTAAAACTTTGATTCTAAAGAGGCAAAATCTTAAAAGGGTGTGTGGAAGAAATAGAAGTGAGGAAGCAATTCACAAGATCCTGGGACACAAGGACTAGCTTAAATTTCAAAGTGTGAAAGAGATAGCATTAGAATAAATATAGTTCTACTTTGTACAGGAAGTGGTAAGCTGATGGGAAATCTGATCCCAAGAGGTAGTAAGCTGAATGAAAATGTAAGCGTGAAATAAATTAGATGAAACATAAATATATTTTATAGGCAACTATAATGGGTTATTTAAGGAGTGTTTGGGGATATCATTTCCAGTCTTTGAGGTTTACAACAAAGACAACTATGTTCTCCCACAAAACACCTCTTGGTACCATTTAGTCCCTCATCCTTTCAGTAAATATTTATTTAGCACCTTCTATACACATGGTACTGTGCCATGATGTGGATCAGACATTGCCACTTGTCCCCTGGGGGATAAAATCTGTCTGGTTGAGAACCTCTTCTTTAGTATACTCTTTAGAACTGAGGAAAATGGCCCGGGTTGCTGGTGTGAGATTAGGGACCCTATACAATGTATATTGGAAGCTTCCTAGTGCCTCCTGTGTACTCTGATAGGACCTCTAGAGTTGGCACCTGTTGTTCTGAGTAGGACTAGTGTTTGGTCTTCTAAATTGTGAATAAGAATCCAATTCCTCAGTGGCTGCTTGTAATACCCACTTCCAGCTCAGATCGCTGACTTCATCTGTCCTCTGGCCTATAGTCTGGATTGCAGGGGGCTGGGGTTGAGCCATGCCTGCCCCTGCCACTCCCATGGCAACTTCCCCTGTGGACCATATTGTGCCAAATATTTATTCTGGGTACAAAATGAGTCTCCTTTATCTTCTAAACAGAATAATGGAACAGTAGTTGACACAGGGCAGGAATTTGGGAGGCATCTTGGAAAAGGGAGAAAAAAATGGAAATAATCAGCCCATTGCCCAGTTTCCCTGTGTTTTAGGTTATCTCAGCAGAAGGAGTTGAAACAAAGAGAAGGCGGTGACAATGCCGCTGTACAGAATGCTCATTATACCTCTTAGATATGGCCCTGGTCACCAACCCATGGGAAGGATGCTGTTATTGTCTGGGAGTGGGTGAGGCCTCTTGAAAAAATCTATGGTATGAGGAAATGTTAAACAAACTGGTCTAGTTCTTATTAGGAAAGAGGGGATATCAAGATGACTTAAAAATGATTCCAAACTACCTCTCAGAGTTAAAGGTGTTGTCTTTGAAGTAATACAAAAAGACTGTGTCAGGGCCTAGCAGGCCACAGGCTTCTAACAGCAGCTACTTTGCCTGGCTGGTGGGGCACAGGCCATGAGGCCACCTTTGACTCTTTGCCCCTTTGTGGCATTTGTTTTCATCTTTAAATCTCATCAGCCAGGGTTCAAGCTAAGCAAGATCTCCTAGGAGACCTTAGAGTTTCCTTTCTTGAAAAAGTTCTGCTTCAGTGTGTCTCGAGTTTTTTCCTTTCCTTTTTCATATGCCACCCCTGTCCCTAAAGACCTCCCTGTGAGAAGAAAGCAAGTGAATAAAAAGAAATAGAAAAATCGGGTGAATGATTGTGTGTTCCTAGTCAAAGTACTTCAGAGTATGATTTCAGGGTATTTAGATCACCTGATTCAGGTGTCAGAATCATCTGGAGTGCTCGATAAAATGCAGATTCTAGAGTTCCATCTCAAACCTAGAAAATACAAATTTCTGGCATAGGGCCCAAATATCTGCGTTTTTAATAATGCATGAGAACCTACATGAGGCCAGGCATCTTTGTCTTTTATTCATGAATGTATCCCAAATAGCTAGATCACTTCCTAAAAGCACCTAAAATATTACGAGGCTCTCTAAATGTTTATTGAATGAATGAATGAACCAAAGCCTAGTAAGATTTGTTTATTAGGATTGCTCTTCTATTAAATAGCAGAACCCAGTGGCAGGAGAGAGGAGTCTTTGGGAGGAAAACAGACTAGAAAAGAGGAAGGAGAGAAGTCGGTTTGAAGAATGGGGCAATTTCTGGGAGGCTCAGCTTAGGTGGGGCTCGAAAATGAAGACTATGTGACTGGAACACGTAGTGGGACTTGGCCGATGAGGAAAGAAGCTTGAAAAAAGGGAAATGCAATGAGGCAGGGGTTAGTGCAATGGTTCTTAAAGTTTAGTGAGCCCCAACATCACCTGGAGGGCTTCTTGGACCACTGATTGCTGGCCGCCTCCACCCTGAGTTTCTGATTCAGCAGGTCTGGGTTGGAGCCTGAGGATTTATGTTTCTGACAGCTACCCAGGTGATGCTAATGCTACAGGGAACCTGTTCTGTGAACCACTTAGCGTTAGACTGTTGGTCTCAGGAGTTGCACAGTTTGGGTTATGGACCCCAGCACTATACCTTGCTAGCTGTGGGAGCTTGACAATTTATCTAACTTCTGTATCTCAGTTTCCTTCACAGGTAAAATAGGGGTAGTAATGATGATTAGATGTTACAAGGCTTACTGAGTTAATGAGTGTAAAATATTTAGCAAAGTGCAAACATATCCAAGCACTCATTATCTTAAAAATTACTATTTTGTTGGGGGCCGGCCCGGTGGCACAGCGGTTAAGTTCACACATTCCACTTCGGCAGCCTGGAGTTTGCCTGTTCGGATCCTGGGTGCAGACATGGCACCGCATGGCGAGCCATGCTGTGGTAGGTGTCCCACATATAAAAAGTAGAGGAAGATGAGCATGGATGTGAGCTCAGGGCCCATCTTCCTCAGCAAAAAGAGGAGGATTGGTGGCAGATGTTAGCTCAGGGCTAATCTTCCTCAAAAAAAAAAAAAAAAAAACTAGACTGGCAGCGGTTGTTAGCTCAGGTGCCAATCTTTAAAAAAAAAAATTACTATTTTGTCCCGTGCTAGCCCTGTCCCTTTTTGGAGAAATAGAGAATATAACGTTCTTCTTCTAAGGAAAGAGAGGATGTGACTTTATAGAACAAGCACAATATTTAATAAGAGGATGGACTGGTTCAGATTGCAATACAACTAAGCTATTTATTTCTGTGTCGCATTATAGTCCTTAACTAGCTGAAATTAGTTCCTGGTGAGAAAGCATTCAAAGGCTAATTTTCACAACAGGTAAAAGTGGATGGCCTGCCTGGAGATGGATGGTGGTGATGGTTGTATAACCATATGAATGTACTTAATACCACAGAGCTATACACTTAAAAATGGTTAAAATGGTAAATTTTATGTTATGTATATTTTACCACAATATAGATGGCTCAAGTATTACTTTCCTCTCCCCCCTCATGATCTCCTCTAGGGAAATTCATTTTAGCATATAGTTTGGCAACAATTGTTCCAATTAGCCTACTTAGTTTGAAGAGTGACGAAATTTTGAAACACGTATTGTACATCTTCCTGTGTGAGCTCTCTGGACTTGCCATTGTCAGTGCAGTCTCTGATAAATCAGTTTTGAAGATTAATCCAGTGATGTTTTAAGGTCCCTAATATTGAATTGCAAGCATTTCTCGTACATAAAAGCCACCTATCTGGATTTTCATTGGGTGATTGAAAAAGAAAATGCTCTTAAGGACTTGGCCTGAGATAGCCTATCTTTTACTTTGAACTTCTCCTTTGTGGGAGGGTGAACTTGATGAGAAGTACAGGCTATTCACTCATTCGAGTTACACAGGCTTTTATCTGGTGTGTATAGCCTCCTTTTTTGTGGTTACTATTACTACACTGGCAAGGAAGGATACCTTTGTTGTTAAAATCAAACACTACACCAATGGGAAAAAGGCTGCCTGACAAAAAGTGTAAGAAGGATCTGGGAAAAATCATTTAGAAAAGCAAATGCAGGCAACTTTCAATTGCCCAGCTCAGGTTGAAACTCAGCATCACAGAGGTAGTCCGCCTATTATAAGCAAGTTGGATTCCGAAAGCTTGTAAGTATGCTGTGTGTAACTTAGCATGCATTTTCCTATATAGCACCATTTCTACATGTAAGGCTATATTTTGGACTTTAGATGGAACTTAGGAAATCAAGAAGAAATGTCTTGGCTGGCCTCAGCTCTGAGAATCCGGTCTAGGTTCCACAGTCTCTACCAATATGTAGCATCAACCCGGAGTGATGTCCCTTTGCTGCCACTGCTGCCATCTCCATGGGAAGAATGTAGCTAGTTTGCAGTCATATCTCAGGGATGACTAATGTTCAAGGTTGGTGATATTCCGGAAATCACAATCTGATTTTATAAGATGCTTTGCAGAAATATCTTAGATAATAAGGATTTGTAATTGTTTTATTAAAAAGAATTAAAGTGTGTTGTGACTATCTACCTTCTTCTATTTCTTCTCACTCTTTGGCTTCTTTTTTTCCTTTGTTTATCCTTCTGCCAGAAATGGGCTTATATGATTTCTGAAACTCCTAGGCAATGTAAGTGAAACTAGTGAAATGTCTAGAGTGGTGAAGAGCCATTCAGACATGGATTTGAGTCTGTGCCCTTCCTTTTGCTGTGAACTCTTGAACAAATTACCTGACCACTCTGAGTTACAGTGCCCTTATTTATAAAATGGGATAATAACTCATAAAGGGTTCTTGTGAGAATTAAATGAAATGCTACATGTAAAGTGCTTAGCCTAGTGGCAAGACGTAGTTGGGACTCCATAAATGCTAGCCATTATTATTGTTACATACTTCTTTGGCTATTTATTGCTACTTTTCTGGTATAGTTGATGCACCCATCTATATTTGCATAAATGATGTTGTAAAAATGTGTGTTATAAGCATTCAGTGTATTTGCATAGCAAGTTATAGTTTGTAAAGCCATTTCTCATTTGACCCTTACAGAAGATATTTATGGAATCAGAAAAGCTGAAGATATTTGCTCTTTCTACACATAAGGAAACAGGCTCAGAGAGGTGTAGTGACTTGGTTTGGGTTGATTGAGGCAGACCGAAGAGTCAAGCCAGAGTCAAGACTCTAGTTCAGGGCTTTCTGCTACACGTGAGAAAGTGTCTTATGATTACTGAGACCACAATATTGCTAACCTAAGGACTAGGGAGAAAAGACTTACATGTTTCTTGTTTTAATAATTTGGGTTTTTTAAGGAAATGTATCCAAGAAGCCATACTTTATGACTAGGGTTAGAACGTTTTTTCTTATGTACTGAAATTTTTCAACTCTTCTGCAGCAATGTGGTAACTTGGAAGACGGTTCAAGGATTTCATGCTTCTGGCAGTTTCAGGTCACATTGCGGTGAAATTTGACATCCTCTGGTCATCCCCAAGATAATAACATTGATGAGATGGTGGAAACCCTGATAAATTCTTAAGCAAAATGAATCTAAAGGATTGTTTCAATATTTTTACCCCTTCTAAGTGACTCTGACTTCCCAGCTACTTATTTTTAGATTACTTAGTTAAAAAAAAAAACCTTTAAACTTCTGACACAATAATAGTTTTGACTATTTTCTCTGGAGTAGTCTCCTTTGCATATCAGTTCTCTCTATATCTATAGTAGAATTTCCTTTTTTTACATAATCACAGCATAAGCTGAACCCTTGTTATGACTTCTTGGCTCCAAGTGTGACATTAGTTTTTAAAAGAGCAAGAAGCAAGTGTTCTTCCTATCTGTCATCATATAAATTTGGAAACCTAAGAGTCTTGAAAATCATCTGTGTGAGAGGTAGAATATCATAATAGTTTAGGCCTTGGGCACTAGGATACAAGGTCTACCATTTATTAACTGAGCAAATTGGAGGAAATTACTTCATTTTAAAGCTTTAATTAATTCCCCTTTCTATCAAATGATGATGTAATAGAACCTGTCTAACAGGATTGGGGTGAAGATTAAGTGAGAAGCTGTATAGTGCTCAATAGTGGTTAGAGACCAGCAACAGCAGCCGCCATGATGGTCTCAGTAATCTTGAGATACTGGGTTGGATGCAGCTCTCTGTACAGATTCCATTGTCGTAGGTAAGAGTGAATCACTTGTAATTATGAACAAAAAATGTGTGATAAACTTAAATCATGCAGTTACTAAAACATTTCTACGAAACTACATCTATATGGTTAAACTGAAGGGCAGTTTTGAAACTTTGGCCTCTGGGTGTGAATGCATTGTCAAGCACTTCACAGTAAAACACAATAGCATGCCATATCTCAGTATGATGTCAGACACAATGGATTACTCATTTCAGTGGGAGTTCATTCTCCCCCAAAACCCAAAAACATGCATCCAGGAATTTCAAGGCATACTAATAAAGACATTGCTAGCTAACTCCACCAAGGACACATGGTTCTCTTTCTTTCTCTTTTGGCTCTATATTTTGCTGAACTTAACCAATGAATTATTTTTGTGCTCTTTTCTTTATGTGGCAGCATTTTTACATTTGGACAGGAGTGTGCAGAGCAGAAAGTATATAGCACATGTGTTGTTAACTGTGCATAAATGAAGGATTCATTCATTCAACAAATGTTTGCTCAACATCCATTGTGTCCAAGATACCAGGTTAGGCACATGATCCCTGACTGCAACGACTTTAAATTCTAATAGGGAGATGGGTTAAAAACAAGCAAACGTAGCAAAAAATACTATAATACAAAGTAATTCTTGACCACGGAGCCCAGCTTTCTTTAGATTTAAGCTGAGACATAGGGAGTAGGAATTAGACATGGAAATAATTTCGGAAAGTGCATTCTGGGATAATAGAGCAACTCTGATCCATACCTCTGTTCTTTTTTTAGCTCAATACTTTGTGTCTATGATAGGTTTCTTACTGATAAAAATTACAACATAATTAGATTTTAGTTTTTTCAAAATGACTGGATAATAGAGAATAAAACATAATCAAGTGGGCAGTAAGATAAAAGTTGATGCCAGAATTTAGAGTAATACCATAATTTTTTAAATTGTTGCTAGAATAGATTTTGAGTGTTAGTGTTTAAATACATATAGAATCTTAAATGACACAGCAGTCTTCCATGCTTATGTTAAGGCTTCAGTTACATTTCAGAGTTCTGCTATTGTTTAGCAAATCACTGGATTTTCTTTCCCTTCCTGGTTTAGGGTATCATTGAAATATCTTGGTATAATTACTTTCATACTTTGTCATTAGTATTTTATATGCTTTATTACATAAACTCGCCCCTCAAATTGTAGCTGTGCTGAAATGAAACTTACTCTGACATTTTGCTTCTAATTCTGAGGTTGGGGGATTCCAAATGTAATCTATAACACTGTATAAGGTTTGAGTCTAGAATTAGAAAATCTTCCATGAGCGTGTGTAGGACTTCACCATAATGTAGAGTGGAGCAATCAGCATTCAAAACCACAGGAAGCTGGGACCCTCTTCCCTGCATCCCTGCAACCCCCCAATAAAGTGATATCATAGACTATTCATTCCCTTGGGGTTGGTATTAGTTCTGCTCCTGAACTCTGATGGGCCATCCGTGGACTGAAAATCAAATTAATACGCAAGGAGAGATTATCATTGTAGTGGATGATTTGTGGGAGCCTAGACACTTTTTATGAGAAGAGACTGTCACCCCCAAGGATGTTATTTGAATCTGAAAAGAGGCAGTCATAAAGGAAGTGGCGCTGCTTTAATCTGCTGTATGGAGCTGCCACCCTGCTCCACTGCTAGGCGGCCTGCCCATAGGAGCAGAATGAGCATTCTGCCGGAGAAGGCAGCTGAGGTTTGAAAACAGTTCCAATTTTGCAGCTTCGGGAATGTGTCAGAGCTGCAGCTTTAAGATGGCATTTCCCCGCCTAGCTGCTGTCGAGAGAGCCTGGGCTAGATGTGAATGGGAGTTTTGTACGAAGGTTGCGGGCCAGCCAGAGCCACTTGGTAATCAGGGCAGCAAGGCATATTAATCCTTAAGGAATATACTTTACGTACAACCTCTCTCTCTTCCTGTAAAGTGAAAGTATAAGTAAAACTTCCCTATGCTCCTGTAGTTATCCTGCCTTTGATCTCATTTTAAGTTCAGCACTGAAGGCAACTTGATCTCCTTTGCTACCTTGTTTCATAGATGATAATTAGCACAGTTCTAGGAGGTGGCTGCAATGATATCCTTTGCTGCTAGACAAGGGGAGAAGGAGTAGGGATTGGAGCGATTGTTTGCTGTGTTGGTGACTGTGATGTTGCCATGGGAAAGCTCAAGACTTCAGGAGAGTTTGTGTTTTGTTGGGCGAGGTGCCAAGCTGTTGTGACTTGTTACAGCCGTGTGAGTGAGCCATACAGAACAGCATCCTGTGTAGCCATTCAAAGGGCAGGATCGCTTTAATCAGGGCGAGATAGAGTGCTGAGTCTTCACATTATGCTTTATTTCAACTTGGAAATGATAAACAAACCCAACGTTTTGGTAATCTCCAGGTTTGGTCTTTTAAATTGGGAGGAAAAACAAGTCAATTCTTCATGTTCACCCCAACTAACAGGCAAAACAAAAATCCTTCTGCTTTACATATAAAGACCCCTTGTAAAGAATGGTGTGCTCTCAAAGAACCGTTCCACCCACAAATGCTAGTTCATCTTGACTCAGCCTCAAGAAAAGCCAAACTTCACAGGCGAAGTTGATTTGGTGTGAAAAAAAAGTGGAAGCTTGGGAAGATCACTTCTAAATTCAGACTCCAGACATTCCTCTGCCTCACTTATCCAGGAGATCCAGCCATTTTACCGCCAGGGCCTAGCACAGTACCTGGCCCAGCCTAGATGTTTAGTCATTGTCCAGCCACATGGAAGGCGAGAAGTTTTGTTGGGATGGTGTGAAAAGTTAATACATAGATCCACATAAAGGAAAATTCTGGAGCTTTGTGAACTATTTTGGCCTTTCAGGTGACAAAGGGAGCTAGCTACAGCCCCCCTTTTTTGTAGTAGTCAACAGAGCCCTGATTCTTTAGGAAGATGCCAAGTCTCCATTTCATTTTGTGCTGTGTAGACATCGCCTAGAAGTTCTCTTGGTGCCAAGTCTTTTGATCCATTCCAGGGAACTCTTGGAAGAAGAGAGAAGAACTTCACAATTTCCATTTTTAGCCTAAAACAGATGTCAACATGTTAACTCTTCTTCATTCAATATTGTGGGCCTGGGCCTGTGCAGGGATCACAAAGAGGCAACTGAAATGCTCCATATTTTCTGAATATATTTCCATCAAGAGGGTTATAAGAAATACATATGTTGTAGAAAAATGAAGCAGCTCTGCCTTGAAACATAACAGGAAGAAAGGTATTTTTCATATTTTAAAATACTAACATAAAAGTTCATATGATGCATTTTAAATGTTCATTTTCCTTTTTTAAGATTTGAAAGGCTTTAATAGGTGAAGGAATAAAGGAAGCATGTGATTTTCAGTAGAAGGTACTTTGTCTTCTCGACACTTTTTTTTTACTGTCTATTTTCTAGGAGTGTTTCACTTTATCTCTCGGAAACACTTTTTAGAATGTTTATCCTCGTGTTTGTTGTTTTGTAGTCTTATTTGGTTGCCAGCTTGGCTATTTATTTTCACCCAATTTGACCTTAGAGGGACATATTTTGCATAGAGACAGAAGTTTTCATCTGCCTTAATTTTCAGTTACTTTATTTCCAAGTTCTGGTAACATTCAGAATAGTTAATCATAAAAGTAGTGGAACTTTTTCTGATATAGAAAAAAATTCGCTTTGTATATTAGATGACTTGAAGAGTAACTTACAGTTATCTAGGCCTTTGGGAATTAGGGAATTGGTGAGGTTTTCTCCCCCCAAAGGTTTTCCATATAGTACAGTTTCACATGTATTTTAATATAGGATACATCCTGTCTCACTATTATTATTATTATCATCATCATTATCATTGTCATTGCTGTTGTCATCTTTTAAGTGGACTTTGCTTTTTAGAGTAGTTTTAGGTTCACAGAAAAATTGAGGGGAAGGTACAGTGATTTCTCGTATACTCTTTGACTGCACACGTGCATAGCCTCCCCCATTATCAACATCCCCCACCACAGGGGTACATTTGTTACAACTCATGAACCTACATTGACACATCATTATCAGCCAAGGTCCATGGTTTACATTAGGGTTCACTCTTGGTGTTGTACATTCTGTGGGTTTTGAAAAATGTATAGTGACATGTGTCTACCATTATGGTATCATGCAGAGTAGTTTCACTGACCTAAAAATCCTCTGTGCACTACCTATTCATCCTTCCATCTCCCTCTTACCCCTGGCAATCACTGATCTTTTTACTATTTCCATAGGTTTACCTTTCCCTTACTATTTTAAAATGTAGTATCTTTAATTTTAAAATATTTCACTAAAATATGGACATTTCTTGAAAATGGATACATGTTCTTACAAAAAATCTCAGAACTCTGTTTTTGCATTGAGTTTGTTATAAATGGACTAACTGGAATTCCTTCAACATAAGTGAGAGTTCTTTGACCTGATAATAAAATTTCAGAATGCTATTCTCAGTCAAGGGAATTGCAGCTTTCTGGGACTTTGGAATTTTCAAAAAGTGATTGAGTTGATAGCTTCTTGAATTGAAGCATGAATAGCATAACTCATCAGAGCAAAACACAATGCAAAGGCATTCAGCTTTTTCTTTTTGAAGGATCCTTCCTCCTGGATGACCACGGTGTAGTCTCATTGTGATCTGGCCTATGTTTCTGGAGAGCTCTATACAGTTACCCGCTCGAGTCTTCACAGGTCCTCTGTCTATTCCAAGAAGAGTTTATATGAATACATTAATTACTTACAGATCTATAAAAGGTTATTAAGGAAATTAGGGCTAATAGGAAGCAATAAGAACTTTTTGAAGTAGATGCCATGAAATGTAAAAGGATGATCTTCTAGATGTAAAACAAACCTAGATGTCACTCAGGAAACAGTACTGGGTAGACAGGAGTGGGTGGCATCTCTTTCTTCCTTTCTAAGTTCACCTCAGTCCATTTCCCACTTTGTGTTTGAACTATTGCAGTACTTCCAAACTGGCCTCTTACCCCCTTAATCTATCCTCTATCCTTTCACCAGTAAAATGTCTAAAATGCAACTCTTTTTGTATCAATCTCTGCTTAAAGTCTTTAAATGGCACTCTCTGCCTGTAGAAAAAATTCCAAACTTCCTAACTGACCCTAAGTTTTGTGGATCCCAAAGTCGGGAGGATTCTAGGCTTGTTACTGAAAATATAACTGTGGTAGACTTCTCATCCTGTGAGCTGAGAGAGTGAACCCAGCCTCAGCAATAGAGCCAGTGTCCTCTCCTCAGAATTGAGACTCTTCGAAACCAATTTTCAAGTAGAGCCAAAGCTGCTTTCACAGATTCAAAGGAGGACTGGGAAGGGGGATCCTGTGGGAATCACAAGGCACTGGATTGGGGAAGGAGGTACACACAGTGATGGCGTGAGGACCATTCTGGGTCCTGGCACCCACTTCATTGCACATAATAATTGTGCACTAAGTATCTGCTTGTAGGGTTGGTTGACCCACAGCAGTAGCTCTTATGTTTTTTTTCCTTTCTCAGACACCTAGGTCAGAGGTCAAGTGGGATAGGGAAGTTTTCAGCTCTAGAGCCTAGGGTGAGCCCAGGAGGCATAGAGAAGTACCATGGCCTTTTGTAGGTACCAAGGGCAGGTTGGGCAGCATGACTTACATGCAGCCCATCCGTGTCCCTTTAGGGCTCAGTTTCTTGGATCTGTTCTTACAAGACACATATTTTTTCTTTCATACTCAACCTATCTTGTTCAAAGGCCTGTTGCATTGTCATTATTGCTAAGGTATACTCTTGGCGTGGAAATGGCTCAAAAGAGGAAAGGAAAACAGACCACTTTACTTTCTTTTATTTAAAAATTCTTAGATGCACCAAAAAGAATTGTTAGAAGGGCTGTGTCTGCAGTTTTTTGTATTTGTATATACTTAGAACTCACGGAAAACTGGTCCTACTGGCTCCTTACTCACGGCCCAGTCCTTAGAGGGAAATTGCTGTTTTACTATAGAAATAACTGTAATTCTAGCAAGGTTAGCAAAGGAAAGGAAAGGTTAGCAAAGGAAACAACATCAACTGCATTTTGAGACTACTTATATTTTGACATTGGAGTGATTTCTGTATGGGTAAATTATGTGATACATAAAAGTTAAAGAATATAGCACTACTTGAGAAATAATTTAGGATGTCTGAACAGGGAGTCTTCAGTGTAAATCATATGCTCCACTGTTTCAAGGAAAGTATAGAAAACATTGGCTGCAGAATGTCAAACTACATGGATGGTCAGTGTTGACCGGAAGTTTGATAAAATGGGTCCTTGAATTCATTATAAATTGGCAGAACCCTTTTAGAAAGCATTTTAGCACTATCTTTCAAGAGCCGTAATAATATCTGTGCCCTTTGACTCAGCAATTTCACTTCTGGGAATCTCTCAGAGGAAGGAATCCAAAATATGGAAAAAGTGATATGCATGAAAATAATCATTGTAGGGTTATTTAGAATAATAATAAAAACTCTTGGAAACATCCATATGTACAACAGGAACATAATTAAGTGAATTTTACCTATGTAAAAATATGATTATGAAAAACCCTGGGGAGTAATACACATAAATTATAATGGAATTATTAAGATGGTATGTATTTGTATATATTCTTTGGTTGTAAGCAACAGACACAGATTTTGGCTGATTTTATCAATAAAATAATTTATTAGAGGGACATGGAGTTGTTCATAGAATCCAAGAAAAGTCTGAATACCCAAACCTTGGGAAGGGAAGGAATCAGGGCAGCTCTGAGGCTCCAGGTAGCAGGAACTGGAAAATTCTGTCTCTAGGCACCTCCTCAGGGGAGAATCAACTCTACCTGGTTTCTGTCCAGATGTCATTCTCCAGGGAGTGAGAGTTTCTCTGGTCTGTCTTGGATCTACTCACTTTGTGACCAGGGGCAAAGGGCACCATGATCAAGAGTCCACCCAGACCAAATGCAGAAGGAGGGGTGGCTCCCCTTGGGGAAACATGGGGATACTATACATAGAGAACAAGAGAGAATGGATGCTGAGTAGGCCAAAACAACAGTTGTACAGCACATAGCACATAGGGATTTTTTCCTTTTCTCTTTATAATCCTAACTTTCTTATACTTTAACATCAATGAATTTTAATTAACAACACGTATGTCTTAGAAAGTCAGTGTGGATAGAGAGAGAAATATTTCCCATTATACGATTGCAACAGACTACGTGTGTTGCAAATACGGACTGTATGAAGCAACATGATGTGAAAACAAATCCGTGTCTCTAACACTAAACTAAGTAGCAATGTGTTAATATCTTAATAAATGGAGTTATCTGTTGGGGCTTTGATGAGGATTAAATGAAGTAGCATGTGAGAAAATACTTTGCACAATGACTAGCACATGCAAAAATAGTGCATATTAAACCCAAATAAAGACTAAAAGGTGTAAAGAATGAGGTTGCAATAGCTCTTCAATATTTATGTTGCAGCCAAAAAGCAACTGCTAAGTTATATATATTGGCAGGTGATAATGATTGTAAAATGTGTGAATTATCGTTCGGTTTAGATTTTCTTTGCCAGTGCTATTAATTTGTATAAGTAAAACACTTTAATGTATTATCTGAATATGAGTCCAAAAAGCACAATTCATGAAGTGGCTAATTAATTTTCCCAACTTTGGACTTATTAGGATGTTGTTGATCATGACACACACATTTTAAGTTAACTTAGAACAGTTACGAGGTGTATTATATAAGTTAGAAATCTGTTGATATACATAAACTCTAGTGAAAAGCTCTGAGAAATATAGTATTTGTTCTTATCAGTCATGGGCCATCCACAGGGTAGCAAGATAGTCATTCTACTTTTAGCACGTGTCCATGGGCTACAATTGGTTGGCTTGACCAAGGTCTGCATGTGGAATGTCCGTGATCTCTTAACTACAGCTCTAGCCTAAAGGGCGTTACTGACAGACAGGGCCAAGACTAGCACAAGGGAAGTGATTGGCACTTAGGGTGCAAAATTTAAGGATGCCCTCATTGTGAAGTCGTGCACTCATTGAGTGTGAGTGTCTTCTTAAATTCTTTGCCTCACTCTAGTGCTGGCCCAGGTGACAGAAACCCCGGCATCTACAGATTCAGAATTTTTAATTTCTAGAAGAAAGGAACCTATTTTCGACTGATCTTTCTCTCTCTCTCTGTTTAATTTTTGCCTGATAGATATACAATATATAGGCCCTAACAATACCTGGGACCCTCGATCAATTAGTATTAAAATACTTCGTGCCAAAACCATGCAACTGGTTATAATAACACATATTTACCACTTATTGAGTGCTTACTGTGAGCCAGGAGAGGGGCTAAGCATTTTACATATCATCCTCAAAATAATTCTATGAGGTAACTATTTCCATTGGAAAGATGAGGAAACTGAGGCATAGCAGTTTAGATAATGTGAACAAGATCTGACAATCAGTAGCAGATCTAGGACTTAATTCAAGCCTGACTGCAAAGTCTGTGCTCTCAAACATGATGTTCTGCCACCACCATCCTGGCCTTTTATCCAGTTATTCTCAGTCCCCCACCCGCTCCGACTCACCTCCAAAAGCCCCTGGGGTCATGGAATCCTCTCTTATGATGTCATCTGATACAGGGACCCTCCCTTTCTTCCAACAGCTTATCTTTCTTTTGCTGACTTCCCTTCCAGCTCTTTCCACTGTGCACACTGAAAACTCTTTTCCATTGTAAAAAAAAAATGTCTCCGCACCCTCAGTCTCCACACAGTGTCCTGCCGTTACCTCCAAGACTTCAGTGAAACCTGGTTCTTCCCTAAGAACGTTTCCTTCCTTTTATTCCTCTCAGGTAAAAGATGGAGAAACCCGGTGTACCTCCAAACCGTTAGGATGTGGTGTCAGCATTATCTTAGATCCAAACCGCCTCTTTCAACCTCTCCCTCCTCCTTTGAAATTTGTGCCCTTCAGCGTTATCGCCTTTAACATGTTTTGTCATGGCTGTCTGCCTATATTCAAGTCACTTCCATGCTTTGACAACCTGCCCAGGCTTCTCTTCTTCCCAATTCCTGTCAGCATCCTAGCAGATTTCAACATTCCTAAAGGAAGCACTTCAAACACTCCAGCTCTTAGTTTTCATCATCTCCGATTTCATTAGCATTCACCTCAGCTCCATTGAGAACTGGTTCCCATGGACTTACCCTGGACCTTATCATCACCTCAAACTGTCCTATCTATGAAATCTCAGTCCCAATATCACACTATCTCTTGTCGACTTCCATCTTCCCAATCCCCTCACTCTCACTAAGCCTCCTGCTCTTCCTTATGAAAACCTCAACTCTCTTGATGTCTCCACTGTGTCTTGCTCTCGCCGCCTCCTCTTGGCTTGGGTTCCTGTTTTACCCAAACTGGATCTCGTGTTTGGCAGTGGAATTACTCTCTCACCAGCACTTTCAATTCCTCAACTTCTTTATCCTTTTTCTCCATTGTTTTGGTTTTGATTCCCCAGAAGTGGACGGTACAAGTAGTTCACTCAGGAGGTGATTCTGGGAAGCATGGTAAAGGCATGGGGAAGTGAGAGAAGGGAAGGAAGCCACTGCAGGGTGTGTTAAGAAGCAGGTAGCTGCTGTGGGCTGCTGGGGCTCAATTCGACCGGGGACCTCTGGGCAGCTGGGAGGAAAATGTCTCAGAGTTGCCCTCCCACCAGAGGCAAGGCAGACAGGATATTTATCCACCAACATCTGTGGGTCATGGGCTGAGGGCTGCTCCCAGGAGAACTTCCCTAGAACTTCTGGCCTCCCTTTTGTCTGAGGGCCAAGCCTGCTTACACAGCTAAAGAAAGCCCCAAGGCAGAGAGTTGCAGCTGCAGGTATTAAGAATCTGTCAGATGCACAGGAAAGGTGAGTGCCAAGACTATATGGGTGGGGCACTGGCAGCATCCACCACATTCATCTGCCATGCAAACCTCTCAATACTGGATTGATCCTAAAGCTGCCTTCTAATTACCAACCATACTTTTGTGCTGTTAAGAATACATGGTTTCTGATCTTAGCAGAACCCATAAATGACATTCTATGATCTTTTAACTTGTCACCTCTCTTTCATTTCCCTCAGGACTTATGATGAGAGTCAGCCAGACTGAGTTCACATTCTGGCTCTACCACTTTGTGAATTTGGGCAGGTATCAAACCTCTCCAAACCACACTTTTCTCTTCTGTAAAATCAGGATATTAATGCCAACTTGATTTTTTGTTATAAATCATTTGATGAAATAATAAACATATACAAATATATAACAAAGCATGCATATGTGTAATATATAACATATACTTTATATACTATAGATATAGATATATAGATATAGAACCTAACGCAATGACCGACACGTAAACTGAACTCATTAGCTCTTTATCTGCTTAGTTATCCTCTGTCGTCTGAACACTCTTAGCAAATGTCTTGCCTCACGTAGCTCACAGAGAAAACAGACATCAGCTCTTAGCTCCACAACGTTTTGATGCCCTAAGAATAGAGAATCCCTCATGTTTATACATTCCTTGAGGGTCAGGAGGAGGGATGCTCTTCCTGTTCAAGGCTAACCTTGATCTCAGCCCATTTCTACTCCTCTGCAACTTTATATCATCAGTCACCAGCATCCCCCTTCCAAGCCCTCAGCCTCTCAATCTTCACTATTTTTTTTCAGAGAACCTTCTTTAAATGATTATAATCACTTGGCTTATAGGTACATTTTATTTTTACTTTACCACAATCAGAATATGTAACATATTGTTTATTAATTGAAGCCGTAGAAGATGTCCTTAAATCACTAGCTGCCAAGAAGGATGTCAGTGTTGCAGAAAGTCTTGTTGCTTTCAACATGATCATACGGACCTGGGGAGAGAAACCTAAAATATTTGCATTTCCTGGGCATAGTAGATTTCTGAGAAATTGGGGGAAGCAATGAGGAGATGGAGAAGGTGGGGTTTAGGTGACAGGGAACAGGTAGGTGGTAGGGCAGCGGGTAGGACTGTAGTCTTTAAAAATCAAGGAAAAGAAAATCCATAACTACACTTAAAAAGGAATTTTAACATTTGGGATATTTCCGTATTTTTTCCCCCTCATACAAAACGTCATTGGCATACCAAAAATATTTCTTAAAAAGTGTTTAAACTTTAGGATTGTGAAGACAAAAACAGGAGTTGCTTTCTATGGTAAGTAAGCATACTGAAATAAATCTGTTCCTGTTATGGGTGCCAATTTACCATTAGAATTTTTCTTTTATTTTGCAAACATTTACTGAGGGACTACTCTATGAACTTTCTCGTTAATGCTCTGCTGTGCCATATGTAGATTGTGAAAAGGCAAGAACAGGTAAGAGGAATTAATCCTAGACTACACCACTATAGAGTGAGTTGCTGGTCAGTTTGAACCTGTATTTGGATATCCTAGATGCTAAAGGCAAGGTCATATCACTGTTTCTCCTTTAATGGGAATTAATGAAGTATTTTCTGATAATTTGGGCCCCAATTTCGACCAGACCTATAATTGCTATAATTTCATCAGTGATAGGCTTTCCAATTTTAAGAAGGGAAAACTATTCTTTATCATTTTTAAAAGAAAATGGTTAACAGAGTAGACAAATATTTCAAATGACATTCATAGTGGAATACAGATCAAAATCAAATAAAGCTGCAGAGAAATCTTGAATTTTATTCAATAGTTCTATTTTGGAAGTAACATTATTATTTTGAAACTATTTGTATATATTTTAAGATAAAGCAAATACCTATGTTAATGTTCTTAGAAACCATGTTTTCAGCCCAAAATAAAATCAGAAAATTCTGTAGTGTTAAATTTGAATTGAAATTCATGATAATTTTTTTCCAAAAATGTACTTCTGTCCACTGAAAAGGGGAACAGTGAGCACTCCTCATGCCCAGATTGTGGTCTCTTTATACCATTTTTCACTGAAAGGAATCAGGGCTGTTTCAGTAAAAGGTATCGTTTTTGAAAGAATGGGTCATTCCAGAAATGAGGCCAGAAATGTACAAGATGTGCATGGGTGATCTTGTGTTACCAGTAAACAAGAAAGACATCAAAGACTAATGAAGTCTTGTTAAATGGACAGGAAAGCCAGTGTGAAGGGACATGGCTAAAGATGCAACTATTAAATTACCAAGAATAATTATGATTACAATGATCAGAAACACACTAAATACATAAAAATCTATACATTTAAAACAAAACAGTAAAACTCATTGTTTTACAAACTGTTAATCTGAAAATTGGCAATTAAAGAGAAAGACTTCAGCATTCATCCTTTCTTTCCTTTAGTAACTTGAATATTTCCGTGTATCCAAAGAATTTAGTTGAGGAAAAAGTTCTTTGCAGGATTTTAGCTACTATATAGAGACGGAAGAATTAGAAAATCACCATTTTGCAAACCCTTACGAAATAACTGATTCAGACAAACTCATCAGTGAACTAAACCACTAGATGAAATGTTGGTAGAGAATTTTCAATCAGGCTGTCACCACCTGAGTTCACCAGTCAATCATAGCTTCACAGACACTGGGAAACCTAACATTGTGTGCCTCCTGACATGATATATATAATAAGTAGTGCAACTTATGAAATATTCTTACCAAAAAACGTTGAACTGAGATTTAATCAAGCATTTAAAGTTAAATTCTAGTTTGTGAGCAATACAGAGATAGAAGAGTAAGTTAAGTGATGCTTGAGGAAGTGAACATAAATCTGAATGTAGGACGTGGTACACGAAAATTTACCTGATTTTTTTCGGTAAGTCAAATGTATGCAATAAAATTAACATTAGAATTTAAAGGAGAGAGCTACTCTAGACTACAAAAGCATGAGACAGTGCTAACCAAATGTGATGTGCAGATCCTGTTTAGATCTTGATTCTAGGAATCAATTAATACAAAACAATTTTTGAAACAGTGTGGTAAATTTGAACATGGCCATGTTTTAGAGGACACTAGGGGATTGTTAATTTCTTAAATACAGTAATGACATTGTGGTTATATAAAGAAAATATATATTTATGGGCCGGCCCAGTGGTGCAGTGGTTAACTTCGCACGTTCCATTTCTCGGCCGCCCGGGGTTCGCCTGTTCCAATCCTGGGTGCGGACATGGCACCACTTGGCACGCCATGCTGTGGTAGGCATCCCATGTATAAAGTAGAGGAAGATGGGCATGGATGTTAGCTCAGAGCCAGTCTTCCTCAGCGAAAAGAGGAGGGTTGGCAGTAGTTAGCTCAGGGCTAACTTCCTCGGGAAAAAAAAAAAAGAAAATATATATTTAAAGATAGATGCTAAATAAGTAGGGGTGAAATTATGTCTGGCACTTGCTTTAAAATATTTCTGCGATATCAGCAACGTAGAGCATCAATCAAAGTGTGAAAAAAGTTTGATCATTGTTGAATCTGGATGATGGGTATGTGGAGGTTCATTTTACCATTCTCTTTATTTCATGTATGTTTGAAATTTTTCATACGAATCTTTTAAAAAACGAAATGGTCAGAAATACGGCTCCATTTTTTCAATTTTAATTGAAGTCTCAAATATTTAAAATTTTAAATGGAAAAGAGTGTTCTACTAAAGCCTTTGAAACCTCACTCTAGAAAGAATTTTCAGTTACTCCGTCTCCCCATCGCAGCTGGGGCCCTGGCCCAGCCTCGGATTTTCCCATGCTACAGTGATCATTGAGATCAATGATGCTCTCATGCTAAACAAAGCTCAGAGAGCCTGTGATGTGTGCAGGTGGGTACACAGGACTCATTGCTGAGTTATAGAAAAACTTGACAGCAACAGCTGGCACCACAATAAGGATTCAATTTGTGTGAGGATTCTACTAGGAACTAAGTGAGTAAGCAAATGAAGCATTTGTCCTCTTTTCCCTCAGTTTTCCCATCTGTCCAGTGGATGTAATGCTGTTTTTCCTTTATCGTTCCAGAGCAAACTCAAATATCTTGAACACTTTCTTTCCCATCAATCTAAAGAATTCTTTTCTCTTTGCCCATTAAGATGCAGTGCAATTAGCAAGGCTCATAATTCTACATTCTTTAAACATTACTTGGAATTTAACAGTGAGTACTCGAAAGGTGTTCTCCCTTCTTATTCTTATTCTCATCTTACACTTCGTCCTTGACCTTTTTACCAGGCATTGAGGCACTTTAGGTTGCTATTTCTCAACTTGCTGGCCATGAACCATTAGTTGGTCATAAAGTCAAAGTAGTGAGTTGTAACCGACATTTTAAAAAGTGAAATAGAATAGAAATGAGTGTGTTGCTTATAGTAGCAGCAGTATTTCCTGAAATTTGTTCCAGTTGTGTGTGTGTGTTCTGGGTATGATGTAAAATGTATTTCTTGCTGTGAGTTACGGTCCAAATAGTTTGAAAGCCACCGTTTCAGCGGGTGGGCTGTCTGCAAAGAAGAATGTGTTACAGATGGACGATTAGCAATTTACTCGAGTATTAGTATTGGAGCTACTGCTTTATAGTTTATTTTTAACACCACCATCAGACAGTCCTATGGTACACATACGTTCGTGTGTGTGTGTGTGTGTTTCAACAGCAGAACAGTGGTAATTTGATTGAACCACAATGTAGTTTAATACTCAGTTGGGATTTTATCAAATAACATGACTGCACGTTAAATTACCATTGCGCTGCTGGGTTAAGTAATAATGTAGGCTTCTGAGGGTCTTGGGATAAAACAGATTTGAGATGTTGGGCATTTAGTTCTTAGCACTTTTATTTCGAGATTTCTTGGGCCAGCAGTGTATCTTAGCGTGTATACACTTCTATTTACTGCTCATCTCATTTGGGCATGCAGGAAGCCGTTTTGAATGTAATGGGTGTGAATCTGGGCTTACAAATTAATTTGAAAAACGCCAGTTCGTTTTTGTGTTTCTATATATAGTAAAGCATTTTAATCCTGACCGTCTGTCTTCACTGAAAGTTTATTCACCTGTGGTTTTTCTATTACTCTTTAAAACTCTCTTAAAATATCAGCATTTTCAGAAAAATTCTGACCATTGCGAAAGTGAGTTAGTAATAGAAATTAAATTCACGTACTTCTAAGTTAATTCCAAACTAAATAAGGCTTTCATTCATTCACCTGGTGTTACCTCAGTTTTGGTGGAAGGTCTGACTAAATTTTACCTGGACAAGATCATTTGAAAACGTGTTTCTGCATCTTGGAGAAATTCCTAAAGATGCCCTTATATTGATGCTGTGGTCATTTTTCTCTGAATTCGTTCTTCTAGGCCAAAGGGAACACATTAATTTGTATTCAAATACCTCACTTCCTAGTAAATTTTCTTCAAGTTAAATATGTGGAGCCTTGGAATCAGATAGCCTGTTTCTCAAATCCCAAGCTGCCACTTATTAGCTTTGTGACTGATAGCAATTTTCTTAGCCTTCCTGAGCCTCATTTTCCTTGTCTGTAAAATGGAGATAATAATAGTGCCCACCTGATAGTGTTGATAAATCGAGAGAATGTATATAAAGGATAAAGTATGCTTCCCAGCATATTGTAAATGTTCAATAAATGTTATCTCTTTGTTTATTCTGGAGGAGATTCTGTTCTTATCAAAATTGTATGAGAACTATATCAGGTTAAAATTCTTTACTTGTAGAACACTTGTTTACTATACCCCTGAATAAACAGCTCTTTAAGAACAATGATGTCTGCCGTCTCTTTCCTTTGGAGCTCCCTACAGTTCTCTACGTAACAATTCATACAGAAGGTATGTATTATATACCTTATTATAAAATCTTATTATAAAATGTGGATCATTTAGCTACAACTGATGGAAATGAAAATTTTTACAAACTGATTATTTCTTTTTCTTCCACCCAAGACTACCATGTGGTTTTGGTGTTATGGGTGACTAAATCTTTAGAACTAATTGATGTACATTGAAAAGAAAAAGTCAGTAAGTGTTTTCTTACATTACAAGGGGTTACCTCTGATACGAGAACATCCCTGGTCCAGAAGAGAAAGAATTCACAGTCTCAGCTGTTTGTAATGTGGTTCTGGAGCTGGCTTTGTTTGCAAAAGGAAAGTATTTGAACTTGGCATTTGTGTAAGTTTCCCTTATGATGTACTTATTTCTAAGGGACAGAACTGCTTTAGGGCAAGGAAAATTAAGAAGGAACATATCAGTCTTTTGAAGAACTGTTTAAAAATGAGAGCTAAGCTAACACTGAAAATAATACTTAAAATTCACTAGTTTCCCTCCAGAGTAATTTCTGACCTTTGGGCATTAGCATTTATTTTCTAGCTGCAACTGGATAGTCAGCTCTTGCCTGAACAGGCAAGGTTAAATAAAGGGCTAAGAAGGTATTTAGCCAATCCACTTAGACGGCTAAACTCTAGATATTTGGGCCATTTAGAATTCACTAGATCTTTCTATAATTTTTTTCACTGCTTATCTGCTACATATATGAAATCTTCAATGTTTCAGTCTTTATCTGAACCATTGACCAGTCTGTTCAGATGTGATTCTGTTTCACTTTAACTTCCTCAGACTGGGCTGCCACCTGAGAATGGCATGCTATCGAAATGATTATTGTTCTGCATACTATTTCCGTGAGCTGTTAGGCTGTGCCTGCTTTTTTTCAGTCTGACATTTCTGAGGGTCCCTACTTCTTGAATCTTCAACGTTGAAGTTTTGCTGTTGTTACTATTGCTATTTCCTTTTACTTTGCTATACTTCAAACTTTTTCTTTTTAGTAAAGCATTTGACATTTTTATAGTTATTATCTTAATGTGCATCAAAAAAGTTGTATGATTTAACGTGCTTCTGATGATCAAAAATGCAACCCCACACCCTTACTCCCTTTCAGCACGTGAGAGACTGAGGAAAATTATTTGCTCTGTGGAATGATTTTATTTTGCTCTGTGGAATGATTTCAAAGATACAGCATAATTTTATCAGATCTGATTACAGTGGGGTTTTTTGTTTTTTGTTTTTTGTATCCTAGTCTGCCACAGGCTCACACTTACATTGAATAAATGGATTACAATGGACAAGCTCCAAATCTTTAGTGTGTATAACACTCTTAGTGAACTGGGCGGAAACTTTGATTATGGATACTTTAATAGTAAAAATGTAGATAATGGGGACATGACAAAGGTAACATCATGTCCATTTTCATTACAGATTCTTTTTGAGGAATGCATGGTTGCACATGACTTTGTAGCTATTGCTTAAAAACGTCTGTATTCTAACTTATGGATAACCTTTTCAAGCATAGACAACATGGTAAGTTTTTACCTTCCATTTGAAAGACAGTATAGTATTTGAAAAAATCAAATGTAAAATAGAAAAAGCCACAAATAATGATCAATTCATATATCAGATCTACTTTCTCTGACTTCAGTTGACTCAGAGATGCCCCCTTTGTAGTTTGGAGCTGCCTTCTGTGACACAGCTAGATTTCACTTCCTACTTCTCCACTTGCTTTTATAGCCAGTCTCATAAACTACACTGTGCTGTTAAAATAGCAGACTTATTCCTGAATTTGCCTACTATCATGATAGCCGTATATCAATGCGCTGAAAGGAATAGAGGAATAGAAAAAGATGATATTGTTGCTGCACAGGGACAGGCTGGTCTTAAAGTGTCACTGGGAATGAATAACCCAGCTGAATGAGTTTTTGGCAAAAGATATAAAAGGAAATTTCTGTGTAGGATAGGCACAGTGGATACAACAGTGGGATACAACAGTGGGATACAACAGTGGAACTACGTAAGATACAATAGCAGGAAGAACCCAGCCATTAGTGTCAAATAGACCCAGGTTTGCATAATGACTGCTCTATTTAATAATTATAGGCTTGGGCAAGATGAATTAACTTCCCCTGGTCTCAGTTTTCTTATTTACTAAATGGGATAATCATATCCACTCTATCGGAATGTTGTTAGGATTAAACGAGACAAAGTATCTATAACATTTAGTCCAGTGTCCAATACATGGTGGACAGTCAATAGATGAAAATTCATTTCCTTTCCTCCACAGAACTCTCTTCTTTTTATGGAGTCTGCATGTTCCTGCTACCGGAAGTATTTTCTTTCCTTCTGCTTCTCCCCAAAGCCCCCCTGGTACACGGTTGTATATTCTAGTTGTGAGTGCCGAAGTGTTATTTTTAAGGCCCCTTATAGTGCTAAAATTTTATGATTCTGTGATAAAGCCAATTTTTTACATTGGACATATGCTACCTTACTTAATAGTAAATGTGCTCAGCTGGAAGAGGAAGGAACTAATTTAGCAGAGTTCCATCCAAGGATGACAACAATAGGTCTGTGTTACAAGGTAAAACGGGGAATGGTAACAATATGCAGGAGATAATTTGTTATATGTATTCACTAAATATGAGACAAGTTAAGTACTCAGGTATTCCTCAAGGTTCCTAAGAATAGTGCTTTTCCTAATGTAGAAATGTTAAAGTGGAGATTTACGTGCTGCATAGAAATATGCTTACAGCACACAGATCTATAACAGGGGAAAGCCAGCCACCCCAGAATCCAGTCAGTAGCATTACAGGGGCCCCTGGACAAAGGTGAAATACCTCCAGAGGTGGAGATCATAATAGCAAGGGATTGTCTTTTACAACAACAGACAGACATACCTTTCAAAGAAGTTGTGTTTAGCAGCAGTATTTTCTGAATAAAAAGGTGATGTGTGCACATGCGCACACATACATACACACAAACACCCCTTTATGTGCATGTACGAATATCACACATATACACACACGAGAGACAGAAGGCAGATATAAATGATAAATATCTGCTTCTTAAAAGGATCCAAAGAGACCTTCAGTAAAGTAATACCAATAAAAGGGAAAATAAAAACTGTAAAATGAAAGGGAAAAATACTATACTAAAAGCAGAATTTTAAGTCACATGAACTAAGATTTCACTTATCTGGATGTTCTTTTTCCTGAACCCTCAACAATATGGGATATAGCTAAGAAGCAGGCAGTAAGCAATAAAAGGCTTGTGAGGAACTAAGATAGATGTCACATGGTTATCAGAAAACTCAGTTCTATTTTCCAAGCCTTTATTTACCTAACAAGTTTGCTTTTTCAAATTTTCTTGCCTTCAGAAATTAGACAAATTCACCTACAAAAAGTATACTGTGACATAATGATCTCAGCAAAAAGTGACAAGCCTGATAAGATGGAAAGAGTTGGAAAAATTATAAAAAGCAAAATAAAACAGAAAAGCCCAATAGCCAGAGAGCATGGCACGTAGCATTACATGTGGAGTGATCTTTGAGGGCTTTGCCATCTTATGGCACAGGGCAATAATCATTGTTAGTAATGGCGGATCTGAGTTATTAAGACAGTTTGGATTATGGTAAAGATATTCTTTAAGAAAGTAGGCAGTGTATAAGACCATTTCACAAAGGTCTCCATCCTAATTTGTGAACGAAAAGTTGGCACTTGAAGGCTGAATATCAAATATCTAAAAATTTACTTATATGAAACAATATCTCAGAATTGGTGAGGATTTATAACACATTTGTGCATTAAGGAGGTAGAGTGTGGTTCAGGCGATGTGGAGCACATTAGAATCTTGAAATCTTGATTGTCTCACCAGTCAGCTTGGCCTCTATGCTTCCATCAGGCTAGCCTGGCAACTGACTGTCCATGGGGATGAACTGTGCTTATTCTCAGTCTCACAGAAGCAGCAGAATGGAAGCAACACAGTTATTTTGGCAGCAGTACTAACATTAGTAGTAGCAGCAGCATCAATTACTATTTAATGAGCCACATTCTCCCCACTGTCTCTTTCAAGCCACCAGAGTACCATTTTGTGTAGTAGAGTGGTAAATCAAATGGTACTCTACTGGGTTGAAAGAGTAACTGCATCTCCCTTAGAGTTCAACTTATTACCTGAGAGTGAGAAAAGCTTTGGGGAAAATAAAGGCCATTAAGTCCCCCCAGGGTGTTAGATATTGCCAAAAGTACCAACATTTCCCCATTATTCTATAGGACAAAATGGATGTCAACTATCAAGAAGAGGTGGTCCGAAGGTACTTGATGTCCATTCTCTGCTAAAGGCTAACAAAGGAATAAAAATGCACTGCTTTTATAAGTTTCAGAAAAGTGAGGAAGGTTAGAGGACCTTTTTCCCTGATTCCAATTATTAATTTAGTTGGGATTTATGCCCTGTCTCCTCCAAAACATTTTAAGTAGTTTTACATAATAAAAAGAACATTAAGTGATAAAAATACTTCAAAATGATCAAAGAAAGGAAGTTCTGCTCCTTTGAATATATGATGTGTGTACCCATTTCACTGAGAATGTTAGATACACCAAATAAATACATGATGCCAAATAAAAAACATGCTCTCAAAAATAAATCGAGCCATATTCTCTACACTATTACCTATTCTAACTACACTTCATATTCCACAAACTCTCTCAAAACTGTTCCAGTTTAGCCAGGTTTATGAATTTCTATTAATTTGAATAAATACCCAGAGTAAAATGTTTAATGACTATAAGCATGGTTTGCTCTTAAGTAAAGTTTGATGCTTTCAAGCTTCTAAATGAACCAAGAGGATTACATTTATGGAGATATTTAAAATCTGGACTCTATATTTCAAATCTATCAGCAGCTACAAATCATTCATTCATTCACACATGGGTTATAAACAAACATATATGAAGCGCCTACTAAGATTCTAGGCAATGTAAGTATAAAGATCTATTCCTTGACATGAAGAGTCAATATATTCCAGTTAGTTTTGTAATCTGTCTAATCATATAAAAGTGCAGTTATTCTTGAAACATAATCGACTCACAGTTAAATCAAAGTGGTATTACTTAGGTAAGATTAGACTCTGAATAGAGTTAAAAGGACTACCCTAAAAATTGTGGTCTAAACACAACAGTCTTATTTCCAGTCATAGTTTTAGAAAGCCATGTTTCAGGTAGACCTAAATGGTTTGATATCCCTCTAAGTCGTTTTCTGTCTTTCTGCCATTTCATAACTAAAGTACTAAAATTGAATGGGGGTCTAGAAGATGGTTATAAAGTGATGCAGACTTTATCCATATCACTGCCACCTTTCCCCATAACTTTCTGCCTGTCACTAAGTGCACTGCCAAAGCCATGTAGTTGGAAAAATACAGAGTTAATTATCAAAACACATATATCAAGAGTTCAGCACCTGCTGGCTTGGCTTATTAGTAGGAAAATTATATTTTTAACTTAAAAAAAATTTGATTCTTTGTGTAGGCATCCTCATTCCAGAATGACCTTCATTCACATGAATAGTATGAAAACCTTTTGAGTTTCGCCAGACTTTCTGGAAATCATTAAAATTAATTTAAATTCATAATACCCAGTGTTTGTATGCACATATTTACCAGCCTCATAGCTTAATTTAAATTCACATTGGAGGCTAATGAGGAGTCAGACTTGACATTACATAAATAATCATGGAATTACCATTTACTGCCTGGCAGTTTGAGTTTCATCATACAGGACAGTTGGAAAATGTGCTTGTCTGTCTTATACCTTGTTCTAGATGGTAGCCAATTTACATAATCTGTAAAACAGTAGATATCCAGCCTCAAATAACAGTATCCCTGAGCATGTTAAAAGATACTGCAGATATGCTCTGAACTCTGAATTCTTTTCTTTTTTTTTTTTGCTATCACTTATTTCCATATAATAGGCAAGGATAGGATATTTCCTGTGGTTTTCAGGTGGTTTCCAAGATTTGTCATTCAGATTTATAACACCCAATGTAAATATTTCAGGGACATGGTAAAAAGAATATCAGGATACCATTCCACTTAGTCTCAGAGTTCATGTGGGGCCCTTTTGGGGTTAGATGTCTCAGTTCCACAAAATTGCAAGCAAAGTGCATTTAATGTTGCAGCTGATAAGCCTTCCTTTCATTCACTCTCTGAGTTAGTATTGAAGTGAAGGATTGGTTTTCCCTTAACATTTTAGCCATTTAATCTACTAACATGGAATTAAACAATAAAATGAATCAGAAGAAGAGCATTATGACAGCAATAATGTTGAAAAATAACGTCGATGCTTGATTCTTCCACTTACTAAGGTGACTGAGTAATGACTCTGCTTTGTAGTTCAATTACTGTAAAATAATCTATTTGCATTAGATTATTGGTGAGGACTGTTCCAGCTCTATATTTTTTGATTCTAAAATAAATGCTATATTAAAAATTTCTACACTCTTTTAGAAATGTTTTAAACTAAAAAGTGTAGGACAAAAATCAAAATAAATACTTCTATGATGCATTTATGTGAAATTAAATTTTCTTTCTTTTTTTTTTTTGTTTTTTCATTGGCACCTGAGTGAACATCTGTTGCCAATCTTCTTTTCTTAGATTTTTTCTTCTTCCCAAAGCCCCCCAGTACATAGTTGTATATTCCAGTTGTGAGTGCCTCTGATTGTGCGATGTGGGACGCCGCCTCAGCATGGCCTGATGAGCGGGGCCATGTCCACACCCAGGATCCAAACAAGCGAAACCCCGAGCTGCCAAAGCAGAGCCCTTGAACTTAACCACTCGGCCACAGGCCAGCCCCAAATTAAATTTCCTTAATGTATTTTTACTTCAGATTGCCAGTTCTGGTCAAGAGACCACTGGTAAGGCACTGGCCACTGGAAAGTCATCAAATGTTGAATTTCGTTTTGCTTTAAAGAATTTATCCCATCCAAGGATGGAAGTAGACATATGCATTCACATAATCCCTCTAACATTCTCCAGAGGGTTTTCATCAGATGAATTTCCCCCAAAGGGCCTCTTAGCTACCAATAGCCTCTCTTTAGGACATAGATATTTCTGACTGTGGTCATTTGTTAAAGAGAATTTTAACAGATGTTGTTAATCAAATACATTTAAGAGAGCTGTTGCTTTTCACTTTCTCCCGTGGTGTAACACTCTTGTAATAACAGGTTGTCGGGGGTCTCCTTTATGAAACTATCTGATGGCAATAATCTTTATTCTTGCAAGCTCAGCTAACATCTTTTCTTTTTCTGATCTGATAAGTGCTAGCTGCTGATTTCTTTGCACAATATCTCCATTTATGTCAATTCATTTTCATCCCTGGAGTGGTCCATCAGGCTGCTGTCTCTTGTGAATACATTGTTATTTTCCTTTTTTTTTTTTTTTTTGGTTCTAAAGTATACAATTATCTGTGGCTGCAAAATTTGGGGGCCACATTGAGATCATTGGCTGATAGGCTAGCCACATAAAGATACATTTAAATTGCTTAGTTCCATGTTGGAATGGTTGAATGAATTTCTGTCCCAGAAAATAACTAGTAAGCTTATATGGAACAAAAATTATTTACCATCCTTACCAGATACTTATTTTTCTTGAGACCAGGTCATCTGTATACTCATTGTGACACACTGAGGAATTAGCATAGTCATTTATTCAATAAACATTAATTAATAGCTTACTTTGTGACAATCTGTAATAAAAATGATAAAAATGAATGATGTTAGCTACAATTTATTGAATGCCCACTCTGCGCCAGTTTCTAGGCCCTTTTTATATGCTAAGAATAACAGGTTAAGAAGTTAAAACTCTTTTTCCCCTGGTAGGATTCACATTTCAAGTGAGGAGACAAGCATGAAAGCAAATATTTGTGATATGTACTGTAAGATAAATATGAGCAAGGGCTGGCCCCGTGGCCGAGTGGTTAAGTTCACACGCTCTGCTGCAGGTGGCCCAGTGTTTCGTTGATTCTAATCCTGGGCATAGACGTGGCACAGCTCATCAAACCACACTGAGGTGGCGTCACACATGCCGCAACTAGAAGGACCCACAACGAAGAATATACAACTATGCACCGGCGGGCTTTGGGGAGAAAAAGGAAAAAATAAAATCTTTAAAAAAAAAAAAAGAGAGAAATATGAGCAGGGATGGTTTGGTGTATTGGTTAAGCAGAGAATTAGGTGTCAGAATGTTGGTTTATATTGTTTAAATGCTAACTCCATACCGGCTTAGCAGCTGTGTGACTTTGGACAAGCTCCTTAGCCTCTCTCTGTGATTGAATATCTTCATTTACAAAATGGGCATTGTCAGGGCCACGAGATATGGTTGCATAGACTGTGCACTGCACAGCTCCGTGCAGCCATTTTTGGCACCATTCGGTATTTAATGATGGGTACCTCATAGGCTGGTGATGACGATTAACAGAGAAAATATTTTTCAAGTGCTTAAACAGTGCCTGGCATATTACAGGTTCGGAGTAAATGTTTACTATTATTATTATAAAATAATGGGTTAGGGTAACTCAAGAGATTGATTCTTCAGGGATGTATATTATATTCACGGAGATTTTTCCAGAAAGATAAGATGTTGATCCAAACTCGTATCATTCTTCCATCAGTTCCACTACTGTGAGGGCTAATATTCCTGGAAAACTAAGGCTGCATTGCTAACAGAGTCCTAGTCCTACATAATCAGAGCTCAAAAACTGTTTTTAAGCTGAACTAAATGGTGTCACAAGTACTTACTTTAGCACCATCACACTGGTGTTGTCCCTCAAAGCCCAGAATAGCTATTGCAGTCATAAGGATGCGTTCAGATCCCTCTTAGAGTGACTGTTATATTTCCAAATCTCACCTTTGGAAAATGGCTTATCAGTTCAGTGTTGAGGACCAAAGAGAAGAAACCATCATTCACCTGGAAAGGTGAAACCCTTAAAAGAAGTAAGAACAGGAGGAAAAACAGGCTAAAGATGGTGATGTTTGATATGGAATGTGTGGAGTTAGAGTTATTAGCAGGTGAAGTAGGCAGGCAGAAATATTTATTGGGCAGTTAAAATATGGGTCCAGGTCTCTGGAGAGGATTCATATGCAGGGACAGTGTTTTAAAAGCTATATGCATGTCTTTGAGGATGAAATTTGTGGGGGTGGAAGATTATCTTGCTAAGTAGATAAACTGAAAGTGTTACCCATGAGGAAATGCCTACATTTTGAGGATATGGGTGGAAAAATGGCTTTCCTTTTGACTAGTAGGCAAAGGAGAAAGCAGTGTTAAGAATGAAAGTGATATTATATAGTATCAGATGCTGCAGAGAGATGTCAGAGGATGAGGACAGAAAGAAAAGTGTGATAGTTACAAGGATATACATGATCATCTAGAGAGCAAAGTAACGAGTACTTTCCGTAAAGTTTTGAGAATGGAAGACAATTACAGATTGAGCTGGAGACAAGAAAGTAGAGACACCGTTTGTAAAGAATTCTTTCAAAAATTTTGACGGTGTAAAGAAGAAGGTAGTCCCAAGGAGGGGAGTTAAATATCAGAATATCATTTTTCTTTTTTTTTAGGTTGGAATAACGAGTACATTTTTAGGCAGGAGTAAATGAACAAGTGGAGAAGATACTGAAAATGTAAAAGAAAGCAGGAGTAAATCACTAGTATATAACAGCTCAATCAAGAATGATTGGCAACTCTTGTGAATCCAACTGAATTTTGGAACATAGAAGACCAATGTTCATTGTTCTAGTAGGTTCATGAGTCAATGTGTGCCTCTTCCAGCTTCTTAAATGGTGGGCTTCAACCACACGTCTCACCTTTTTAATGACTTCTCCAGGTAGGAACTCAAACTCAGTAGTTTTTGGTTTTTTGAGGACAAAAGGAATCATTTATGAGTGTTATTTTTTGCTTTTGGAGAAAATAAAGATTACAGCACACAGCCCCTGCATTTTGTTTTCATTGGTATAAGGGCATCTTGATATTCCCTTTCTATTTATTACGCATAGCAAGTTCTCTGGTAGATATCGTAGAAAATGATACTAAACTCACACATCTACAAAAAATGAATGCCCCTACTTAAATTCTGGTTAAAAAGCTGATGTGGGATTAAAATAGATAAAGAGGACTGTGATGACAGATTCTGTTGTTGGACAGTAAGGGGAATAGAGAAAATGAAGTTGAACAATTCTGTAGTGAACAAAGAAGAGAAAGACCTACACCTTGACACTTACCATCTCTTTAGTTTATGGCTTATTTAGCTTTGAATTTTCTAAGTGATCAAAAGTTAAAGTTTGTGCATTACACAATCTTTTGTTTGCCCTTGTTGATGGATTGGTTCCTGCTTTCCTGAGTTTTTAGTGGAAACAATTATATCATATAAGAAACTATCTCACTTGTTTCAATTCCCTGGCATCATATATGGAAAAATACAGCAGTTAGTTGAATTGTCTGCTAGAAACTGGCCTTTAAAGGAGAATATAAGAGGAAGAAATTTTGCAAGTGTATACTTTAAGGTTGAAGTGAAAAGGGGAGGGAGGAAGAAGGGGGATGACTGAGTTTACATTCCAATTTGTGAAGGTTATTTACTAATTCATGAGGGAAGTTACAGTTACCTCTGAAATGTATAAAACTTTTTAGTTCATTTAGATAGGAATTATAAAATTCAACATGATTAAAGATTGTAGGAAGATAGTATCTGACCTTGGCTGTCTTGTCAAAGCAGAATTTTCTGCTTTATTTAAACCAAGATATCTCTTTTTTTCTGTGCAATTGAAATGAATATTTCAGGCAAAAAGTGTATCTTCTAATCTAACATTAAGATGGAGAGAGTATTTAAATAGAAGGAGCTTTAAAAAATAGTAAAAAAATTAGAAAAATGGCTGCAAATTCATCTCTGCTTTGATTTTGAAGAACTGACCTGGCCTGGTCTATGAGGGTGGAATTCAGTGTGCTTTGTTCTACCGAATAGATACGTCCTTGAAAAGTTGTGTTTGAAACCAATTTTCAGATTGAAAAAGAATTTAAATCCACTCAAATGGTTCGAGTGCAAAGAATTTTGTTGTGAATCGTCTTGCGCAGTGGAGAATGCCTTCATAATGATCACTGCCCGGTCCAGATACATACACACGGTCATTTTTTGCTTTTAAGTTCTGATTTGTTTTGTTGTGGTGGTAGTTTGTTTTTTCAGTAGATCAGAGGGTCTTAAACCGGGGATCCATTCTACTTCACTGCAAAACTTGATATCCAAAAAATTCAAAGGCAGATTTTGATATTTTTGATAACCAGGGTTGCTAATTCAGCTGTAAACATGGGTAAAAGCTGTTGCTCCTTTTCCCCCAACCAGTGCCTCCTACCACCCTGTGAGCCCACACCCCAGGGAACCCTGGGTAGATACCACTGGGGGCTACCCCAACCAGCCCTCTGCAGCTGCTGCATGAGAGCTCCGCCCCTATTTGCTTCTCCTTCCGCAGCCAGAGCAGACCTGAAGCCCAGCAGGAATATGCACCCCTGGCAGCAAGACCAGCACCCTTTGGACGAATGTTCAGTGTCCCATCTGCCACCTGCCCTCCCCCACCCTGCCCCAGCTGTGGCTGTCCTCTGTTGCCTGATATACCACTGAAATCTCCCTCAGATGGCTACTTGTGGGAACTGTGGCTCCCACCATCTTCTTTTGGGTTGTTAAATATTTTGAATATTTCCCCCAGTGATAACTATGTTGAATGTTCGGTTTTGTGATACCTTTCAAAACAAAATTCCTGAGTATGCATCATTTGAAAAGCTGCAAATAGTAAGTACACTGATTTTCATTTTAATTTCTTTGTTTCTTACATAATGTACTCACTACGTTTGGAACTACCATTGCAAACTTTAGTTCCTTCACCTGAGAATGAAATTGATGTGCTGACTTCATAGAATGTATCAATGGTATGCCAGGTGTTGGGGATACGGAAGTGAAGATAAAGTACTTATCCCTCTGGGAGCTCACAGTTGCAAGTGGGAAATGTATGTGCTAAATGAGAGAGGTTTATTCCACAGAATAATATTATGTAGATCAATTAAACCAAGTCACAAATTACACCAGAGGGAAGGGACTTCTAACTACCACTCATCATTATGACCCAATACAGTGTTCCAGTTCATGTTTCAAATGGAGATGGACCCTGAGCGTTGTATGGTGAGGCTGTCTTTAAGTAATGAAATAGCTTAGTGAAAGGCAGTGAGTCCTCTGTCATAAGGAGAGTTCAAGCTCAGACACACTTGACCATCTGTCAGGAATATTACTGATGTACTAAGATCACTTTCAACTACAAATTTTCATAATTCCATGAAATCATCCTTGACCTCTTAGGAAGAAATTGAAAAGTAGAGGATACACAAATGGAACAAACCAAGCAGAATAGTAAAAACTGAAGTAAGAAAAAAAGAAATGAATCTTGGCATTGTACAGGTCAGGAGAAAGAACGAATTCAATAACAGTTTCAAGATCCATAAGTTTTCACTTGGCAGGAAACAAATTACTATGAGTGAAGGTGGGGAAATTACTGGCGATTCATTGCCTGCTTCTAAAGTCTTGTTTAAAAAAATTAAATAATTTTAGACTATCACTGCCTTTCCAGGAGAAATACAAGACCAGTTAAAGTGGCATGCATACTAATTTTTCTGTTTTCCTTTTACTCCACCTACCAGCTACACAGTGTCTGCTTTCCAAAATTAGTTTGAAAGCTCACGACCGGGGTCTGAACTGGGCGAAATAGCGCAACAGTTCACACCTGGAATGAAAGAATCATTGTGTGTGAGTCTGTTAATGGCTGTGCAGAGCTCTATCTCTATATGGATCCATTTATAAATATATTTTATCCATGACAGATTCATTTAGACTTGAACTGATCCCAGGGTAAAACAGCACGAATAAAATATTATATTTGATAAAGCACTCGCTCAAATAAGGAAATGAGCTATTGCAGTTACCATTTTCTGTATGACTCTTTTGAGATGCAGAAAAACCGCCATTATAAAATGCCTGCTTCCCCCAGGGACACAGACATGCTTTGGGTTACAACACCTCCCGCTCTGCATGGGGAGCTACAGGAGGCAGCTGCTCCTCTCTCAGCAGCATGACTTTAGAGCTCCACAGTAATTCATGCTGCCCGTTCTAGATTGTCCAAACCTGTGGGTCAGCAAAGGTAGAGGTGAGCCACAGGCATGACATGTCCTGAAAAAGAAAAATGTACTTTCGTGCAAAATATATAAGGGACTGGAGCATGTCCAATTGACCAGGACTGGAGAGAACTAGATTCAGCATGCTCCTCCTTGGCTAAGCCCCGAGAAACTTGTCCATTGTCATCTTTTCTCCTCTTCTCCTGTCTTCCCTTGTATTTTGTGTATTGCTTTGTAGTACGCAAAGTACTTTGACTTACCATGTCTCCTTTGTTCTTCTATGCACTAAACATGGGAATGAACAAAAGGTCAGCATAAGGACAGACTATGAGTTTATGCACTGCACACTGCAAATGACCACCCCAGCAATGGGGGGACCCTCCTGATATTGCCTGTCTCCTTATAGTGAAGATATTATCCATAACCAGCCTGGTAATGGACCTGCTCACTCTATGCACTCTCCAGGGTGACCTCGTATATGCCCTGTGTTTTAAGACCTTTCTCCTGTGCTCTGAGCCCACGTATTTAACTGCATAATGGCCATACCTGCTTGGATGACACATAGTCACGTCAATTTCAATGTCTTAAACTGAAGTTTCCCTTCCACGTCTGTTCCTTCTCCTATATTCTTTGTGTCAGTGAGTGATGCTCTTTCATGCCAGTCAGCAATATGGGAGTTCTCGTGGATTCCACCCTCTCACTCCCTTTCAGTTTCTATAATGACCCAATTCCTATATTGTCTGCTTCTTTAGCATCTCCCCTAGTCCTCTCTTCTCCTTTATCCCCACTGCCTCAATGTTAATTCCTCCAGATCTCACATTTTCTTTCTTTTATTGCTACAAAAATATCCCAAGCAGTTACCCTGCCTCCAGGCTAATCCCTTCTAATATGCAGCTGCCAGAGTGATCTTTCTAAAATGTTCTTGTGTTTAGCATAAGTTCAAACTCATTAGCAAAGCACACAAGACCTTTGTGATATGGTGTTGTTGGACAAAACTATTCGCAGCCCTAGACAGGCAAAGCATATTTGATGCCACTGTGCTATTCCCTTGGCCTGGAATGCCCTTCCAGTTCTGATTTTAAAACTCCCTGGGGCCAGCCCTATGGCCGAGAGGTTAAGTTCCCGTGCTCCACTTCAGTGACCCAGGGTTTGCCAGTTCTGATCCTGGGTGCAGACCTATCCACTGCTCGTCAAGCCATGCTGTGGCAGCATCCCACATAGAAGAACTAGACCTACAACTAGGATATACAACCATATACTGGGGCTTTGGGGAGAAAGAAAAAAAAGAGGAAGATTGGCAACAGATGTTAGTTCAGGTTCAATCTTCCTCACCAAAAAGCATACTGAAAAAAAAACCCCCCAAAACTCCTATTCATCCTTCACTGCTCAGCGAATCATGGGTTATCTTACTAGGAAAGCATTTGTGATCCACCTCCTCTCCAGCTCGCCAACCTGTGTTTGCTCCTCTCTCACCCTCCCATAGTACTCAGTCGATTATAATGCTTTATCATATTCCATCCTAGCACTTAACACACGGAACTCTAGTGACTGGTTTGCAGGGCTGTCCATCTCACCACATTGTAAGCTCTTTCAGGGTAGGGACCAGTTCTCATGGGCTTAGCTCAGGGACCGGCAAGAGGAGAAGCATTTGGTAAATGTTGAACAGAATCTGCTTTACTTTTTCCAGAGCACAAAGAATGCACGAAAGAGATTAATTTACTCCACATGGGAAGTTTCTGCCCAGGCTTACCGAAAGGTCAGGTCTATATAAAGTGGTGTTACTTTTTTTTTTTTCCCTTTTCCTTTAGTAAAACATTTTTTAAAAAGCACTGTTTAAAAGCTGGGACCTATCTCTGATATGAAAAATGGTCACAGAATCAGATTCACATAGCACCTAGGCTTGTCCCTAGGGCAGAGGTCCCCAGAATAGCAACAGCGGCATCTGGGAACTAGTTACACATGCAAATTATTGGGCCCACCCCAGACCTTCTGGATTGGAGACTCTGGGGCTGGGTTGAGCCCTCTGTTTTAACAAGCCCTCCAAGTGGTGCTAATGGTCACTCTAGCTTGAGAACTACTTCCCTGGGGATTAAAAAAGAAAAAAAGTCGACAGAAGGATATTAGCATTTAAAGAGCACCCACTGTGCGCCAGGCCATTTATTTTGTTTATCTGATTAAAATTTTCACAATACCAGATTAGCACTTCAAGATTTAATTCTGCTAACGTATCTTTTATTCTATTTAAAATTATCTTAGATTCAGAAGTCTTGAGTTTGCTATGGTATCTGGCCAGATAAAAATGGCGCATCCCCCACCATGCTTTCTCCTACTGTCTACAGGAGTCATTCCTCACTTCTTTACACTGATTTGTGGCCTTGAAGTGACACTTACAATATATTACCTTGAATCATAGATATCTGAGCAGCTTGCTTATCTCTCATACCATGAGGTTTTACAAAGCATAGACCTGTTTTGTGTGCGGAGGCCTGCACTCTGCTTTAGATAGTACCTTCAACATACGAGCTAAACACTTGATAAATATCAGTGGGATGAATGAATGAATCTTACAATGTTTATCACAGTACTATCCAGAGCACACAGAGCAGGGATTAAAAGCTTTGTTGTTTTTTTTTTTTCTGTCTGAGAAGCCACGTTATCTGCTTATATGGGAGAAAAGGGGTAAAATAATTATGGAAATCTAAACATGTTTTTTTTGCCTCTTCAACTTTTTAGTAGCTGTTTCTCAAGCCACTTCAGCCTAAGTGGTGTTTTAAAGACATTTAAAGGTGTGGGTTCATTTAGCCACATGGATCTCAGAAACTAGTCCTTACACTCTGTCTCAAGTATAAAATCTTGTTTGGTTGGAACTGTGAACATCATTACAGGTTGGCGTGACCCTAACATATTACTCTCAGCTTTGGAGAGTCTGTTCAAGGACAGACAAGGACATTTCTTCCTTAAAAGCAGCCCCCTGTGGCATTGCTGTTTTAGATTTTGTGATTAAGTTGCAAAAAAGCTGGGCACTGACAAGAGAAAGAAACTGTTCTTGGGTTCCTCTCCCCATTGACAAAGAGATCATCGTTTCCCGGTGAGAATGGGCAAGAGTGTAACATGACAGTTCAGAGTGACCAGTGATCAAGAGGGAATATGGACAGCTTCTCACTCAGTAGAATGAATCCATCTGAAGGAGAAAAATGAAACAAAATTCTCTTACACTATTCATCCCCTAGTTATTGCTTTCTCTAGAAATGGAGAATGGACCAGGAAACTGTTCATTTGCTGTTATTTCACATTTTTTTTCCTGAGATTCTGCACTAATTTCCATGGACATGAGATATCAGAGCATCTGAATGAAAACTGTGATTTCCCACTATCCTCCTTGCTTGAATGTTATGAATTCTTAACATATTGACCATGCTAGACATTTTCCAGTCATTGTAAAATGCTCTTTCTGAAGGAATGTAGATTTCTGGAGGTTGGAAATGGGGTCTTCTATGGGTTAAAATGTTTATCTCTTGCCCATAATGAGAAATTAATAATATTGCTAATTATAATCCTATTAGGTAGTTAAAGCAGATACGGAGATGAGCAAAAACTGAAGAGAGAGTCTTTATTTTTATTGTTTTGTGGGATAAGGAAACATTTTTGTATAAGTGCTACTATTTATACAGAAGGAATGCTTAAAGTAGTGAAAATTAATAGGCCAGCAATACCGTTTTTCTATACTCTTCCAGGGTCCCATGTGGAGAGTTGTACTGTCAACAGCACAGATATTGAACTTCACTGTAAGGTGTTGCACGGTCTCAATTCTACAAGGAAAACACATTCCTCATCCTGGATAAAGAGGAAAATGTAAAAGTTAGGATGTTTTTAAGCACTAGTTTATCAATTATGTTTTTAGCCATTATTCTAAAGGGATCTGGGTGTAAAAGTTATTCTCTGCAGCATTGTTGAAAGGGGGAAGTAACCTAAATGTCCACCCAGAGGAAATTGGCTGTATTAGGATGCATTTATACTGGAATATTATTCAAGCATTAAAATTTTGGACACATATACATTACATTAATATGGAATTAACAAGATATTACATGAAAAAAATAGATTCCAAAATAGCGTGTATAAAATGAAGCCATTTATGTGAAATTATATGTCTAATACATATGAACAGGTATGCAATGAGATTAGTGACGGCAGTTCACCAAAATATTTATAGTAATGATCTCCAGGTGGTTAGATGCAGTTGATATTTGTTTTCTTCTTAGACTTTTTTGTATTGTTGGAGTATTTTCAAAAAGAATGTATTTTTTTGACAAATTAAAAATATGAAAAATGTAAAACTATAAAAAAGAATAAGCTTAGGAGCTATATTTTGCAACTTCAAAATTGTTTCAAGTTATGTTTTAATTTTTCCAATGCAATTCCACATTGCCCCTTTTCATTAGAAATATATTTAACTGATAGGTGACCTAATTTAATATTTCTGATTTTTAAAAACTTTCCCAATAGAACTAACCACTTGATTCATAAAGAAAAAGGAAAAATAGAAGAAATGCACTAAAATTTTATGGTTAATAACAGAGAAATATAACAACAGGAAAACTGTAGTAGAGAGCAAGAAATATGAGTAAAGATGTCTATAAAGGAAAAGGTGAGAAAGGCTTTGAAGGAGAACTAAGAATAAATGAAAATACCAAGAAAATTTGCAGCAAGGAAAGGAGACAGGACAATAGAATGATACTACCTTATAATGAGCATAAATTACATGTTATAAAAATGTAAACATAAGAATTTGACCTCCACAGCAGTGCTAAGAATTTCATAGATGAAAATTTTCAACCTCCATTTTGTATATGAGAAATGAAGGCCCATGAAAGGCAAGCGTCTTGCCTTATGTCACAGATTTGATATTGCAACTGGAGATCTCTGTACTTTTTATGTGCCAGGCATCCTAAAAGTTATGTTATTTAAACCTCAAAATAATTCTTGGGAGTATCACCCCATTTTACAGATGGGAAAACGGAGTCCAACAGTCAAAAAGCAGCTTGCCCTAACCCACTTAGCTATTGCGTAGAATAATCTGGACTCAAACTTAGATCTCTTACCCCTAAGGCCAATGTTTGTTTGCTTTTCGTTTCTTTTCTTTTTTTTCTTTTTTTTTTTTTTTGTACTATGGAGAATAACTTGCAAGAGAAAGGAAAAACATAAATAAAATAAACATAAGATAGACATGAAAGCTACAAAAAAGAAAAAGCTTTCCAAAATTAACAATCATTTGTTTAAACATATGAAAGTAAATTACTTTCATTTGCATGAAATTACTATTTTGGGCTAGTGTAATTTTTCCCAAGTCAAATATTGATGAAAACCAGTAAATTCTGTCCCTTTTAATCTAAGTTGAAGTTTTTTTTTCAACCTTTTAAGAGACAAATAAACTATTCTTCCAAAACCATTTACAATTTTTATGGAGAAATAAGAAAGGCCACGCAAGACAGACAAGATTATTGCCTTGATTTATAAGCAGTACAGAATTCAGGTTTTCATTGCTGTCAAAAGCAGTACCAATGCTTTCAATGCAACTTGATGCCAGTTCTGATTGTGACTTTCCTTTTGTTCCTATGGTAACAAACTTTAATCCCATCAGTACTACATAGAGACTTTTTGCGTTGAAACAGGCAAGGAAAAAAACCCCTGACTCTCTGTGCCTGATACCCATAGTAGAGGCTAAATAAATGTTTACTGAATGAAACAGGAAAATAAAAATAGTCTCAGTCATTCAATTGCATGCTAATCAGATGTGGTGCTAAAATTTGCATATGCAAACATCTTCATGGGACAGAACAAACTTTAGCAAAACAGTAAGGTGTAGGGTTGTTTTTGCTTCACTTTAGACCCAGGTTGTAGCACAAAGAGAGCTAAGTCTAAGGCTTAAATAGCTTAATTGTGCAGCCAGTTAGAAGTTAAGGGGTCAGAGTAATGTTAAGTAAATGAAGCTGTTTTGGAGAAAACCTGTAATGCTGCATTCCAGGTCTCGAAAGGCACAGTGCCATTTTTGTGTGTGTTAAATCAGTTTAAGGCCAAATACTGGTGTTTGCTGACTTCCAGAGCTTCCTTATGTTTCCAGCCTTTGCAAAGCAATGTAGCCAAGTACACAATATCTAAATCTGGTGGGCTTTTTCTGAAATTTTGCTTGAAAGGTATATTTAAATACATGTTGTTTTTTTTGCTTTCAGCTCATAATCTGGCCTGTTTTCTAAAAACTTTAGATTCTGGCAGTTGACCATTTACGTTTTAAAAGTGTCTAAAAATTCTGACCCAGGTAAGGTAGATGCCTTTTGTGAAATCATGGCCTCAAAGGGAAGTATCTAAATGTGTGGACCAAGAGGTTTTAACATATATGTATCAATCAACTCATCCAACAAGTTTTTACTGAGTTCCTACCGTGTGCCAGGTACTGTAATAGGTGCACGGTAAACAAACAAAAATCCTGCTCTCTTGGACCTTATGTTCTAGTGGAGAAAACAAAAGTAAAAAAACCGCAGAATGTTAGATGGTGGCAAGTACTGTGGAGTAAATAAGGCAAAGAAGGGGGTCGATTTTAAACAGAAAGCTCATAGAGACCTCACTGAAGGAGTGGCATTTGAGCAAAGACCTGAAGGATGTATAGGAGAGTGCCAAGTGGATATCAGGTGGAAAGGCATTTCAAACAGGCTGAGCAAAATGTGCAAGGGTTCTGAGACAGGGGTATCCCTGGCATGTTCCAGGAACAGCAAGGTGGCCAGTATGGCTGGAGCAGTAAGCGAGGGAGAGAGAAATGGAGTTGATGTGAAAGAAGTAATGGGGTCTGGGAAAGCAAGTAGGAGGCAGATTATGTTGGACGTTGTAGACCATTGTAAGGACTTCAGCTTTTGTTCTGAATGAGATGGAAACTCACTGGAGAGTTTTAAGCAGAGAAATGGCATAATTTGACTTAGGTTTTAAATAGATGATTCTGGCTGTTGTGTTTCAAAAAAAAGATTGAAGGGAGAAAGGACAGAAAAAGGAGATTATATAGGAGGCTGTCCTATTAATCCAAGTAAGAAATGGTGTTGTCTTTGGAACAGACCAGTGGTGTCAGAAGTAGTGCAATCTGTTGGATTCCGGATACCTGGTAGGGAGGAGTATACTTGCAATGGATTGGATGTGAGGTGGGAAGGAGGACTCAACAACGAGACCAAGATTTTTCACTGGAACAGCTAGAAGGATGGGGTTGCTCTTTACTAAGAAGACCGTGAAGGATCAAATTTTGGGGAAAAGATCAGGAGCTCAGTTTTGGACATGTTAAGTTTTAGACATCTAAGAGGAGAGATCATTTGGATATGTGAGTCGAGTTCAGAGATGTCTGGGTTAGAGATGTAAATTTGACAGTCAGCAATGACTAAAATTATAGACATTATTTAAAGCCATGAGGCTCAGTGAGAGGTCTGTGGGCTGAGTCCTGGAATTCCCAACATTTAGAGGTCAAGGAGACAGGGAGCAACCCCAAAAGAAGACAAGAAGGAGTGGCAAGTGAAGAAAGAGGACAGGTTGGAAACCAAATGAAGAATGCATTTCAAGGAAACATGAAGAAAAGCAAAAAGAGCTTTTTAATGGGTTACAAGGACATGCCAAAATGAGTAGAAGGAAACAGAAGATGATTAACCTCGGTCCCTTCGGTAACAGCCATTTTAATACCTTCTGAGGAGTATGTCATACAGCAGCCATTTAGGCTGAACAGAGAGCTGAAGCATCTGCATACAATGGTGATTCATGTGACTGACTGGCTGTCATAGAACCTCACCATATTCACAGAATCATACACACTTACTCTGGAAAAGACCTGAAAGGAAACTTGGTTCAATCCACTCGATACAAAATTGCCACCATGAATTCATCTAGCAGCTCTTCTAAATCGTCTTCAATAACAGGCGACTTCAAATTCCTGAAAACAGTTTGTGCACCTTTGAATTCGTCTCATTAGCAGCTCCAATAAAAATGGCCAAGCGACTACTATGGTACGTGAATGAAGTGGATGATGATGCCAACATTTTATTGATTCATAACTTTCTGAGCATGTTTCTCAGTGTTTGGAGATTTATCTCAATCCAAATATGCATTCATTCAAGCAATCCAGCTTTTGCTTGATTTACATACTAATTTTCTTTGAAAGTCAGGTTTTTGATTTTTCAAATGTTTGTTTCTTGGAAGCCTCAAGGAAGAAAATATATTTACCTACTATTTAAGATGCAAACTTAATGATGTTCTGGTGGAAGGGGAAATAGAAAATTAAGATAACCAAATTCCAGCATAGCATCAACCTTTATAATAAACTGAAATCCTAGAAAGCAGAGGTAGCATCCTACTGGTTCTAGGTGTATGTGCCCGTCAGTAAGGGAAGGCCATCTCCATGTTTCCAGAGTCACGATGAAATCACATTTCAAATGGTTTCAACAGGTGCCGTATGTTGAGTGCCTCTTCCTGTAAGAGAAACCGCTGAGTTGTTCTAAACAGGGATAAAAAGAAGAAATGGGCTGACTGAACAAGCACATTTAGGTCCGAAGGAAGTGTGAAAAGCCCCAGATTCTTCTCCACTAGTAGAGGTACCTCTCGCCATGCTTGAGGGACAGCCCTTCCATAATGAGATTCAACTCACAGTCGCAGCCTGAAGTGTGACTAGCTGAAACCAGCCACGGGAGGAATTGAGCCCCGGCAGGGAGGGCAGAAGAGGTAATGCGTTCCTTCTCTCGCTGCCTGCCAATGGTTACCCCTATGCAGAGTTTCTGTTCCTACCTCTGGGCAGCACAGGGCGGTTAATAATGCACCTAGAATGTGCAGCACAAATCAGCACCATGTGCGATAAGCAGGAGGTAATTACATTTCACTTGTTTAATTAAGTTTCACTTTCTGGTTGCCTGGGGGGAACTGTAGGGGAGATTTTTTTCCTGATGTCTTTTTTTCTTTTTTCCCCTAGCTAGAAACAGCAATTCCACATTGTGCTGAAATGGATATGCTGTGTTTGTGTTGGCTGAATTAAGCATCTATAATCATATATTTCCTCTCTTTTGTCTATTTGTGCCACAATCTTAATAATGTGGGACAGAAATTTCATTTAATGGAGACATCATTTTTCTATTGTCTTAAGGATAATTTAGACCAGCTCATTCTCCATTGGAAGGCTTTTCTGTACTTTAGTCATCAGCTTTGCACTGACTGACTCCATTATTGTTTTTCACCGTTTTGTTTAAATACTGTGTATTTTCCATGAAAATCCAAGAAGCTGATAAGTTTGTTACATCTACAAGGAAATCTTCAACCTGTTTCTCCTAGAATTTGCATGTGTACAAAATTGTACATTAGGAATGCTATACCGTTCCTGAGAAGGCTGTGTGGGCATTCATTCCTTCTCTTCAAAATTACTGTGGAGGAGGGCCAGCCCCATGGCCTAGTCGTTAAGTTTGTGTGCTCAGCTTTGGTGGCCTGGAGTTCACTGGTTCAGATCCTGGGCACAGACCCAACACTTTTCGCCAAGCCATGCTGTGGCGGTGTCCCACGTAGAAGAACTAGAAGGACTTACAACTAGGATATACAGCTATGTACTGGGGCTTTGGGGAGGGGGGAAAAAAAAAGAGGAAGATTAACAGCAGATGTTAGCTCAAGGCCAATCTTCCTCACCAAAAAAAAAACAAAACAAAACAAAACCCGTGGACCTACTATGTGACACAATATGTGACATGCTCAGTGGGAGATTTACTTTTCAATAAGCTTATGATTTAGTAAAGCTCAAATATTTCTAAATTTATCTGCCTTGAATATCCCATCACAGAGGGGCCTCGCTATTACACACCTTCACAAGTATGCTATTCACTGAGGCATGTCTTTGGAACGTACCTAACCACAGAAGAGTGAGAGGCTGACATAGCACAGGAAACCCAGAAGAAGTGCATCCTGCCACTAAGCACCTGAGTATAATATGTCAATCAGTATTTAGCTTCTATCCTTGAGGTCAAGTCAGCATTTGAAACTTGCAGACTTTGAAATACAATTAATTAGAAAAAGATGTGGGCAATTTCACTTTATCAGTGAAGCTCAAGAAAGACACCAATATACTGTTTTTTAAAGACTGTCATCCTCTTAAAGTCGAGCTTAATACTGACATGGGAGGGACACGGTCTTCACTGCTGAGTCATCTGCTTTTCTTTTGAATAGGGTTCCACTATGCAGACTTCAGTGCTGTGCAGCTACCCCATAAGCCATCTTCAAGTTATTCCCTTCAAAGATTTCACCACTTGCAGGAGTAATTCATGGGGAAAATATCTCTGTTGTTTTTCCATCACACTCTCTGCCCCTGCCAACTTGCCCCTCCTCTTCCAAGCACTGAGGCCAGGAAAGGGCCCCCACCTTTCTGTGTATTTGCATGGACTGAAATGCTTTGCACTGAGTGTGCTTGGTCCGGCAATTTCTTGGCTCTTCTGTAGCTTGTCCTCCTCTGTAGCACTCTTTACCGGGTTCCTAATGAGAGTCAGCTGACGCTATGTGTTTTGAGCACTAAAGAGTAACTAATACGGTTTGTTTCCATAGCAATTTGAATGCATTGATTTCTTTAGGTTAACATCACAGTGTCAGTATTGTTAAGTCCTGGCCGACTGCTAACTTTTTGAAAGCCAGAAGGTCTTGCTCTTCAGAACTCCTCTGAAGGCATGTTTAGTGAATTAAATGTGTCCTTGCAAAACCAAATTAGTACCCTATGTAGAAACAAGATATGCTGTGTGGTTGCTACTTTCTAGGGTATTAGAAGCAATGATTTGTACTCGTTTCAACCTTTTCATTTCAGAAGCATCTTAAGAAATGATGAGAATTCCAACTCTTTATTACCATGGCTAGTACAATTTCTAATGCTTAATTTGCAGACCTTTTTTTATTAGCTTATAAGATATAACTCTAAACTTCAGTAAGGTAGAGTGGGGAAGGAGAGATTCCAAGATGCATAAAATAAAGCTGAGGGAAATTAAAACAGCTTGCCCAGTGTGACTAAGAGGGTCAGGAATAGAACCTGACTCCTAATAGAACACATTTTTGTGTGGGTGGCACAAAAGAACGGGACATGTTAACAATCAAAAAGAACTCAAGTTCAGCCATAAAGCATATTTGTACACACTGTTGTATTTTGTGTTCGAATGACTTATTTTTGCCTCGATCTGTTCCAATACACATTCCTGCCAACGGTAGGTATTGGTTTGGAGATCATTTTTTCTCTGGCAGCATGTAAGAGTCAGAGTTTCTGGATACTGAACAGAGTAGGGGGTCTGGGCCATATAAAACATGAATAGATAGGGTCCACACCTTGTAACCAATTCTGCAGCCTCCGCTGACAGCATCTCAGTTTGTGAGGGGGCTTTCCAAATGCTATGGACCTATGAACTCTGCATTGAGAGAAGCACCTCCAGCCCGTTTATGTGGGGGTGAATGATTGCTGAGGCAAATGTGGACGAATGTAGGAGCACAGCCCAGGCAGGAGACGCTCAGGCACACTTGACCACAGCTCACGTTATAGGATGTAGGGAAGTGATCTGGCCCTTATTTGAATTATGACTATAACAAACATTTACTCATAGAGGAATTTTTCCTCACAAAAGCCCCGAAAAGGACGTATGTTAGTATATCAATATTGCAGATCTCTCTGAGGGCATAAACAGGCTCAGGGAGACTGTGACATGCTCAAGATTACACAACTAATAAATGAGAATTGCAGGACATACATTCAGTCTCTTAACTCCAAATTGGGCGCTCTTTTAATGATACCAGCCACTTTGACTACTCAAAGTGTTCTTGTGGCCACAGCTTCCCTCCACACCTGCAGACCCAAAGTACAGACTCAAAGGAATTCCCCTGTGCTTAGGGGTGTATAACAGGTCAGGACTCCATTGCACCTTTCCTTTCTTCTAGAAGCTCTTAGTTCTTCTTCTGGGTGAATGCAGGACATCAGTACAGGGCCGTGTGCCTCTGAGGTCCTCATCCTTCACAGTAGACATCAGACTTCCTTTTAAGTTGCAATGTAGGATTCATTATAGTTTGATTTTTTTTTTGCAAGATACGTGAGTATTTTTTGATTGAGAAACATTTTAGAAATGCCGAACATATTATGGTGATGAAATAATAATGAGTAATATTGCTGTTAAATGGTTGAAATTACAATGGCTTTGAGCTCTTTTTGATTCAGTGTGTTTATTTCTATTTATTTCATCTTGCCGTTTAAGTGTTCTTACTGGCTTTGAAACATTAGCAAACGATGTTGGTCTCTCTTATAGATCTAGTTCCTACTTTTAGCAACCATAGGAAGTATATTCAAAACATACCTGAGTGAGACATGGTATTTTGGTGAACATTTTTACTGATCTGTAGTAAAAGAAAAGCTGAATAAATCACAATTGATTAAAGAAATGATAGTACAATGAATCCTAGGGTGAATAAAGTACTCTTGAGAAATAAATTGTTTATGCAGATGTTGTAATAGTATGGTGTACTCAACCCAGTCAAATACACAAACTAGAATAGAAATTCCTAAACTTGTTTTAAACTCCCGGGGAAGCAGTTTACTTGTAGATGACAGAGTAGTGATTACTATCAAACCTAGCCAAATAGAGGTCGATAAACACAACATGCAAAGGAAACATAAATTCCTTGGCTTATTAATGGATAGTAGGATTGAAAAGAAGCCAACCAATGCAGGAAGATGAGATTATAGTGAACCATGAAATTATGGCACTTGCAACCAGCTGATCTAAAAACTTGCCATATCATGTGAGATAAATGAAACAGAGCATTAAAACAAGGATTTAAAAAACAAGTGAAATATTTCAAACAAAAACAAATGCTATGTCAATTATACCTCAGTTAAAAAAATTTTAAAAAATGGTGACTGGAAAGGAAAACAAGAGGCAGCAAAATGAGCAGTAATCAAAATCCTGGGGGAAGTTTTATCACTTTGATTCCTTGAATTTTGTCTATCAATAGATTATACTAATTGAGGGTTAAGTTAAGTCTACCTCCGAGGACGCTGTAAATTACCTTAAATCAGCACCTTTAGAAAAGTAAAGAACTGAATTTGTGACTGACCTCTTTATCATAATGTCCTCTATGTAATTTTTAACCTACTCGGGTTTCAATTTAGTGCTTTTAGTGACACTTATTTCCAGATCAGTGGTGCTCAAACTTTAGCGCATGTCCAAATGTCCCAGGATGCTTGTGGAAAATGCAGATTTCTGCGTTCCATCCTCAGATATTCTGGGTCAGTAGATCTTGGGTGGGACTCAGCAAGATGCAAGGACTTCAGACCCCCTTTTGAAAACACTAATATGGAGAATAATGACCCAGGAGGGAAATGGCTCCTGGAGTCAGAGAATGCCATTTATGAACTCTAATCTTATCAAATATAAATTCCAAAATTTAAATTTTTGTTTGGGGAGATGTATTGGAAATAAGACATAATACATGTTAGTATAAAAAGAATTATAAAACTGCCTGCCTGTGGTTAGATAACTTGGTTGCTTATAATCAAACTTTTTAGAACATAAAGCTGAAAGAATTAGCCAATCCAACTCTTCATTTTGGAGATGAGCAGTATGAGGCTCAGGAAATTGAAGGAACTTGCACAATATATGTAGCTCACTGGTGACCAACCACGATTATTTTGCTCTTTCCATTCATTTTGTTGTATTTCTTTTAAAATTCTCTGAAAATGGTCCAGTATTATAAAAAGGACTCAGAGTAAGCCAAGTATCTCATTAGCTGATACCCTTGCTTTATCCAGAAAAATAAGGTTAGAGATTTGTATAAATGTAAATACAAACAGGTAACAAAAGCAATTGCATGGTTAGGACTAGATGATGTCTTGTCTTTCATCTAAATAAATTTTCTGAGCCAGTGGATGGAGTAATGATGCTAAGTTGTTGCAGGCATAAAATTTGAAATAAATTATGAGACTCCGGGATATGCTAAATTGGTTTTACCTTCTGAAGGATATTTGGTTTCTCTTGAGGTTTTCAAAGCTGCCCTCTCCCTGGAAAGCTTTCTAAGAATACATTCTTATTTGATCTGCCTTCCCTGCCAAATCAGCTAGCACTTTTCGGAGGGTGGGGGGAGTAAGAGGGTGCCTGCAAATAATAGAAAAGTGACTAACGGTGTTTGAAACAAATAGAGATTTTTTTTTTAATTACATCACAATATTTCTGGAGATAGGTCATTGTTGGTATTAGTTTAGTAACCCAGTAATATCAAGGCTCAGCATCAGTATCTCTCTCATTCTCTTGTCCTTTCTCTCGTAGTCTCAGACTCCAGGTATCACACTGGCATTCAAAGCAGGGTGAAGGGAAGAGTGGGGCCAGCACAGGTGTGCCTTTATCAGAAAAGCTGAAGGTTTCCCAGAAGCATACCCCTCCTCCAGCAGACGTCTGTCTATTGTCCAGAACTATGTCATGCCTCCATTCCAAGAACAGGGGAGCTGGGAAAATTAATGTTCAGCTTTATCTTCTAGAAAGGAGATGGGCAAAGGAGAAGTGGGTTGAGAATGGGTTTAGTGTGACAGAGGGTCTGCCACTCTCAGGGTTTTCGAAGAAAATTCTGTAATTCCAGCATCACCTGAGTACAGGCCGGGTCTCAGGAGGCAACTCCAGTGCCAGACCTTCTCTCTTCTTTCTTCTCTTCTACCGCCAACCTTCTAGACTCTGCTACTTTGCACCCCCCTTAACCCCCACAGAGTGGCCACTTGCCCGGACATGCCCACAGTAGGAACCTACATTTAGCAGGAGTCCTTCAACAGACTGGCCTTTAGGAATGTGGCACAGGTGTCCCTAGCATTATAGGATGCTTTGTTGAATAAGATCTCTCTGTGGATGTCCAGCAACGCTTCCTCCCAGCTTCTTTAAAAGAATGATTGAATCTGAACATGACATACTGATGTCTAAAAAAAAAATCACAAGTCAGTATCTTGAAAGTATATCGTAAGGCTTTTCTTCAGGTAACCTTTATATTGAACTATAAAAAGATTAAAGACACCTTCTGTTGGGCTCAGGCCCTGTCATTCATGTTGAGATTGTTCGGGAAAAGAGGTGCCGACACCTTTACTGAGAGGAGTCAAGGTCTTCCAAGCAGGAAACTGGTTTGATGACAATACACTGACTTGTCAGGTAAGCTGGCGGCTACTCTCAACATCAGAGATCAGCTCTCTCCTTGACTTCTGACATTTTTGTGTGTGTCGGGGGAATCTTATGCGTCATAGTTAGCCTTTCCAGCCTGATTGAGTTTGAAGGAGCCTCTGGATTGTTGCATAAAATGGATTTTGCAAACAGTTGTCTTCGACATACCCATAGGAGAAAGGCAAGTCAGTTCATAAATGGAAATTCTAGACAAACAACTGAAGCTCAAGACACCTCTGTGTGTAAACGCTTCCAGATGGAGACAAGTTTTTCACTTCAGTCTCTACAGTTTTCATTTTAAACAGTTACTGAGATGAGAGCATTGGAGCAAGTTCCTTAGGATCATTTGCCCTGGCTTCCCTTCCGAGGAAGGCCAACTCACAGTTGCAGGGGGAAAACGCTGTCTAAAAAATAAATCTTCATCAATTCCCTGTAGGCTATCAGCACATGCTTTTCAGAAGAAGAACAAGAAGAAACATGTGAGGAAAACAGGGCCGAGTTGGTGGAACATCTTGAAGGGGGCTAGTCTCCTCTTAGAAAATTACAAAGACATGCGGGGCAGCCATTAGGGAGAGCCTGTGGTGGTTAAGTGGAGGAACATAAAGGAGGAACTTCAAGATCCAAGTTTGAAACAACGCTCTGCAATTGTTTGGACCATAACGTTGTTAGGATAGTTTTCACTCTTTGAAAGTGTTCTGAACAGTTACAAATAGTTTTAAGAAAAATCCTTGGGCTGACAAAAAAATACCATTTGACCTATAAAATATTCTTCGCTCCCACCCAGCAAGTCTCCTCATGTTTCCTACGAATCATCCTTTCCTCCTTCTACAGCTTCCTGTACAAAAGGCTGGGATACCAACATCTGTCTGAAGCAAAAACACGTGCATTTCAGCCAAATAAATAAAGAGGAACAAAAGTCTGAGTGTACCATGCTGCTCTTACTCTCACTGACTGACTCCCATTAGGCTCTCTCTCTTGCTATAATTTCTTGTAGGCCCTAGGCGGATGGGCCTCCGCTCATGGGTTATTTAGAATCTGCTGATAGTAGCTGGAATGAAGCATGGAGAATCTTTTAAAGTTAAGGTCTAAGCTCACTGGGTTAGACCACTGTGTTGTTGGGCTTAGATGTTTACTCAGTAAATGGTGCTGGTCAGAGGTGGTGCCTGGGCCATTGTGCAGCCATGTGGAGGAGGCTGAGAGTGAATGTGACTTCTCTCTTTGGAGAAGCCCTCTGCAAATCAGAGCTAACGGGACCCGAGTAAGAATGTTCACCTCCCAGCTTCTCTTTGCCAGGGCTGTGGATAACAACAGGATGTGGGTTTTAAACACGTGTGAGCTTCTTCAAGCTGCCTCTTTCAGTTTCATTTTTTTTAAGGCCCGAGAAAATATAACCCATGTATTTGAAGCAAACATTTTTTTCTTGCTACTAATATGTTTTCTGTCGTAGTTTTATGCCATGTCAGGATTGGATTCCATTCACATTTCTACAAGCCACTCCGGTAATTGAATTGGTATCGACATATATTGAATTGGCACAATTTGTGACTAAAAATGGGATATTTATGAAGTAGGCGGACTATGATGTTCAGTACACTAAAGAAGTTTCACTTTCTGTAAATGTGGAAATAGATTGTATTCATCATCCATTCAGGGGGTTCCGAAAGCCACTCCACTGCTGTACTCTGGACTTAGGTGATAGTTTTAACGAACAGGACCCAAAGATGTCAAAAGCCACAAGCATGTCATTGGAAAAATTAAAGATGTTTAGTTCTAAATTAATTTTTTTAAAAAGAGGGCCAGCCCCGTGGTACAGTGGTTTCCACTTCGGCAGCCCAGCGTTCGCCAGTTTGGATCCCAGGTGTGGACCTATGCACCGCTTATCAAGCCATGCTGTGGCAGGTGTCCCACATATAAAGTAGAGGAAGATGGGCATGCATGTTAGCTCAGGGCCAATCTTCCTCAGCAAAAAGAGGAGGATTTGTGGCAGATGTTAGCTCAGGGCTAATCTTCCTCAAAAATAAATGAATAAATAAATAAAAAGAAAAAGAAATTGTGACATTTGAGCAGGCCATGAGATAAGGATCAAATAGCCAAATCTGCATGCACTTTTATCAGAGACTGGAGAAATTAGAGACTGGAGGAAATGAGAAAGAATCAACTTTCGTTCCTGTATTTTCTGTCATTCCAATCCTCACCCTTTCTTCACTGTCCCCTTTGCTCCTCATCCCAATTCATTCTTTTCCTCTCTGTTACTGGCTGCCTTTCCTGTCCCATCGGTCTCTCCTTCTCTTCTTATGTGGCTTTCTCCTTCCCCCTAACCCCAGGATACAGAGTGAAAAGAGAAGACAGACAAGGGTCAGGATTGGTGAGCAGAGAAATATTGTAGGTTTTTTTCATCTCAAGTTTTGAGTTTTCTCTGCACTTGAAATATGCACACGATAAAAAGGAGGTTGCCATTTCAATTCATATTGTCTTGAAAACTCAAAGACTCTTCTCTAGTTTTCTCCATAATGAAGACTTTGTTGGATTGTAGGCTCTGTAATTATGCTCACTGAACGAATACCTTGAAAGGGAAACAATTCCAAGTCATGTATCAAAGATGCAATTTGACATGTATTTACTAAATGCCTAACATGCCTATGCATTTTGTTTATTCTTTATAATAACACGATATAGTGAGTTCATATTCTGTGCCAGCACTATGCTCCATGTTGAAAATCCAAAATTAAATAAGTCACAAGATTCCTACCCCCAAGAATTTACAGTCCAATAGAGGAGAAAGGAGTATAAAAAGATCAATTGCAGGGTGACAAGAGAGTGTTCTAATAGCACTAAGAGCTGTGATTTTAAGAAGGTGGTACAAACTAGTTATCTCTTGCTTAATGGAATAGACGGCCTACAGGAAATTTGGCAATAAAGCAAAGTTTATATAAAGTCAAACATTTTCCTACAACTCCACTATAACATTGGAAATGTTTTCCCACAGCAAAGCCTCCCAAAATGCTGAATACAAAATTTGAGATCAGAGAAAATACTATATTATGTGTATATTTAGCCGGCTGAAAGTCATATTTTTACAAGGTTATCCCTGCTTTCATTGTAGTTTCCATCTTCTCGCAGCTCTTTTCTGTGTCTGGGATTGCCACTACCTTAGAATGGGAAGCATCCCTTTCTTTCTTACTGGATCTCCTTTATCTTCACACTCAGCTTCTGGAACTCAGTTTCCCACCTTCCTTTCTGTTGAGCTATTTATGGCAGCTAATGGAGTCAAACAAGCTGTACTCCAGCCTGAGATGCTTCTGTGGTTCCAGATGTGTAAGTTGAGTAACTTCCTATCTTCATCCTTCTAGTTCAAGAATTAACTGAGGGTGAGGAGCACCTATATTTATTTATCCATTTAGTAAATATCTACTGACTGCCTACTGTGTACAATCAGAACGCAATTCCTAATCTCATAAGTTGACCATGTAGCATGGAAAGACAAGCATTAAATACTTCTTCTTTTGTAATTGTGATAAGTGCTACAGAGGACAAGCAAAGGTTGTTATGAACATGCGTACGGGTGGAACTGACTTTGTCTGGAAGATGGAAAAAGATCAGGAAAGGCTTCCCTGAGAAGGTGCTATTTAAGCTGAGATCTGAAGGCTGAGTAGAGGATTCCTCCAGGCAGAGGGAAGAGGAAAAGGCAGGAAGAAACATGGTGGTTTTGAGGAATTTAGCGGTTAGTGTGGCCACAGAAAAGACAGCAAAAGGGAGAGAGGGACAGGGAGGATGGGAGTAAACTCATGGGCTCTGGAATCAGATTTCCTGAGGTAGAATCTTGGTCTCACAGAGGTATCAGTTGGTTCCAGATAAGAGAAAGCCTGCCTTATTGAGGTATACTGTCCCCACAAAACAAAACGTTTGAAAATAGGCCGTCTAGGACTGGTGCACGGTTCAGTGAGTTCCTCACAGGTCCAGGCTCTTGTCATCTTCTGCTCTGCATTCTTAGCCTGTTGCTTTGCCATTTCTGAGTCTCAAAGTGGCCCCAGGCATGATGACCCCATTGGAGGCAGGAGGAAGGGGAGAGATGTGCAATGCCAGCTTCTTTCATCAAAAAACTTAAAAGCTTCGGGGCCAGCCCAGTGGCACAGCAGTTAAGTTTGCACGTTCCACTTCAGCAGCCCAGGGTTTGCTGGTTTAGATCCTGGGTGCGGGCCTACGCACTGCTTGTCAAGCCATGCTGTGGCAGGCGTCCCACACATAAAGTAGAGGAAGATGGGCACAGATGTTAGCTCAGGGCCAATCTTCCTCAGCAAGAAGAGGAGGATTGGAACAGATGTTTACTCAGGGCTAATATTCCTCAAAAAAAAGAAAAAAAGAAAAGAAAAGTTAAAAGCTTCTCAGAAATTCTCTAATGGACTTCTGCCTAGGTGTCATTGGTCAGAATACAAAGCAAATAGTAAGGAAAACAGGAAAAGTGAGAATGTAGATTTTCCAACTCTGATAATGGAGGCAGCCAAGTGAGAGGAGATTGGGAATGTGTATTGACTTCCTCAGTAGACCGTGTCTGACACAACAACTTTCTAGCTTTAAGATCTTAGGCAAGTAACTCAACTTCTCCAGGTCATCATCTGAAAAATGGGGATAAAAGAGTCTCTACCTCAAAGGGTTGTTATAAGATTAACTGAAAGAATTTCTGTAAAAAGCAATCAATCAGCGTGAGCTCCAACATTATGCTTGACAGATATGCAGCAACCAGATCATGAAGAGCTTGGTAAGCCACATTGACAATTTGGTGTTTATCCTTAGCATAATGAGAAGGTATAACAGGATTTTAAGCAGGGAGGCCTCATGATCGTATTTGTGTTTTCAAAAGAGCTTTCAATTTATCCTCTAACATTATTGCCCATTTTGTTACATTGCAAAATTTCAGCACAATGCCTTGCTTACCCGTCTTTGTTCTCAGATCACTTTTCTCTTAATTCTTTTTTTTTTTGGCAATCTAAGTTGTTTCGAGATGTGTGAAATTAGAATCAAATGCAGGTGTTTGACAACTGGAAGGACCCACAACTAAAAATACATGACTATGTACTGGGGGGCTTTGGGGAGAAAAAGGAAAAATAAAATCTTAAAAAAAAAATATGCAGGTGTTTGAGTTCCTTTGATTTCTCTCTTTTTTTTTTTTTTGAAAGAAATGTTTAACCTGGGGCCATTGAATGCCAGAATATCAACATGCTTTTATCAGGATTTTCGAATCTATTTGGCTGATAATGCACCTACAGGAGAGGAAAAAAATATCACAGAGATTTTACTTCACTTACTTGAACTACTGCCCTACTATGAAGGGCCACAGCAAGCTTACACATCTTAAAAAAAAGCTGTAGCATTCCTTTCACACTCCCACTCGCCCCTGAGGTTCTTCCACTTCCTTCCTATGGCTTTTTTTAGAAGCGAGTGTGTTTTTCTCACGTCCGGCAACAAAGGATGTTTTGTGCTGCTACTGAGGTTTGTGTGTGTGACTTACTTTAGAACTCTTTCTAGAAAGTGTTATTGCTATTTGCATAGATTTAGTAGAACTTTATCTTGAGGGAAAGTCTCAGATGGCTATTTTTGTTTTTGTAGGTGGATTTTACCACTATTTAACTTCAAATAGATTTTCCCTATGTATTTTAAAGCTATCTTAATAGGACCTATCAAAATTCCTCCAGAAGTCCCATGTAAATTCTCACCCACATAAATTCTTATCTTGAAAAAAACTTGTTTAAGTGACTCTTTCAGTGTATTCTGTTTATTCCTATATACCTGGTTAAAGAGTTTATTTTCTTTTCCTTAAACATGTCTGCTAGTGCCATAATGAGAGGGGAGCATGGTGACTATCAATAAATTTTGGTGATTTGCGCAGAGAAAAATATTTGTAATAATCCCAATGTCCCATGCTGGAACTATTAGATGCTTTGACATTAGGTGTTTCCATCTAATTGTAATTCTCTGAGCAATGAGACAAGGTGAAATAAACAGAACTCAGATGGCTGAGAATTGTGCCATAAATCCTGTGAGAGAATTTACCTTTCCATTGTCAGACAATATAAATCATTTAAAACATATGCTGGAACAGCTTCACCTTTTCTTGAGGAAAAATGAAGTTTACATCCCAGGTTTTCTTCTCAACCAAGAGAAAGATATTAAAGGAGCCTCTGAAGATTTTAGACACATTTTGGTGGCCAATCTCTGTCTGAGCTACCAGCAAAAATGCCAGCAATCGATCCTACAAAGAGGCAGCACTTGCTTGAGTACAGAACTAACAAACTTGGCTGCTTCGTAAACAAGATGCATTGGAGATCTCTATCAGCTTTTAGTAAATGACGAGCCCGATAGTCTAAATATGAAGATTTCCACTCTGTGTGGATTTTGTGATTCCTCTTCTTTTGGAGTTAAGGAAGGGAGCTTGGATTCCAAGATCAATTTGATGTCTAAATGCCTTGGCATTTGTCATGTTAGATCAGCACATCTCGGGTGGCTTTCAATAGTTGTTTTAGCATTGATTTTCCTCTAGTTGGGTAAATCAAAGGAAGATTTAGAAAATCAAAGTCAGTTTTCCTTGGCTTTTTCTCAGAAACAAAGGGAAGCTGTGGTGTGGAGGGGGTTTTTGCTCATCTTTACACACGACGCAAAGTCACGCTGTGTGAGTCTCTTTCCTGTGTTGAATAGCTGCTACAGTCAGACCCTTGGGCGTTTCTGTGCTTGGGGAATTATACCAAAGAATCTTAAGGCACATCAGTAGGCTTTGAGGAACCAGTATTTCTTTAAAGAGACATGACATTATAGTGGGAGTTGTGAGAGTGGGAGAGGAGTGTTGTGAGAAGCCAGGCTTTCGTGTCAGCACCCCGGGATTGACTCCGCCTCTGCCTACTGCCTGAGCAACCTTAGGCAAGGGACTTCATAGGTTGCTGTGAAAAAGGCAGCAAGGTAGGGTTGACTAAGAACATGATCCAAACCAGACTGCTCATGTTGACATCCCAGCCGTACTGTTTACAGCTGATATGACCCTAGGTAAGTCTCATACGGGCTCTGTGCCTCAGCTGCCTCTTCTGAAGAAGGAGATGGTGCTAGTTCCCGCCTGAGCTGATATGCATCTTGAAGGAGTTAGTAAAGGTAAACGGCTGAGAATGACGCTCTGCACAAAGCATTACGTAAGCGTGTGCTATCGTTTTTGTCGGGATTAGATATAATACATATGAAACACTTGATACATATGTAGGAGGTAACCCAACTATTATATTATTTAAATAGAGAACACAATGTGTAGTACATTTTCAGTACTCAATATTTTGGTTGACTTCATTATCAATTATGTGTGTGTGTGTGTGTGTGTGTGTGTGTGTGTAATGAGAGAGAGGCAGAAAGAGAGAGAAAGAAGCACATATTCCCCAACAACATACAAAACACAATTTTATCAGTCAAAATATATAGGACAGAATGGATATTAGCCAGGCCATACATCTAGGAGAGTGCTAGCTACACTATCTGGTGCTTCAGTGACTTGTTTTTTCCATATTTGTAGGCCTATTTTTTCCATTGATGCTTCTCCAACATTTTCAACTGTGGATGGAACATCTAATACCTCATAAATCAAAGGGATAACCACTGCTGATTGTTCCTACCACCATAGAAGGTTAAAACATACTTGGCTTTTGAACTTGACTAGAAACCTAATTAATAATAATAATAATCCAGGCATTTCCAATTTATAAACAATTTATATTCCAAAAATTCAGTTATAAGGCAAGAATTTGGATCTCATAATACAGTTTCCCATAAAAATAATGTTATAAGAGATAATTAAAATTTAAGCCTACCTATCTAATCACCCCAGTATCTTGAAGAAAAAAAAAATGGTACTATAGGCTGCCAATCACCATGTATGAGGCACAGTATGTATTCTAAATTCTAGCTCAAGACCGCTCAGAAATGCAACTCCCCCTGTGAAAATCCTGGAGATGATGAGATGAGAGGCTTGCCTCCCACCTGTCCCCGACCACCTTCAGTTTACTAAAGAGAGATTGGAGTGTTGGGGACACGGTTTTCATTGGGCAACTTCAGCATCAGTTTTTTTTGGCAAATCAATGGCAGAAGAGAAAAATGGGTGGTGAGGTGAAAATAACCGTTGTTATGTATGTAATTTTTAAAGACTACTTTATTGATAATGATAGAAAATTAAAAACCCATGGCATTTGTTTCGTTGTCCCTTACCCTCCCTCCATCCCACTCCACCACTCCACAAATTAACCAGGGCCATGGTCCTAGGACATAATTCTAGTTGTTTCCATTAGAGTTCTCCCGGCACAAACCCCTGATATGAAATTGAGAGGGCTTTTGGATCAAGACATCTCTGAAATTCCCCTTTTAAAAAACAATATTAAAAGATTCGTAATATCATTGTCACCGGATGAGTCACTATTAATTCTGAATTGAGTCAGATTTAATTGTTTTGCTATCCCATAAACCCTCCCTCACTACCTGAGTCTGCACCTGAGGGCAGGCTGGCAGAGAAATCGAAGACTTTACCATTTAAGATGTGTCCACCACTTAATGCTTTACACAGTACAGAAAGTGACAGTAGCTTTCTCCATGATCCAAAGCTGGTAATGTGATATCAGTTTTTTCATTCATTCAACAAACATTTACTGAGCTTTCACTGTGCCAAGCACTCTTTTAGATGCTAGATGTATAGCAGTGAGAAATAATTTGCCTGCCGAGGCTACACAGATGATAAACACACAAACAGGTAATAACATAGAGTGTCATATAGTGATAAGTGCCATGGAAGGGGTTAATTTCATATAGGACGGTCTTGCAGGAAGTCAGGGAGTTGGCAGTGCAACCATTTGGGAGAGGAGTTCTCAGGCAGAGAGAACAGCAAGTGTGAAGCCTCTGAGCCAGCTGGATCAGAATTAGGTAACGGAAATTGGTGGGAGATAAGGTCAGAGAGGTAGCAGGGGTGCCTCATAGGCTTTGCAAGCCATTGGAAAGATTCACCCTTATCCTAAGTAAGATAGGATATGTTTTGAAGATAGAGGCAATAGAAATGCTAGTACATTGGATGTGGGGTGTCAAGGAAAGAGCAGAACCAAGGATAACTCAAAATGTGTGGCCTGTATAACTAGAATTATCATTTGTAGAGCTGGGAAATATTATTAGAATGTGATGTTTGACAACAGGAGAAGAAAAGGGGAAGGAGAATTAGAATTTTCATTTCGGACATGTTAACTTGACATGCCTGTTACACATCCGAGTGAAGATGTCAAGTAGACAGGGGGATAGGTAAGCTGGAATTCAAGGGTGAGATATAGTCTAAAAGTTTGCATTTGGGTATTTAAGGTCACAAGACTGAAAACACCAGAGAGGAAGTGTAGATAAAGAAAAAGAGAGGTGTTTGGACTGAGTGCTAAGACTCTCCAATGTTTAGAGGTCAGTAAGATGAAGTGGAACCAGCAGAGGAGACAGAGGAGGACTGTCCAGTGAGGGAGAAGACATGGGAGAAGATGCTGCCCCAAAAGGCAAGTGAATAAAAACGCTAAGAAAGAGGGAGTGTTTGTCCATGTCAAATGTTGCAAATAAATTAGATAAGCTGAGAGCTGATAACTGATTATGAAGTTTGCTGCAGGCCATTAGTAACTTTCAATCAGTGCTGTGCTGGTGAACTAGCTCTCCTGATGTGTAGTGTCTACCAATTTCCATCTTGTAAATACTCCCATCATAGCAATTTCAAGCTACCAATGGCTTAGCAGGCAGCTTGCAAAATTCTTGAATATTCAACAATTGGCCTCTTCTAGTTCCAGCACACACTGCCTTGAGAGGAGCCATTTTGGTGGAGTGAGTGAGGATTGAAGTGGATTCATAAGAGACAAAATGAGACTTGGAGACAGTGAGCACTATAGACAACATTTTTGAGCAGTTATACTATAAAGAAATGAGGTGGTAACTGAATCAAGATGTGTGGTCAAGACATCTTTTCTTTGTTTGTTTAAATAGGAGATATAACAGCATGTTTGCATGCAGATGGGAATGATTCAAGGAGGAGGGAAAATTGGTGAACAAGGAGAAAGTAGTGAGAATTGCTGGAGTGAGAGCCTTGAATGGGAGGGAGGAAAGTGTTCTAATGCATAGGGAGAGAGCGGCCTGGTCTTAGCCAAGAGCATAGGCAGTTTTTTCATTGTAATAGCAGAGAATAGGGTGGCACTGTCCAACAGAAATGCAACGTGAGCCATATATGTAATTTAAGAATTCTAGTAGCCACATTTAAAAAAGTAAAAGAAACAGGTGAAATTAATTTTAATGATTTTATTTAGCCCAACATATGCAAATTATTATTATTAAAACATGTACCGAATATGGAACAATTATCCAGGAGATACTCTACATTCATTTTTTATCCTAAATTTTCAAAATCCAGTGTGTTGTACACACACACAAAAAAACTTGTAAATTTGGACTAGCCATATTGGTTAGTGACTACCATATCGGAGAAGGCAGGTATAAATATTCAGTGAAGTGGGCAGATGTGTTGGTGGGAGGTTGTGAAAGTTCTCTTTCTGTTTGCTTTTGTTTTCTTGGTAAAATAGGAATCAAGTTCATCCAGCAACTAGGAGTAAGAATTGGGCAGAAGGTGCTGGAAGGTTGAGAAGAGAAGAAAAGGTGTGAAGTAGTCATGTAGGACAATGACAGAATGAGCAGAACCAAAAAGATGTAGTAAAATTGGTGCAGCACTGGTGGCCCATTTGAGGTTTGTGGTCCAGAATCTAAAGTGAGACTAGCAATCCCATGCATGTGATTTCCTTCAGCCACCTTCTGCTCTGCAGAGGCAGGGGCATCTGCAGAGTGGATAAAGTTGGATTTAACCCGGGTGAAATTAATTGGAAAGCCGATGCCAATCTGCCAATCCAGTAAAAAATGCTAAACTTTCCCCATAGGAAGCTTGCCCTTTTCCCTTTCTGATCTAGGTTTTATGTGTGTGGGTTGGAGTAGGAGTAAGAGATGTTAAGCAAGAGTGTGTGGGAAGAGTTTAAAAGCATAGTGACAATTTTTTTCGGCCACTGAACTAGCTCAGAATTCTTCTCTTAGCAAGCTCTCTGAACTCTCTAGAGTTGCTTAACTGAGCTGTACTTGCTCCCTCTCTCTTTCCTTAGAAGTCATCAAACTGTTTACTAAGGTTTATTATTTTTGCATGGTCTGTATCTGATATGTACTTGTCAAGACTAAATGGGTGTATTGAGCTGACTCTATATTTGTTGGAGGCTAGGAAGATGGTAATGAGGGCTCTCTGTTCCCTGCTTGTAACCTGAAGCTGCCAGTCAACAGAACAAATCAGAGAGTTTCCAGCAGCACACTGAGGTCCTTATGTAAGGAGGATCACACGCAATTTTTGTCTTTGCAGAATTCCTCACTGTATAATTATTCTTTTGATCATGCTACACATGAAAAGAAAAGCAACCGGGGGTATGAATCATGTCCTTGTTTCACTTGAAATTAACAATTGAGACGGGGCGAGGAGTCTGTGAGAACTGCTGGTCTGAGGGAGGTGGTTCTCCATTCTTAATTGACAGACTTGTGCATATCCTCAGTGATGTCCTCGGAGTAGGCCTCAAACCTTAGATGCTACATTGGTCGGTGACCATGGGTAGCGACATTCCTGGGTGTGATACTGCAGTGAGTGCAGTCTGAACTTTCTCTTCGGTGCATATGGGAACACTTCATTGTTCCTCACCAAATAAGTTAGATACATTTGACTCCATCCAGACCTTCACTGAAAAGTCACAAGAATTGTCTCGCTGGTTTGATATTAAAAGGATGGAGCCCATAATCTGTACTATACCTTAGATGGCTTTCAGAATTATGAGTTTCCACAGGGAGTTTGTGGATACATTCAGGATTTAGCTAAGATGTCTTCCCTTCTCTGATGCCTTCCCTGGCACCTCAGACAGAATCAATCACTTGACCCCTTGTGCTTCTATCGCATTCTGTATATATTTCAACCATGTCCCTGAACATGAAATCCCTTCAGAACTTCATGCTGTTGCATATGATGTTTCTTCCACCATCTCCACTTGGAAACACCACCTTATCCTTCAAAATCCAGTAAATATTTGTTGAATGGATGAATGAGATGCTTTGTAGAGGAGAGGGCTTTCTTTGAATTGATCATTCTTTTTTATGAGTCCCCATACATACATATGGATTATGCTTCATTTGTGGCACTTATCCAATTCCTAGGATGTCTTTGCCTGTTGGTCTCGTTCACAAGTCTATAATTTTCTCCAGCATGGGGACCATGTTTGATGTACTTCTTTGCCCTTAGTGCCTAGCATAGTACCTGGCAGATGACAAGCTCTCACATTTTCTTGAACATGAAATGCAAAGAATTAAGTGTGATCATGTAATTCAGATGAATATAGAAATAGCTGGAGTTGGGACACAATTTTATAGCTCAGACGAGCTCATATTGAAGTAAATCAACCAACTTGATGCACGACGAAATCTCAAAATAGGGATATATATTGATTTTAGCTCAAAGCAGAAGTTTATATAAAGGATGTTACTTTTTGCCGTATACATTCAGGAATTAAACTAAAAAGAAATCCAAAAATCCATTTATAGGCATTTCAATTTGAGACTTATACGTATGGAAAAAAAGTTTATTTAAGGTTTAATAACCAAGTTTCATGTGGGTTCTTATTTGAGAAAGAAAACTTTCACATGGCATTAATATACCACAAATTGTGATTTACAAAAACATTCTTACATCCTGTCTAGGGTGAAATTTTAATTTGTCCAGTGAATTTTCCACTGAAGAGAAAATGGTAAAACTGACAAACTAATCTTGCTATTCACATTTTGTTTTGGAAACTTGCTATTCCCAAATGCTCCCTGAATTTATTTTTGAAAATTCTTTGGAAAATTGGTCTTTTGAGAAATACCTTGAATGTCATATTTTGTATGTTAAGGGAGTATTGGATTTCTTGTTAATAGCAGTTTCATTGATTTTTTAATTTTTCTTATACTGTTCATTGTTTCTACAATTGAGTATGTATGTGTTACTAACCTGACATCTGAAATTTTAAGATACCATGTATTCCTTATGCTTCCGTTGGATAAAATAGATGTATAAGTTTTTTTAAAAAAATGTTTTGTGTACATCTTATCTCATTTGCTTGACCTTTTCTTCCAAATAATAGGAGTTTAATATTGGGTGGATGGACAGGTGGATGGATGGATGAGTGGCTGGTTGAATAGTGTGTGTATGCTTTGAAAATCGAGGTACAAGTCACAGTTTTGCTACCTACTGACTTTCTGGCCTACAGCAAATTAATGATCTAAACTTCTGTTTCTTCAAATGTGCATAATCATAGTTCTACATAGGGTTGTGCAGATTAAATGAACTAATGCATGCAAAGAACTTTGCACCACAATTGGTACATGGTGAGTGCTCAGAAATGTTAGCTGTTGTTATTACTGTTATAATGATAAATGGCTTTAACCATATCACTCTTTTTTTTTAACTTAAGGATGAATAATTACAACATGTAGAAATTATGAATATATTGATTGTAGCGCATTTGGGAATACCAGTGATTTTCTAATCATTAAGCTCAAGCTCTTTTATCCATAAGAATATGAAGAGTATAGTAATAGTAAGCTTCTTTATCTACACAGCATTACAAGCATAGCTTAGATATGAAAACATTCTTATGCTTCACCATGATACAAAAGCTGGTTGCATGATGTACGATGTTTTGCACAGTTAAAATATTTATAAATTCTAGGTGAGCATTCTTAAAGCAGATGTCTTTCTCTCTAGGGTGACACTGAAGCTTTCAAGTGGGGTGATCACATTTTAAAAGATCTGAAAATCTGAACTAGCCTTGAGATCATTAGGCAGCATAGCCCCAAGTTTTACTAATTTTCACCCCAGACTTCTCTAAAGGAAGAGACAGCACGACGTTTAGGCCAAGGAATAAAGCCGCTGAGGTCGGCCTTGAGTCAGTCTCCCAAAGAGAACCATCAATGCAGAGAAAGGGCGGGCTGGCAGACTCAAGGACTGATGTCGTGCTCAAAGAAGGATGACTGTTCGGAAGGCATTTTCAGCTTTTCCCATAACTTTTAACATCTGGGTCTTCCTTCTTGGAGGCGTGGGGTAAACACCAGTCTGAGGCTGATGAGAAAGGGCTGTGGATCGCTCAGGTGATGGCTCTGGCGTGGCCTGAGCCGCGCGGCCCGGTCGGGCTCGGCGCGCGCAAGGACACGCGCAGATTGTTTTGAACTTGAGCAAAGCCGCCTGCTTTCTTTCCACTGATTTCTGTTTGTGCAGAGCTGGCCTTTTCTGGCAGGAAGTGCCTGCCATTTAAGGAGCGCTAGCAATTCCCGACAGCCACCCCCTCCCCCGCCTCGCCGCTTTGCTTCCTTCTCATTGGCCTGGAGGCTGGCCGGGGCTTATCCCTGCTAAGGTTCGCATTTTAAAAATGTCTTCTTTTGTCAGCTTGAGATTTTCCAGAATTTAAAAGCGGAAAGGAAGAGAGGAGTACAAGGAAGCTATTAAAGATATATTAAATAAACTCTACTGGGAGCAAGTGTGTGTTTAAGAGAGAATCTGTAACTTTTGCAAAGGAAGTTTTGGTGATTGCTTATTATTTTAACAAAGAGAGAGAGAGAGTGAGTGTGTGTGTGTGTGTGTGTGTGTGTGTGTGTTTTCTCCCTGAACTGGAGAAGCAGATGTTTAAAGGAGAGGAGGAGAGAGGGACAGGAAGCAGCTCTGACAAATGAAAGGATTTTTGATTGAATTCATGAGCTAAAGTTTCCTGCCAGTAATTCATTCAACCCTAGGCTACAGAAAAGAAAAACCCACATAATTGAATTTTAATCGCCTAACTTTTTAACATACAACCAGAACAGCCAAGAGTAGCTGCCACAGGTAAAACTGAAATAATGCTGTAAACTGAATTTAGATTGTTATTTATTGGTAGTTTTAAAAAATATGATACCCTCACTTCCTACAGCTCCTCCTGTATCAGTGCATGTGTGCCTGAGGCTCTTCCTTATTGTCTGTGTAAGTTGAAATCCTTCCTGCAGATTTTTTTTTTCTTTAAGCTGTTTTGTGAGCAGGTGCAGATGGCTTTCACGAAGTGAGCCAATTGAAATGTTCTGTTTTAAAAAATGAAACAACTGGGCTTGAGTCTGTACCTATAATTCAGCTGGAAAATGTTTTTCCCATTTTATGATGAAATCTGCCACCTCTGTTTCCTTCTCTTAATGAAGTTGGTTTGTTTACAGCCTTAAGGAAATCTTGTCGCTAAAATCCACCCTCAGTACTCCTCCAGTATTTTTCAGTCTGATGATTTCACAACCAGGCCCATTGCAAAATAAGAGTAAGTGGGTATTTTTTTTTTTTAATCCTTGGAGATTTTTAAGAACTTTTTTCCTTTCTTTTTTCTTCCCAGTGTACTAAAGTAAACAGTTTCAGGAAGACTCAAAACATTGAGACTGTTGTACCTTTTCATAAATATAATATGAAATAAGTTACTTTTCTTAGTCAAGTCTTATCATTTTAGACCAGTCAACAGAAAGTGGGAGATTCAGTGCATCCTAAAAACTCTTGTTTTGGTTCTTGCATTGTTGAGTCCTCCTGCAAAACAAAGTAAAGAGCAAATGAACTCCTTTGGCAGACAGAAGGTTCTGGTGGCCGTAGGAGTGATGGGCTTCAGCTGTCTCTCCAGTCACACTCACATGGGCACCAGTGCAGTGCCATAAACCAAACAATTACAATCAAAACCAGAATTGCACTAACGTGCTACACCCTGAACTGAACAAAACCCAAATATTAATGTTGTAACTGAATCGAAACATTTCCAAAAATAGACCTAATAAACAGTTTAAACCAGAGCACTTACGTATTTTCTCATTATCATTTTTTGTTTTGTTTTGCTGAGGAAGGTATGGCCTGAGCTAACATCTGTGCCAATACTCTGGTTTTTTTATGTGGGTCGCCGCCATAGCATGGCTGCTGAAGAGTAGTGTAAGTCCATGTCCAGGAACCGAACCCGGGCTGCCAAAGCAGAACACACTGAACTTAACTACTAGGTCATGGGGCTGGCCCTGTATTTTCTAAAATGATTGAACAAAGCAAAACTAGAACTTCAGAACTTCCTCAGACCTAATCTGAAACAAACCAAGAACCCATTGGTTGGATCTGTGCACTGGCTTTGTTTATGTATTCCAGCAGGAAATGAAGGGTTTGGACTCTGCTCTTATGTTGACCTTCACAATGATGACTGTCCCAGGGACACTGACTCAGGCAGTGAGTGTCAATGGGCAATACCTGTTATGCTGTCAGACGGAGATATAAACCAGGGGACAGGGTTTCTCACCCTTGGCACTATTGACCATTTGGACAGGAAAATTCCTTTCTGTGTGGGGCTGTCTGGTGGATTGTAGTATGGTTAGCAGCATCTCTGACCTCTGCTCACTAGGTGCCAGTGGGCCTCCCCTCTCCAGTTTTAACAATCAAAAATGTCCCTAGACGTTGCCAGATATCTCCTAGGGGGCAAAATCACCCCCTGTTGAGAACCGCTACAACAGGGCAACAGTCATCAGCCTTCTACATTGTTTCAAAAAGATTTTCCAGTAGATATGGGACAGAAAAGCTCTACACTTATCTACCCAGAGGATCATAGTAGAAAATAAAAGCCAGTCTCTTATGTAAGTTCTCATTTCAGGGTTAATTTCGCTACTGAAGCAAGAAACCCTTTATGCTGGAAAGATCACGTATGGTATTATTGTGAGGCAGAACTAGTGAAAATACTGTAAGCTGTTGAAAACATTTATAAATACACACTTTTATAAAAACGTTACCCCATGCCAACTTAACGGGGTTGGTGGTAAAGTGATTAGAGACTCTTCTGCCTATACTGCAATCAGTGTTTATCCTCATATTCTGAAAAAAGCCGTAGGAATATTTCAACACGTTGAGTCTAATAGTGTTTCTAGTTCACAGTGTAGGGAGATGTTATTTGATTTAGGCTGCCTACATACCCTACAGTGAATTATTATATATTAGAGTGCTATTTCAGGAGAATTAGACATCTTAATTATAACTTTTTTTACTTTGTGTGTATATAGTGTATGCCTTTGAAATGAAATTTATAGTTATTCTGTGCTTCAATGAGACTTTTCAGTTTTGTATAATGTAATAGTACCTTTCCTTCGGCAGTTTTCAATTGGTAGGAAGACTCATTTGTACATCAGAGCATTATTTGGAACAGTGGGTTTTGCCAAGATTATACTGTGGTAATTTCATTTAAAATTGAGCTGTGCCAAAGCATTGCAAAAATAATAATAAGTCCACTAAATATATAACACTGACATAGACAGTGTGTCAGTTTTCTTAATACTGTGAAAAACAAGCCAAATTTTCTATTTTTTGTCTGTGAGGAAAATCTGGGAAAAGGATAATCACAGTATAAAATTGAACAGTGAACCGAGTTTTCCAAACGGTTTATTTTAGTGGTGATTGAGCATTCGAAGGCACAGACCCTTAGCTTTTGTTTAGCTTGTGTCTTTAATGTAGATTGTAAATCAGAGTGCTGTATAGTGACAAAGAAAAAAGTTATTAGTTATTTTCTCGTAGACTATAAGTGATGATGATGGCTATGAAGCCAATGCTAACAAGAAACACTCCCTTAATCTCAATTGATCACCACAACCACCCTCTTAAGAATCAATAGTTTTCCTATTTTACCAGTGAGAAAACTGCAGCCCAGAAATGTTAAGAAGACATGGGCAGGTCAGCATGGCTGTGGGTAGTCGGCAGGGGGCAGGTATCAGGGAGTGAGGAATACTAATATTTAAGAATTTACCAGTCTATCTACATCGTTGACTGCCATTCTGCTCTGTGGCATGACAGCCATTTTGCTCTAAGGTGTAAGGTGCCATTAGTCTATTTCCTTATGATAAAATACAGACTCCAAGTGGAAACTCCAAGTGCACAGCGTGTAAATGGTGGCCCTAGAATTTGAAACCAGGGATTATGATTTTGTTGTTGTTTTCTTGATTCCCCTGTACCTTGAATTCAAAAACGTAAAAGAAACTCAAGGTGTATCGGTTCACAACTAATAATGTATAAACTCTTAGTCGTGAAAAAGTGTGATCACATTATATCTGGCCTCAGTTTTTAGAAAAACTAAAACTCTGAAAATTCTTGATTCTGTCCCAGGAATCTGCCTTTACTCTGAAATTGGCCAGAACATTCAAAGTTTTTGTATCCCTCTGTTCTGGGCTCCCTGAGGAGAGCTACCTTAGAGAAATGACAGCACTGACAGTGACGTCCTCCAATAGGAGTCAACAGCTATTCGCTTTCAACTCTTCTACTGCCATCACCCAGGGGAAGGAAGAAAAGTCACCTCAGGGAGCTGCAGCCTACAGCCTTTTCTATCTCCTTCCACTGTAATAAACCATCCAGGCCCAAGGCTATCTGCCAGCCATTTAGAGACTAGCACAGCACTTACAATATGGCAGTCAGAAGGACTGGGGAACACCAGCTCAGTGTGTTCAAGTGTGGGAGCTTGAGAATTTAATAAACCTGTTCTGGCATTCTTAAAAATGTTAGCATAATTTACATCGTTTGTTGCAATTGTACTTGTGTCAACCTGTTTTATTCCTGCCTGGCCAGTCTGTGCCTCTTAGATCTAGTCCTGGTGTCACATGCTGTTTCTGAGTTGGACTTTGGCCAAAATCTCTCTTCGTTCTCTGTTTTCTCCACAGACTCCTGAGGCCCCAAATGGCTACTTACTCCTTTGGAAAATGACCCTTCAACAAATCCCTAGTTAAATTCCTTCCTGCTTAGTTCTCTTTCTCCAAGAAGCTTCCATCGACTATATTCCATTAGTGACTCAGTAATGTTCTACCCCTTTTTGTGAACAGGTTCTTTATCTGACTGACTTTATATGACTGTTCATACGAGGCACTTGAATATGTTCACATTTCTTGACTTAGCTCTTCTAGTAATTTCTGGCTCATTAAAACATTAGCCAACAAATACTGTAAGATCTCACTTATATGTGGAATCTAAAAAACCGAACTCATAGAAAAAGAGAGTAGATTGGCTTAACAGGGCTGGGAAGGTGAGGGAAATGAGTGATAGTGATCAAAAGGTACAAACTTCCCATTATAAGATGAGTAAGTTCTGGGGATCTAATGCGCAACATGGTGACTATAATTAACAACACTGTAACGTATACTTGAAGTTGCTAGGAGAGTGAATCCTAAATGTTTTCACCACACGCACCCGCAATTGGTAACTATGTTTGCTGGTGAATGTGTTAACTAACCTTATTGTGGTAATCATTTTGCAATATATACGTGTATCAAATCATCATGTTGTACACCTTAAACTTATACAATGTTATATGTCAATTATGTCTCAATAAAACTGAAAGAAAAAAAACCATTAGCGAGCCTACCTGAACATATCATGTCCAGAAAAGAAATTTTATCAGCAGCAATAATGGCTACAATGACACCTAACTTTGGAAAAAGACTTATTGATCCAGGAGCTGGAACTAAACTCATTTGTGGGGGAGACTGAAGCAGTGACAATCATAACAGTCATGGAAATGCCACTGTGGAGACAGCAAGGCTTGGACTCACAACTGAGATTTCATTCAAAATTGGGGTCTTTTTCTCTGGTCTCCCAAATCATTTCCAGGGGTTAACCACTTACAGAAGAAAGAAATCTTCTCTCACTTGGCTGTATTATTGTATTATTTGACTTGAAACGTAACACAAATATTCATCAGGTCAGTTTTGTCTTACGTCTGATGAGCTGAATATTGTTCTCCTCCTTTATACAAACCCATCACCGGTTTCATATGTGAGGTGTCCTAGCATGAAATGCTTAAATCAAACTTTATAATAGTGTAAATAACAGTTTTATTGTCTCTTCCATATTAATGAAGCCCACAGCTAAACAACTAAAGCCGTGTGCTAATTGCTTGTTCTCAGAGCTGGGTATTTCACGTCTAATTCTCTTTGGAACACAGCTGGTATGCAGTATGCAAAACCTCCTTTGGTTACTTTAACCACTTAACTACTAATTTCGTGGAATGGAGAGCATTAGGCTGTGTCCATACAAGCAGAACGAAGGAGAATATTGAGCAATTTTCCGAATTTTATCAGTATAGTAAGTCAACCCAGTTTGATGTTTCTAGTTAAAACAGATGTTTGAGTTGTCAGGATGCATCCAAACAAAAATGTTTGCTGAAATTAACGTTAGCTTAGCAGATTCCTTTCCATGCAGAAGCATTCTCAACAATGAGCAAGGTGTAAACTGTGGAAGTCTGTGAACCTTGAAGAACAAGGCATGCTGAAAGATTATGTAGTTTTCCAAATGGATCATATGCACAGCCAGACTCCCTACATGATTATTATATTAATGAAGGAAGGAATGAACTGTTCAATTCTGTAACTATTGTTGCCTGTACTTGATCAATTAGTTAAACTTCATATTCTGCCTATAAGTGAATTCTGTACATATCCTTCCTTGTTTACTCAGCTCTCCTTTTACATATTTAGATATTCTGCCCCACAAGTAATGACTGGATCAATCCCTTTCATTTGGCCCTGATGTTCCATATAAATTTATTAAAATCATTCCATTGGGGGTTTCAGCTTACTACTTTATTCTTATTTTTGGATATAAAAGTTTGATCTCCAATCGCCCACAACACAACTGACAAGCTATGTAACCTTTCAAGCAATGTGAAAACTCCTCTTGATTGAGAAAACCATAGGTATTTATTGGATATTTACTATGTACCTATTTGCTAGATATTATGGAAAGCAGTTGCGCCCATGGGGAGCTGACAATCTAATTGAAGAAAGAAAACCACCTCACACGAAACAATTATAAAGAAGAAATGAAATGTACTATGTGGTGCAGGTTATTAGAGCCAAGGATAATAACGTGTTAATTGTGTGGGACAGACAGTAAATCTCAAAGGAGCTAAAGAAGGTGGAGATCAACATGGGCTGAGGTCATCCAGGAAGACTTTCAAAACAAACCAACAATATTCATAAGCTCTTTCTATGTTCAAAGCATTGTGAGAGTTAGAGAGAAGTGTGGTCACAGAGATGGGACTTAAGCAGGATCTGAGAGGATGAGAAGAATACTCACTGGCCAAGAAGCGAAGGTAAAATACTATAAAATACAGAACCCGGGGGAGGGAAGCAGGCAAGGGAGAGCCACAGCTACAATAATCAGCTTAACATGGCAGCTCTTCCTTTGAAACTCCTTATACTGAGGCAGATATGCCAGCTTAGATTTTTTAATCCATTTTGGCTCATGCTTGGTCTGCAAAATATTAGCATCCAGTTCAGGGCTTTCTTTGTAAGAGAGAGAGAAAAGCAGATAGTGCTGTCCTTTGGGATTTTGGAAGATGATCTAGCAGAAATGATAGACAGTATCCGCTAGTGTCTTTTTTTTGAAAAGAAAAGCACTGTTGAAAACAAAGGTGCCAGCCGAACTATATAATGCATGGTAAATGCAGAGAACTCAGCATGCCATAGACAGTGTTTATGAGAATATGGTAACCTAGCTCTGAATGTTATTTGTAGGATTGGTTCTCCTTGGGTTTTTGTAAAAACTCTAAAGTGGCTCCATTTATTAGGCGCTCCTCTCTGTTTTGAAATATAATGTTTTAAAGTAAGTGAGCATTCTTTATCTGCTTTCTAAATACCATGGATGCTCAATCTGATTCAGAGTCTGCTATGGAGACCAAGAGCCGATCATTTCTGGTTCAGAGCCTCGGTGATACCTCCAAACATCTTTATTTTCCAGGCAGAAAAGAAATGGGAGAAAAATGTTTATTTTAAAAATAACAGGCTTTCTGGTTTTAAAATCACAGACATTTTCATTGAGGTATAGTGCGTTTTCTGCCCTCTATTTAAAGCACTTTAGGTGATTTTGTTTTTAAGGTAACATAAGATCTCAAGTCTTTTGTTCTGTCAAGATGGCAATTGCAAAAGATCCTTTGGTTGCTGTGGAGAGTTCGGAAGAGAAGAGACTGTTCTTGCTGTACCATCATTTCTTTAATTGCGTAGCCTTATGTCATGTGTCTAGAGAGAAATTGTATAATGCGGAATGTGCCCATAGCACCCAAGTTCTGACAGTGCACAACCCCCTTCTTACTGAAACAAGAAGTTTGAACTTGTCATCAATTCAAAGTGCCTTTTTGGTGTGAATACTCCTGCCATTTCCCTCAGGATCTCAGAGCTGCAGCAGAGATGGAGCGCTCTCTTACCAAAAACATGACTGAGAAGAGCATCCCTCTCTGGCACAAGCAGTGCAGCACATCTGTTCAAGGAGAGTGTGGGCCAGATGTGCTGCCTTGTCTGAAACAGATTTTACTGCTGTTTACATTCTCTCTCCAGCTCTAATCTGCAGCTTTTTGGCATGTCCATGATACGGTAGCGAGGGGGTATTACTTCGTTGTTAAATGCCTGAAATGATGTGAAACATTTCACTGTAAACTGGGGTTTTGAAGAAAGACTTCTTTTTAAATTGATTTGGGTTCCTTTTAAAAATCTTATTATGAAGAAAGGTCCTAACCTCTTTGGAACATAGACATTTAGAGAGAATTGGTAAGGAATGGATGATCATCTGGGCTAACTCTCCTTGTTTTATAGATAAGGAGTCAAAGCTGAGGAAACGGATTACTTAGCCAAGATCATAAAGCAGTTTACTGGCAAAATGGAGTCTAAGATCCAGGTATCCTGATTGTCAGTCTAAAGGAGTGATGCAAGAGGGAAATTATTGCCCTAGATCAGGAGACAGAAAGCTTTGTTCCGTAAGGGGCCAGATAGTAAGTATTTTAGGCTTTGTGGCCCATATTGTTACTGTCAGAACTACCCAACTCTGTCCTTCTACCTTAAAGTAGCCATAGGCAATATGTAAACAAAAGAGTGTGTCTGTGTTCCAATAAAACTTTATTTGCAGAGACACTCAGTGGGCCAGATTTGACCCACAGGCCATAGTTTGCTGACCTTTGCTCTTGATCTAAAGGAGAAAAACAGTCATGAAAGTCTCCTTGGGAGCTGCTTTATGAGCCACATCCAAATTTGATCTGTTGTGGAGAATGTCAATTTTTCAAAGGTCCGGAGGGTGCTATTAGATAAAATTGCTCTGACTCAGGCAAAACTGACTCGTTTTATAGCTTTCCTGAGAAAACGTTGTTTATGATAATTTCAAAGTACTGAAGAGTCATTCTTTAGGATTGTCCTCATGTCGCTATTGTTCCACTTAAATGTGGAAGATTCATGGTGTTTCTATATGCTTTTCAAGAGTTAAATACACTCACAACAGAGGTCTTCTATTCTCACTTGGATTTGGTTAACTTGAGTAAGCTCTTAAAAATCTAAGCCTATGTCTTCTGTTCAGAAACAAGCTTCCAAAGAGTTTTCCAGTTTAACAGAGGTTAAGAAATGAAAATGAAGTAAAGGTTTTCTAAAAGATCCCTATACTTTTATGTAAAACTCCTCTTGGAACCTAAAGAAATCTTGAAGTTTTTAAAGTTTGCACATGTGTGCACACACATGTGGGTGTGTGTGAGAAAGAAATAGAGTGACAAACAGAGTGAGAGAGAGAGAGAGGGAGAGACAGGGACAGAGTTCTCTGAGGCAAGTCAGCGGGGATACCCACATCCATAACAATAGTTGGCCTGGAATGAAAAGCTTCTTTCCCATTGAAACTGCTTGATGGGGTCAGTGCCCTAAGACTTCCAGGAGTTAGATGAGCACACCCTTTCTATGGCAAACTTACAGGGTTCTTCTATTCCATATACATACTTGTTTGACAAGTGACTTGTTAGGAGTTATATTGTTTTTGCTGATCTCAAACCAAAAGCGAGATTTAAAAGGAGGACGGAAAGACATACAGAGTAAGATGGAGGCAGTGTTGACTGAGGCCAGGAATGGGAGAGGCGCTCTAACTTAGAGGCCCACTTGCCACCAGCTCATCTGAGCAGGCACCGACTGCTCCTTCTCCCTGCCTCCCCAGTTTCCTTTTGTTCCTCTTGCTCCTCTTTGTTCCTCTTTGCTGCTCTTTACTTTCCTCTCTTTCTAACCAAACATTAATGTGGCAGGTGAAAGGGTGATCTGTCAGGACTGATCTGGGAGAAAATCGTTTTAGTTCTTTTCTATTTCCTTCTTCATAGGTATTACAAAGAATGGAGGAAAGCACATAAATATCTAACCTTTTTCAATATATTGTTACATTTTCAAAAATAATAGTTTAATCTATCTGTAAAGGTTATTTGAAGAATAATTGAAAGGAAAGTTATCTATTTAAAAGCTTCTTTTATTAGGAATTTACCGTAAAACCTCACTTCCTGTGGTCCTGTTAGTCTCTAGAACAAATTTGGATAATAAATAACTTTACTCCAGCATTCAAACTTGCTTTTGTTTTGATGACGGATATAACTTTTGTTTCTTTTCAGTTTGCTTTAAAAGCTCATATAAATGTCCTTATTGCATAAATGATGGCATTAAAAAATTGGTCTTTACGGGCCGGCTCCTTGGCCGAGTGGTTAAGTTCGCATGCTCCGCTGCGGCAGCCCAGGGTTCGGATCCTGGGCGCGCACATGGCACCACTCGTCAGGCCACGTTGAGGTGGCGTCCCACATCCCACAACTAGAAGGGCCTGCAACTAAGATATACAACTATGTACCCGGCGGGGGGGGGGGGGGGGTTTGGGAAATAAAGTAGAAAAAAAAAATTGGTCTTTAAAGGCAAATAATTAAAAAGATAATGTCCTTCTGAAACTAAGCATATAATAAGATGTTGGGTTTCATTTTATTTTGTTTCATTTTGTTAATGTTTACCATGCAAAGCTTAAAGAATAAGACATTTCTTACTTTTCTCATCAATCTCCAGGTTTTATTCTGAAGGGAGTAAAGGGGTGGCATGTTGACCAATCTGTAGTTTGATACTCTAGTAATGTGACACAGTATTCTGGCCGCCGTATCTGTGGACCCGCATCCTCCTGTTAGAAATTCCCTTCCCCTCCTTTCCACCCACCTACGTCCTACGCAGATGTCAAGTCCCCTCTTAAGACCATAGGCCTTTAGGAATCTCTCCTTGGATAACTGCCCACTGTAATGATCCTTACTCTCTCGGAATTTCTGCAGCACTTTTAGTTTGTGCCAAACAATTCCTCATTTAATTATACGTTATCTTGGATCACTCTCTAGTGGTTTAAAGCATAGTGTTAAGCACATAATCTGTGCAACCATTTGAAGAAAAGGCAAATGGCTCATGGGGAGCCAGAGAAGTGGTGCTTAGGGAAGGCCACGCCCACAAGGAGGAATCATCTTGGGGGATTTGTTAAAATCTCTCTCTGGCCCTCAGACTCACAAGCACAATGACTGGAATGTGAGAACACCGCATATTGCTACATCAACCGGAGGCAAACTCACCTTCACGTGACTCATGGAGCCTGATTAGAATGTCAGTTTATTAGTTTTTAATGTAAAGTATGACTTTCTAATATAACTAGACACTCATGTCCTCAGGCGAATGCATCATCCACCTATAAGTAGTCTTTGTGAGTTCAGTTATAACCATCCGAACTCTTGGTGAGCATGGAGTTGATGCAAAAGTGGCTGGTCAAATGATTTGAATGTTCAAAGGATTAGAGCAAGGAGACTTGTGATATTCTTGCGTAAAGATACACCTGCCCACAGAACTGAGTAAGTGGTGTCCTTTGGTGGGATAAGCTTAGAAACTAGGCAATGCTTACTTGGATGATTACTCTTTGACTCTCTCAATGATCCTATGAGTGACTAACCTTATTTCCTGGCAAATTTCATCATAGGATCTTAAATATAGCTGGTTAATTTCCAGTCAGGTCTTGGTCTCTTGTGGTTGATTTTTTTTCATCTCTGCTCTGATCCATTGCATGTAGGGAAATTTCATTTTGTCATTCCTAAGTTCTCAGGGTACATCTCATTGTTGCCTTCTTTTTCCTCCTACAGTAGGTACCACTAAATATTAAATGATTAATTATTCAACTCCAGTACGAAATCCTTAATGGCATAAGATGCACAAACATTTCTTTATTTAGCATTTAAGAAACAAACATACTTACCATCTACTATGTTCTAGTATTATTGAAGTTAATAGGAATATAGAGATGAGTCGAACACAGTTCCTTTCTTAAAGACCTTACATTTAAAAGACAAGTATGTAAAACAAATACAATAAAGTGTTTTGGGTGCTCTGATGAGAATAGATGGTGGGACATTAAAGAGGAAATAATCGATTTTACTCGTGCAAATCAGGAGAGTTTTCATAGAAGGAGAAATAGATTGATTAAAATTCCTTATGTGTGCATTTTTTACTTATAGATTGTCTTAGATATCAATTCAGATTATTAAAATCTTGACCTCTTTCTCATTTATGTCATTCAGTTGTCATTAAATACTCATGGCTAGTCTAAGTTTGGAATGCAAGTGTCACAAGACACTTCTTTCACTATTTCCTGATTTACTAAACATGGAAATGTAGCTCAGGACCTGAGCATTTGATGATCTCATGTGACCATGAGAACATTAAATAAGGAAGGAAGTGCAGAAGTGAATATAATGATCTCTTACAAAGCCCTATCTGGGGTAGAGAGGTAGGGTTTTAATTAGGCAGGCGAGTGTCACATCCATTCTACAGACATCACAGCATATTAAACTTAGTATCATCCTGTTTCCTGACAGCCATCTCCAAAGAGATAGATGGATAAAATCAGAGAACCTGGGGACTCTTTAGATCTCAGGTTGGCCAGAACAGAATCAGCATAATCTGATGTTGGCAGTCAGAAAATCAGGAAATCCAAGAGACAGCCATCCCTATATGCTTTTTAGTAAATCATTTAACATCGCTGTGTATTCATTTACCCATTTGAAGAAAGAGAGCTAGTATATCAAGTCTTAATCTCTGCAACTAGGATGCTATAAAGTAAATGAGATGTAGTCCTGTTTTTCCGACATTTTAGTTACTTCAGTTTCCTAAATTAAAAAGACATATGCATAAATCATTGAAAGAAAAATATGTATAAATCCTTGAAAGAGATTTTAATGCATTTTGATACATTTTTGTAAACTGGAAATTTTTGCACAAATGTTGTCATCATATATATCTTCTAAATAACACACAATTTTCTTTCTAAAAATGGGACCAAGGGATAGTCATAGTGTGCAAAATTTTTCATTAAGCAGCCCATATATTATTAAAAGTGTTTTTTAAAACTATTTCCATTTTCATGTTATCCTGTTGAGGATAACAATTCTGAAAACGTGCTGACTGCTGATAAAAATAACATTTGTATCCTAAGTATAATACTTTTTTATTTAAGAAAAGGTTTCTCTGGTTCTAGGATACCAAAACACAGCAAGTAAATTTGTGTTTTGCATGTCCACACCCACCTTCCTGCCTTTGAGATCAATCTGTGATTTTGCAAGACAGAATGTTATATGAAAGTGAATACCAAGTGACTATGCTTCTCTGGTGCCCAAGGATTCCACAGTTTCGCCAAAAGGTGAATAAACACCCAACATAACTGAAAACTTCTGGAATAGCAGATTCTACTTTTTTCCTGGTATAATGGAATAAAGTACTCTTTCAGGTTGTTAATCTCTATCGGTTGGAAGAAAACATTTGTCAATTCCTAAGTGAATTAAACAATTCCTGTGTATTGATCATTTGTGTTCAGGGCACTGTGGTAGGTGCTATGGGGATAATCCAAATTGAAGTTTATATTTCTACACTCAGGATGCTTTCAGTCTAGTTAGAAAGACTAGACGCGTGGTGAGAAATGCTTTACAACACAACACACAAGGCATTATTGGATAAAGGAGCGTCTAGGGAGAAAGTGGTGCTTCAGAGAACTGCCTGTGGTTCCTGGGGGTGTGGAAGGCCTCCTGGAGGAAGAGATGGGACCTTTGTAGGATCTTCCCAACTGCTTCCAAAAGAAAATTAACTGGAAAACACTCAGAGGTATAATTCCTGTTTCTAGAAAGCAATTACAATTTATTTAAGTATTTAACAGCATTTTCAATTTTGTGTTTTTTTTCTTTTTGCCATTCATAGATTTCTTGGTGGTTTGGGGTTCGATTTGTGTTTTTCTCCTCTTTTGACTTATCTGAGAAATTCTGGCACTAGCCAGCTTTGGGATGTTTTCATTCAGACATTCTTAAGCTATTTGGTAAGAAGTAAAGTCTTTGTTGCATTTTTCTGCTTAGAAACTGCTTTTTCTTTTCTCTTTCTTTGTTTAAACCCTGAACTCAGTAAAAGCTCTTTGTTTTTATAGATTGTCCTGCAAAGCAGTATCTTTGGAGGTGAACAGAAAGAATAGAAAACATTTTTTTTCCAGCTGGAAGTAGCCATATTTTCAGAAAACATTTAATAAATTTAAAAGATATCAAAGGCAACCTTACAAGAGAATGCATGCACATGGTTACATAAAAGAGCCTAGTGCTTTCGATGCCCATATCAGCAGGCCTGAAAATTGCTTGTGAACGACTGGAAACCATGGCCCTCTGCCAGCCAGAAGCAACATCACCAGAATGGAATTCACAGTTACACTGTTAAGACTTATAAATACAGTGAGGGTCCAGGAGCCAGGACCTTCAGGCAAGTCAGGCTTGTCTGGTCTGGTCTGGTCCGGCTGACTGAGCAAGCAGGCCTTCTCTTTGCATGAGGCCTTCCTCAGTGTCGGTGACTAAACATGTTTGTCTCCAAAGATAAAATGTCCCAAGGGGCAGAGGGACAGTGGCCATCCCTTTGCTTGCCAGACACTATCCTAGTTGGGGCAGGCAGTTATCCTAGAGGAAACTCAGGGGATGCATGGTTGTTCCAGAGACAGTACTTGGAAGTCTGGAAAGTGGAACCACTCTTGAGTGTGAATTCGTTTCTCTTCTGGCCTAGCCCTTCAGAGAAACTGTGCCACATCCTAAGAACTGGGTGCTGTCCTGAAGGATAAAAGTAAGATAAATTAAAGAACTGTAGCTATCAAGAGTTGTAGGAAACCAAGAATGCAACCTGGTGATGTCTGGGTGGGCGAAAGTAGCTGATGCCATTAGGACTGAGCCAAGCAGCAAAGGTGACAGAAAACCAAAAGTGGCCAATGCTAGGCTGTCCAGAAGCTTAGCAGAGCTATACTCAATTAGTCCTTTCTCCTCTACCCTATGGAACAAGAAGAAAAATCGGAGAATTGAGTCTGTAATGATTTCGTTTGATGGAGGCAGAGACAGAGACAATAACAACAACAACGATAAGCCCTTATTCTATGCCACATATCAAGCTAAATACGTTATATGCATTTTCTCACTTAAACACATGACAGTTATGTGAGGAAACTAGTATCATCTCCGTTTTCCCCATGAGGAAACTGAATCTTAGAGAGGAAAAAAGCATACCAAAGGTCACATAACTGGACAGGGAGAGTACGGTCTTTGTCCTCAGAAATGTTTAACGTCAGAGCTATAGCTCTGATCACACACTGTGCTGCTCATTCATTCATTTATTCACGTGTTCACATTAAGTATACTGTACCAACAATGTGCTGGGGACTGGGCTCAAACAGGAGGATAAGAAAAGAGACCCTAGCTCTTTATCGTTGGCATGAAACTTACACTCTAGTCATGGATGAGATGTATATTCAGGAAAGAATCACGTAAATATGTAACTGTAAACTGTGATAAGTAATAGTAAGGTAAGGTGACAGGGGCAAGAGAATGCCTAGGTACTAGGATAAGCATAGATTGCCATTAAGGAGACTTTGAACTATAAGAAATAGTAGTAAGGAAAATGTGATATTATTTTGGGGAGTCAAGGAGAAGTTTTCAGGGAAAGAGACACATGCCTTCAGATCTGAAGGATTACAAGATGGTAACTAGGCAGAGAAGAGAACACACTGGGTAGGAGGACACTAGCAGGTACCAGAGCCCTGAGGCTGGAGGGAGCTTGACATGTTACTGATTCTGTGGATACTTACTGGCAGGTAATGTAAATTACTGGTTTGTCGCCGTTATTGTGTTTCATATTCCTCAGTTGAACCCAAAATTTCTTACTGTTTCCCAAATGCCTTGATATGAAGATTCTGTCACTGTTCTGTACTCATTTTTGATGTTTGTTTTCTGCTAATTTTATGTGACTTGGATTTCAAGGTTTTAGAGAAATAAGAGCCACATCTGTCATTGTTGTAACACGTTGTTGTAATACGTTGTTTTGTATTACAGTTTCTAAGGTTACATACAATTAGGTACTTAACAAATGTGTTTTTATGATAAAGAGAAAGACGCGATAGTAAATGTCAATTCATAAATGTCAATTCAGAGAATAACAGAATTTAGTTGCTTTTAACTGATATGCTCAATTGCGAATTGACATTGCCTGTAAAAAATCTTATCTGTATATATTATGTGAGCTAGGAAATGGATTCATTTTTAATTTTTGTTAAGTGAAGCTTTTTAATATTCCTTGAAACTAAATGGAAAATTTTCCAAATTAATGCTCAGCAGTTTGGCATGCGGGGGAAAAAGTCTTTCCTCTAAAGCAGCTTTTCCAGGGAACAGATTAGTATTAATTAGGGGACGTTTTACTAATGGAATATTTTTCTTGCCGTTGATGTCACTGTCCTTCATCCCTGAGGATAGCATTATTGACAGTGATTGCTCTTACATGTGGTAGACCACAGGCAGACAAACCGTTTCACAAAATTCCATTTGTCACACACCCTGAGACAACTGTCTTTGGTTTAAAGCCCAAAGCTGTTTGTCAGGCCTGGCGTTGTTTGGGACCCTACCTGTTAAAATCATAATTGGCCCAAAGCCTTTTCTTGAATTCCACCCATATTCTTTCTCTATTACAAGAGATAATTCTTAAATAACTTTTTACACAATTAGGTAGAACTCTTCAGATTGACATCAATCCTTTTGTTACCTGTAGTGGATAAGATGATGGGGAACGCTGGAATATGAGGACTTTAAAAACATGCACTCTATCTTATTTATCTTTGTATTTCCAGGGCCTAGAACAGAGATTGGTTGATAGCAGCCAATTTAGTAAGTATGTCTTAAATAACTAATTGGCCAAATGAATGAGAGTCATGTCCACCGCAGTTAGCCAAAGGTGGGTTCCGGATCACGACTTTTGGTAACCACCTCAAATTTTCTTACTATTTTCAGAAATTAATGATCATAGATTTTAAACTATGAATATCTACAGTGAGAATGCTCATACTATTTCTGTAATATCTATATCAGTTAACTATTCTGAATAAAGAATTACCTCAAAACTTAGCAGCTGAAGAAACTAACATTTATTATCTCACAGTTTCTGAGAGTCAGGAATCTGAGAGCAGCTTAGCTGGACAGTTCTGGCTCAGGGTCTCACATGAGGTTGTAGTGACGCTGGCGGCTAGTGCTGTAGTCATCTGAAAGTTTGAGAGGGGCTGGCGGATCTGCATCCAAGTTCATTCCTGTGATTGTTGGCAGGAGACCCCAGCACCTGGGCTTCTCCACAGGGCAGCTTGATTATCCTCATGACGTGACAGCTGGCTTTCCCCATAGAGAGTGGTCCAGGAGAGATTACTTTAATGATCTAGTTGCCCAAGTTGCATACTATCACTTCCACTTTACTCTATTCCTTGGAATAGAAATGAGTCACTAAGTTGAACCTACATTCAAGGGGAGGGTAATTAGGTACGCTTTGGAAGGGAGGAATATCAAAGAATTTGTGGGCATTCGAAACTACTAAAATATCTAAATATTGAAATCCTTCCAATATATTAACATAAATTGTGTGTTTTTTTAAGTGGCACAATATGTTACAATGTTCAATTTGTCAATAAAAAGTGCTTTTAGACAAAGGGTTTTTCCTGGAAATTAGTAAACTGTTTTAAAATATAAATAATGCCATTCAAAAAAAAAACAACAAAAACTTTTGTAATTACGAGAACAAGAATCACCAGCACTTGAAGAATCCACATAATGACCTTAATTTAATTTCATTTATTTTCTTTTTATTCCTCTGAAGTATATTTCAACAAATTGAAATCTTAAAAAAATTAAGAGCATTAACTTTGTACCAAGTACTATGTTACATGCTGTGGGAAGTGGACAGGCATGTGTGCAACAAGACACAATGAATCCCAATGTATCCCAAAGAAGCTGATAGTGGAGCAGACATGATGGACACATGCAAAACTTAGTGTAATACCAGGCTCACTGTAATGAGTTTTCTAAAAGAGCTGCAGAGGAAGTACTATGGGGACACAGAAGAAACTTAATTGAAATTGGAAAATATGAAGACTCTCTGTAAGTGCCACTTGAACTGGGCATGGAAGATGAAAGGCCACCCAAATAGATGGAACTGTGGTAGTAAAGATATAGAGGTAGGAAAATATAAATCTCCCGGGAGAATGGTCATGGGGTTGTGGGGGGATGCTGAAATTTAAGCCTGGAAGGAAAAATCGGAGCAGCTTGAATGCCATAAGGTAACTCTGGGCGTTGGAGAGCTACCACAGGGTTTTGAACAGGGGGACTATTAAATGAATGAACAGATTGATAGTTTAAGAATCAAAACATATGGAAATTATAATAATAATAACTATTTATTTTATACTTACTATCTGCTAAGAACTTTGCATATATTATCTCTGGTCCTCAGTGCAATTTTATGTATAGGTATTTTTGTCACCATTTTACTGATCAAGAAACTGAGGCTTAAATAGTTGAAATAAGTCACCCTGATAGTGGGTGGTCGAGCTGCAATTCAAATCTAGTGTTGTCTCATTCCAAAGCTCCATGTTTTTAACAAGCATCTGTAACTCTCTCCTATACTACGAATAAAATATGAGACCCTATTGAAGAATACATGTAGTTTGTCAAAAAACAGGAAACTGTTTATGAGACCAAAGAACTTGGTATTCTTGTCTCTTACCCCTTTATCTCTATCTGTAAGCCAAACTACTAGTGAAGAATGTACCTCAGGTTGCTGGGGGGAAAAGCATACAGTACTGTTCTGCCAAAACCAATGACCATAAGGACATCGTTCAAAAGAACAGTACTCTTATAAGCTTCAAAAAGAAGGAAATACTTGAGCGGACCTGCCCCTAACATTTGCAGGGCTCAGAGCAAGACAAATGGAGGCCTACATACCATATGTCTAAATATTAAAAAGCTATAAATCAGGCTAACACACAATTAAATCAAATATTCGCCATCTTCTTACCGTGACAAATATAAGTTCATAATGACAAAATTGAAAAATATATAGAAAACTGTGGTTCTTATATGAGTGAAAGGCAACAAAAATATCCAATGACTGGATTTAATTATTATTGTGCACATCTGAAGAGTCTATTGTTGGGTTGGTGATGTTTCCACGAATAATAAAGTTGTTATACACACTTAATAAATTATTAATCCATAAAATTTATTTCACTGCCTTCCTTTCTGCAAAATCCCTAATTTTGTCATAACAAAGATTTTCATATAACTTGTTTTCTATTGACCATAGTAATCTAAACTTTAGATTCTTGAATATTAAAAGTAAAATGTAATTTTATTCAAAGGATACACAGTTGGAATATATTTTCATCAAAATTATAAATTAAATTTGAAAAAATAAAATTTATTTTTTGTGTTCTCAAATTTAAACAAAGATGCTTTAAATGAAACCAAAATTTTATTTTTGAAAATTTAATTAAATCTTATTAAATTTTATTTATTAAATTAAATTTTTATAGAGATAAATCTATTAGCAATTCTAACATTCAATGTTGATCTAATTCCCAAAGAATCTCCATCACACAGGTCACTTCTGGCCTTCCATATATTTAGCTTTAAGAGTAATAAGAATTGTTTAATATTGGAAGATGTTCTTCTGCCACAACGTGCAACTGTTGGGAATATCATGCTAATAGGTGAGTGCTTCTGGAACCAGGATTTAGAACATGGAAAGACGCAGCAAAATGAAGCTCGGGAAATGATACCTCATTATCCTCTGCATTTGCGCTGAGAGGAAAGACTTGACAAGTTAATTAATTTGTCTCTTTCTTATCTAAGCGCTTCTGCTACCTAAATCCTCTCCACCCTCTAAAGAAATGCCCTCTGACCTTGGCAGCCTCGCAATTCAGAAGACAACTTCCCCCCTCAGGAGGAAGCTACCTTGGGCTCCCAAGACCCAAAGCAGGAGATATGGAGAGGCATCTCCTCTGGAGCCTGAACAGAGCTACTCACGAAGAAGAGTGGATGTTTAGAGTGACTCGTGGTGCTGTGCAGCACCGAGCGCCAAATTCCGAGCAACCACGTGTCCTTTAATTAATTTATCTTGTATGAGTTTGTGACACCCATGGCTCTCTAAAGTGCAAGGCTTGGGCTCCAAGGCTGGCGCTGTTCCTGAGCATCACTTGTGATTCAGCTCTTTTCAGTCTGCTGCAGTGGGCGGGATTCCATGTCAGGGCAAGTTGGTAGGTGGGAGTGGGCATGGAGGGAAAGGCTGCCAGCATGAAGACTTTACCTGTAAACACTTTCCCATTGTGAAGTAGTCTGGTTTTAATAAAGTCACCAGATTCTACTAGGAGAAAATGAAAGATTACAAGGGTCCAAATGAATATGTGACAAAGTAGAGACAGAAACTGGGAGGAAATGAGGTGAAACACAAGAGAATGATATATTGGAAAGAAGGAATGAAAACCAGTCAGGAATGGAAACACCTGAAAAGCAGTTCTGGAAACTTCACTCACTCCCGCTGTACAAGAGACCTGGTCTTCTGTGTACTGACCTTGCTCTTCTACTCACATCTGCAAATGTGGCAACATTTAGCTGTTTTCTATTAACACTGAAGTGCTCTGACACTTTGGAAATCTTCAATAGCAAAATCAGGACCAGAGAACAGTAAAAAAAAATTAGCCGGATAGAACTGCCACTCAGATCTTCCCTGTACTGTGCAGAAGCAAACAGCTAAATAGTGATTTTGGTTTTGTGGTTAAAGACAACTACTATGCAACATCTTAAGTGGTTCATGGCTGTCCATGTTTTATCCTTATAATTGAAACAATATTTCCCGCTTTTCCCAGAATAATAATTTTAAAGGTGGGGTCTCTAACCTCGGGTACAGCCTGGCCCCCACAGTGTTACACTGTTCCCAAAATGACAGGGGATACAGAACAAATGGGTCAGACTGACGGCTGCAGGAGTGGAATTTTGCTCTTGAGGCCAACTCGGACACTAGAGAAGGAAAGGGCTGTCTCCAAGTCTTGATGGGTTTGGGATGACTTTAAAGTTATTAATCAATAAACCAAGATAGGTGGGTAGGCCGGCCTGGTGGCGCAGCGGTTAAGTTCTCACATTCGGCTTCGGTGACCTGGGGTTCGCGGGTTCGGATCCCAGGTGCGGACATGGCACTGCTTGGCACGCCATGCAGTGGTGGGCGTCCCACATATAAAGTAGAGGAAGATGGGCATGGATGTTAGCTCAGGGCCAGTCTTCCTCAGCAAAAAGAGGAGGATTGGCGGCAGATGTTAGCTCAGGGCTAATCTTCTTAAAAAACAAAGATAGGTGGGAAGTGGGGACATGTTGGTCTCTGTGGGTAACAATGGGAACAGCAAGGTAATTGCTGTTAAGTCTAAATAATCAGAAACTGTGGACTCTCTCACCTAAACTCCCATAGTTTATGTCACTAGCTTGCTGGATGGCTGCATTCTAGACAGTGTGGTGGTGAAATCAACATTTATTAATTACCATAGTGATGATAACACTACACTACGACGTATTTTCGGGTAATCCATCTCAAGTGCTCAATAATTGCTTGTTAAAAAAAAAAATACTTGCTCACTAATTGACTCAACAAATGTCCGTTGGATGCCTGTTATGAAAGAGGCACTGGGTCCTGAAACAAAGGGAATTTGTTCTAGCTGGAGCCTTCCAAGACATTATAGTTTTACAGATGTTACGCTGATGAATGAATGACCCAAAATGCTTTGGGGTTTTTTTTCATTCTTCACATAAAAGATTTTGAATTTGATTTTGGAAAAAGCCAGTAGAAAACTCAGAGGAAATACCTGAAGCTTGTATTTTGTTTTGTTTTGGTTTTTTTTGGTCAACATGCCCCAAGTTACTCTATTGATTATAGTACAACTGGAAATAAAACCTTAAAAATCCAATCTCACACATACTCCAGGATGCCAAAGAAATCATTTTGCATTTAGAAGAGCATTTTCTATAGCATTTTTTAAAAAGTCACAATAAGGAAAAATAGTATGTGTGACTTCACATTGCAGGAAAGAGGCTCCCACTTAGCTTTCAAATTATGCCACTTCCTCACTGATGACTGAGAGAAAAATAAAGAGACAGCAAATCGTCAATAAAGAGAGGCAGGAAGCGTGTGGTGACTCGAGTCCCAGGAGGGCTCACTGTGCTGGTGCCACTAAGGAAACAAATCTCTAAGGCAGTTAAAAGTTTTCCTGCTTCTCACATAATCCCAAACAGAGCACAAGGCAGTGGCTTAACTGTGTAGGTTTAGAGGAGTCCAGGGAAACAGGGAAATAAGAGAATGAAGTCTTTACCTTGTGGAGTCCGTGAGGCTCCCTCGTCTGCCTCCAGGCAGCGCTTTCCACTAGAGGGGCAACAGGGAATCTGGGGTCTCTGCCAGCTTTCCGATGCCGATTCTTCAGTCAGTTCACGTGGGGCCTGATAGGCAACAGACCCTGGGGGAGTGTGGCTTCAAAAGAGATAATAAAATGGTGATAATAATAACTACCTACCGCCATTCAGAGTTCACGAAGAGTTGACGCTACACTTCCATCACCTCATTTAATACTCCCAACAACATTATGAAGTATTATTAGTCCCGTTTTGCTGAGGAATAAAAATAGTAAACTGAGGCTTAGGGAATGCATTTGCCCAGAGTTACAAAGCAGAACAGCATTTGGAACCAAAATTGGTCATACTCCAGGGTGCAGGCTCTAAATCACAGTGCTGTGCTGTCACTATCTCCATTTTTTTCTTCAGGGAATTTATAAATGAGAGGTTGATTAAGATATGAAGCAGAATGTGTTAAATGTCGAACGGTGTGAACGAGAAATGCTGGAGAGATGGGGTGATAGAGAACCTGTGGCTGAGGTGACCTGGGGGACAAGGTGGAAGACCTTGTTCCAGAGGGTTTTTCTGAAGAATCAGAAGTGCTTAGACTGAGAGGTGAGGATTAAACAGGAACTGTTTTTAAGATGTCACACTTTATCTTCCTACTCATCTTGACTGGCACTAATGAACATTAAAGAGTTCAGCAAAAATACATTTAGTGCCCACTATGTGAAGGGCATTATTTTTGTTGCTTTAAAGCTTTTTAACATTCTTTCAAGGAGGGACTGGTTAGTCTCCAGCATCTAGATCCATTAGCCCCCAAGCCAGATGGCTCCATGGGGCCTTTGGGAATGGCCTGGGGAACAGTCTCCTCTTTCGCACATACCCATGAAAAGAATGACCCCTTGGGAATTCTGCAGACCTGCAATCTGGAGATAATGTAATTCTGATCATAATTCAACTGCCCCCAGATATAGGGTTGCCAAATTTAGCAAATAAAACTACAGGAGACTCAGTTAAATTGGAATTTCAGAAAAACAAATAATCTAATACAAGTATGTCCCAAATATTGAATGAGACATACTTATACTAACAAAGTGTCTTGTTTTTTATCTGAAATTCAAATTTAACTTGGCCCTATTTTTTATCTGGCAACCACAGCCAGATAGGAATTGGAGGGAAAATTCTGAGATTTGAAACTTTAGCAGATATAAATACTCCTCTGTTTGAAAACATCAAATCAACTAAAAAAAAAAGAAAAGAAAAAGTTGTCACTAGTGCTGTGCACCCCCATGAAATGTGTTCCATTTTAACATGATACCAACGGTGCAGGGAAAGAGTTACGTCACAAGATAATTTTGTGGAGCCGATATAAAATCTCTGTGTTTTATACCTTACATATCATTCAAGAAACTCTAAAATTAAAATAATAGTCAGGGTGGGCTCAAGTAAGTCACTTGCTCTGCATCAAGATAAAAACACATTTCATGCCGTATACCCTGAGGATAAAAATGGACACGCTGGAAACTGGATTTCCAAGTAATGCCCCCATTAAAGATGACAGTTAAGTGGGGTTCACTGAGGAGGCATATGCCTTCAGATTGAATTTTAAGAATGATGATTGTTTTTGGAGTTGGAGTCAAATATCAGCCTTTAAAGCAAGTTAAAGTCAATGCTGCGGCTGCCTTCTGTCACCGACACCGCTGTGGAAAAATTCAAAAGGCGCACTCAAACCTTTTTTTCTAATGCATTTTTCAAAACAGCTTGAAATTAATATAAGCGCCCCCAAAGCAGAAAGCAAATATATTTACCTATGTAATGTCTACCTTGCCTGTAATTATTAAGTAAGATAAACTATTCTGAAGAGAAATCATGTGCTTTGAGAGAATGTGAAGCATGAAAGGTAAAATGGAGTCTTGATGAGGGAGAGGCTTTAAATCACGTTTAGACATAAATCCTTTCAGGTCACAATCCCAGCATCTGCTAAGCCTAGATAGTTTATAATCACTAAAATTGTTTGAATCTTCCAGTGGAAGGCTTACCAAGGAAGTACTGAATTACCCTGGGTTAATACTTCTAAGAATGAACAGTCAAGAAAATGACGCATAAATTAATATAGTGACTCATAGTAAAATCTAATATTTGTAACGTATCCGAACCAGGCTTGGTTAGCGAAAGATACAGCACTCCATTAGGGCGACCTGTTCTCAGCTATGTTAATTACCTGGAAAGCTGCCAGTTAATGTTCGTCTTCATCCACTCCTGCAATCATCTCTAAACTGTCATCTTCTTACCTTCAAAAACAGAGGAGGGCTTGAAGAAGGTTGGGTCTGTAAAGTAGGGAGGAAACCATAAAAGCAAAAGTACAGAATCCCAATGAGGGAAGATGCTAGAATACATTGTCAGTGAATGGTATTCTTTGGATTGAAGCATCCACTTTAAAGATGGTGTCTCTCAGAGTCTATCTACTTACCATGCCCCGAGTGGGAAGAGTACAGGCAACATTTAGTGCTGTCTGAAGTGTACCATCAGCAGAAGCAACCGTCACCGAGTCACGTGATGTTTTTGGTTCTTTGGATGGACAATGCATTTGCACTTGTACAATACTTTAGTAAATGCATAGGAACGAACATTCTCGTTCCCCTTCACTGAGTTTCCTGGGATTGTGAGATTGCAATGACATGGAGGTATAAATTGACAAATTATAAAATAGCTAGGCAGATTCTGCTTATACTTTTAAGAAGAACAGCAATAAAACATGTGATAAGCGCTGAGTAAACTGATTATGTTGGGTGTATTCATGCGTCTATTTAAATAGACAGTATTGGTCTGGCTTTTCATTTCACACCCCCAATTCTCACATTCCTGGGTCTCCAATTATACTCACAATTCTCTGAACACCTCACTACATGGCCTCTCACATGCCTGTTTGCTTTTGCACATGTTCCTGCCCCTGCTGACATTCCCCTTGGCCTGTCTCCCTGGTGAACCTCTGCTTATACTCCAAAACTTAATTCAAAAGTCACCCTCTGACCTCTGCTCCCCAATATCACCCAGAGTTGGGTGCCCCTCCACTGTGTTGCTGTATTTATACCCTCTATGAGAAAGCACATAACGTTGGATTCCAATTAGTTGTTTCTCCACTTTCCTGTTTCACTGGGCTCCACACTTTTTAAGATCAGGGACTTTCTTTTTCTGCTTTTGATTCTCAGAACACAGTATGCTATATGGTGTACACAAGTGATTGATAAGCATTTGTTCAATGAATGAATAACCCGGAGTGTGCAACTGGCCTGGACACTCTGTGGGGGTATATGACAAATCTAATACCAGAGACCTGACGTACCCATGTAAAGCATCTAAATTACAAAGCTCTGAACTTAATGGTAGAAGCAATGAAAATTATAGCAGTTGAGAGAAGGGAGAGTAAAATTCAGAGGGAAGGATTGGGGAAGGTTTCATGGAGAAAGTGAAATTCAAGCTGGGCTTTGACAGAGGCATTAGAATGGGAGAAGGCAATGGCCTTTTCTTCCAAAAGGTTCACCAGGGACGTAGACTTTAGGAGAGAAAAGTCAGGACACAGACTGTAAAGAGAAGGCCAAGTCTGAGTGTAGGGTTTATGTTGAAGAGTAGGTTAAAATCTGCCCAGTCTTCATTCTAGGCAACTGTGGGAATCTTCTTCCACTGTCTAGTTTTGTATCTTCTTCCTCGGGTCTAGGTGACACACCTGAAAGGAATTTGGCTCTCACTAACACCTTGTGTAGACACCGTTTGTGGAGTTCCTGTGGACCGGGGATCTGCAAAGATGATGCAAAATATTTTTTAGCGAATTGAGTATATAACTGCCTCAAAATATGCAGTACTTGACTTAGCCTTAAATTTTCTTATTCTTCTTTTATAATTTTATGAAGTGTATTTAGGGATCCCTTTTGGCCTTAAACTAAAAGGAGAAAGACATTCTTGTTGCCTTTGTTGTCCTAAACTGTGGCTCTTCAATTTCTGGACTCAGAAAGATCATCTGATTATGGAGGATAAAAAGTCCAAGGGTGAGAAGAAATGGGTTAAAGAGAGAGAAAGGCCAGAGAAGCTGAGGCAGCTGAGGGGCCGTGGGAGCAGCTGCACTCTGTTCAGCGGCAGGTGTGGAGGCGGAAGTACAGGAGCGAGTCGGGCTGCAGGTCCAGGTGGCGACAGGGTTCAGTGGGCTAGTTAGTGAACTGCTCACTGAGACAGTCTGCCTCACCTCTCTTCACACACTGAACAAGCCACTGACCATTTCCTCCCTCGGATTTCCTCGTCCCAAAAGAGGGAATAACAATGTGCATTCGTCAGAGGAATTACTGACCGGTGTCTCACTTAGAAGCAGCTAATAGAAGTGGTACCAAAGACCTTTGAAAACATGAAGCAAAGCAGACAAGTGAAAAATAACAGGAAGTGGAAGAGAGAGCACTCTGTGACCTGAAATGTTCTGTGTCATATGCTGGTGTCAGGGAGGTCATAAAGCCTCAGAAAAGATTTGTTACTTAGGAGGATGGTAATGCTGGGGACCGAGTCACCTGGTAACCTGCTCCTGCATCTCCAGAAGGATATACTCCTCCTAGAACATGTATTTCTGCATTGCAATTGCCCCATCCTCAGCCCATCCCCTTTTCAACTTTGTACAGACCTAAGTGGCCAATTCACTTTACTACACAAATGACTCATGATTTCATGAACTACAAGCAGCAATTCCTTAAGAAGCTTTTTTTTTTTTTTGCTCCCAGTACAGGAAAGGAGCACGCAGAGGCACACCTCTTATAGGCTAGATCTTTTTGATTTGTGAAGCAAAGAAGGTGAGCGAACAACTAGACTCAAGCTCAATGCTCCAAGATCAACTAGAGAATGAAACACGTAACTAACTTCAACAAGGCACATGATTCTTTCTGAATCCTCAGCCTATACTTCCTAATTGAACTGAGTTCAAAATCTCAGTTCCTACAACAGGTCAAAGCATGTACATGTCAGGCATTTTTGCACAACTGGATGTGATTAAGAATTTAAGGAGGAAAAGACAACTTTCTACAGTTTTAAGCACACATCAGCCACTTGACAACTACTAAAACATAGCTGCCTTTAGAGGGTAGTGTGGGTAGCCAACCATTGCTATTCAAGACAGAAATTTTGGCCAACGACCTAGAAGCAAGTGTACAGTGTGTTCCACATGACTATGAGCATTTCTCATCTGGGGGATAACTACATCAACAATTCCTGGAGTTTGCTTGGTTATTTAAAACTTCTGCCTTGGAACTGAGTTCATGGCTTACCAACATCAGCAACTGTTTCCTATTTTGTTGGACACTTTCACAGAAGGAATAGGAAACCATAGAGGAAAAGGGAACCAATGATTCCAGAGAGTTTATAGCCCTTATCACATTTAATCCTCATATGAACCCTGAAAAGTTAGTGCTCTTTTCTCCATTTTACAGATTTTTTAAAAACTAAAGCTCAGAAAAGTTCAGTAACTTGTCTAGGATCTAGATAGCTAGAAATGGAAGTGCTGGAATTTGAATCCAGAATTTCTTGACTCAAAAACCTATGTTTCACCCACAACATCAGTTTACCAGAATAATTTGGACATGGCCTCAAAAGACCTATGCTGGAAATGTGCCTTTTCCTGGTTCTAAGGAAGGATTCCCTTTTTATTATTCAACTATTTAAGCTGCTTTTGTATTATTTACTTGAAAATTCTGAGCATATATATACAATCTATATGTATATATCTTTTTTACAATTGTCTCTTTGTTCCAAGACTGGGAATGAAAATAATTAGAATTTGCTTTTGGGCATCTGTGTCCACTTTAACCTGATCTATTTTGTCTAACGTTTCTTTGCAAAGCTCTCGAACGCATCGTTGGCCCATCTGATCCTGTCGTCTAGAGACCGCAAAGTATTTCACATCTTACCCAGGGAACCGATCACTTTTAAGGAAGGGAGGGCATTCTTTGCTGACTTTTCCCAATTTAAACCCATTGAATGTTGTTTCAACTGCCATTTTAAAGGCGAAGAAGAAAGCAATGCGTCTGTAAAGAGCTCTGTCACTTTTCTCCATGTGATGACTAATGGTGGGGAACTTAAAACCTTATCCTTGGTATCTTTTGGAGTCCAGACAATTCAACGCTCTCTTGGGATGAGTAAATATCAGCCTGTTCCCAGGAAGATTAACTAGCAAGATGATGGAGGAAAAGCTGCTACTTTTTAGAGAGCTATACTTAAACTGCCGTCCACACGTAAGACAAAAATCTCTCCTCAGATGATTTATTTCCATGGTGCCATAATTTCTAGAGAGAAAAGATATTTTGCACAGTTTTAAGAATACCAGTAGTTTCTTTCCAAGATGTTAATTTTGGTCTTAAAGTTGATGTTTGTTAATGTAACATATTTACTGACATTTAAAAGCCTATAAAATAGAATAGAATTAGAAAACCTAGATTTTAGGGCTCCCCTTTCCTGGGCATATACTTGTAGGCAAATGCTCAACTTCTTTACCTGTTGTGGAGGTAGCAATACTTATCCAGCTTTTCTCATAGCCTCACATTTAAAAGGAAAAAAATGAAGACTATTTAAGTACCTTGAAATTTCTAAGGGTCCCAATGGGGAGCAAAGCATGGGTTTTGTGCACAGAAAGCCTGAAATTTGAAACAGCTTTACTACTTATTACCTGTCAGGGCAAGTTCCCTAAATTCTCTGTATCTCGGCTACCTCATCTGTAAATAATCCCTAGCACACTGGGTACTTGTGAGCACCAGGTGGACTACTCCCTCTAATTGTAACATGAGGAAACTGAGGCCCACTTGGTAGTGTCTTACTCAAGTCAACAAATACTGAGTTATACCGAGCGGTGTCCCTGCAGAGATTCACACACTATTGCTTAAATTATCACGCTGCCTCAATTCTTAAGAAGACTGTTTCTTTTTACTTGAGAGCTCTTCTTGCTCCTTTATTTCAGGAGGAATGGTTATATTGCTGACTCTCTCTTGTTTACAGGCTGATGACTCATTTATGAGTTATCTACTCGTCTTGTTCCTTCTTTCTTCCTCTCTCCTGCCATTTCTATCATGGGACCATTTTCTTTCTGCTAGCACGTCTCCTGGAGGTTGTGAAAGAGTGGTGAGCGGCAGTGAATTAACTCCTTGTTAGCAGCCCCATCTCTTGAGAAAGAAGACTCACCCCACTACTGCTGACTGATAAGACAAGACAATCTCTGCTTCCTAAAAAGTCTCCTTCACTACTTTGGTTTCCAATTGTCACTTGCCTCATTCTGCTCTAATTGTTCCCTCTTTGCTGGATTCTTTTCCTTGGCTAAACACTTAAATGTTAGTGCTCCTTGGGGATCTGCCCTTGGTCTTCTCTTTTTATTCTGCTTCTTCTCCTGGGTGATCACATACACACTCGTGTCTTCAGTTACCATGTGTCTGATACAGACTCCTGAATAAATTATGTTTCGCACTGAATCTCTCTCTTAACCTTCAGATCCAGATGTCCCTTGAGCATCTTTGCCTATATCCCTCAGACACGTCAAACACATTGTGTCCAAAAATGAGCTTACTAGCCACCCCTATTCATAAACACGCGCACGCACACAGACACGCACAGAAATATTGCTTTCCTCCTCCTGTGGGCTAACTAATCTGTCATTCTCAACCCCTAACCCACGCTGCCTATCCATCTAGTTTTCAAATCATTTTCATTTTATCTTGAAATATCTCTTGACTCTGGCATCCCTTCTCCATCACTAATGCAGTTGGCTCCATTCTGTACTCATCTTTTTTCTTGCTGTATTATCATAATAGCTTCCTAACTTTTCTCTGTGGCCTAGTTGTCTCCATTCTATCTAATTTGCTCTCTGTATTCTGCCAGAGGTAAATTTCAAAACCAAATTTTGTCTTTGCTGATCTTCTATTAGAAATATTTTACTGGATCCCCGGTGCCTACAGAAGAGAGTCCAAACTGATATATTAGCAATGTTTCCTGCATTTGAACTCCAAACAGCTTCCATCCTCTCTGCTAGGTACCCTGTGGTCCACTGTGCTCCAGTCACAATGAATTTGTCACTTTTCCTTAAGTACTTGCCTTCCATGAGATGTGTGGTTTCCTTCTCAAAGGCCCGCCCATACCTCTCATCTTCTCTTCTTACAACTCTCCCTTAGGTCGCAGCAAGTTAGGCTTTAAGAAAGCAAAGTTTTCTCAGATCCCTCTCATGCATACTTTTTTGTTCCCGCTTCTGTGCATTCACAGCCTTTTATTCATAACTTTATATTATGATATCTTTTTATCTCTCTCTCCCCAACAAGATTTTGAGCTCATCAAATTGGATAATAATTTTCTGTTTTTATCTCAAAGACCCTGTCACATTGGACAATGTCTTACACACAGAAGGAATTCGATAAATTTTTATTGAATGAATGCACTTATGACTATTATTAAGACCCAAGGAGTATTAATTGTTTATCGTCCTCTTTCCATAGTGAAATATTTGATTGTTGATAATCTTTTACTAAATAATTCACTTAGCCCCCTACAAACTAATTAACAGAGAGAACCTTCATAAATGGCCTGGATATCACATCAAGATGTTGAGAATTTAGAGTTAGGATTTCAAAAATATTTGTGTACCGTTATGAGTTTCAGGTGTACCTTTATGGCAACTTTTGGGTCTCCCTAAAGTTTATTTAACTTTAGTTTACTTAAATTGTTTAAAAAAGTAATCACTATACTTAAGCTAATCTGACCCCAAATTTCTGATTATTGTATTAGATCCAAAGATAAGTGGAGAACTGTAAATCTAAAGGTATTCCAATAAACGGATAGAATGAAGTCAGCGTAACATGCAATTTTAGGAAGTACTGCATAAAAGAAGCTATAGAAAAGTAAGACTTTATACCAATTATATTTACATATCCTACAACATAAAATAGTGTTAGAAGTTGAATGATACATTCGTATGTTACATTGGTATGTTGGTTTTATAAAAGTCTCCTGGTATGCAATTAATTGCCTAAGACAGTGCCTAGAGATAAGAAAACAATAATAATAATTATAATAATTAACTTAAAAAAATTTAATTGAGGTAACTGGTTTATAACATTTTGTAAATTTCAGGTGTACATCATTTTATTTCAGTTTCTGTGTAGACGACATCATGTTCACCATCCTAAGACTAATTACCATCCATCACCATACACATGTGCCCAGTCACTCCTTTTGCCCCCCTCCCTCCCCCCTTGCCCTCTGGTAACCACCAACCTAATCTCTGTATCTATATGTTTGCTTGTTTGTTGTTGTTGTTATTTTTGTCTTCTACTTATGAGTGAAATCATACAGTATTTAACTTTCTCCGTCTGACTTATTTCACTTAGTGTAATACCCTCAAAGTCCATCCATATTGTCGCAAATGGCAAGATTTCATCTTTTTTTTATAGCTGAGTAGTATTCCATTGTGTATATATACCACATCTTCTTTATCCATTCATTCCTTGATAGGCACTCATGTTGTTTCCAAGTCTTGGCTATTGTGAATAATGCTGCAATGAACATAGGATTGCATATATCTTTTCGCAGTAGTGTTTTTGTGTTCTTTGGATGAATACTCAGCAGTGGAATAGCTAGATCATGTGGTAGTTCTATTCTTAATTTTTGGAGGAACCTCCATACTGTTTTCCATAGTGGCTGCACTACTTTACTTTCCTACTAGCAGTGTGTGAGAGTTCCCTTTTCTCCACATCCTTTACAACACTTGTTATTTCCTGTCTTGGTAATTATAGCCATTCTGAAGGGCATGAGGTGATATCTCAATGTAGTTTTGATTTGCATTTCCCTGATAATTAATGATGTTGAACATTGTTTCATGTGCCTGTTGGCCACCTGTATATCTTCTTTGGAAAAGTTTCTGTCCAGATCTTTTGCCCATTTTTAATTAGGTTGTTTGTTTTTTTGTTGTTGAGATGTATGAGCTGTTTATATATTTTGGATATTAACCCCTTATCAGATATATGGTTTGCAAATATCTTCTCCCAATTGTTAGGTTTCCTTTCCATTTTGTTGATGGTTTCCTTTGCTGTGGAGAAGCTTTTTAGTTTGATGTTGTCCCATTTGTTTATTTTTTGCTTTTGTTTTCCTTGCCTGGTGAGACAGTATTCGAAAATATGCTACTAAGGTCAATGCTGAAGAGCGTATTGCCCGTGTTTTCTTCTAGAAGTTTTATGGTTTCAGGTCTTACATTCAAGTCTTTAATCCATTTTGAGTTAATTTTTGTGTATGATGTAAGATAGTGGTCTACTTTCATTCTTTTGCATGTGACTCTCCAGTTTTCCCAACACCATTTATTGAAGAGACTTTCCTTCCTCCATTTAATGTTCTTGGCTCCCTTGTCGAAAATTAGCTTTCTATAGATGTATGGGTTTATTTCTGGGCCCTTGATTCTGTTCTATTTGATCTGTGTGTCTGTTTTTGTGCCAGTACCATGCTGTTTTGATTACTATGGCTTTGTAGTATATTTTGAAATCTGGGAGTGTGATACCTCCAGCTTTGTTCTTTTTCCTCAGGATTCCTTAGACTATTCATGGTCTTTTGTTGTTCCATATAAATTTTAAGGATTCTTTGTTCCGTTTCTGTGAAAAATGTTGTTGGAACTTTGATAGGGATTGCATTGAATCTGTAGATTGCTGTAGGTAATATAGACATTTTAACTATGTTAATTCTTCCAACCCAAGAGCACGAAATATCTTTCCATTTCTTTGTGACTTCTGTTGCTTTCAGCAGTGTTTTATAGTTTTCAGTGTACAAGTCTTTCACTTCTTTGGTTAAATTCATTCCTAGGTAACTTATTCTTTTTGTTGAGATTGCATTTGGGATTGTATTCTTAATTTCTCTTTCTGAGAATTCATTGTTAGTGTATAGAAATGCAACTGATTTTTGTAGGTTGATATTACATCCTGCAACTTTCCTGTATTCATGTAATAATTAACATTTATTGGGCACTTACTATATGCTAGATGCTGCGCTAAGTACTTTACATTTATCACTTAATCTTCCCGATATCTCTTTGACGCAGTTCCTGTTACTACTCCTGTTTACAAATGAGTAAAATGAGTCTTACAGAAATTGAATGACTTGTGGGAGGGCACAGTAAACAATGAGTTTTAGAGCTATTTGAACATAGGTCTGGCTGGTTGTTCTGTGTTAAATGAATAAATGCCTTTTAATCATCTTAGTACTATACTAATTAGTAATTAATTGATAAATCCTTTAATAAATTTGTAAAAACTGTGTTTCGACGCATCTAAAATAGTAAGACATCTGGCACATGCTATAGTCATTATTGAGAAGAGAAGAGAAATAAAATTCATTGAGAATCATCAAAGTTAGGTATAGTTAACTATTGGTTGTCTAATCCAACCCTTTACTTTGCTTTAAAGTCTGCTTTTCTATCAAAATCTTGAGCACTTACTATAAAGTATGCCTGTTTGTGTTTCCTGGATCTAGAACTCTTTCTTGGGTAGAAATGTAAGAAAAACTATTTCTTTAAAATTGGACAATTATCAGGAATGACCACTAATATGTTCTTAAAGCATATTGGAGATTTTGAGGTCTGTTTCTTGATGTAGGAGTTTCCTGCTGGAGGGTAATTTAAAAAGTAATTGATAATGAATTCTGTAGGCACTAAGTGTAAATGTACTCAAAATAATCACAATTGAAAGAACCTGCAGATTTTATAATGCTTTTTCCCAGGTGAATTATCTTCAGAATATCTGCCCATCACAGTATGTTACAGGCTGCCAATGAAGAATGCAAATTATTTTTTATTGATGTTTGATCCCCAGAGTTCAATATATGAATAGTAAATGAAGATGGAGCTGAGTTCACTGTAAGATTGGAGGGACATGGAAAAAGTTCCCTTGTCGCAAAACTTTGCCTCCACCCCCACCAAAAAAAAGAAGAGTTATAAGTTTTAAATGTTTTCAAGTCTTTAGTTGCTCTCTATTAACAAATAAATATCCCTGGGAGAGATAAGCCCTTGTGTCTTTATCCCAACCTTAAGTATCAAACTGGGCACCTACCCAAAATTCAGATTCCCAGGCCTAGTCTCAGATTCTGATTTGATAGGTCTGCCGTGAGACCCAGGAATCTGCATTTTAGCGAGCACTTTGATGATTCTGATGTAGATGGCCTTCTGTACAACGCTTTGAAAACACCCTGACTTAATGGATAATTGATGCAACTACTTGTTAACAAACTGGTGATATAGAAGCAATAGTAAAAAGAAAAACTGAGAAATTACCAAACTGAAAATTTATCTCATTTAAAATACCATTCTGGTCCAGCCCTGCCTTGATTCTCAGGTTTATCTGAACTTTCTTACTTCAAGTATCAACAGGTGAAATAAATGAAACAAGAGCTCCTTAACTCACTGTAAAAATTCAAGAAAGGGGAAAAAATGACTTCTGTTTGTTTCCAAATGGTTCTTTCTAATAACCCCAGAAATCCGTGCTGAAATGCTAAAATTTTGGAGCAGAATGTACAAAACATCCTTGAATTATATTTCATTCTTGGGTGCCAGGCACATGGGGTTTGTATCACAAAACTCTGAAATAATAAAAAACAGGTGCCCTGTCAAGTTTCTTTTGTAATTGGGAAACTAAGAGTTGATATATTTTGCAAAGAATTTTAACAAAATAATCCCAATGGATGAATCCTGCGCCCTCACTGTACCTTGAATGAGATCGAGACTGGGGGGAGAGATGAGGGGATTTAGGACTTAAGAAGAATGTAAATGACAAATTAGGCTAATAATACTTTTTATGACTTGTGGGAAATAAATCTTTTTTTAAAAATCACAGCAGTAAAAATGTGGCCCGTTGTTAAGAAGAGCTTGTTCCATACGATGGAGACTGAATTTGGAGGCTTAGAATAAACCTTGCGAGAGTGCTAGTATGGAGAAAACAGGAAGACAACTTCCTCTCTGAACATACACCATTTCCTGGGGAGGAAGTGGGGGCTTTAAAAAAAAAAAGTTCTTTGTTGACTCTGTAACAGAGAGGCATCTATTTAGTGATGACTCTATATGTTTATACAACCTGGACATCGACCTTTAAAAAATATATAATCCTGAAAGCACCTTCTCTGGTAATGGCAAGGATCAAAGCCTCTTGGGTGCGTTGGTTTGGAATTTGTTGTATTTTGTGATCCTCATTGATCTACTCACAGCCAAGCATAAGCTGCCCGGATGGTTTTTAAAGGACAGCAGTTAAACACCACACAAGAAACTGCATTTCAGCGCTGCTCTTATTTTGAATACACTGGCATGTTCTGAGGGAACCTCACCACCCAGCAGGCAGAGCAGTGGAGGGGCTGGGTATTGCCCAGCGTGCCAGGACCTGCCGCCTCCAAAGGCCTGCTCTGTGTGACTAGGTAAAACGAGGGAGCCCCAGGCGGTGTTGTAGATGGGCATCATCTGTGATCAAACTGGTATATAGGATACCTACTGGCTGAAACTTGTTTATAACCAACCTCATGCTTACTAACCAATTTGAGGAATTGTGAGCATTAACCAAGAACCACTCTAACCAAGATCCCTGAGTCAAAGACGATACCGTACAGTGACATTTAAATAGTAACTTTAATATTATATTGAATCTTTGGACAGAATTTGCTCTGTAACCTTTAAGGGGCTGAAAAGATGGGCCAGCAAATAATTGAAATGACATCCTTTGCAGTGCAGCGTTACACAGCAGAAAGAGCACACTGCAAAAAGCGATGCTCAGAGTACCCCAAAGCCATAGATTTCCAGATTACAATAGAGAAATCTAGCTGGTGCAGTTACAAGAAAACAAGTCCCTTTTCACTGAGAGCAGAGTAAATCCCTTTTATGAAAACAAAAGGGGAGTGGATTTAACATCATTCCTTAAGTTACCTTGAAGAATGTTATGGTCCAAGTTTACTGCTTTTTTTCAGCAGGTTGAATGGTATCTTTCCCTCCCTTTTTGTATCCTCCTAACACTTCATGGTCTATGTAATTTTTGTCCTTCTTTTATTCACCAAACTTAATATTTTAAAAAGATCTTTCTAAAACCATATGTTTTCCCAGTGTTCCTTTTTATACCTCCATTATTTCCAAAAATTTCTGAAGTATTTGATAAATAATATCATGGAGTTGCAGAGTTGCCCCCAAATCCACACTCAACACAGGCTTTATTTCCTCTGTTTGTATGTGGTGTTTGCAGGTAAGAATAAAAGAAAAAAGCATTTGCCTTTTTTTATTTTCGGTCTAAAGACAACAAAGTGAGATAGATTACCTGATGCCTCTTGACCTTCTGGCAATTTCAGTATCCCTACATAATAAAAACTTTTCAACAGAACATTTACTTTTTTCTTTTATTAATACTTATCAATTACGGTAATTATCCATTTTGCCTGAAATAAGCTAATTTTTAATGACATATAAGCTAATTTGTTTTCCCTGTTCACAAACCATTTTGAAAATACTAAGGAAGTATTTCTGGATAACCAATAAAAACCTCTATTGCTTAACCTGCTCAATAATAAAAATTAACTCCATCAGGGGCTGGCCCCGTGGCTGAGTGGTTAAGTTCGCGTGCTCCGCTGCAGGCGGCACAGTGTTTCATTGGTTCCCATCCTGGGCGCGGACATGGCACTGCTCATCAAACCACACTGAGGCGGCGTCCCACATGCCACAACTAGAAGGACCCACAACGAAGAATATACAACTATGTACCAGGGGGCTTTGGGAGAAAAAGGAAAAAATAAAATAAAAAAGCAACAAAAAAAAAACAAAAACAAAACAAAACAAAAAATTAACTCCATCAAAACACAAACTAGATAGGTGTTTAGAACCAGAAAGTTCATAGAAGTTACTGTTATTACCAAAGATATCAATTTTTATTTAGACATATAAGTAATCCTTATTTCTCCTTAAATATGTAAAATTTTCTGTTGAGGACTTGCATGGAAAACTTGAAAAAAAACACCTGAAGGATCAAAACCAAAATGCAGCTTTGTTTTCTTTTAGGAATCAAGACCTCAACATCCAGCTGTTTTTGCTCTAAGCCAGAAATTGGGGAATCTTTCAAAAGGAGAAACAAAGAAGGCAGTGATTGAAGGAGGCAGGCAGATCTTTGACCTCTGAGGGGAAAGGAAAGAAAAGGATTCGGATAGCAAGGAGACCTCTAGCCATCAGCCTGGAAATTAGGAGAAGATAGAATGCAGCCCCTCGGAAGCAATGACTTTGGGGCTGTTGCAAGAGTAATTATCTAACTTGCCGAGTAAATTCAGCCTGTGAGCCACAGCGTGTGCCGTGGGTTCTAGTCTGAGCAACACAAATCACACGCTTGCATTCGCTACCATGTCTTCACCAGCCTGGTGCTTGGGCACATCGTGTAAGTCAATTAAAGTTAGTAAAATTGAATTAAACTTAGCTTCAGCCTCTTGCAGGGTGTGACCATGTCTTATTTCTATTGGTATCCCAAATGCAGTGCCTGAAACACACTAGGTACTAGACACTAACTGTATGTTTAATGATAAAACAATTACAGAGCATTTGCAATATACCAGGCATCGTGTAAGGCCGTAAGGATGGTCCCTGGAAGTTCACACACAGTCTTGTAGAAATAGTTAAATGAAATATATTGGTAGATCTGTTGTGTTAACGTCCTCTGAATAATCATTACTAACAAAAAAAATGGCAACAATCAGGTCACTACAGTAATTGCTCAAGGAACAATGCACAGATTGGAACAATTATGTGGCAACCATATGGCTATGCATTTTACCATGTTGACATCATACTGTAAAATTCACACATTATATAAAAAGAAATCACACCAGGAAAGTACAGCCTACCACAAATAGTAGAGTGAAACACACATCATTGAAGTTTACTGCTTAGTAACAGATTTAGAGATTTGAGCTTCTGATTCTTAAGAATTTCATTGATGCCAATTTTGAGAGGCCCTCTAGTCAATGTGAGAAAAATGAAGGGTAACAAGAAATGAATGTAGTAGAACAGTGATGAGAGGGGGCAAAGAACTGATTGAATTTAGGTGCAGCTAATGTTACCTCTAAAACATGTAAAACCTCTAAGGCCCACCTTGGCAGGGAACTGGGACACCTGGGTCCTTGTAGTCTCTCTGCTTCTAAATAGCTGTATGAACTTAAGTAAAATTCCTTACCTGTAACATGAAGGCACTGAATTATTTCTAATATGAATTGTGGTTTAACAAGAGAAAAACCGAAAACACATCTAGGGTCTTTGCTGAGCCCTCTTAATGCATATGCTTTTACTTTATAAACATATCAATAGAGTTATAGGCCCATAATTCAACGACCTCTTTGTCATCCTGAACATAATTAACTTGATAGTACAGGTAAGGTAGTGTCCGCAATTCCTTGATAATGTCCCTCTCCAAGGGAGAGCTCCTCCTCAAGCTCCTTTGTTTTCACAACACTTTCTGGTAGTTCTGTTACAGAACTTGCCTGGAGCAGTATATTTTACTTAGTCTGATTGTTTGTATGTCTGTCCTCCACACTGGACTCTGAGTTCCTCCAGGGCAGCTGCCATGACTGACTTATCTTTTGGAGTCCTTGCATACTACAGGGATTGAATTGACACATGGTAGGTGCTCAATAAATAGTCAATGGATATTTAATCAACTTAGTTGGGCGATAGCGTACGTAGTGTATGTGTCAGATACCTTCCATTTGCCCCTCTGGATCCATCTCCACCCTTTTCCACCCTGCTCTGGCCAGGAAGTTCTTGCTGCTTTCAAAACAGCTACTTTATGGGACTCTCTCCTTCTTGGTTCTAGAAACTTCTTCCTCCTTCCGTCCTTCAGGACTAGGGATGGTGACAGAGTCTCTGCTATTAAGCCTACGTTCCTGCTCTAACACTTGGGACTCCCCCACACCCTCCCCACACTTGGATGATTAATCCTTAACCTCTTCATGAACTGTCCTAAGGGGAGGGCACCACCTATTTCCTGTCAGGACCCTCACTAATACGATAGATAAGAAAGGAAAAAGATTTCATTTTAAAATGTGTTTTCACATTCATATTATTGAGAATGGCCACACTGAATTTTTTGGTAAACATTTCGACAAATAGATCCTTGTGTAGCCTAAGTATTTTTATACACAGCTGACCCTCACTGATTTACTCATTCCTAAGTATGATGTTACGCATTCATTTCAGTGTCTACACCACAAATGGATTTTGCATTTGAGTTAGTAATTATTTATGTTTACATTTGGCCATTGGTGTTTAAAGTATTTCTCTGTGACTTGTGACTTCTTCCATTGGAACATAGTGCCCCAAGAGAAAGGGTGCCATCTTTTTCTTTTTTTGGAAATGTCCTACAGCTAGCAGTCTTATGGCTGACTGATATCTGAAAAAAAAAATCTAGATATTTAAATTATGAATATGGCCTAATAAATGTAGAGCCAGATCTGACAACAAACATTTTGAACATTTTTAGATCTAATTTGATAGGACGTGTTACATTCTTTTCTAGAGCCAGCAATTCCTAAGGGAGTATCTAACCAGTTGATTAGTATCTTCATGGTGAAATAATTTGAAGAATCATTAAAATGTCCGTCCTTTAGAGAATGCTAACATATTAGTTCAGGTAATGGTCCAGATAGGTCATGGCTTTATCATCAACATGTAAGCACTGTGAAGTCAGAGCCTGTTTCTGTTTTGCATGCTACTGAATCCTCAGTGCATGAAACAGAGTCCGGCATCTAACGAGTGTTCACTAAGTATTTGTTGATTAAATGAGTATATTAGGGGGCCAGCCCGGTGGCGTAGTGGTTAAGTTTGCGCGCTCCACTTCGGCAGCCCGGGGTTCACTGGTTTAGATCCTGGGCACCAACCTACACACCACTAGTCAAACCATGCTATGGTGGCATCCCACATAGAAGTACTTGGACTTACAACTAGGATTTACCACTATGTACTGGGGCTTTGGGGAAAGGAAAAAAAAGAAGAAGATTGGCAATAGATGTTAGCTCAGAGCCAATCTTTCCTACCAAAAAAAAATAAAAAAGAATATGTGGGAATTTGCTTATATTATCGTTGTCTTTTTATGTTTTTGTGGTTGCTATATTGTCATTCATAAATGATAAAAAAGACTAGGTTCATATTTTCAACAGATATTTATTGCATTCTTAGTCTATTCAAAGAAGCACTTTGGGAGCTCACATTCTACAGGTGAAAAATATCCTCTTGAACACAACAGAGTCATTGGTGGATTCCGTCTCAATGGCTTTTCTTTCATATCAAAATAACTTTGCTCAAAGCAAGCCTTTACCTCCCTCTCAATCGCTGATTTTTGCCAGCTTTGCACAAATATATTGAAGCAATTATCACTTTCCTAAAGAGTGCCTGGTTCTATTCTGGGATTCCGTGGCTGGTGACCATGTTGTGCCTTTTCATGTGGACTCGATTACTCTAGTAAAACTGCTGGAAAGCTATTCCTTCTTGCATGTTTTTCTACCTCATGGTAGAAAACAGAACTTTCCTCTTTGTCTGTGATTTGCATGAAGCTTTCAGGGTGTCACAGTTCCATTAGAGAGTTTCCCAAGTCCTTTTATTAGATTTTCATGTGACTCCAGTTGGTCTATACAGGCTTTTGTATTCATAGACGTTTTGATTTATTCACAAACGCTTTTTACTTGTTTGACTATAAATAGGTTCTTGATGTGAGTCAGTCTCATGGAGTAGTCCTGGTAGTCTCAGAACGTGGAATATGTTGAAAAAGCTCCAAACTAGAGTAATTGTTCCTTAATCTAAATAGACTTCTAGAGGATGCAGAGTTGATGAGGGACTGGTACGTGGCAAGACGCTGTCATAATTAGAAAGTGCACATTCCCTTTAGGCAATGAAATAGCTTCCTTCTCCTCCTTCTTTTTCCTTTTTCTCCCTCCTACTCTTTCTCTTTGTTTTTTTTTTTTTTTTTTTGAATACCCAGAGATGCATTTCCCTTTGTAAAGATTCACATTTATGTCGTAGAGAGAAATTCTTTATAGATCCATCAAGTAGGTACAAGTAATTATTTTAAGTAGTTATATACAACTATCTAAATAGCTATTGGTCTGAAGAATTCATCCGTGAAAATAGTTCTTTACAATGTATTTTCAGATTTCCCTTTTTTTTTAATTAAGAAAAAGACAAGACGTGAAAAACCAGTCTTTTTTTTCAAATGAGGTAAAAGTCATTGTAATCTTAGGAAGTATTACCTCCAAAATCATGAAACCAAAGACGTTCAGAAGTAAAGCTTACCATATCTTGGTCATTTTTGTTACATGGAATTGTCTTTCCTATGTTTTTCCTCCATTGTCACCTCTTAGGGATGGTGCCATTGCCCCTTGATTACTTTGTACACTGGTGCTTTCCCTGAAATGGCCATTTTCAGTCAGACCCTTAATGTTGTTTCAACATTTCTCCACCCCTATTTCCCTCTCCCATAGCCCCTCCCCTCCACCACACACCCCTTGCACTACTGCAGATGTTAACTTGTCAGAGTCCAGACGTTCCTAAGATGTCCGCAGGAAGAGATGGCAGTGTGGGGCATAACTGTGACCTGAAGGAAATAATAATTTGCAGGCGAGTTGCTGTGAGGAACATACTAACTTAGGACATCTTTGTCTGATGAAATCTGTCAGGCTCTTAGTTTTCCAAATGTGGGAACTTTCGTACTTGTTTTCCTCTTCGGCACAGGATAATTCCCAAGAGAGATTCCATTCATTCCTTGTAGAGAAACAGAAGAGAAAGAATGAAGTTGAGCTAGTAGCTTGTTAGGAGAGTTGTGTTTACTCTGAGATCTGATTCAAGAAATGGACTTGGCATCTCAGCAAGTCCAAGCTAGAACTTACCCATTTAGCAGCTGGGCCATGTAGAGTCCAGCCATGGATTCTCCTGAGCAGGGACTGTTACAGTTATCTAGAACACGAAGTGGGCTAATGAGTATATACATAGAGACTAATTGTCGGGAAAGTCACTAATTAGGGTCGCGTTTGCATTTTTATTGTGACTAATCTTTCATTTGATTTGAACTAAAGTTCTTACTATCTTTCCATAGGTGATAACAATGTACCTCAATTCCTCAGACGTGTATGAAACACTCATACTTTTATTTCTTACTTTACCCAAGTTGATTCCTGGTCACCCTTCCTCTCCTTGTCCCTCAAGAGATAGTTTTCAGTAATGTTTTCTCTACACTAAGAAGTGATTCCCTTCCCAATGGAACTAGAAGCTGAACCCTGCTTAATGAAATGGTTGGTCTTTATTTTGGCATTAGTCCAAATTGATGAAACATAGAGGGACTTTTACATTCATTATTTTATTCATCTTTTATAGAAAAATGTGGAGACTGCTGCGTGGGTTTGGCTTTCTGCCAACTAGTGCTGCCACTGTTTTCCTGTGATGCATATTCACATGAGTCAACAGAAGCTTTTTTGACTAAGCAGAGTTAGATTTAGCAAGACTGTTTGCATCAGGGTGTTGGATGTGGGGGAAACAAGAATAAGAAGGGGTAGTGGGGCCTCAGACAGAAGCACTGACAAATAGGTTCCCAAAACAATGGAGTCACCACAGCCCCACACCACCTCATATCTCCCCAGAACAAGTTCTACGTGGTAGACAGACAAAGAAGAGCTCGGTGTTGTCATCACTTGCTCACAGACCTACAGCCCCAGAAGAATCTGGCACCTGGATCTCAGAGAGGGTGGTGTAGCTTCTGAGAAATGAGGCTGCAGTGCAATGCCTCACGTCTCACTTTGTCCATCCTTGAAGCCAGTCTTTCGATGAAGATCCCTGGTGAATTTTAGCATGTCATTCCTGTGAAGAAGCATATGACTTAATAGCAGATCAAGGGGAAAAGGCTAAAAAGCATTTCATAATGTGGTGTGGTGGGAGGAGCAAATTCTTAGCCTGGGTTTATGGAAATAAATGATCTGAAATAAGGAATGTGTATCAGTTAGACTTATCTTTGGCTGTGAGTGACAGAAAACACAAATTAACAGTAAGTTAAACAAAAGCATTTATTTCCCTCTCTTGTAAAAGAAGTTCCAAGGTTTGGTCCAGGAGAGGGAGATGCTTCACAGCGTCAGGGATCTACATGCCTTCTCTCTTGCTGTTCTACCAGCCTCAGCATGTGGCTTCCATGTGGTGAGACAAGATGGCTGCTAGAGGCCCAGTCAGGAAGCAGGAGGAGGGAGCAGCAGCAGCAGGGACTGCCCCTCTGTTTAAGGACTCTTCCCAGAAGTCACGCATGATACTTTCATGCAAGTCTTAGTCACATGGTCACCCCTAGCTGCAGGAGTGCCTGGAAAATGTAACATTTATTTGGGATGGTTATGTGGCCAGCCCAAAATCAGGGATGGTATGACTAATGAAGAAGGAAAGAATGGATATTGTTCTCCCTTCTGGAACTTTGTCAGTGTTCTCCTTACTTCCCAGAAAACTAGTGATCTCTCCATGAGAAGTGAAAAGGCTTCTCTGCTCTGTCTGGTTCACAACACACCTAGGGTATGCTCTTCAGTTCCAAGAGCTACACTATAAAAGAAACATATGTAAGCAAATAAATTCACAAGTAAATTAGCAGGGTGGTGGGAGAACCAGGACTCTCCATCTACCCTAGTGTTGGCTAAAAGGATTGAATGGACAGGTCATATGAGGGACAAGTGAGGGAACTGGTGATGTTTAGCCAGGAACTTTCTCCTTTCTCAGAAAAAAACATTAGGATGACATGATATCTGACTCAGAACGTCTGAAGAGCTATTCAAATGTTCCCGGTTGGTAGAATTAGAACATGCCCAAATCAGTGAGTCTGACTTGAGGTACCATGTAAAGGAGCGTTTTCTGATCCTCAGAGAGGCCTTGAGTTTGCATGAGCTGTGTCTGGGGAGAGTGAACTTGCTATGGTCAAAGGGATTGAGGCGGTGGCTGTAGGGTCAGTTGATAGCCTTCTAACATGTCATCCTGGCTGTAGTCTTACCAACCACTCAGGCTATCCTCCCTATTGCCCTTGGCGATCTTTTTAAATGCAAAGTAGATCAAATAACCTGCCAGATTAATCCCTCTCAATGGCTTCCCATTTCCTGTCTACCGCCCAGTTCCTCCTGACCTGGTCTTGGCTTACTCACCCAGAGTCTCCAAACATAATTTCCACTTCCTCAAATGTGTCAAATTTCTCTCCTTTCTGAAACTTTACCCAAGTTGTCTCCTCTTCCAGAACACTCTCTTCCATACTCGCTCTGACTTCACCTGGCTAACTCCTACACATTCTGAATCGTCACTTCCTCTCTGAAGTCTTCACTGCCACCCACTCAGACGGGGGATTCCCATAACTTCCGACACCTCCCTTAGCACAGCACTGACTACAATTACTGCAACTGCTTGTTTAATGATCTGCCTTTCCAACTAGACTGTAAGCCCCCTGTAGGCAGTGACTGGTATCCTCAGACTTAGCACACTGCCTGGTCATAGGAGGTGATAACAGTAAGATTGAAGGTTATAGAAGGTGTTCAAGCATCAGCTGAGGGGAGATCCAGGCTAAGGAGGAGGGAGAAGAAGAGGTAGGAGTAATGAGGAATGGAGAACAAATAAAAGAGTGCCTTTTGCCCCAGCCTCCCTTACATTCTTTCCAGAGTAGTGGGATAGAGGCCTGTGAAGGAATTGCTTCCCTCAGGTTTCTTGGATTGCCTCCCAGCCCCCAAAGAGTCAGAGCTACTGTTACAGTGGAATTTGAAATACTAGCTATGTTAATGGAGGTCAGAATTACCAAGACTGGATTTACAGCTCCAAAAATTGACCCAGATTTATTTTCCATTATTCAAAAATAGTTATGTTGAAGGAGGAGCAAGGGGCTTCTTGGTATATAGACTATCACCAACATGTTCCTGGACTTAAATCTTGTTTGGCTTTGCTATCTATTCTGGAGGATGTGACAGTGAATCTCAGTGAGTTGGGCAGTGCTTCCGGTCCTGACCACAGCAAGAGCAGAATTTGCATATGAGCTGCTGTGGCCTCCCAGACCTTAGTGACCTGGGCCAGCCACCCATCTCTGCCTTTGCTTGGAGTGATTTTTACAGGCACTGAGTAAACTGCTGCCCTGAAATGCCTACCGCCATTTGCTTCCTGATGCTTAGCATTCCACACTTAGAGATGAGGCCTCAAATACAAGGACCACAAGAATAACATGGTTTAAATTCACATGGAGATGTGTGGGATCCTTTTGAGAAAGAGGAGACTGTTGGGCTATAGAAAATATGGGGAGAGAGAGAAAAAAGAGAAGAGTTTGAGACAGGAGAGGTTAAAAATTCTAAGGAGGCTGAGCAGGCAGAAGATAAACCACATTTAATGTGTAATTTTGCTTAGCCTTATATCCCCCAAACATAATAGACAGGAGCAGTTTCTTGCTTGGGGCTGAGGGGGCAGCCAAGGAATAATTCGGACTGGGAATGGACCTCTTGCTTCCAGCATGGGCATCCTCTCTCCTCCACTAGAGCTACTGTGGGATGCTCTGACCTGCCATTGCCCTTGAATGGGTGAGACATACAGCCCTGTATCTGTATTGCTGCTGCTGGGCCTCAGCAGTCGGTCCCTGCTGTTTTGTTGGCCTGGCCTCCTTGCCTCGGTATACACAGACCATCAGAAAGTGGGTGACTAGTCAAACAGGATACGATTTCCCCAAGAGGAAGGGTTTATGCTCATGCAGCCTGGGACAGTGGTCACCTTGCCAAAGGTGTTTTAAGTAGAGACCTTTTTGAGGCTGATTGGAAATAACTAACTTTTCCTAGAATGAAAATCCCCAACTGACATGAAATATTTATTGTCTCAATTACGGCAAGAAAGCACATGAACAGCGATCTTATTGTCTCCTCCATTTTTGTTTAAAAGACATGTAGGTGCTAATAATGTTGTGTGTACAGAGCACTAATTAACAATTGCCACTTTTTATTTATATTTACCCCCTAAAAATTTAACTCATTGATTTTTTAAGAATGCTCAGTCTGTTCATCTTTGTTGTAGGTGTGTATGCTGTGATATTAGACATTTTAAAATGTGTAGATGATCAGAGAGGTTTAATTCTCTTGACACATACAATGACAGTGTTTCAATTCTATAAACAAAACCCTCTGGTGCGATTAATCATTAACCTTCTTGCTTTGGGGATTAAGAGAGAGAGAGAATGTTAACTCTTTTGTGACTTATTGTAAATCAGCAAGAGGGGAAAGATGGCAGAGCATGTTGTTTTTGCTATCTAAAAACTGACAATAGTTTAGCAATCAGAGTATAATTTGCACATAAACCCCCAATACCTCATTTTCAAGTATACAAATCCAGCCCTTGCCTTTTTACTGAGTTAGTTGGACTTGTCTCCACACTCTGGATGTGCATGTCCTGATTACTTGCTGCAAGTTTTCTCTCACTTCCATTGGATCCTAGTAAATCATGCCTCTCTCTTCTACTTTCTGCTTGTCTGTTTGGTAAAGGAGATGAGTCATTATTTTCTTGGGGAAGCAGACACACAGAAGATACAGACAATTCACTTGTAGTTTTCTGAGTTTGTGAGCTGATGGAAGGATCGCATTGATCTTCTTCTGTACTTTAGCACTGGAGGAAATGGAGAACTCTACCACCCCTGCGTCCTTCCTGTAAGCTCATCCTCTGAGCTTTTCTCCTTTGGCCACTAAGCCCTTTGGGTGCTCTTGGGAAAATACCCCTGTGCTGGAGCTCCCCAGAACTATCAAGTGGTGAACTGAGGTGTTTCTGGAAATGTAGGTAAAATCCAAGAGACCACTGTGGCATACTCTGTAGATTTAAATATACTAATCATGTTTTTCTCGTGGATGCACCAGGCTCTCACAGGTCTTTGCAGAGAAAGACTATATATATATTTTCTTTTCCTAATGCATGAATGATCAATAGCATGACTCTTAGTTCTATCAGTAGTCAGTCTAGGGGTAAAAAGCCTACACTGTAGGGAAAACATGAGGTAGAAAGATTTGGTTTATATAGCATGGATGTCTGCACTGTTCAGAATATTTAGCTCTCCTAATTTCATTTTACCCACATAGAAACAAGCAGGAAAAAAAAAGTTCAGAGTCTGAATATTTTTAATCTCCTGTTTCCCAAGCAGGCATATGTATCACAGAATTTATTCTCGTTAGGAATTTCTAAGCATTCTAATTCTAAATATAAAACCTCACCTATTTGACAGTGTTCCTTTAAATGTCAGAGTTGCTGGAGAGGTTGAGGGGCAGGGAGGGATCTGAACTGAACCTCGGGAGGATTTTAATGCATTCCCCTCGGTGTCTTTTCTTCCTGAGAATAAAGGGAGGGAAAGGAGCCAATGGACTCAGCCCTATAGCAACATTTTTCCCCAAGGAATTTTGTATTTAGTTCTCGTGCCTTTGGCTAATAAAGAAGAGAGACACATTTAGCTCGTCTGAACAAAAGAAAGCAACATTTCAAAATGTGGTTCTTTTACTTGTAGATTTTCTAGATTTTATATCTCATCCAACTCAAGGTTGTAAAATAAAGAGAACAAATTATTTTTAATGCAACAGATTTATTCTCTCCTTGCAGTAAACTGCTTTACATTAGGGTGGCTTGCTTTCTATGCAGACAAAATGAAATGGAGGAAATTATCTAGCGGATTCAAACTGGGAGAGAGCCACACTAACACATAATTTCAGCCCTCAGCTATTCCCTTTCCCAAATTACCTGGAGAATTCCTTAACCTCTCACCTTTACTTTGACTCTTCAGATGTAGGCTTCAACTATGTATACACAGTATTACCAGTTTAAACACTAGGACTAAATTGACTCAGTAATAAAATAACTAAACTGGTCTAGTTAACCCATACCTTCCACCCCCCAACTCTGCCACTCCTGACTCCTCCACGCCAGCCTCCGATTCATTTGACCGTTTATTTACATGAATTTATTGGACTGACCACCTGGCCTGCTATTACAGAAACTTGGTCTTTCTTTTATTTCTGCAACTGTCAATTTTTGTTTTTTGTTTTGAGGCCAGTTCTAGATTGTTTACCCTTTGATGGATAGGCCTGTGCTTCTCATTTGGTTCCACTTAGACAAACAGTAGGGGTGTAAAAAGGATGCTGGGGTCCACATAACAGGGGGCTTGGGTCCTCTCCCCTCTGGGCACTGTCCCCTCTGCAGACACAGCTACAGAGAGAATTAGAAAGGAGCAACAGGGCGCCGACCCGATGGCACAGCAGTTAAGTTCGCACGTTCTGCTTCTCGGCGGCCCGGGGTTCACTGGTTCGGATCCCGGGTGCGGACATGGCACCACTTGGCAAGCCATGCTGTGGTAGGTGTCCCACATATAAAGTAGAGGAAGATGGGCACTATGTTAGCTCAGGGCCAGTCTTCCTCAGCAAAAAGAGGAGGACTGGCAGTAGTTAGCTCAGGGCTAGTCTTCCTCAAAAAAAAAAAAAAAAAAAAAAGAAAGGAGCTACAGAAAAGAGAAGGAGACCACGTGCTGGAATTTGTCAGTTGCTTGTGCTATGTCTCTTAAAATGCAGATCAGAGGAGTATATGCAGACACCTAAAATGAGGAGATTGTCTGGTTAAAGCAAATGGATAAGTCAAATATATCTTCCTCAGATTTCATAAGAAAAAGGATAAAGACCAATGAAATATAAAGCATCTCACTCTTCAAAGAGAAATTTCCATTTTCTTACAAAGGAGAAGGCTTCATTTGAAATTGGTAAATACATTGCTGCTTTGCATATGTTCCAGAAAATACTATTTGTCTTTTTGAACCTCACAGGATTAGTTGTTTTATTACTGTTTCTTCTTATTTCTGGAGCTAAAGATGTTATACAAGTAGGAGAGCTCACAAAAATCTATCAGCATGTCTTTAACATGGTGTTCTGCCAAGTGAATACTGCCGTCTGATCAAATTGACAGTGTCTTTCTCGCTGGGGAAACACAATGCCACACAATTCCATTCCCCCAACATCGTATTTTAATCAATGGAAGATGGCAAGAGCCAGAGAATGAAGCACATGGTTCCTGAAACACTTACTCAGGTTTTAAAAGTGTACCTAAGACGTGATTCCTGGAGTTTACAGTACTGTAAATTATTCTAAGGCATATGCTCCACCAGAATTTTTATTTTAAAATAATTCAGTTCTAATGGACACAGGGCGGGGTCAGAGGGCCTGCATGAAACAAGCCAGGTAAATTTCCATGATTCATGGGCACTAGGCAATGTCTAGTTGTAGTTGATCGTTCATGCTGGCATATGTCCCAAGTAAAGTTCATCCCAAGTGTGGACAACCTGTCTGCTCTTAATAAACTGGAGGATAGTCTTATTCTGCCTCCAGTTAGTTTGAAGGCTGGGAGTAAGTAGCTAGAAGAGGTCATTCCAAGAAATACTAGTTTAGAGACAAAATTCTTCCTAATCTTTTGAAAACAGTTGTCTTTAAACAGTTTCGCTGTGCTAGAAACACTTGGGATGGAAGTCTTGGCACGAGATATGATTATAACATCACAAAGTGCCTCATCACAGATAACCTCCATTTTTCTTAAAATTATAGATTCTTAGGATTAGAAACATCCTTAGAGGTCTTTGTACCCTTAAAATATCTGTGTTTGGATGACGTTAACTCCTCATCTAGGGCTCTTTGCTTGATGAGCTCCTTCTTCCCTGAACCCAGTTTAGAAATGGATCTGTCACAATGATGCTCCTTGTTATGAAGGACCAGCGAGAAGGATTGTGAGGACCTGGTCTTGGAGGGTCTTGCTGGTGTTGCATGTAACTTTTCTTAAAAGTGAGAGCAAATTTCATCCTTCCTAGAAACCATGTGATTCCCTGGCTGCCCATTCACCCCCAGCCATCTTCTAGGGTCTCAGATTCCTGGCCCTGTTCTCCAGCCAGATCTGACCGGTAGCTTTGCAGAAGGCTCAGCCTCGCTTGATTTTGAAGCCTCTATTCTCCTCTCTGGGACTCTGTTTATTCATGAGCTGGGCAACTGCAGAAGTCCAAACTTCACATACTTATCTGGATTTGTGTGAAAATACCTTATATGCCACCCAGTAGGATATCAATCCATGCGGGGATTCCTGCCAGAACAGCCCATCAGTGGCCTTCCAGCTTGGTTTTAACACTGTCACTGACAGAACTCATATGCCACAAGCAGTCACTTTCATCTGAGTCTAGCCTCTTATAACTCCATGAGTTGGTCCTAGATAAGAACTTGGGTCCACACCCCATTAACTGAACCCCTCTTTCACAGGCTAGAGCTTCAGCTAATTAAAGATAACTCTTATGTTTCCCCTAAGGTACTTCTTCTACTGCCTAAATATCCTCAGTCCTTTTCATCTTTTTTTATATAAAAATAGTTCAGATTCTCCCTCCATCTAGCCTGGCATGTCCTCTAAACAAGTATCAGTTTCGGTATCCCCCTTCTAAAAAGCGATACAGAAAACTGAACACTATACTCCCAGTGAGGTCTGACAAGAACAGAGTAGAGGGGGACTAACCCTATGTTTGCAACCTCAGATCACATTAGTTATGTTATCGGCAGCCACATTATATGATTGACTGGTATTGAGATTACTGCCAACTAAAACTCTCTGTACCCCATTGTCTCTTTCAGAATAGGCCCTCAGTAAAATTGTGACAACTTGAATTAAATTAAATCCTTTTTATACAGTAGCCTCGGCTAGATTGCTTATCTCCAGTCCTGTTCATTTCGTACAATTGATATTTTATGTCCAAGTACAGCGACTTCCATTTATCTCTGGTAAACATCATCATTTTAGGGCTGGTTCATGGTTCCAGCTTGTTGAGGTCTTTTCTGTTACTGAAAATATTTCTTATTGCTCTCAGCTTCATGTCATTGATAAATTTACTGAGCGTGCTTTTACAAATTTAACCAAGTTATCAACACAAAGATTAAAAAAGACAGGGAAGAGATCCAAGTTCTGTGGCATGCCATAAGAGCCGTATGGATTGTCATTCTTCCTTGAATCAGCTCTAGATATGGATATATAAACCATTACAAATCCCTCTGAAAGAGGTGGCCAGTAAGATCCTGGATTCTGTGGTCAAGCAGACCTGGATTTCAAATTCAGCCCTTTCTCTCACTAATGGCGTGGCCTTGGACAAGTTCATTAAAATTTGTTCACCAACAGACTGCTCATTTGTACTAATACTTCCTTCCTAGGTTTTTTGAGCAGATTAAATGATATCATGCCTATGAATTTTGGACCAGTGCTGGCACATGTTTGTCTCCCATCAATGTCCCCCCAGTTCCCTTTCTCGCATAAAATGTCTACATCTCATTTACAAGGGTATCACACACTCTAGGTTCATCAGTAAGGTAAAAATTCAGTAATCTATCGCTTCATCTGTGGTGGCTTTTTTATTTCTTATTTGCAAATTTTCAGTGTAAATCACGCCTTGAAAAAAGAGGGTAAGAAAAATAGGAATTAAGATTGTTTTTCTTTCTTTATGCCATCTAGTAACATGTACCACTAACCCCAGTCATATACATTCTTGGTATGCTTTGGCTCTGAACTTTAGAAGAAAAATTCTTTTAGTCATCTTTAATATTTTATAACGATAATAAATTAAGCCAAATGAATAAAAAATATAAACATCCTACTTCCATCTTTTAAAGCTCTTTCCTCTTGTGATGTATTCTTTTATGAATGAAGGTTTCACTTTCTAGAACTGTTCCTGGATAATTCAACAAGAACACCTACAATCATATCTATAACAAACAAGGTAGCGAGTAGATTTGGAGTTCTTATAGCTTACATTGTGTGTCTACAGAATGAATATGATGAAACATGACATAAATTAGTAAATCCGTCAAGAGGAAAACAGATTTGCTGTCACAATTAACCTGTTGTGCTGCAATTTCAAGGCTGTAGATTTTCAATTACCTGAAATTAGTCATAGTGATAGGAGACTGCTTTTCTTTCTAGTCTACCCCCCAACAGTGTCTAAGCCTGTTTCAGATATTTCCAATGGAGAACTTAATATACCCATTTTAAATGAATTTTAAAAGTCTGTATTCCCCTTAGAGTAACTCTTGGTAATTAAAAACACGGAGATCTTATATGAATATTTGCAAGGTGGTAAATTAGTAAGCATAAAATTTGTAATGTACAAAATGTCCACTAGTTGAAAAAAAAAAACCTATTTCAATAAGAAGTCTAGACTCGGCGCTATTGGCTTTAATTGTATAATGGAAATCCATTTTTATGCATTACCAAACCCTCATCAGATCATGCCTCGGGAAACCAATAGGGAAATCACCTATTTTATTAAAGTAGATGTGTCAAGAGAATAATAGGTGCAAAGGTAGTCATTTCCATGAGTGGAACCAGATGCAGAAAAAATCCACCCCCTAACACTGAACTAGAATCTTCTTTTGGCTAATAAGATACGACTAAATTCCAGAAATGTTACTTCAGTTAAAAGAGTAATGATTTCTCATCAGTGGCTCTTTGGCCATTTGAAATCTTTTGCTTGTTTGTTTAGCAGGATCTTTTTTTTAATGTTGAACAAATGCACAGCATTTTGATGCTGCTCTGACTCGCCCTGTAGAATGCTGCCTCATAAGTTTTTCCTGTGGCACTTCCTTTCAGTGATGTTTCACATGTGCTTTTTTCCTTCTGCCCACACTTCGTGCTCACCACCGAATTTCCATTGTCAGTCCCCTCCCACGCACAATTTCACTCGCTTATATACTCCTCGAGTCTCAGAGCAATTCAAACGACTGCTCACAGTTTCATTACACATTATGGAGAAAAAAATTGGCTTCCTCATAAAGGGCATACAGTTCATGTAAAGGACTTAATATTTTCGAGAACATTTTCTTCGTGAGGTCTCCTCATTCCTGTTTATTGCGCTTGCCACAATAAGAATATATGCTCTCTCTTTGCTTGTGGGACCCCCCCAAGCCGTTTTTCCCTGTTGACTGGTTTTCCCATCAGAAGTTCTTAATTATGAGTCAATAAAATACTACTCTACAGTCACACCCCCAGGGAAGGAAAGGATTGCCCAAGTATCTGGATTATTCAGGAAAGGGTGGGGGCGGGGGAAGACTTGTTTGCTTTCTATTTTCTATGCAAGCAAAAGCAGATTTTAAAAACTGAATTAGGAAGGTAATAGGAACAGCTTAAATCAGACTCTCGTATCTGTGTTAAAAGCTTCCAACTCAGCAAAGCTTAAGAAAAAGAAAACTAAGGTTTCAAACATGTGCTTGTTTCTAAGCACAAACTTGGCAACTCCCCACATTGCTTTCACTAAACCTAAGAGTTCTCATACAAGTGAGGTCTGTTTTCATCACTTTCCAGCAAAGATTAAATAGCAGGGTGCTGTAGTGATGACTCTGGTTACCAAGACTTCATTGCCAAGTCAGAAACATCAGAGGGACAACTCCATTTAACCAGAGGCCAAGGATACCTCGGCCACATGAATGCCCGGCCCAACGCCAGCCAGATTAATCAGTATGCACAGTGCTGGAGGCAGGAGCAAACGCCTCTTCTGGAGTGCTTAGTCCATAGATCAGTGTGAGAAATACCAGAGCAGAGGAGAACGGTAATGAGTGGCCCATTCCCGGACATGATCCTGCCATTTCAAAATCCTTAGTCACTTTGGGTAAATGATACTGGGAGATCAAGCATTTACTTCAAGGCAACCTGGGATAGTATGGGCAGTGATTTCTAAGTGAAACTGTTTATCCCCTCATTTTTTCATTTATTTGTTCATCCTTTGAAAATGCAAATATTTCTAGACCACCTAATAAGTGAAATTCAAGGAAATTCCAAATACATTTCTTTTGACCTGGGTAATGGAATAATTTGAAGTTCTGAGAAAAATAGGAACCTGGAATCTATATTTGAACAATAATAACTAAAGTAACAGTGGCTTTTATTAACTGCCTACTATGCACCACGTTTTATATGTTATCTCATTTATCTATCACACTTAACTTCTAAGGAAGGGGTGGAGAAGGCAATCAAATGAGTGCTCAGGAGCAGACTGCTGCCTGGAGGTAAGAAGGCCCCTCAGAAGATCACCGACTATACTGGCAGTTGGAATAAGATGATAGGACTCAGGGTACCAGGAAGTCAGAGGAACAGACAATAGTTCAGTAGCAGGGTGCTAGGTGCTAGTCAGATTTGTTTATTTGTTTGAACTACGATTTTAAAATCAGTGAAACCTATTTCTTTGAATCCGGTAGCATCTGTCAAATCAGACATGCTTGTGATATTTTGTGCTTATAGTAAAACCTTTGCAAAAAGTCTCTCTCTCTGGGAGACAATGAACTATAGTTGTCAAGGCGCAGGGCTCTGAAGCCAGAAACAATTGGGTTCAAATTGCCACTCTGACACTCTCCACCTGTGTAACCTTGAGCAGGTGATTTCAAGTTCTCTGCGTCCGTTTGTCATCTGTAAAATGAGGAGAGGAATAGTTCCTGCAGAGTGGAGGTGTTGTGGAAATGAGATGATGCGTGTGAGGTACCTCACATGGTCGCTAACATTCACACAGCAGTTTTTCTATCAGCCCCTCCTGCCACCCCCCATACCACTTTTATAATACAGTTTTGTGCATCTGTCCATTCC